>NC_067401.1:180932853-181641958 GCF_016432865.1 Antechinus flavipes
AATAGAAACACTGCTGGATCAAAGGGTATGCACAGTGTGATGACATTTGGGGCATGATTCTAGATTGCTCTCCAGAATGGAATCCAAATTCGTTCCCAACTCCACCAAGCATGCAGCCATGCCCCAGGTTTCCTGCATCCCCTCCAAGGTTCATCATTATTTTTTCCCGTCATCAGCCAACCTGACAGGTTTGTAGTGGTATCTCATAGTTGTCTTGATGTGCATTTCTCTGATCAAGAGTGATTTGGAACACTCTTTCACATGAGTGGAAATAGTTTCAATTTCCTCATCGGCGCATTGTCTGTTCCTATAGCCTTTGACCCTTTGTCAATTGGAGAATGGCTTGATGTCTTATAAATTAGAGTCAATTCTCTATCTTTCTTGGAACCGAGGCCTTTCTCAGAACCTTTAAGTGTAAAAATGTTCTCCCAGTTTGCTGCGTCCCTTCTAATTTGGTTTGTCTTAGGTTGGTTGATACAAAGGCTTTGTTAATTGATGCAATCGATATTATCTTTTTGGTGATCAATGGTGATCTCTAGTTCTTCTTTGATCACTAATTCCTTCCTCCTCCCACAGGTCTGAGAGATAAACTCTCTTATGTTCCTCTCATTTATTTAGGACCTCGTTCTTGATGGAGGCGCTAAGTCATGGACCCATTTTGATCTGATCTTGGTATGCGATGTTAAGCATGGGTCCGCGCCTAATTTCTGCCATACGAATTTCCAGTGTTCCAGCAGTTTTCGTCAAATAAGGCATTCTTATCCCCAAAGTTGGGATCTTTGGCTTGGTCAAACACTGGATTGCTGTAGTTATGGACTATTTCCTCTTGCGAACCGTAACCTGTTCCACTGATCAACTTATCTATTTCCTAGCAAGTACCAAATGCTCGTGGTGACTGCTGCTTTCTAATCGAGTTTGAGATCAGGGACCTTCATTCGATTTGTTTATTTGTTTTTTTTTCCATGAATTGCCTTGAAATTCTCGACCTTTGGTTCTTCCAGATGAATTTTGTTGTGATTTTTTTCTAGGTCACGCAAACCGTTTCTCGGGAGTCTGATCGGTATAGCACTAACAAAATAGATAAGTCTCGGGAGTATTGTCTGTCACCTTTGTGATATTCGCTCGGCCTATCCAAGAGAACGTCATATTTGCCCAGTGATTTAAATCTGACTTTATTCGTGTGGAAAGTGTTTTGTAATTTTGCTCATATAATTCCTGACTTTCCTTTGGTAGCTAGTTCCCCAAATATGTTATGCTCTCGACAGTTGTTTTGAATGCTGTTGGATTAGGTGCGGATGTAGAAAAATGCTGAGGCTTTGTGTGGATTTTTCTGTAGCCGGCCACTTTGCTAAAACTGTGGATTATTTCTAATAGCCTTTTAGCAGAATCTCTGCGTCCTCTAAGTATCTTATCATATCATCTGCACAAGGTGATAATTTGGTTTCCTCATTACCTACTCCAATTCCTCTAATCTCTTTCTCGCCAGAGGCTAGCATTTCTAAGTCCATATTGAATAATTATGGCGATAGTGGAAAACCTTGTTTTACTCCTGATCTTACTGGGAAAGGTTCCGCTTTTTCCCCATTCAGATGATGCTTTAAAAAAAAAAAGAAAGAAAGAAAGAAAAAAAAAAGTAGAAAAAAATGTTCATTATCTACTTAGGTTAAAAAAAAAAAAGACCTAGAACATAGATCTAAGGAGAGATAATCTGAGGCTTATTGGGCTCACTGAAAACCATGATAACCAAAAAGAGCCTAGATAATAGTTTTTCAAGAGAACTGCGCAGATGTAATAGAAACAGAAGGTAAAATGGGCATTGAAAGAAGGCATCGAACACCTTCTGAAAGAGACGGCAAAATAAAAAGCTTCAAGAAACAGTGTGGCTTTCAGAACTATCAGATGAAAGAAAAAATATTACAAGCAGCCAGAAAAGAAAAACAGAAAGCAAAACAATTCAAATACCGAGGAGCCCCAACAAGGATCACTCAGGATCTAGCAGCTTCCACATTCAAGGATCCAAAGGCCTGGAATCTGATCATCTGAAAGGCAGAAGAACTTGGAAGGCAGCCAAGAAGAGACTACCCAAGTAAGCTGAGCAATTTCTTCCAGGGAAGAAGATGGACATTCAATGAAACAGGTCCTCTATTTGGAGGTCATAGTTTTTGTTTAGCTCTGGGTTTGTCCTTAGGAATCGAGGACTCAAGAGATGCATTACACAGAACTCTTGAGAACTAACTGTATTTCTGTTACGGCCTACATAAAGAGTGAATGCATATTTGGATTTTACTGTTATATTCTAAAACTAAGGGATTTAGAAACGGAAAGGGGATTGTATCAGAAAAAGGAAAAAGTGGAGGTCAAAAGAGGGACATTACATCTCAAGAAGAGGCAAAGGAAACCTATGAAATCTGAGGGAATTAAGGGAGGGAGAGGAACATTGTGAGAATCTTACTCTCGTTAGATTTGACTCAAAGAGAAAATATTAGCCATGTTTGATTTACAGAGAAACTTCTCTCACCTTGTTAAAAAGTGGGAGAGGGAAAGGGAAGAGCAAAAGAGTAGGCTAAATAGAAGGGGGCATAGAAATAATAAGGAAAAAGTATAAGGGCGGGGCGGGGGAGGGTTCAAAGAGCATGAGAGGGATACTAAAGAGGGAGATTTGCATGAGGCAAGTGGTGCCTGTAAGTTTCATACTGGGGCGGGGGAATAAGGGGGAAAGGAAAGAGAAAAGTATACTCTAGGGATCATAAAATGGCAGGAAATACAGAATTATTAGTTTTAACACTAAATGTGAATGGGATGACCTCTCCCATAAAGCGGAGACAGATAGACTGGATCAAAAGCTAGACACCTCCAATAGGTTGTTGGCAGGAAAAAAAAATTCTCTCTCTCTCTCTCTTTCTCTCTCTCTCTCCCTCTCTCCCTCTCTCTCTCTTTCTCTCTCTCTCTTTCTCTCTCTCTCTCTTCTCTTTCTTTTTTTCTTTCTTCTTTTACGGAGGCAATTGGGGGTTAAGTGACTTGCCCAAGGTCACATAGCTAGGAAGTGTTAAGTGCCTGAGACCACATTTGCACTCAGGTCTTCCTGACTTCAGAGCTGGTGCTCCATGCAGTGCACCCCCTAGCTGCCCCAAGAAACACATTTAAAGCAGGCTGATAATTACAGAGGAAAGGTAAAAGACTGGAGCAGAATCTATTCTGTTTCAGGTGAAGTAAAAAAAGGCAGGGGTTGCCATCCTCATCTCAGATCAAGGCAAAGCAAAATGGATCTAATGAAAAGAGATAAGGAAGGAAACTTTATTATTATTAGTAGTAGTATTATTGTTATCGCTTTTTGGTTACACGATATATATGCATGGGTAATTTTTCAGCATCGAGAAATGCAAAAATTTTTGTTGCCACTTTTCCCTTCCTTCCCGCCAAAGCTTCACCCAGATGGCAGGTTGACCAATACGTATTAAATATGTTAACGGTTTACCTTAGCTACAATATACGTATACATGTCCATACAGTTATTTTGCTGTACAAAAAAGAATCGGACTTCAAAAGAGTGTACAATTAGCCTGGGAAGGAAATCAACAATGCAGGTGGACGAAAATAGAGGGATTGGGAATTCCTTGGAGTGGTTCATAGTCATCTCCCCAGAGTTCCTTCCCTGGGTGTAGCTGGTTCAATTCATTACTGCTCTATTGGAACTGATTTGGATCATCTCATTGTTGAAGAGGGCTACGTACATCAGAATTGATCATCGTATAGTACTGTTGTAGAAGTATTTCATGATCTTTTGGTCCTATCATTTCACTCAGCCTGAGTTCATGGAAGGCTCTCCAGGTCTTTCTGACATCCTCCTGCTGGTCATTTCTTACAGAACAATAATATTCCAACATATCCATATACCACAATTTAGTCAGCCGTTCTCCAATGGAGGAGCATCCATTCATTTTCCAGTTCCTAGCCACTACAAAAAAGGGCCGCCACAAACCTTTTGGCACATACAGGCCCTTTTCCCATCTTTAGTACTTCTTGGGGATACAAGCACAGTTGTAGCACTGCTGGATCAAAGGGTATGCACAGTGTGATGACATTTGGGGCATGATTCTAGATTGCTCTCCAGAATGGAATCCAAATTCGTTCCCAACTCCACCAAGCATGCAGCCATGCCCCAGGTTTCCTGCATCCCCTCCAAGGTTCATCATTATTTTTTCCCGTCATCAGCCAACCTGACAGGTTTGTAGTGGTATCTCATAGTTGTCTTGATGTGCATTTCTCTGATCAAGAGTGATTTGGAACACTCTTTCACATGAGTGGAAATAGTTTCAATTTCCTCATCGGCGCATTGTCTGTTCCTATAGCCTTTGACCCTTTGTCAATTGGAGAATGGCTTGATGTCTTATAAATTAGAGTCAATTCTCTATCTTTCTTGGAACCGAGGCCTTTCTCAGAACCTTTAAGTGTAAAAATGTTCTCCCAGTTTGCTGCGTCCCTTCTAATTTGGTTTGTCTTAGGTTGGTTGATACAAAGGCTTTGTTAATTGATGCAATCGATATTATCTTTTTGGTGATCAATGGTGATCTCTAGTTCTTCTTTGATCACTAATTCCTTCCTCCTCCCACAGGTCTGAGAGATAAACTCTCTTATGTTCCTCTCATTTATTTAGGACCTCGTTCTTGATGGAGGCGCTAAGTCATGGACCCATTTTGATCTGATCTTGGTATGCGATGTTAAGCATGGGTCCGCGCCTAATTTCTGCCATACGAATTTCCAGTGTTCCCAGCAGTTTTCGTCAAATAAGGCCTTCTTATCCCCAAAGTTGGGATCTTTGGCTTGGTCAAACACTGGATTGCTGTAGTTATGGACTATTTCCTCTTGCGAACCGTAACCTGTTCCACTGATCAACTTATCTATTTCCTAGCAAGTACCAAATGCTCGTGGTGACTGCTGCTTTCTAATCGAGTTTGCGATCAGGGACCTTCATTCGATTTGTTTATTTGTTTTTTTTTTTCCATGAATTGCCTTGAAATTCTCGACCTTTGGTTCTTCCAGATGAATTTTGTTGTGATTTTTTTCTAGGTCACGCAAACCGTTTCTCGGGAGTCTGATCGGTATAGCACTAACAAAATAGATAAGTCTCGGGAGTATTGTCTGTCACCTTTGTGATATTCGCTCGGCCTATCCAAGAGAACGTCATATTTGCCCAGTGATTTAAATCTGACTTTATTCGTGTGGAAAGTGTTTTGTAATTTTGCTCATATAATTCCTGACTTTCCTTTGGTAGCTAGTTCCCCAAATATGTTATGCTCTCGACAGTTGTTTTGAATGCTGTTGGATTAGGTGCGGATGTAGAAAAATGCTGAGGCTTTGTGTGGATTTTTCTGTAGTCGGCCACTTTGCTAAAACTGTGGATTATTTCTAATAGCCTTTTAGCAGAATCTCTGCGTCCTCTAAGTATCTTATCATATCATCTGCACAAGGTGATAATTTGGTTTCCTCATTACCTACTCCAATTCCTCTAATCTCTTTCTCGCCAGAGGCTAGCATTTCTAAGTCCATATTGAATAATTATGGCGATAGTGGAAAACCTTGTTTTACTCCTGATCTTACTGGGAAAGGTTCCGCTTTTTCCCCATTCAGATGATGCTTTAAAAAAAAAAAGAAAGAAAGAAAAAGAAAAAGTAGAAAAAAATGTTCATTATCTACTTAGGTTAAAAAAAAAAAAGACCTAGAACATAGATCTAAGGAGAGATAATCTGAGGCTTATTGGGCTCACTGAAAACCATGATAACCAAAAAGAGCCTAGATAATAGTTTTTCAAGAGAACTGCGCAGATGTAATAGAAACAGAAGGTAAAATAGGCATTGAAAGAAGGCATCGAACACCTTCTGAAAGAGACGGCAAAATAAAAAGCTTCAAGAAACAGTGTGGCTTTCAGAACTATCAGATGAAAGAAAAAATATTACAAGCAGCCAGAAAAGAAAAACAGAAAGCAAAACAATTCAAATACCGAGGAGCCCCAACAAGGATCACTCAGGATCTAGCAGCTTCCACATTCAAGGATCCAAAGGCCTGGAATCTGATCATCTGAAAGGCAGAAGAACTTGGAAGGCAGCCAAGAAGAGACTACCCAAGTAAGCTGAGCAATTTCTTCCAGGGAAGAAGATGGACATTCAATGAAACAGGTCCTCTATTTGGAGGTCATAGTTTTTGTTTAGCTCTGGGTTTGTCCTTAGGAATCGAGGACTCAAGAGATGCATTACACAGAACTCTTGAGAACTAACTATTTCTGTTACGGCCTACATAAAGAGTGAATGCATATTTGGATTTTACTGTTATATTCTAAAACTAAGGGATTTAGAAACGGAAAGGGGATTGTATCAGAAAAAGGAAAAAGTGGAGGTCAAAAGAGGGACATTACATCTCAAGAAGAGGCAAAGGAAACCTATGAAATCTGAGGGAATTAAGGGAGGGAGAGGAACATTGTGTGAATCTTACTCTCGTTAGATTTGACTCAAAGAGAAAATATTAGCCATGTTTGATTTACAGAGAAACTTCTCTCACCTTGTTAAAAAGTGGGAGAGGGAAAGGGAAGAACAAAAGAGTAGGCTAAATAGAAGGGGGCATAGAAATAATAAGGAAAAAGTATAAGGGCGGGGCGGGGGAGGATTCAAAGAACATGAGAGGGATGCTAAAGAAGGAGATTTGCATGAGGCAAGTGGTGCCTGTAAGTTTCATACTGGGCGGGGGAATAAGGGGGAAAGGAAAGAGAAAAGTATACTCTAGGGATCATAAAATGGCAGGAAATACAGAATTATTAGTTTTAACACTAAATGTGAATGGGATGACCTCTCCCATAAAGCAGAGACAGATAGACTGGATCAAAAGCTAGACACCTCCAATATGTTGTTGGCAGAAAAAAAAAAAATTCTCTCTCTCTCTCTCTCTCTCTCTCTCTCTCTCTCTCTCTCTCTTCTCTTTCTCTTTTTCTTTCTTCTTTTACGGAGGCAATTGGGGGTTAAGTGACTTGCCCAAGGTCACATAGCTAGGCAGTGTTAAGTGCCTGAGAGCACATTTGCACTCAGGTCTTCCTGACTTCAGAGCTGGTGCTCTATGCAGTGCACCCCCTAGCTGCCCCAGGAAACACATTTAAAGCAGGCTGATAATTACAGAGGAAAGGTAAAAGACTGGAGCAGAATCTATTCTGTTTCAGGTGAAGTAAAAAAAAGTAGGGGTTGCCATCCTCATCACAGATCAAGGCAAAGCAAAAATGGATCTTATGAAAAGAGATAAGGAAGGAAACTTTATTAGTAGTAGTAGTATTATTATTGTTATCGCTTTTTGGTTACAAGGTATATATGCATGAGTAATTTTTCTGCATCGAGAAATGCAAAAATTTTTGTTGCCACTTTTCCCTTCCTTCCCGCCAAAGCTTCACCCAGATGGCAGGTTGACCAATACGTATTAAATATGTTAACGGTTTACCTTAACTACAATATACGTATACATGTCCATACAGTTATTTTGCTGTACAAAAAAGAATCGGACTTCAAAAGAGTGTACAATTAGCCTGGGAAGGAAATCAACAATGCAGGTGGACGAAAATAGAGGGATTGGGAATTCCTTGGAGTGGTTCATAGTCATCTCCCCAGAGTTCCTTCCCTGGGAAGAATTGATCATCATATAGTACTGTTGTTGAAGTATTTCATGATCTCCTGGTCCTACCATTTCACTCAGCCTGAGTTCATGGAAGGCTCTCCAGGTCTTTCTGAAATCCTCCTGTTGGTCATTTCTTACACAACAATAATATTCCAACATATTCGTATACCACAATTTAGTCAGCCGTTCTCCAATGGATGAGCATCCATTCATTTTCCAGTTCCTAGCCACTACAAAAAAGGGCCGCCACAAACCTTTTGGCACATACAGGCCCTTTTCCCATCTTTAGTACTTCTTGGGGATACAAGCACAGTTGTAGCACTGCTGGATCAAAGGGTATGCACAGTGTGATGACATTTGGGGCATGATTCTAGATTGCTCTCCAGAATGGAATCCAAATTCGTTCCCAACTCCACCAAGCATGCAGCCATGCCCCAGGTTTCCTGCATCCCCTCCAAGGTTCATCATTATTTTTTCCCGTCATCAGCCAACCTGACAGGTTTGTAGTGGTATCTCGTAGTTGTCTTGATGTGCATTTCTCTGATCAAGAGTGATTTGGAACACTCTTTCACATGAGTGGAAATAGTTTCAATTTCCTCATCGGCGCATTGTCTGTTCCTATAGCCTTTGACCCTTTGTCAATTGGAGAATGGCTTGATGTCTTATAAATTAGAGTCAATTCTCTATCTTTCTTGGAACCGAGGTCTTTCTCAGAACCTTTAAGTGTAAAAATGTTCTCCCAGTTTGCTGCGTCCCTTCTAATTTGGTTTGTCTTAGGTTGGTTGATACAAAGGCTTTGTTAATTGATGCAATCGATATTATCTTTTTGGTGATCAATGGTGATCTCTAGTTCTTCTTTGATCACTAATTCCTTCCTCTTCCCACAGGTCTGAGAGATAAACTCTCCTATGTTCCTCTCATTTATTTAGGACCTCGTTCTTGATGGAGGCGCTAAGTCATGGACCCATTTTGATCTGATCTTGGTATGCGATGTTAAGCATGGGTCCGCGCCTAATTTCTGCCATACGAATTTCCAGTGTTCCCAGCAGTTTTCGTCAAATAAGGCCTTCTTATCCCCAAAGTTGGGATCTTTGGCTTGGTCAAACACTGGATTGCTGTAGTTATGGACTATTTCCTCTTGCGAACCGTAACCTGTTCCACTGATCAACTTATCTATTTCCTAGCAAGTACCAAATGCTCGTGGTGACTGCTGCTTTCTAATCGAGTTTGAGATCAGGGACCTTCATTCGATTTGTTTATTTGTTTTTTTTTTTTTTCCATGAATTGCCTTGAAATTCTCGACCTTTGGTTCTTCCAGATGAATTTTGTTGTGATTTTTTTTCTAGGTCACGCAAACCGTTTCTGATTGGGAGTCTGATTGGTATAGCACTAACAAAATAGATAAGTCTCGGGAGTATTGTCTGTCACCTTTGTGATATTCGCTCGGCCTATCCAAGAGAACGTCATATTTGCCCAGTGATTTAAATCTGACTTTATTCGTGTGGAACGTGTTTTGTAATTTTGCTCATATAATTCCTGACTTTCCTTTGGTAGCTAGTTCCCCAAATATGTTATGCTCTCGACAGTTGTTTTGAATGCTGTTGGATTAGGTGCGGATGTAGAAAAACGCTGAGGCTTTGTGAGGACTTTTCTGTAGTCGGCCACTTTGCTAAAACTGAGGATTATTTCTAATAGCCTTTTAGCAGAATCTCTGCGTCCTCTAAGTATCTTATCATATCATCTGCACAAGGTGATAATTTGGTTTCCTCATTACCTACTCCAATTCCTCTAATCTCTTTCTCTCCAGAGGCTAGCATTTCTAAGTCCATATTGAATAATTATGGCGATAGTGGAAAACCTTGTTTTACTCCTGATCTTACTGGGAAAGGTTCCGCTTTTTCCCCATTCAATGATGCTTTAAAAAAAAAAAGAAAGAAAGAAAAAAAAAGTAGAAAAAAATGTTCATTATCTACTTAGGTTAAAAAAAAAAAAAGACCTAGAACATAGATCTAAGGAGAGATAATCTGAGGCTTATTGGGCTCACTGAAAACCATGATAACCAAAAAGAGCCTAGATAATAGTTTTTCAAGAGAACTGCGCAGATGTAATAGAAACAGAAGGTAAAATAGGCATTGAAAGAAGGCATCGAACACCTTCTGAAAGAGACGGCAAAATAAAAAGCTTCAAGAAACAGTGTGGCTTTCAGAACTATCAGATGAAAGAAAAAATATTACAAGCAGCCAGAAAAGAAAAACAGAAAGCAAAACAATTCAAATACCGAGGAGCCCCAACAAGGATCACTCAGGATCTAGCAGCTTCCACATTCAAGGATCCAAAGGCCTGGAATCTGATCATCTGAAAGGCAGAAGAACTTGGAAGGCAGCCAAGAAGAGACTACCCAAGTAAGCTGAGCAATTTCTTCCAGGGAAGAAGATGGACATTCAATGAAACAGGTCCTCTATTTGGAGGTCATAGTTTTTGTTTAGCTCTGGGTTTGTCCTTAGGAATCGAGGACTCAAGAGATGCATTACACAGAACTCTTGAGAACTAACTATTTCTGTTACGGCCTACATAAAGAGTGAATGCATATTTGGATTTTACTGTTATATTCTAAAACTAAGGGATTTAGAAACGGAAAGGGGATTGTATCAGAAAAAGGAAAAAGTGGAGGTCAAAAGAGGGACATTACATCTCAAGAAGAGGCAAAGGAAACCTATGAAATCTGAGGGAATTAAGGGAGGGAGAGGAACATTGTGTGAATCTTACTCTCGTTAGATTTGACTCAAAGAGAAAATATTAGCCATGTTTGTTTTACAGAGAAACTTCTCTCACCTTGTTAAAAAGTGGGAGAGGGAAAGGGAAGAACAAAAGAGTAGGCTAAATAGAAGGGGGCATAGAAATAATAAGGAAAAAGTATAAGGGCGGGGCGGGGGAGGATTCAAAGAACATGAGAGGGATGCTAAAGAAGGAGATTTGCATGAGGCAAGTGGTGCCTGTAAGTTTCATACTGGGGCGGGGGAATAAGAGGGAAAGGAAAGAGAAATGTATACTCTAGGGATCATAAAATGGCAGGAAATACAGAATTATTAGTTTTAACACTAAATGTGAATGGGATGACCTCTCCCATAAAGCGGAGACAAATAGACTGGATCAAAAGCTAGACACCTCCAATATGTTGTTGGCAGGAAAAAAAAATTTTCTCTCTCTCTCTCTCTCTCTCTCTCTCTCTGTTTCTTCTCTTTCTTTTTTTCTTTCTTCTTTTACGGAGGCAATTGGCGGTTAAGTGACTTGCCCAAGGTCACATAGCTAGGAAGTGTTAAGTGCCTGAGAGCACATTTGCACTCAGGTCTTCCTGACTTCAGAGCTGGTGCTCTATGCAGTGCACCCCCTAGCTGCCCCAGGAAACACATTTAAAGCAGGCTGATAATTACAGAGGAAAGGTAAAAGACTGGAGCAGAATCTATTCTGTTTCAGGTGAAGTAAAAAAAAGCAGGGGTAGCTGCTCATCTCAGATCAAGGCAAAGCAAACATGGATCTAATGAAAAGAGATAAGGAAGGAAACTTTATTAGTAGTAGTAGTAGTATTATTGTTATTGCTTTTTGGTTACAAGATATATATGCATGGGTAATTTTTCAGCATCGAGAAATGCAAAAATTTTTGTTGCCACTTTTCCCTTCCTTCCTGCCAAACCTTCACCCAGATGGCAGGTTGACCAATACGTATTAAATATGTTAACGGTTTACCTTAACTACAATATACGTATACATGTCCATACAGTTATTTTGCTGTACAAAAAAGAATCGGACTTTGAAAGAGTGTACAATTAGGCTGGGAAGGAAATCAACAATGCAGGTGGACGAAAATAGAGGGATTGGGAATTCCTTGGAGTGGTTCATAGTCTTCTCCCCAGAGTTCCTTCCCTGGGTGTAGCTGGTTCCATTCATTACTGCTCTATTGGAACTGATTTGGATCATCTCATTGTTGAAGAGGACTACGTACATCAGAATTGATCATCGTATAGTACTGTTGTTGAAGTATTTCATGATCTCCTGGTCCTACCATTTCACTCAGCCTGAGTTCATGGAAGGCTCTCCAGGACTTTCTGAAATCCTCCTGCTGGTCATTTCTTACAGAACAATAATATTCCATCATATCCGTATACCACAATTTAGTCAGCCGTTCTCCAATGGATGAGCATACATTCATTTTCCAGTTCCTAGCCACTACAAAAAAGGGCTGCCACAAACCTCTTGGCTCATACAGGTCCTTTTCCCATCTTTAGTATTTCTTGGGGATACAAGCACAGTTGTAGCACTGCTGGATCAAAGGGTATGCATTGTTTTATAACGTTTTGGGTATGATTCCTGCTTGCTCTCCATAATGGTTGGAATTCTTTCACAACTCCACCTACTATGCATCCATGTTCCAGGTTTCCTTCATCCCCTCCAATATTCATTTTTATTTTTTCCCATCATCAGGTAATTTTGCAAATGTGTAGTGGTATTTCCTAGTAGTTTGGAAAGAAACTGGTGAATGCCTAAATATATTATGGTTTATGAATGCTATGGAATAATATTGTTTTGTAAGAAACAACCAGCCTAATGATTTTAGAGAAGCTTGGAGAGGCCAATTGAACAGATGGTAAATGTACTGTGCAGATCCAGATAGATCATTACATCGCAACAAGAGGCTTATAAAAAGATCATTTGGCATGGAAATTCACAACTCTTCAACATACTGAGATGATTCAAATCAATTCCATTTGTTCAGTGATGAAGAGAGCCATCTATATCCAGAGAGAGAACCATGGAAACCGACTGTGGAACACAACATAGCATTTTCACTCTCTCTGTTGTTTTTTGCTTGCATTTTGTCTTTCTGTTTTTTTCCCCTTTATTCTTTATTTGAGTTTTCTTTTGCAACAAGATAAGTACATAAACATATATACATATATTGGATTTATCATGTATTTAAACATATTTAACATGTATTGGACTATCAGTCATCTAAGGGAGGGTGTGGACAGAAAGGGGAAAATTTGTAACAAAACGTTTTGCAAGAGTCTATGTTGGAAAATTTACCCATGCATATATTTTGTATATAAATAAATAGAAAAGAAAAAAGAAATTTAAAAATAAAAGTAAGTAACTCAATTATATGTATTGTTTCAAATGCATTACTTTCCAAATTCTGCGAAATTTTCTAGCTAATGAAGAGAACAAAATTTTAGAATAGGAACAGATATTTAATTCAGTCTTTTATTAATGAAGGAAGTATTTAATTCAGTCTTTTATTTATGACGTTACTAAGATTCTAAGAAGGCAAAAAAACTTTCTCTGATCCACAGAGGCATGTAAAGTCAGAATGTAAACTCTTATCTCCCTATCTAAACCTGTTGTTTCCAAGACAGTGTTTCAATTCAATCTGGGTTCCAGAACTCTTTAATTAATATGAAGAACTGGGTGATGTAATATTCTAGCCTCACTCTTTGGATTTAAATCCATCTTTTTCTCTCTCCTTCACTCAGAGCCCACAGCTACTTGATGGATTATCCTGAAAGTAACATTCATCCAGACACTTATATAGAGTTGGGACAGAAATACATCTAATGTTTTTTAACAGCAGGTCTGGTAGTTGGTTTTTACACTAACCTGTAACTTGAAAAAATCAGATAAGTCTAGCTTTTATCTTATTGATTCTTCTAGGAACAGTTTTAATTTCTTCCATATTTTTTTTTATAATCTCAATTTTTCACGTGAATAAGGAACACAGCACACTTTCTAATTACATTCTTCATTTCCACAGACTACTTTTGATCATTTTCCTGAGAATGTTTTTTTTTTTTTAACACATTTTCTCTCCATTTTGGATGGAGAAGAACACTACTGGGAATAGCTTTGCACATCTCCAGTTTTCATTACAGAAAATCAATCTCTGACTCTTTTTTTTCCCCTTGAAAATATTGATAGTAAGTATTATGAACTTTAATTGTTTCATGTAGAAATGACCAAATCTTATGAACTCTTTTAAACAAAAATATCTATGTAAGGATTTGAGTAGATAAATTAATAAAATCCTAAAATAATGTGGCTAAACTGGATGATTTTAAAGATACTTTCTGGCACTAAATACTATGATTCTATGGAGAAAGATACATTCCTGGATCATGATCTGTTATGAACATTCATGGAAAAAGATAAAAATGTTTGGAAGAGTGAAAAATTTAATCAATTTAATGAAATTGAGTTGAGAGAAGTATAAATATTTATAAACTAAGTGGTGTAACAATAGAGTATACACCCTGAGCCTGGAAGATCTATCTTCAAATGTGAACTCAGACTCTTAATGGACATGTGACCCTGTCATATCCCTTAACAAATTTCTGCCTCAGTTTCCTCAATGATAAATTAGAGATAATAAAAGCACATGTGTCTTAAGATTGTTCTGAGGATCAGATGAAATATTCTTATCTCCTATGACTTTGTAATGTGCTTATCCTACTGCCTGACATATAATATGTGCTAAATAAACACTTATTTACTTTCTTCAACAGATCTTCCTCCAGGATATGGAGGTTTTATTCCTCTTTAATTTTGATTTTGACTTCATAGACATGAGAACAAAATGAATAAATCCTTGTAGAATTCTAGTATATGTGAGTACCCCTCTCCCTACTGCATTTCTGAATTTCTGAATTCTGAATGGACTGAATTTAGCACACATATTATTTATTCACTATGTGTTACTCCCTGCTATTCTGGGAATAGAAAGAAAGGGCGAAAAGTCTTTACTCTCAATAAGCTCATATTATAATGGGGGAGATCATTTGTAAATAACTAGGCACTTAAAAATAGCAGTAGAAGAGGATTAGACTCTTAAAAGGGAAAGCATTAGCAAATGGAGGAATTGGGTAAAGCTGACTCTTGAAGGAAGTCAAAGAAACTAAGAGATAGGAAGTTAGGAGCGAAACTATTCCAGGCATGATGTCAAACATAAACACATTCAGAAGGGAGATGAAATATTTTGTGTGAAAAATAGCATCTAGGACAATTTAGTTGAATCAAGGAATTTAAAGTGTTAAAAGATTAATAAGGAAGAACAAGGCTAGATTATAAAGAACTTAAAAAAAAACTAAACAGTAGACTTTGGGAGTTTTTTTGTTCATGGGGGAAACAGGAAGACCCTGGAGTTTATTGTGTAGAGGTTCACTTGAAAAGATTTTAGCACCAGCAAAATCACTTTGACAATTTGATGATGGAAAAATTAGAGTATAGGGAGACATTTATGAAAGTGGGACTAATTTGAGGTTATTGTATTTAGAAAATTAAATGATAATGGCTCCAGCTAGGATGGTGGCCATAAGAATAGATGGAATGGTTGCCATATGAGTAAAGAGAATGGATCCTATATAAGAAATGTTATAAAATTTGAGGGAAGTGAAAGTGAAAAGTTCAGGACAACACTGAGATTGTGAGAATGAGTAATTGAGAGTATGGTAATCTACTTGACACTCTTAAAAGGAAGTCTAATGAGCCCCATTTTGTATATGTTGAATTTGAGTTGTTATGTGACCAAAATAAAAGAAAAATGGGAGTTCCCATCGTGTTTTCTTTGGTGTTTATTGAAGACTATAGAGCTCATTTTTTAAAAATAACTTTTTATTGATAGAACCCATGCCAGGGTAATTTTTTACAGCATTATCCCTTGCATTCACTTCTGTTCCGATTTTTCCCCTCCCTCCCTCCACCCCCTCCCCGAGATGGCAAGCAATCCTTTACATGTTGAATAGGTTACAATGCAATAGGTTGGATATCCTGGATACAATATACGTGTGCAGAACCGAACAGTTTTCATGTTGCACAGGGAGAATTGAATTCAGAAGGTATAAATAATCCGGGAAGAAAAACAAAAATGCAAGCAGTTTATATTCATCTCCCAGTATTCTTTCTTTGGGTGTAGCTGCTTCTGGCCATCTTTGATCAATTGAAACTGAATTAGCTCTCTTTATCAAAGAGATCCATTTCCATCAGAATACATCCTCAAACAGTATCATTGTTGAGGTATATAATGATCTCCTGGTTCTGCTCATTTCACTTAGCATCAGTTCATGTAAGTCTCGCTAGTCCTCTCTGTATTCATCCTGCTGGTCATTCCTTACAGAACAATAATATTCCATAGCATTCATATACCACAATTTACTCAACCATTCTCCAATTGATGGGCATCCATTCATTTTCCAGCTTCTAGCCACTACAAACAGGGCTGCCACAAACATTTTGGCACATACAGGTCCCTTTCCTTTTTTAGTATCTCTTTAGTATTCTCTCAGAAGATTCACATATAAGGCCAATGAAGAGAGAGAGCTATTCCAGAATATATTTTCCACTTGGCTGGCTGGTCGCAGAAGAGAGTTCAGCTGGACTGGAGAGGAGCAACTCTGGTGCAGACAGAGAGCACTTTGAGAGATTTCACCGGAATGACATGAAGAATGGTGCTAGCTCTGGAGGCTGAAGAAAGCAGAGGCAGAGGCTGAAGGACAGAACCTTTGGATTTGGTGACATTCGGAGGGAGCTCTTGGAACCAAGCAGAGAGATAGGCCTCTAAGCTAACCGGGCTATATTGGAGATAATAAAAGATCTGAACTTTTATCACCTGGCTGTGCTTTGAGAAGAAGAAGATCACCACATTTTGGCACCCAACGTGGGCCCCCACATTTGAACTCCCACAGTTCCCAACCACCCTCAGGAGCCAGGCTTTCCTGGGCCGTGACTTTGTTCCAATCACCCCACGTTTCCAGGACTAGGCTTCGTGGGGCCTTTTACTACTGTAAAAGTTCTTAACAGAACCCAATTCCTGTAAACCAAAGCCAAACCTCCACACGCTAAGTTCCTGCTTAAAAACCCAGTAGAAACACTGCTGGATGCACAGTTTGATAACTTTTTGAGCATAGTTCTAAATTACTCTCCAAAATGGCTGGATGTGTTCACAATTCCACCAACAATGTATCAGTGTCCCTGTTTTCCCACATCCCCTCCAGCATTCCACATTATCTTTCTCTGTCACTCTAGCCAATCTGACAGGTATGTAGTGGTATCTCAGAGTTGTCTTAATTTGCATTTCTCTGATTAATAATGATTTGGAGCATATTTTCATATGTCTATAAATAGTTTCAATTTCTTCATCTGAGAATTGTCTGTTCATATCCTTTGACCATTTATCAATTGGAGAATGGTTTGATTTCTTATAAATTAGAGTCAATTCTCTATATATTTTGGAAATGAGGCCTTTATCAGAACCTTTGATTGTAAAAATGTTTCCCCAGTTTATTGTTTCCCTTCTAATCTTGTTACAGAGCTCATCTTGAACAGTCTTTTATGTAAGAAAAATCTGGCAGAATCCCCATACTTGAAAATGACTCAAGATGATAAATTTTCTATCCAAATAGCTCTATCTTGGCTTCAAATTAGACTATCTTTTTTATAGATTGATGAGAATTACCCATTAGCAAAAATACATCTCTGTACCTCTTTTCTTGAGTAGTAGATGATCAGAAATTCTACCATTTATGTATAGATGACACAACATAAAATACTTCGTTGTTTTGATTGTTTTTGATTTTCCCTGGGTGACATGACAAGAAGCCAACAATGTGGTTTGAGAATCAAACTATGGGGACTGATTTCATCTTGCTGGGGCTTTTTAACCAAAGCAAATACCCGACTCTCTTCTATTCACTAATATTTATTTTCTTAGTAGCTCTGACTGGGAATGCTACTTTGATCCTTTTGATTCAAAGTGATTGTCACCTCCACAAACCCATGTACTTTTTCATCAGTCAGCTTTCCCTCATGGAGGTGATGTATATCTCTGTCACTGTGCCCAAGATGCCTAAGATGGATCAAGTGATTGGAGTTCATAATATCTCATTCCCAAGCAGTGGGATCTAGGTGTTCCTTTATTTAACACTTGTGGGAGCAGAATTCTTTCTTTTGGCAACCATGTCTTATGACAGGTATATGGCTATTTGTTATTTTCTTTGCTATCCCATCCGCATGAGTCACAGAGTTTGCATATTTCTTGCAACTGTCTATTGATTCCTGGGCTCTATTGATGGTTTCATGCTTACCCCCATCACCATGACTTTTCCATTTTTTAAATCCAGAGAGATCCATCACTTCTTCTGTGAGGTCCCTGCCTTGTTGAAACTTTCCTGTTCAAATACCTCACTCTGTGAGACTGTCATGTACCTATGCTGTGTCCTTATGCTCTTCATTCCTATAATAATTATTTCAAGTTCTTACTTCCTTATACTCCTTACAATCTTTAAAATGAATTCAGCTACAAGTTGTAGGAAAGCATCAGTAATGTTCCTCTCATATAACTATTGTCATTCTGTTTTATGGAGTTGCTGTCTATACCTATACGCTCCCTGTTTCTTTTCATACTACTGAAAAGGACATGATGACTTTTGTATTTTACACTATTCTAACACCTGTACTAAATCCTCTCATTTATAGCCTCAGGAATAAAGATGTCACAGCAGCTTTAAAAAAAATTCAGAGCCGGTTTTAGCTAATTTTCAGAAATAGAATGTGGTTTCCAAATACAAACATCCCATATTATTCTATTATCTATTATTGATTGGTTCATTTGATTTCTTTTGCCTAGTAGCAAATGGGTATTTTCTCCTTCTCCTGTCCTTCTAAATTAATTTTCATTCCTGGAGACTTTTTGAAACTTTTTGGGTTAATATTTTTCTTGTTTAGTATAAAAATCATTGACATTTCATTCACAATATTAGAATTTGGGTTCTCTACCCACGGTTTGCTAACTAGGTTACCTTGGAAAATTACTGAAGGTATCAGAGACTTAATTTACTTTTCTGTCCATTGCTTATAAACTAAAAAAATAACTGGGACAAGCATGGATTTATCAAAGTTGCTTTTACTCAACTCACTTCATTTCCTGTATGTATGGCACTATACATATGATTTTTCATGGAAGTTGGATGGTTAGCAGTTTCTAATATATTGGCAAAGCCTTTGAAAAAAAATTTATTATTAGGAAAACAAATTGAATTAAAGAAAGAACTGACAGGCTGAAATAAGAGTTTATTAGAGTTAATAATGAAGTATTCATGGTCATATCAATTACTATGACCTTTAAATTCTTTTAAATCCAAGAGATTAATCACTTCCCTTAGGTGGACCCTGATTAATTGAAATTTTCTTATCTAGGAGATTTCTCTTAGGAGATTGTCAAGTATCTATGCTGCATCCTTATGATTCTCATTCTTGTAATAGGGTAAAAACTCTTAGTGTATTCTTTTTACTTTCTCTTTTACCCCTCATAACCCTCAGAAGAGAGGATTTTTTGGGGAAGACTACAATTTTAAATGTATGCTTATTTCTGTATCTTCCTCCATCACCAAATTATAGCTCCTAATCACTCAAATCACCTTTTTAGGTTTCACTTGACTCCTTTCCAACTTACTAGTAATTTTTTCATCAGAGATGCTTGAAAAGTCTTGGTTCCATTAAAGGTCTATACTTTTCTACTGGAAAATCAATAGGAAGGTAATTTTCTCCTTTTTAGAAGCATATCTCTTTCACTATTTGATTCATTGTATTTCAAGATCCTAGTTGCTTTTTAGTAGAAGTTATCAGGTATTGTACTATTTTTTATTGATACTTTTTATTTTTGGATAATTTTCATATACAATTTCTTAAAAATATATTCTAGACTTTTTAAAAATAATTTTTAGAATCTTAATGATTCCCAAGTTATCTTTTTGATAATAGTCTTTTGATATTAGTTATATTTTTTTCTTTTTTTAGTCTTTTGATTAATTCTAACATTTTATGTCATTCAAGGAATCATTGATTTCTGCTTAATTAATTTTAATTGTCAGGCACTTTTGTTCTTAGGCAGTCTGTCACTTCCTCCCTAAACTACTTCTCATTCAGATTATTTACACAACATCTTTGATTTTACTTTCTAGCTTTTGCTTAATTTCTCTAGATATTTAGTAGTTCCTATAGGAAATACAATTTTTTTCTTTTTGACTCTCTGCTTGCAAAAGCTATAAAATTGGATTTGTGATACCTTTTGATACAGAATGGTGTTTTATTTACTCATCTATCTAAATACAAAAAAAATTTCTGAATTTGTGTTTTCTGCAAGTTTCAGGGACCCTCTTAATTGGTTCTTGCGTGAAGTGGTATAACTTGTTTGCTCTCTATCTTATTTTTTGCTGACTTCCACCTTTACTGGTTCCTCTGGATCTTGGAGGTTCAGAATATACAATCTTGAGGATCCTTTCTAATACCTTAAGGTGGAGTATTAGGGATCTTAGATCTAGTAGATCTGAATACTGTGCATGATGCTGGGTAGTATCTATGCTACTTGTTTGTTGTTCTCCAGGATTTTCAAAGGAAATTATTTAGTAAATTAAACACTTAAGTGTATATATTGTTTTCATGTTGAATTCATAACTTTTTTTTTTTATTCATGAGTACTATTATCTAATTATTGTAACCTTTTAGGCTTTTTCCTTTCCTAAAAATAAGATAAGATAATAGTAACTTATTTCATAACCATTGTCAAGATAAACTTAATATTTGAAATGTGCAGCCTGTGCACACAGAGATACAATAATAATTTGAGGCTGCCTCATATAGCTTTCCTATTGATATAAATGTCACCAACCTATAAGTGCTCTGTTGAAAATATGTCAAGACTGAGCTCTTCAGAAGACTAGTCATGAATTTGTTCATGAGGTTAATCATAGTGTGTCACAAATCTTCAGGTCTAAAATAATGAAGTGTATTGGCTGATAAGCAATTTAAGAAGCATGGCCTTCCTCTAAATAAGAGCAATTCTTTTCAGAACACAACCATAGTGAAGAAGTTCTGCCACAAAGAGAATTTTCATGGCTGCCTGGCTTCTGCAGTTGAATATCTTAGGAGAAAGGGAAATTAATGCTCACCAAAGACTACAAGAGACATCAGTGATAGTTACCTTCTCTTTTACCCTAAGATCTGTTCAACTGTCATGTCTTTCAATAAATTTCACAGTAATAAACAAGTTGTTTGACTCTGCTTTTATTTTTAGGCTCTGAAAATTTCCCTTGACACCCATATTAGTTGGTAGTTGTTAAGTGAATGAAAAACAATCTGAGTGTGGCAATGGAAATTCCTTACTTAACTCTTCATTTGCCTTTAAATTACACAGATTATTTTAATATATGTAATTGTTCATTTTTTTTATCTATGAAATTTTTTTTAATTTGAGAAATTTACTGCAAACATTTTCCTCTCAAATTTCTACTTGTCTTCTAATTACTAGTGATCACTTAATTGCCAAATCTAATGACTGTAATCTTATTTTTCATCTTGTTTTAAATTTTTTTCTTTTTTAAAAAGATGCATTTATTTATTTAAAACTTATATGTAAATTAAAAAAAACAAAATAGAAAAAGAATGACAGAAAAAAGAACATTGCCATATGCCCAGCAGAATAACACGGAGAAGTCAAAATGCATAATTTCAAGAAAGTATATATAACAATAGAAGACATTTTAATTATAACTATCCATCTTTTTTTGCTTCTTTATAAGCTTTCTTTTGTTCTGGGCTGTGCACTTTTTAGTTTATTTTCCCTCCCTTTCCTTGCCTCTCTCACTCCACTTCATCCAAGCAGGCTACATTTAAACACTGATATATTAAAAAAACATACATATATGTATGTACATACATATGCACATATATGCATATCCATATATATTTTCACACATATAAAATAATTGTAATATGGATGATATATAATATAGATTTCTTTCATTATTTTTAAATTTTGACCTTGTGATCAATGATACTACCCATACTTTTTTCCTAATATATTCTCCTCCTGATCATTATTATTGTGTTTATGTATGTTCTTTGTTTATCACTGCCAACTCTTCTATTTAATTCCTACCCCTCAACTGGCCTTGAAATTACTTAACCTTGCTACTTCCATTTCCATGGATTACTCCCTTATTTTCTTCCCCCTCTTTTTCTCTCCCTCTTTATCCCATTCTCATTAATCTACACACCTTTTCCCACTGCTGTTAACCTATGTCCTTCCCCCCTTATTTCTTTCTAGATTTCAGAGTGCTATACCCTTCTGACTATATAAGAAGGCTACACACACACACACACACACACACACACACATCCTTTTTTGACCCATTCCTGAAAAGGTTTTCAGAACTACCAGTCCTCCTCCCTCATCTAGTCCCTGTGTAATTCTTGCTTTCATACTTCATTTGTATAGTATAATTACTATTTTAACTTTTTTCCAAGATAGTTTTCCTTTTTAAGAATCACATCATACTCAGCTCTACCCCACTCTTTTGGATTACACAATTACCAATGTCAATTTTAGACATATGGTTTATATTTTCCATGTATAAAACACAAATAGTTTGTCCATAATGAGTCCCTTGAAATTAATCTTTGACGTTGGCTCTTACATGTTAAATTTTCTATTGAGGTCAGATTTCTTTGAAACAAAATACTAAAAAATCTGAGGATTCACTGAATATCCATTTTTTTCATTCAAATTATAATTAATTTTATTGAACATATTTTTGGTCACAACACTAAATATTTTAATTGTTGCAATAAAGTATTCCAGGACTTGCGATTTCTTATTGTAGTTGCTGATAAATCCTGTATAAGTCTACCAGCATATTTGAGTTTTGTTGCTGTTGCTTGTAAAATTTTCTTTTTGATCTAGGTTTTTTGAAATTTTGAAATTTAGTGATGATGTTCCTACATATTTTCTTTGTAAGATGTTTTTTGAGCTGCTAATCAGAGAATTTTTTTTTTTTAAATTATTATTTCTACTTTTTCTTCTTCTATCCTTCAGGACAGTTTTAAAAATTATTTCTTGTATCTTGTGTCAAGGTTTTTGTTTTGGTCATAGCTTTCAGGTAGTCTAGTTATTTATATAAGCTGTCGTCTTGATTTGTTCCTCAGATCTATTGTTTTTCTTACAAGATGTTTCACATTCTCTTCTATTTTTTCATCTTCTATTTTGTTTTTTTATTTTTTGGTCTGTTACATATTCACAAACTTACTTTTGCTCAATTCTATTTTTCAATGAATTTTTTCTTCTATGAGATTCTAGATATCCTTTTCTAGTTGGTTGGTTTTTTTTTTCCCATAATGTCCCCCCCCTTTTTTTTTCTTGGATTGGTTTTATTTTTACTTTTTACTAAATCTCTCTCATTTCATTTTCAGATCTTTTTTGAATTCTTCTATAAATTTTTTCTAGGTAGGTAGACATTTAACATTACTCTTTGGATTAAAAGGATCTTTTTTTTTTTTTTTTTTTTAATTCAATGTCTTCCTCTGAAGATTAATCCTTATATTGCCTATCTAATTGTTACTAGAGTGTTTGGGTTCTTTCTCCTTTGCCTGCTCATTTTTTTTTTTTTCAAATAATTAGGGTAATGTACAGTTCCCCCTCTGGCCTGTGAACCTGAAACCAAGAATTCCATTTGCCTGTAAGTACCTGCATTCAGCAGCTTCCCTCCCCCAATGCTTCTGCACTCAGGACACTGGTTTCTTCCAGGGCTGGTTTTTTCTTGTTCAAGATCATGTCTCAGCAATAGAGCTGGGTCTGGTGTTATTAATTAGCAGAGATTCTCTCAATATTTCTAAACTCAGAGTCTCCTCTAACCTCCAGCTCTCCACATTGTCCTGGAGGTGAGAGTTTCTGTAATTTGGGCTGAGGCTGCCTCTGAAACCAGTTAGCTCTAAGGCTCCCTTCTTGCTGTTCTAGCAAAGCTAGACATTTCACAGTGCTTAAACTCCATCCTGAGGTCTTTCTTCATGTCTTCTCTGCACCCCTAGTCTCTCCCAAGTCTTGTTTTTTTCACTGATCTACATTCACTCTGAAGCATAATTTTATTTTGTTTGTGAGGGAAATCTGTAGAACTTGAAATTTTCTGCTCTGTTCTCCCATTTTCCCAGAATCTTCCTCGTATACAATATATGAGTTCTTCCTGAGCTTGAAACCACTTCAGTATTTTTCTTGGCATTTTGCCCATAGTTGTTATGACATTGTATTTTGTTCCTTGGCTTTCCCTGTCACCATGATAACTTTCTATGATCACATTCTTATTTTGTTGTTTTTTTCTGAACTTGTTCTCTCTCTGTCTCTTTTCCCTTCCCTCACTATCTCTCTGCTTCTCTCTGTCTCTCTTTCCCCCTTCTCTCTTTTAAAAAAAATTTTAGTTTCTGATTCCTGGGTAAAAGGGACCCTATTTTAGACTTTTTTGCAAAGTGGCTGAAAACACTGCGTTTTTATCTGGTGATGCACTGATGTTACTCTGAAGATCTTGGGGGGTCACTCCTATCTGATACTGCACTGAGTGGGTGAGTTAGGAGATGGCTGACACTGTTGGAGACTATAAGGGTCTGGCAGCTTACCCAGATGAGCTGGGGTCTTAATGGTGGTGTCTAGCATGTATTGAGTTTCTGCATTTCCTCAGACCTGAACTGAAGTATATGGAGGTCTAGTCTCTGTAGGATATCTGCCTGTTTGGGGCTATGCTGAATGATGGCAGTCTGGGGCAAAAGGCTGTCTTCTTGCTTAAGAACCCAAAGCATTAGTGCCTGTATTAAATCATGGAGATCTTGCCTCTGGAGGATACCTGTAAATTAAAGCATGTGGTAGTTCTCAGAGGAGTCTGCCATTCCCCTGGCTAAACTTGAGGTTTTCTGGGGTTTTGGTATTGATGTTTGCTTTTCTATCACCATGGGACTAAACTTTCCTGCTAATTTGTTGTAGTAGGGACTTGTTCCTGGCTTTCTGGGATACTTCCTGTGCTGGACTGTTCTCCTTTATAACCTGACTGTGACAGAATTTTCTTGATGATTTTCTGAGTTTCCTGGATTAAAAGATTGCTTCACCATCTTTTTGCAGGTTTTGCTATTCTAGGATGTGTTTTACGGTGCTATTTTACATCTGTTTGGAGATGAATATTAATAAGTCATGGTGATTTACTGCTTATTCTGACATCTTGGTTACAGAAGTCTTAGAATGATTTATATTCTTAAAAATTAAATTCAGTTATCTATATATTTTTGAAATAAGATCTTTATTAAATATATTTCTCTAACTACAGTTTCTTAGCTTTCTACTTAAAAACAAGTAGTTGCACTGGTTTTGTTTGTTCAAAAGCCTTTTAATTTAATATAATCAAAACTTTTCTTTTTATTCACTGATATACTACTTTACTTCTTAGAGAAAACCAAGTAGTTTTGATGGTTACCATTTTACAATATAATTTAAATTTTATGTTTCCATGGCCCTTTATTAAAGTTAATTTTTATTCCATTATAATATTAAAAATACATTTAATACTTTTTCTTTTCTGCCTTTGGGTGTGAAGTTTTCATGCTGTAACATATAGTCAGTTTTTGTGTAAGTGAAATAAGTATCAACTTAAAAAAATAAGATAAATTCCTTTCTATCACCATTCAATTTTCTCCAGAAGTCAATCCTATCTAACTTCCAAAATTCTTATCTGTTCAACTTCTTTCTTTGTTATTTTTGATTATATTCATCTACTGAGAGGGAAAAGGATCTGAGATTTTCTTCAAAGAAATCACAACTAATTGTATCTGAACAATTGAGCTCACCCAGAAAAATAACAAAGTATTAAGAGAAAAGAATCTACAGTAGAGTCATTTAGCAGGCTAACCCTGAATAACTATCTAGCAAAAAATATGATAAATGACAATCAGACAAATAGGAGAATCAGAAAAAAACAGTGGCATTAAAATCTAGAAAAAACAGAATTTAAAAGGGAAGAAACGAATTAAAGTTTTAAAGATCTTGGTGGTCAAGAAGAATGAGATAATTAGATTTAATCTAACATGTAAAGGACTACTTGCCATCTAGGGACTCCCCTAGGAGTCTAGGGTGGAGGGAGGGAGGGGAAAAATCATAACAGAAGTGAGTGCAAGGGATAATGTTGTAAAAAAATTATCCTGGCATGGGTTCTGTCAATAAAAAGTTATTTTAAAAAAAGAGATATAATTATATTTAGGGACTAAGAGACATTATAACTTTGGAGGAAGAGATTTCAGGTGAGTAATGAGATCAATAGCCAGATTATTGGTTTAGGTGTTGCATTTCATTCTTTAAGAAAATCAAAATGACATCCCTGCATTAGTCAAATTCCAATGTGTCCAATTGGCTGATCAGACCAATATGAACTTAGGATGCTCTACCATAATATAGGCACAAATAGTCATCTGAATACTGTTTTTCTTATAGAACACAATGCCTTCTTTGATGTAGGCATGCAATGCTGAATGGTCTTTTGCCAGCATCTCCTAGGTCATGCAATCAGTTCCAAAGTTCTTCAGAGAGACCTTCATAATGTCATTATATCACTTCTTCTGACTATCATGTGATTGCTTTCCTTGCTTGTGTTCTCAACAAAATAGTGTTTTAGGCAAAAGTGTGTTTGACCATCAAATAATATGACCTGTGCAGGGTTGTACTCTCTGCAGCAGAATTTGTGCATTTGTCAGTTTAACTCAAGAAAGGACTTCAAAATCCATCACTTTATCCTGCCAAATTACTTCCAGAATCTTCCTAAAGACAATAAAATGAAAGTTATTCAACTTCCTGGCATGGCACTGATGAACTGGCTAAGTTACAGACATACAACAATGAGGTAAACAGAACATCTACAGAACTATTGTGTTGACCTTATTATTGTACAAGCCAGATTACAAAGACTTAAGAAGAGAATGAGAGGAAAGTAAGTGTAAAAAGCAATTATAGACATCATTCTGAAACTGGTTAGCCAAGAAGGGGAAGAGAGATAAAGGACTATAGATAATGGAGATAGATTAAGTAATGGCTTTTTTCTTTTCTTTTTTCTCCTCTTTTTATTTGAAAATGGGAGAGACACAGGAATGTTTGTAAATAGCAAAGAAGCATCCAATTGACAGAAAGGGATTGAAGATAAGTGAGAGAGTGTGGATAATATATTGGACAATCTGCTGTAAAAGAAAGGAAGAAATGGAACATAGAAATGTTTGTGCCATTTCAAGACTGGTTGAAGAAGTTGGAATATTTAGTCTAGTAAAGAGAAGGGAGAGGAGCAAGGAAGAAACACATGATAACTATAAACACATGATTAACTATCTTCAAACAGTTAAAGTACTGTCACATTGAAAAGGAATTAGAATTATATGGTGTGAACTTATGTAGAAATATCAAAAGAAATAAATTTAAATTTTTTAAATTGAATTAAAAATTTTAATAACAATTTTCTTAAAAATTAGGACAAGTTGGCAGTAGAACACAAAAGGCAGCTTACACTGAGCAGACCTGAGGAGGGTGGAGGAGTGGTCTCAGCCAGCAGAAAATTTGCAGGGAGAATTTTACCACAGTGTTGGGTACTTTGTCTTGGCAGCAAGCCAGTAGATCAGCAAAAAAACTATAAACACAGGGAATAAAGATTATAACCCCAAGTTTAGAGTCTCTCTGGGCCTGGCCACACTCACCCAGCCCTGGGAGGGACTCAGCAGAATCTCAACATGCAACCACTGATCCCAGTGCAGACGCTAATCCCAGCACAGCCATTGCTGTCCCACTACTGCTTCACTGCTACTTCCTATTGTCTGTAGAGGAAGCTTGGCACCACATCGCTCCAAAGGAGAGTGCAGTTTTGTTTTTTGTTTTTGTTTTTTTTTTTTTTTGTCAAAATGAGTAAAAAGGCAAAGTGGTACTTCTATACTGAAAGAGAGCAGACTTCAAACCCTGAGGAGACTAAAAGCAGATTATCTCCAGATGAAGTCCCAAATGGTGATATAACATGGTCCACATCACACAAGGCTCTCATAGAAGAAATTAAAAAGACTCTTAAAAGAGAGCTAGAAGAAAAATGGGGAAAGGAAAGGGAAGTTTGGCAAGAGGGTCTGGATAAGTAATTTTACTCATTAAAAGATAGAGTGGATAAAGAAATCAATTCCCTGAAAAATAGAATTAGTGAACTGGAAAAAGAAAATATCTCTCTAAAAAAATAAAATTGGCAAAATGGAAAAAATTTCCATGGAACAAAACAACTCATTTAAAAACTCAATTGGACAGTTACAAAAAGAAATTTTAAAAAGTAAATGAAGAAAATAATTCATTAAAAATCAGAATTGAACAAATGGAAATGAATGACTTGAGGAGATACCAAAAAAAATCCATCAAGCAAAACCAAAAAAAGAGAAAAAAAAGGAAAAATATTAAATACCTAGTTGGGAAAACAACAGACCTAGAAAATAGATCTAGGAGAGATATTCTAAGGATTGTTGGGCTCCCTAAAAATCATGATGAAAAAAGAGCCCAGACACTATTTTTCAGGAAATCATCAAAGAGAACTGCCCAGATGTTATAGAAATAGAAGGCAAAATAGACACTGAAAGAATTCATTGATCACCTACTGAAAGAAATCCCCAAATCAAAACTCCAAGAAATATTGTGGCTAAATTCCAGAACTATCAGACCAAAGAAAAATTACTACAAGCAACTAGAAAAAAATAATATAAATACATGTATAATTTGGTTTAACTGTTATAATATAAAAAAGAAGCTATGGGTGGAAAGGAAATTGTACCAGAAAAAGGGAAACGTGGAGGTACTACATCTCACAAAGAGGCAAAGGAAATCTATTATATCTGAGGGAAAGAAGGGGTGGTGGTGAACATAATGTGAATCTTATTCTCATCAGAATGGGCTCAAAGAGAAAATAGTAGACATATTCGATTTAAGAGAAACTTCTCCCACCTCATTGAAAAGTGGGAAGGGAAAAGCAAAAAGTGAAGTGGTAGGCTAAATAGAAGAGAATACAGAAATGGTAAGGGAAAGGTCTAAGAAAAGGGGAGGGATTCTAAAGTGGGGGGAGGGATCCTAAAGAGGGATTTTTGTGCAAAGCAAGTGGTGTTTACACATTTAATACTAGGGAGAGGGGAAAGGGGGAAAGAAAAGGAAAAAAAGCATAATCTAGGGTTAACAAGAGGGCAGGAAATACAGAATTGGTAATCTTAACCATAAATGTGAATGGGGTAAACTTCCCCATAAAGCGGAGGCAGGTAGCAGACTGAATTAAAAGTAAGAATCCTACAATATGTTGTTTACAAGAAACACACTTGAAGCAGGGCGATACATACAGAGTAAAAGTAAAAGGCTGGAGCAGAATCTACTATGCTTCAGGTGAAGTAAAAAAAGCAAGGGTAGCCATCTTGATTGCAGATCAAGTAAAAGCAAAAATTGATCTAATTAAAAGAAATAAGGACAGAAACTACATCTTGCTAAAGAGTACCATAGATGATGAAGGAATATCAATATTAAACATATATGCCCTAAGCAGTGTAGCATTTAAATTCTTAAAGGAAAAGTTAAGAGAGCTGCAAGAAGAAATGAACAGCAAAACTATAATAGTGGAAGATCTCAACCTAGCATTCTCAGAACTAGATAAATCAAGCCACACACACACACACACACACACACACACACACACACACACACACAAAAGAAGTTGAATAGGTAAGTAAAACACTAGAAAAGTTAGATATGATAGATCTTTGGAGAAAACTAAATGGAGACAGAAAGGAGTACACTATCTCAGCAGTTCATGGAATCTATACAAAAATTGACCATATATTAGGACATCAACACCTCAAATTCAAATGCAGAAAGGCAGAAATAGTAAATGCATCCTTTACAGATCAGGATGCAATGAAAATTACATTCAATTGGGAAAAATAGACCAAAAAGTAATTGAACTAAATAAGCTCATCCTAAAGAATGAATGGGTGAAAGAGCAAATCATAGACACAATAATTTCATCCAAGAGAATGACAATAATGAGATGTCATACCAAAATGTATGGGATACAGCCAAAGTGGTAATAAGGAAAAATTTTATATCTCTAGAGGCCTACTTGTATAAAATAGAGAAAAGAGGAAAATCATATTGTTATTCTTAAAAATGAAAAGGGAGAACTTCCCACTAATGAAGAGGAAATTAGAGCAATAATTAGGAGTAACTTTGACCAAGTTTATGCCAATGAATTTTATAAGTTAAATTAAGTGGAAGAATAATGTCAAGATTAACAGAGGAAGAAGTAAATTGGTTAAATAATTCCATTTAAAAAAAGGAAATAGAACAAGTTATTAATCAACTTCCTAAGAAAAAATCCCCAGGACCAGATGGATTTACATGTGAATTCTACCAAGCATTTAAAGAACAATGAACTCTAATGCTATATAAACTATTTGACAAAATAAGGATTGAAGGAGTCCTACCAATTTCCATCTATGACAAAGACATGGTACTGATACCTAAACCAGGTAGGATGAAAACAGAGAAAGAAAATTATAGACCAATCTATATGAATGAATATTAATGCAAAACTCTTAAATAAAATATTAGCAAAAAGATTACAGAAAATCATCCCCAGGATACTACACCATGACCAAGTAGCATTTATACCAGGAATGCAGGGCTGGTTCAATATTAGGAAAACTCAGCATAATTGACTATATTAATAAACAGATCAGCAAAAACCACGATTATCTCAATTAGAAGCAGAAAAAGCATTTGATAAAATCCAAATCCATTCCTCATAAAAACACTTGAGAGTATAAGAATACATGGACTTTTTGGTAAAATCATCAGTAGCATTTATTTACAACCACCCTTTAAAAAAAATAATAACTTTTTATTGACAGAACCCATGTTAGGATAATTTTTTTTACAACATTATCCCTTGCATTCGCTTCTGTTCTGTTGCCTTAGATGGCAAGCAGTCCTATATATGTTAAATATGTTGCAGTATATGCTAGATACAATATATGTGTGCAGAACCGAACAGTTCTCTTGTTGCACAGGGAGAATTGGATTCAGAAAGTAAAAATAACCCTAAAAGAAAAACAAAAATGCAAGCAGTTTATATTCATTTCCCAGTTTCTTTCTTTGGGTATAGTTGCTTCTGTCCATCCTTGATCAATTGAAACTGAATTAGCTCTCTTTATTGAAGAGATCCACTTCCATCATACATCCTCATACAGTATCGTTGTTGAAGTGTATAATGATCTCCTGGTTCTGCTCATTTCACTTAGCATCAGTTCATGTAAGTCTCTCCAAGCCTCTCTGTATTCATCCTGCTGGTCATTTCTTACAGAACAATAATATTCCATAACATTCATATACCACAATTTACCCAGCCATTCTCCAATTGATGGGCATCCACTCAATTTCCAGTTTCTAGCCACTACAAACAGGGCTGCCACAAACATTTTGGCACATACAGGTCCCTTTCCCTTCTTTAGTATTTCTTTGGGATATAAGCCCAGAAGTAACACTGCTGGATCAAAGGGTATTCACAGTTTGATAACTTTTGGGGCATAATTCCAGATTGCTCTCCAGAATGGTTGGATTTGTTCACAACTCCACCAACAATGCATCAGTGTCTCAGTTTTCCCACATCCCCTCCAACATTCATCATTATTTTTTCCTGTCATCTTAGCCAATCTGACAGGTGTGTAGTGGTATCTCAGAGTTGTCTTAATTTGCTTTTCTCTGATCAATAGTGATTTGGAACACTCTTTCATAGGAGTAGAGTAGAAATAGTTTCAATTTCATCATCTGACAATTGTCTGTTCATATCCTTTGACCATTTATCAATCGGAGAATGGCTTGATTTCTTATAAATTAGAGTCAATATTTACATATTTTGGAAATGAGGCCTTTATCAGAACCTTTAACTGTGAAGATGCTTTCCCAGTTTGTTGCTTCTCTTCTAATTTTGTCTGCATTAGTTTTGTTTGTACAAAGGCTTTTTAATTTGATATATCAAAATTTTCTATTTTGTGATCAGTAATGGTCTCTAGTTCATCTTTGGTCACAAATTTCTTTCTCCTCCACAAGTCTGAGAGATAAACTATCCTATGTTCCTCTAATTTATTTATAAGCTCATTCTTTATGCCTAGATCATGGACCCATTTTGATCTTATCTTGGTATATGGTGTTAAGTGTGGAATTTCTGCCATACTAATTTCCAGTTATCCCAGTAGTTTTTATCAAATAATGAATTCTTATCCCAAAAGTTAGGATCTTTGGGTTTGTCAAACACTAGATTGCTATAGTTGATTATTCTGTCTTGTGAACCTAACCTATTTCACTGATCAACTAATCTATTTCTTAGCCAATACCAAATGGTTTTGATGACTGCTGCTTTATAATATAATTTTAGATCAAGTACAGCTAGGCCACCTTCATTTGATTTTTTTTTTCATTAATTCCCTTGAGATTCTCGACTTTTTATTGTTCCATATGAATTTTGTTGTTATTTTTTCTAGATCATTAAAATATTTTCTTGGAAGTCTGATTGGTATAGCACTAAATAAATAGATTAGTTTAGGGGGTATTGTCATCTTTATTATATTCGTTCGGCCTATCCAAGAGCACTTATTATTTTTCCAATTATTTAAGTCTGACTTTATTTGTGTGGAAAGTTTTTTGTAATTTTGCTCATATAATTCCTGACTTTCCTTTGGTAGATAGATTCCCAAATATTTTATGCTGTCAACAGTTATTTTGAATGGAATTTCTGTTTGTATCTGTTGCTGTTGGATTTTGTTGGTGGTGTTTAAAAATGCTGAGGATTTATGGGGATTTTTTTGTATCCTACTACTTTGCTAAAGTTATGAATTTTTTCTAATAGCTTTTTAGTAGAATCTCTGGGGTTCTCTAGGTATACCATCATATCATCTGAAAAAAGTGATAGTTTGGTTTCCTCATTGCCTATTCTAATTCCTTTAATCTCTTTCTCTACTCTTATTGCAGAGGCTAGTGTTTCTAATACAATATTGAATAATAATAATCATTGCATATGATGCAGTAAGCATCATATATACTGGGGATAAACTGAATCATTCCCAATAAGATCAAGAGTGAAACAAGGTTGCCCATTACTATTCAATATTGTATTAGAAACGCTAGCCTCTGCAATAAGAGTAGAGAAAGAGATTAAAGGAATTAGAGTAGGCAATGAGGAAATCAAATTATCACTCTTTGCAGATGATATGATGGTATACCTAGAGAACCCCAGAGATTCTACTAAAAAAAACTATTAGAAATCATCCACAATGTTAGCAAAATTGCAGGATATAAAATAAATCCACATAAATTCTCAGCATTTTTATACATCAACAACAAAATCCAGCAGCAAGAGAAACAAAGAGAAATTCCATTCAAAATAACTGTCGATAGCATAAAACATTTGGGAAACTAACTACCAAAGGAAAGTCAGGAATTATATGAGCAAAATTACAGAACACTTTCCACACAAATAAAGTCAGATTTAAATCATTGGAAAAATATTAAGTGCTCTTGGATAGGCCGAGTGAATATAAAAATGACAATACTCCCCAAACTAATCTTATTTAGTGCTATACCAATCATACTCCCAAGAAACTATTTTAATGATGTTATTTAAATAACAACAAAATTCATATGGAAGAACAAAAGATCAAGAATTTCAAGGGAACTAATGAAAAAAATATCAAATAAAGGTAGCCTTGCTGTACCTGATCTAAAACTGTATTACAAAGTAGTAGTCACCAAAATTTGGTGTTGGCTAAGAAATAGATTAGTTGATTAGTGGAATAGGAATAGTTCACAGGACAAAATAGTCAATAACTATAATCATCTAGTGTTTGACAAACCCCAAATTCCCAACTTTGGGGATAAGAATTTACTTTTTGACAAAAACTGCTGGGAAAACTGGAAATTAATATGGCAGAAACTAGGCATGAACCCACACTTAACACTGTACACCAAGATCAAAATAGGTTCATTATTTTGGCATAAAGAACAAGATTATAAATAAATTAGAAGAACATAGGATATCTCTCAGACTTGTGGAGGAGGAAGGAATTTGTGACCACAGAACTAGAGATCATTATTGATCACAAAATAGAAAATTTTGATTATATCAAGTTAAAAAGCTTTTGTACAAACAAAACTGATGCAAATGAGGTTAGAAGGGAAGCAATAAACTGGGAAAACATTTTTACAGTTAAAGGTTCTGATAAAGGCCTCATTTCCAAAATACATAGAGAATTGACTCTAATTTATAAGCAATCACACCATTCTCCAACAGATAAATGGTCAAAGGATATGAACAGACAATTTTCAGATAATGAAATTGAAAATATTTCTACTCATATGAAAAGGTATTACAAATCATTGTTGATCAGAGAAATGCAAATTAAGACAACTCTGAGATTCCACTACACATCTGTCAGATTGGCTAAGATGACAGGAAAAGATAATGATGAATGTTGGAGGGGGATGCAGGAAACCTGGGACATGGATGCATTGTTGATAGAGTTGTGAACGGATCCAACCATTCTGGAGAGCAATTTGGAATTATGCTCCAAAAGTTATCAAACTGTGCATACTCTTTGATCTAGCAGTGTTACTATTGGATTTATATCCCAAAGAGATATCAAAGAAGGGAAAGGGATCTGATTGTGCCAAGATGTTTGTGACAACCCTTTTTTGTAGTGGCTAGAAACTGGAAATTGAATGGATGCCCATCAATTGGAAAATGGTTGGGTAAATTGTGGTATATGAATGTTATGGAATATTATTGTTCTGAAAGATATGACCAGCAGGATGAATAAAGAGAGGCTTGGAGAGACTTACATGAACTGATGCTAAGTGAAATGAGCAGAACCAGGAGATCATTATACACTTCAACAATACTATATGAGGTTATATTCTGATGGAAGTGACTGTGTTCAACAATGAGAGGATCCAACTCAGTTCCAATTGATCAGTAATGACCAGAATCAGCTACACCCAGGGAAAGAACACTGGGAAATGAGTGTGAATCACAACATAGCATTTCCACTTTTTCTGTTATTGTTTGCTTGCATTTTTTTTCTCCTCAGGCTATTTTTTACCTTCTTCATAAATCCAATTTTTCTTGTGGAGCAAGATAACTATATACATATGTATACATATGTTGTATTTAACATATACTTTTACATAGCTAACATGTATGGGACTTCCTGCCATCTAGAGGAGAGGGTAGTGGGAATGAAGGGAAAAGTTGGAACGAAGTTTTTGCAAGAATCAATGTTGAAAAATTACCTATGCATACGTCTTGTCAATAAAAAGCTACAATAAAATGAAAAAAAATTAGGGCTAAAAATTTCAAGGAAAGTCAAGATGGAAATTTTTTGTTGTTTGCAAGGAATGTGCTTTGTGAAGTGTTTAATTTGGTGTTTGTCAAAAAAATTTTTTTAAGATAAATGAATTAATAAAAGATTTTTTTAAAAAAGAAATTCAATTATATGCATTGTTTCAAATGCATTGCTTTCCAAAAATCAGAAACTTCCTAATTGATAACAACAACAACAAAAAAATAAAATTTTAGAATAGGAAGAGACATCAAGTTCAGTCTTTCATTTTTGAGTTAAAGTGACCAAGATTCTAAGAAGAGAAATTATTTTCTCCAAATCCCAGAGGCAGGTAGAATCAGAGCCTGAACCTTTGCCTTACTCCATCTGATCCTCTTATTCCCAAGACAGTGTTCTTTTAAATCAATCTGGGTTCAAGAATTCTTCCCTGTTTAAGATGAATCATCAAGAAGGGGATGATGTAATATTGCAACATCTCTCTCTCTCTGGATTAAATGCATTTCTTCTTTCTTTCCTTTCACTCAGGGCTACTTTCTTGATGTATTATGCTTACTGTAACATTCATCCAGACACCTAGATGGAGTTGGGACAGAATCTATCCATCTTATGACTTCAGTAACATTCTCCTTTTTAACAGCAGTTTTATTACTTAGTTTTTCACTAACGTGTCAGATTTCTTTCTAACTCAAAAGAAATCAGATAATTCTAGCTTTTATTTTATTGATTCTTCTAATATCTTCTTATTTTTTAAAAATTACTTTGATTTTCTGTAATTCCTGTTTCCATATGAATAAGGAACATAGTACACTTTACAAATGTATTCTTACTTTCCATGGACCACGTTATTCATTTGCCTGTTTGTTACTCTGCATTTTGAGTTCAGAAGAACATCACTACATTGGCTTCTGAGGATAGCTTTGAACAGCTCCAATTTTCATTAGGGAAAAATCAACCTCTGTCTATTTTTTTTTCATTGAAGGTATTCAAAGTAAGTAGCACAAAGTTTAATTTTCTCAAGCATCTGAATGTAGAAATGGCAAAATCCCATGAACTATTTTAAACAAAAATGTCTAGGTTTGGATTTGAATGTGCAAATCCTTATTAGACTATTTGACAATTTTAAAAATAAAGCACTTTAATTAGATAATTATAGAGGTCCCTTCAGGCACTAAATACAATGGTTGCGTAGGGAAGGATACATTCTTGGCACATAGTCTATCATGAACATTCATGGAAAAAGCTAAAAAATGTCTAGAGAATGAAGAAGAATTCTTTGAATTGAGTTGAGAGGAGTAGAAATATTAACATAGCAGATGGTATGGTAATAGAGAGCTTGACCTGGAATCAGGAAGATGTATGTTCAAAAGTGCCTTCAGAACCTTAATTTATATGTGATTCTTGGCAGGCCCCTGAATCACTTTCTGCCTCAGTTTCTTTCACTATAAAATAGGGATACTAATCGCACTTAAGAAATACTTAAGGCTGTTGTGATGATTGACTGAAATATTTTTATTTCCTATCACTTTGTAATATGGGTTGTATAGTTTCAGAAATAGAGTATAATGCTAAATAAAAGCTTATTTACTTTCTTCAGCCGATCTTCTTCTAGGATTATGGAGTCCCCTCCCCAAAATTTTGATTTTGATTCATATATGTGCAAAGATTGTTGTCAAAATGAACAGATCCTTATCAGACTCTAGCATATGTGAGAACCCCTCTCCTTACTATATTTCTGTTCTCCATGGGAATGACTTTGACACACATTTATTATTTATTTGCTATGTCACTCAGTGTGCTATGCTAGTAATGCAAAGAAAGAACAGAAAGTTTTTGCTCTCCACAAGCTCATATTGTAATGGAGGAGACAACTTGTAATTGAGCATAAAAAGCAGTAGATGTATCAGTAGAAGAGTAGATGCTCAGACCCAAAAGCAGTAGCAATTAGGGAGAACCTGGAAAGGCCAAAAAATTGAAGAGATAGGAAGTTAGGAAGGAAAATATTCCACATTCAGAGAAAGGAGGTGAAATACTATGTTTGAAGAATAGCACCCAGGATAATTTAGTTGTATCAAGGGATTTAAAGTGTAAGAAAGTTGGAAAGGGAGAAAATGGCTAGATTATAGAGTTTAAAAGACTAAAAAGAAGACTTTTTGTTTTATTTGCTCATGGAGGAAAGAAGACATTGAAGTTACTGAGTAGGGGGTCATATTAGGAAAATCACTTTGACAATTGAATGAGGATAACTTGGAGTAGGAAGATGATAATGGTAGGAGGGCCAATTTGAGGCTATTGCATCTAGAAAAAGAAATTATAATGGCTTAAATTTGGATGGTGGCCATAAAAGAGAAGAGAATGGATCGTATACAAAAGATGTTATGAAAGGAGAAGTGACAAGATTTGACACTGTGCTATAAAACATGGAGGGAAGTGAAAGTGAATTAGGACAACACCAAGATTGTGAGACTGAGAAATTGAAAATATGTCACTATCCATGATTCTCTTAGGGAATTTTTTTTTTTGCCTTGCACATGTTAGGTTTATTAAGAGGATAAAATCTTTTTTTAAAAAAATTTTTATTTAATAATAACTATATTGACAGAATCCATGCCAGGGTAATTTTTTTTACAACATTATCCCTTGCACTCGTTTCTGTTCCGATTTTTCCCCTCCCTCTCTCCACCCTTTCCCCTAGATGGCAAGCAGTCCTATATATGTTGGATATGTTGCAGTATATCCTAGATATAATATATGTTTGCAGAACCGAACAGTTCTCTTGTTGCACAGGGAGAATTGGATTCAGAAGGTATAAATAACCCAAGAAGAAAAACAAAAATGCAGATAGTTCACATTAGTTTCCCAGTGTTCTTTCTTTGGGTGTAGCTGTTTCTGTCCGTCATTTATCAATTGAAACTCAGTTAGGTCTCTTTGTCAAAGAAATCTACTTCCATCAAAATATGTCCTCATACAATATCGTTATCGAAGTGTATAATGATCTCCTGGTTCTGCTCATTTCACTTAGCATCAGTTCATGTAAGTCTCGCCAGTCCTCTCTGTATTCATCCTGCTGGTCATTTCTTACAGAACAATAGTATTCCATAACGTTCATATACCACAATTTACCCAGCCATTCTCCAATTGATGGGCATCCATTCATTTTCCAGTTTCTAGCCACTACAAACAGGGCTGCTACAAACATTTTGGCACATACAGGTCCCTTTCCCTTCTTTAGTATTTCTTTGGGATATAAGCCCAATAGAAACACTGCTGGATCAAAGGGTGTGCACTCTTAGGGAATTTTTGGAAAGGAAACACAACTCCAATTTTGAACATCTCCAATTTTTATTACAGAAAATCTACCTCTGGCTATTTTTTTTTTGTTGTTGTTGAATTTGAGATGCTTAAGTGACCAAAATAAAAAAGAAAATGGGTATATATGTCAGGCATAGAGAGCTCATATTGAATATTCTTTAAATATGAGAATAATCTGCCATAGAATTCTAGAGTCTGAAAATATTGCAAGACGCTGAATTTTCTATCCATATGTTTCCATATGAATATTCTATGGATCTATCTTTAAGTTAAAGTTAGAATATCTTTATCATAGATTGATGAGAATCTTTCCTGCTAACAAAAATACACTTCTATCTTCTCAGAACAATCAAAGTGTCTCTTTTCCTTCATGATAGATGATGAGTTCTATCATTTATGTATAAAGGACACAACACAAAATCCTTGGTTGTTTTGATTGTTTTTGATCTTCCGTAGGTGAAATAACAAGTTTCAATAATGTGGTGGGAAAATCAAACTTGGAGGACTGATTTCATCCTGTTGGGCTCTTTAAACAAAGCAAATACCTACTCTCTTCATCAATCAGCTTTCCCTTCTGGGCATGATGCATGTCTCTGTCACTGTGCCCAAGATGCTGTTGGATCAGGTGATTGGAGTTCATGCCATTACAGCCCCAAACTGTGGGATCCAGATGTTCCATTTGGGGAGAAGCCTTCCTTTTGGCAGCCATATCTCATGACAGGTATGTGGCCATTTGTCACCCTCTTCATTATCCCATTCGCATGAACCATAGGGTTTGCATATGTCTTACAATGGTTCTTGAGTTCTATTCATGGCATCTTGCTTACCCCATCACCATGACTTTTCCATTTTGTAAATCCATAGAAATCCAGCATTTCTTCTGTAAAGTCCCTGCCTTGTTAAAATTCTCTTGTTCAAATACCTCATTCAATAAGACTTTCATGTACCTGTGCTGTGTCCTTATGCTTCTCATTCCTGTAATAATTATTTCCAGCTCTTACTTCTTCATGGTCTATAAGATGAATTTAGCTGCAGGTAACAGGAAAGCATTAATCACATGTTCTTCTCCCATAATTGTAGTCATTCTATTCTATGGAACTACTATCTATAACCACATGCACCCTGCTTCTTATCATACTCTGAAAAGGACATGATGGTGTCTGTTTTCTAAACTATTCTAACATCTGTTCTGAACCCTCTCATTTATAGCCTCAGGAATAAAGATGTCATGTTACCTTTCAAAAAATGTTATATTCAGAACTGGTTTTAGCTAATTTTCAGAAGTAGAATATGTTCTCTAAATATTTAAAAATATGCCACATTCTCCTATTTTCTATTATTGGTTCATTTGATTCATGTTATCCTGTGGTAAATTGGCATTTCCCTTTCCCTCCATCCTTCCAAATTAATTTACAGTCCTTGAGACTTTTTGAAAACTTTTGAATTGATATTTTTCTGATTTAGTATAAAAACCATTGACTTTTTAGTCAATATTGTATTAAGTAAATATTAAATACCTAAAAAATGAATGGGAGCATCATGGATTATCAAAATTTGTTTTTACTCAATTTCTTTCATTTTTTGTTTGTATGACAATACACACATAATATATATTGGAAATAGAAGGGTTCCCAATTCCTAATGTATTGATAAACTATTTGAGAAAGTTTTCACATTGTTGTCATGAATACAAATTGAATTAAAAAAAAAAGATCCAGTTGGATGATTGGAATAAACTTTTAATTATCATGGAAGAATTCATGCTAATACCCATTACCATGATCTTTTCTTTCTGTTAAACTCAAGAGATTCATCAGTTCTCTGCTAGGGTATGGAAGTCTGCCAAGAGGGAGTACAGAGGCCACTTTGACCTTTAGTGCACAGTAAGTTTTCTGCCACATTGCAGAAATGCTCCTTGTTGAGCAAGGAGCAATGATTCGTGACCAAAGGGAACAGGTTTGGTCTGAGGATCATAGCTAGTTGCTTGTAAGCAGGGCCTCTGGCCTGTGAGTGAGTTGCTAAATTGCTGGATTGGCTCTCCTCCCATTGGCAGATACCATGCATATGCAAAGCCTATGAGCTACTTCTCTGAATGGTGATTGGGGATTGCCTGCTATTCACACACTGATCACACTTGCAAAAATGTATATCAACAAGGCTGTATATAATAATAATATTATTATATTATATAATATTTCGATAATAAACTGGAGCTCAATGAGTCTCCTGCCTCATTCATCTCACCTCTGAGATCAAGGGGCTCATATACTTTGAGATCTTAAGATGGCCTCAACAGTTCTCTCTTCTTCTGATGAAGATTTTTTACCACCCTCTATGAGACTAATATGTACCTCTATTCTATCCTTATGATCCTTAATTCTGTAAAAGGGTAAAAATTCTCACTAATGTATCCTTTTTATCTTCTCTTCTCTTCCCTCTTTCAAAACTCTCAGAATAGAGTATTATTTTGAAAGACCTTAAATTCTTATTTCCACATTATCATATAGCTCCTTCCCATCCTAGTTATTTGTAATCTTTGCATTAGAAATGTTTAAAAGGCCTTGGTTCCATTAAAGTTCTATACTTTTCTACTGGAGGATTAAACTCCAGGGTAATTTTCTCCTTTTGGTAAGCATATATCATTTACAACTTGGATTATGTTACTTCAAGATCTTATTTAGTTTTCATTAGAAGTCACCAGGTATTGTGCTATCTTTACTAATTCTATTTAATCTGGACAGTTCTTATTTGTAATTTCTTGAAATGTATTGTTTAGACTTTTTGAAAATCATTTTTAGTTTAATGATTCTTAAATTGCATTTTTGATAGTAGTCGCTTGATATCAGGTATTTTATACTTCCTTCTATTTGCAGTCTTTGATTTTATTCTAGCATTTCATTTTTTTCCCTGGAATCATTGATTTCTCCTTAATTAATTTTAATTTTCAGGTATTCTGTTTCTTAGGTAAGGTATGCCACTTTTCTTCCTAAACTATTTTTTCTCATTCAAATTATTTCCCCTAGAAATTTGATTTTATTTTAAAGCTCATGCTTAATTTCTCTAGATATTTATGTAGTTCTTATAGGAAATACATTTTTTTTCCCTTTGACTCTCTGCTTGTAGCTGTTATGGAATTGGATTTACAAATGCCTTTTGATATAGAATGGTACTTTCATTTGTGTAATCATCTGTCCAAGTAATTGTAATTGTAAAACCAAGCAATTGGTGCTTTTCAATACTTTTAAAATTGGGTATTGGATTAGATAGTATAACTTGCTTGCACTCTCTCTTTGTTGTTTTGCTGACTTTCAACTTCAATGGTTATTTTTCACTTGGGAGTGGGAGGCTGAGACTGCAATCCTGAGGATTTTCTCTGATTTCTCAAATTTGAGAATTAGGGATCTTAAAACTGGAAGATTAAAACACTATGGGCATGATACTTAATTGTCATCTATGCCACTAACTTTTTCTAACTTTCTGTTTGTTTCTTTGCAGGGTTGCCAAAAGTCTTCACTCTATTTTTTAAATAAATAGTTCCTTCTTTAGTGGATTAAACATTTGTGTTAAATGTAGCATACTGCTTACATGTTGAATTAATCACTTTCTTTGTTTACTAATACCAGTTATTAACTAGTCACTTGTAACTTTATAGTAGCTTTGTTAAAAGTTCATTTTTTTCCTACTTCGTAATTTGTGAGAACTGTTATCCTGAAGGCTCTTTGTCTTCTTCCAACTTAAGATAATAGTAATTTATTTTATAATCATTCTCAAGATAAATTTAGTATAATGTGCAGCCTGTGTAGATTGAGATACAATAATAATTTGAGGCTGCCTAATAAAGATTTCCTATTTCAGCAACTTATAAATAATCTGTTGAATGTATTTCAAGGCCAAACTTCTCAGAAGACTGGTCATGAATTTGTTTATGAGGTTAGTCATAGTATGTTAAAAATTTCCAGGTCTAGAATGAAGAAGTACATTTACTGATTAATTCCAGAAGCATGGCTTTCCTCTTAATAAGAGCCATTCCCTTCAGAATGCCCGATACTGAAGAAATTCTACTACAGAGAATTTCCACAGACCATAGCTACCTGGCTTCTCCAATTGAGTATCACATAAGAAATCAATGCTCAGCAAAGATTACAAGAGATACTAAAGGCAGCTAATGTCTGTTATTCTTCTCTGTTATCCTAAGATGTGATCAACTGTGTCATGTCCTTCAATAAATTTCATTTGAATAAACTTGTTTTGTATTTTAAATGCTTTTATTTTTAATTAGCCCTTGAAAATGTCCAGTTGAACCATGGCAATTGGCAATTATTATGTGAATAAAAAACAATCTGAGTTTGGCAATCGAAATGCTTTAACTCTTGATTTGCCTTTAAATTACATACAATTTTTAAAATATTTGTTATTGTTCATTTTTAAATCTGAGATGGATTTATATATTTATATATAAGGAGAGGAGAGAAGAGGAATGGAGAGGAGAACAAAGGAAAGGAGAGGAGAGGAGAAGAGAGGAGAGGAGTGCGCGCGCGCACACACACACACACACACACACACACACATACAAATTCTTTTTTAACCCATTCCTGATGTAAGTAGATTTTCAGAATTACCAGCCCTCCTCTCCCATCTAATCCCTATGCAATTCTTGCTTTCACATTTCATTCATATACCATAATATCTATTTTTACCTTTTTCTAAAGTTTTCCTTTTTAGAGTCACATCATAATCAGCTCAACCCCACCCTTTCTTTTGAACTACACAATTACTAATGTCAGTCTTAGACATTGGTTTACCTTTCCACATATATAAAACATAAGCAGTTTGTCCATATTGAGTCCCTTGAAATTGAATCCCTTTTTATGTTAGTTCTTACATGTAGTATTCTCTTCTTTTCAAAAATATAATTGTTCTCTGGGAGCAGATTTCTTGGGGAGCTTCTGGAGGCAGCCTTAGTTTCAGTCCAGTTCAATAACCACCTCAAATGCAGCCAACTGTTAAAAGTTCAATCCTTTATTGTCTCCTTCAAAATAGCCTGGTTAGCTTTCTTAGAGGCCTATCTCTCTTCTTGGTTCCAAGAGCTCCTGTTGCTAGTCCTTTGTTTCTTTGAGACAAAATCCTAAAAACCTGAGAGTTCTTTGAATGTTCATTTTTTCATTCAATATTATAATTAATTTTGTGAATATATTTTTGACCACAACCCTAGATCTTCTTTTTTTCTTCCCACTGATGCAATCGGGGTTAAGTGACTTGCCTAGGATCACACAGCTAGGAAGTGTTCAGTGTCTGAAATCACATTTGAACTCAGGTCCCCCTGACTTCAGGATTGGTGCTCTATCCACTGCCACCTAGCTATACTTACAATCCTAATTCTTTTGATTGTTGCTATAAAGTATTCTAGAAATTGTGGTCTTTTATTATACCTGCTGATAAATCCTGTGCAAGTCTAATTGTAGTGTCAGCATATTTGCATTTTTTTTTGTTGTTGTTGCTTGTAAAATTTTCTCTTCTATCTAGGAGTTAAAGAATTTCGTGATGTTCCTATATGTTTTCCTTGTAAGACTTGTTGAGGTTATGATTTGTGGATTTTATTTTTTTTTATTTCTACTTGCTCCTCTTTTTCTATCACTTCAGGACTTCTTTAAATTATTTTTTATGTTATTGTATCAAGGTCTTTTTTTGTTCATAGTTTTAGGTGGTCCAATTGCGCTTATATTTTCTTTTTTTTTGATCTGTTTTGAAGCTTTGTTGCTTTTCTTTTGAGATGTTTCACATTCTTTTGTATTTTATTATTGCTTCTATTTTGTTTTTTAATTTTTTGGTTTCATAATTTCACAATCTTCCCTTTGCCCAATTCTAATTTTCACTGAGTTATTTTTTAATTTGAGATTTTGTATTTCCTTTTTTTTCAAATTAAAAAAAATTCTTGCATAAATTCCTTTTGCTCAGGTAATAATTTAATGTTTGGCATAAGAAAGGCTTTTTTTTTTTTTTAACTTTAATGTCTTCCTCTGAAGATGAACTTTTGTCTTCCCTATTCCTTTTTTTTTTTTTTTGTACAAAAGTTTTAAAAACAAATAATGCCTTCTGTTTTGAAGTAATTTTTCTGAAGAAGGACAATCCAGTTACAGCATTGTAGCTCAACAAGAAAAGAATGTTAAAGTACAAGTAAAGCCGATCTGGCATTTGCTAATGTGATTTGAGTTAAATCCAGGTAACACACACACACACACAGAGCTTGCATCCATCATGATTTCTGAATAATATTTAAGTTACCCATTACCAAAGTCTTCCTTCTGGCCTGCTCATATGCTCCTGTCTACATAACTAAGAAAGTACTTCATAGTTATTCTGTCAATATATAGAAAATATATTGCAAAGATATACACACAAAATAAATAAGCATTACACTCCTCAGGTGACTTTATTCACTCTAACTTTTCTTCTCATTTTGTTGTTTTACAACAAATTTCTTAATCATTTTTTCTTTAAAGCAACTACAAAAGCTTAATCTCTTCTCTTCTAATTTAATTTACTTTGGTATAAGTCATACCTAAGGTGACTTGTTCTCTTTAGACTTGGTGACTTGCTTGGTGACCTGTGAAGTTAAATCAAGGGCTCAGTAAACATGACTAGGGTAGGGGCGAGGGACAGTTGAGGCATGAAGGCTAAAAGTGAGCAAGGAAGTGGACCAAGGCAAAGGCACAACTACGCCAAAGGGGTGCTAGCAGCTCTGGCACACAGGTGCAAAACTGCCGCAAAGCACTTCTTCAGTCCTAAAGCCCATTCAGAGACCAATTCAAAACCTACTGAGCCTGATGTGCAGGGTTACACAGCCTTAGGGACAGTGAGCAGGGACTCAATTCTTCAGGAGCCCTTTTTTACCCTTTGGAGAGCTTTGCCAAGTCAACAATCTGCAGCACAGTAAATGGACTCTGTTCCATGGATCCAAAACAAGAGTGCTGTGTAAAATTGGCAAATGATCGATTTTCAGGCTGATAGCAAGGAAAACCCAAACTTCTACTAAAATGGTGGATCTGAGTCACTTTAAAGTGCGAAATTGATGGTCCACAATCTCAAATAGCTAAAACTCTTGCATAATAGAAGGGAGAGAGATGAAACAGAGCAATAAATTACAGTCAGTGTTTGTTAATCTGAGAATGGGAGTGAAGAGAGGTGGGGCATAAACTAAGACCAACTAGATATGTTTACCAAAAAATTGAGTTTGATATGGATGTTCCCCTTGGCCACACATACTTAGTAACAGATGGATTAATTATATAGCCAAATTTAACCTGAAGACTCTTCTACTTATCAGGATCAGGATCATAATTAGTACTGAAAGACAAAAGAGAAAACAGTTTGAGAAAGCAGGGTAAAAAAAAAGAAAAAGCCTTATTGTCTACTGTCAAGGGATTTAATTGGAGATAAAACCTAGATACAAGGACGTGTGTAACTCCAAACACCAAGGCCTATTGTCATCCATTTCATGTCAACTGCTTGCTGGCTTCCTCTTCATATGCATTCCCCATACTGCACATAGGAGGAGCTAGAACCAAGGTGGTATTAAGTGTCCACAATACTTGGCGTCATGGATGTGATCTTCAAAGAACATTTCTCTCATTTTGAAAAAGGCCATTCCTGTCAGTAATGAGTCAGATCCTGCCTGGTGCTGTAGTTCTATCTGCTCCAACTCCAGCTGCTCAGCCATGTCCTCTAAGCCACCCTTGAAGTTTTTGCAACTCTTCATGAGGTACTTAATATCATAGATGACCAGAAAAAAATCAGTTGGAGGATTTCAAGGAAGTCCAGCTCTTCTTCAGGCAAATTAGAGTTGGTCAGAATTTTGACTAAATAGCCAAAGTCATAACCACTGTGAAATGAAAGCCTCTTGACTCCCTCAGACAACATGACACCTGATGTCAAGAGAAGTTCTGCAAAATATTGTGTCTCAATCCCTTCTTTCTCGTGCTTTTTAAACTAGATTCCAGAGGTTATTAGGGACTCTATGAAGTCCTGAGCATACATGTCAGCCATTAAATTAAACTTGAAATTGAACTGCTATGATGAAGTTTCTGCAGGGTATTATCCTTGCTCATATGTTAATCCAAGCTGAATTATCTTTAGGAAATCTACATTACATCTCAATAGTTGGTACTGGCATACTTCTGAATTCTCCAATGGGTCTTGCAGCCACACCTGGAAACTAGGTGTCCATGGCAATGTAATTTTACTTCTGTATAACTTGATAAATTTTCTTTATCTCATCATCTACGTTGCAAGTCCAAACTTCACAAATTCTTTGGCTATGATCTACAATTGTTGAGCAGGGATACCCTGGACCTCAGGTCCAACTAGTGGTCATCCAGCCTCCGCTTGCATACCTCCAGAGATGAGGGGCTCATCTCCTGGCTTGGTAGCCCTCTCCACCTGACCCAGGCTTGCAGTATCTGTCTTCTCTATTTCTGTGTTGTTGTTGGTTGGCTTTTTTTTTTTTTTAATCAGAGCTTACTAAATTTAGTAATTACCTCCAGTCTTGGGAGTGAAAAGTTTGATGGTATCTCTGACTTCACCTTAGTTCTCCCCTCTAGCCTAGTACTTGTATCTAGCTGCTTCCCTGTCCCACTATGCCTGCACTCATTGTATGGTCAGATTCTTTGTTGTTATTATTTTTTGCTCATTTTGGGGTTTTCCCCTTTTTTTTGAATTCTAGTCTCTGCTTCTTGGGTTGAAGTAGCATTGTCTCAAAGTTTCTGTGCCAGTGGCTACAGGTCTTGAATATTTACCTGGTGCTGCACTGATGTTGTCCTGATGCACCTGATATGTGCTTTTTCAATAAAGGGGGATGGGATAGGGAGGGAGGAAGTGAGCAAATCTGTAACTCAAAAATTTAAAAATAAATTTTAAAAAATTGTTTTACAGGAAACTAGAAAAATATAACATATATATGTATATATGGAGAGAGAAAGAGAGAGAGAAAAGAGAGAGAGAGAGAGAGAGAGAGAGAGAGAAAATGAGAGAAAAAGTGAGAAAGAATGAACAAAAAAAGGGAAAGAAACAGGTCTAAATAATTGGAGAGCTATTTATTCTCAACATTTGGCCATGCCATTACAATAAAAATGACAATATCACATACATTAATTTATTTATTTGATGCCATATTATTCAAATTATTGAAGGATTATTTTGTAGAATTAGAAATAAGATTATAAAAAGTCATATTCTAATCATATTAGAGGAGCAGAGACATATTTTTCAAACTGTGGAAAAGAGAGTTATTGACTCAATAAGGCATAGAGAGTATTAGAAGAGACAAATGGATAATTTTGATCATGTGAAATTGAAAAACTTTTGCAAAAATAAAATCAATTTCATTAAAACTTGAAGAAAACAGCCAATTTGGAAAAAAGTTTATAGCAAAGGTTTTCTGACAAAAATCATATATCAAAGAGAACTGATTCAAATATTTTAATAAAAAGAAACATAATGAATAAATGGTTCAAAGAAATGAATAAAACATCTCAAGAGAGTATTAAATTATCAACAACATGAAAATATTCCAAATCATGAATGATAAGCTAAATAAAAATTAAACCAGGTTCTATCTCATACCTATCAGACTAGAAAAGATGTTTAAAAATGTTTAAAGAAGGTATGAGAATAGACATATTAACATGTTTCATTTAATTAAATCTAGAGAACTAATTGTCAGCATATTTGGTTGTCCTAAAAACAATATGATTCTTAATATCCTTTCTTTCATTTTATGCCACTCCTCCCAATATCCTTGTAGGAGGAGTAGAGTCACTTTGCATTTTCCTTTGAAAATTACAGAAAAAGAAAACTACATATTTTTCATCAGTCCAGTATTTATGAATCAGTCCACTTTTTTATGAATGAAGCATTGTGCTAATGATTAGGGAAAGAAAGGAAGAAAGGAATGAAGGATGGTATAAGATCATTGAAAATGTATATAATAAATGAATGATATGAAAGGCCTTAAATAGAAATAAGGATTTTATATTTAATCATGGAGCGTTAGGTATAGAGTGACAAGACCACACCTATACTTTAGTTAGTTTAATTTGGCAGCTGAATGGAGGATAGACTGGAATGGGGAAAGATGAGTCAGAAATACTAGGCAGTAAATTATTACAATAGTTCAGGAGTGAGGTAATGAGGACCTTTCCTGAGTGTCATGAAGGTAAAATTGTTAGTATTTAGCAACAAATGAGGTGAAAAGAAAAGAATAAAGGAGGACACCTCGGTTGTGAACTTCCCTTAAGAGCATGGTGGTACCCTTGATTATTAAGAGAAATATGAAATTCCATTTTAGCCACTGTTAGATTCACTTTTACAAAGGGATATTTACTTCAAAACGTAGAATAACATATATGCATCAGTTTAGCTCAGGTCCAAATACAGCACAATCCCATTTCCAAATACAAAACTTCCCTTGAGTTTAAAGGCTAGATACCGGGCTTCTCAGGGCTTTATTCCCCGACTGACTGTCTACAATCTCTCACCCGTAATCTTGGCTTCAAAGTCTACATTTATCAAACTCTCAAGCCTGACAAGGACTATGAATTAATTACCAAAAGCACCTGAAACAAATGACATAGAACTAGAACTGAACCCACCCACTCACCTCCTCCACCTTCCAGGCCAAAAAAAAAAAAAAAAAAAAAAACATCAGAGAAGAAGAAAGAGCCAGGTAAGCAAGTCCTTTCTCTCTCACTGTTTTGGTTTATGGTGCATGCAGTGTTAAGTGAAGTATGATCTCAACTCTCTGGACACAGGAAGGAGTGTGTTGCAAAAAGACTTACTGTCTTAGCAAAGTCACTTTTATAACTGCAGCCTTTTCTGGATACTCAGTCAATGAAAGGATGCTATACCCACCTATCTGGTAGGAAAGCACAGAATGCAGGGTACATGTTGAGCAATCTGGACATGTCTAGAGCAAGTCCCTTACAAAAATAGTTCTTGAAAGAAAGAGACAATCTTTTAGTGGATTCTTTCCATATGGTAGAATTTTTCAGAGTTTAGGTGTAGCCTTTGAGAATTCAGACTCTATAAGATTTTATTCTCTCAGTTTTCTCACTTATTAAAAGAAGGAATTCAATGATCATCATAGAATAAAGGTCTTGGAAGAGCACTCAGCCATTATATAGTCTGACTTCCTCCTATTAAAGATAAAGAAATTGAGACCTAGGCCTACCTATCCCCAGGTAAAGTGACTTGGCCACAACTAGATAATTTTTTTCCCCCTGAGGCAATTAGGATTAAGTGACTTGTCCAGGGTCACACAACTAGGATGTTAAGTGTTTGAGGACAAATTTGAATTCAGGTCATCCTGACTTCTATCCACTGTACCAACTTTTGGCTCTAAACCTCTAAAAAATTAATTATTTTTAATAGGGGAAAGATGAAAGGTTTTTAAAGTCATCTGTTCATTATTATAGGATTTACAGCTGAAAAGGAGCTGAGAGATCATACCTATACTTAATATTTTCATTTTGCAAATGAGAAAACTGATGCCCAAGTTAAGAGATTTACTCATTTTTGAGATTCAAACCTAGGCCTTCTGACCATAAACTGATTACCCTTTCCCAAATAATACATTGGGCTCCAGAATCCATGCAAAGCAAATATACTGTTTCAATATTCTTCTCCTTCTCCTGCCCCCTCACACAGTTTCCCAGTCCTCTAGATCTTAAAGTATTAAGATATTTTCTTCTTTTGTATTTTACCTATGACTGGTAATATCCTCTCTGAAGGAAAAAACACCTAATAAGATTGATGATGAAACATTGAGAAACTACTTACACACCAGCTGTTAATTAAAGGTAACATGAAAGAACTAGATCCAGACAGGTGGTTTCAAGAAAGCATTCTTTACAGTTTTTATTTGAATCTTTTGGATAAAGTTCTTCTTAAGCAAAGGGACTCCTGCTTAGTTGATATTCCCCTTGGATTTTTAAGCATAGACTCTGTTTCTTCCGTGAAAATTCTCAGGTCTGTTTACTGACGTCCTACTATAGCTTATTTAAATTCTGATTTCTTCAATCCCTGGTGCTAGATTCACCCAAAGTATTTATTATTTTGTACCATTGTGAAAAGGCCAATGGATCTAAGAGAAATGATCACCCTCTGAATATCTTAATATTTTCCTTTGAAGGTATTTAATATTCTTTCCCTATTTGATTTCAATGATTTTTGGAAGATAGGCAGCAATTATGATTATCCACATTTTATCTATAGGAACCTGGAGAATAAGGCAATTTAAGAGAATGTAATATTATCTGAGTCAGAGATAAGACAATTATTAAAAAGCAAAGTCTTTTAAACTTAGGGACTTTCTCCTTAAACCTGGTGATATTGCATAAAATTTAATTTAATATTTATTGTGTAGTTGTCTTCTTCTACAGTTATAATGAACATCTCATTCCTTCCATAGAAAAATGCCTCTCTCTCTCTCTCTCTCTGCTTCTCCTTCTGTGTCTCTCCTTTACTCTGTCCTTTTCCTCCTTCCTTTCTTCCTCTCTCCTTCTCTTCCTTCCTCTCTTTCTCTCTCCCTTCCTTCCTTCCTTCCTTCCTTCCTTCCTTCCTTCCTTCCTCCCTTCCTTCCTTCTTAAAGTGCTTCCTCCTTGGTCTTCCTTCCTTTCCTCTTTCTTTCTTTTCTTCCTTCTTTCCTTTTATCTTTTTATCACTTACTTTATCCTTTCTGTAATCATGAAGAAGAAAAGCAACTTAAACTATTTATCACTTTAAGTAAACCAATTCTTAGTTCCATTAAATGAAAATTATGGAGTGTTTTGAGTTTGTTTTTGTTTGTTTATTCTTTATAGACTATAAAAGGTAGGATAATTTGCAATCCCATTTCCCTCCTTGTTATAAGAGCCAATGTAAGATTTTCTATTTTCCCTTGGATTAGGACAATGTAATGTCTTTTGCTCAACTATTGGAAGGAGACTGCAGATTGGTAAAATTTTCTCCCTCCCACCCCAGAAATATCAGCTATGTCTCCCTTTTCTTTTATACTTTTTCATCTTTTTACTTTGAAAACTCAATTTCACAGGTAGAATTGCTTAAGGGGATAGGAGGGAACAATTAAATTAAATTTTTATTTTATTTTTTACAAATATTAGTCATTTAAAATATATTTCACTACATATTTTCATTATTTGGTGGTACTTATAGCTCCCATAACAAAATTAAGAACTCATATTTAAGAAATGAATATTTTAGAAACAATTTTATTAATTTGAATTAAAATTATTTCAGGTGGAAGACTGGCTTTGAAGTCAGGATGACAAATATTGTCTCTGACACATACTATGAGTCCATGGACAAATCTTTTGACCCCTCAGTTCCTTTGCAATTCTAAGATTTTAAGTTATGGATACTTTCAAAAACTTTCTTGGAGAATGCAAATTTTTGTACTGGTAGTTCCCTGTTTCAATGAAATTATAGTTATAGACCAAAAAACTTAAAATTGTAGGGATTTATGCTTACAAAGTGCTTTTTTTTTTTTTTAAGCTTCCATTAAAGCTCTATTCTAATGTTCCTGTATGAAATGAGAATATCCCTTGGTTCTTTTAGGTAAAGGGAAGAAAGTGCAAATTCAATTAGGTCCTTTCAGATCAAAGATATTATCAGTTTTAGACCAGTATCTCAAAATAATATTCTCTACTCTGAGCAATTTCTACTTGGAGAATGTGCTCCTTCCCATATCTCTCATCTTTCTCATATCACTGAGGTAAATAAATGAATTGTGTCTTAAATAGATGTGAGGATTTTTCTAAATGGGACGATTATTGACTTGTTATACCTTGGATATCAATGTGATGCTATATTCAAAAATATATTTGATAAAGATACTAAAATGATTTCCTTCTCCAGCTCATTTTACAAATGAGGAAACTGAGACAAAAACAATTAAGTGGCATGCCCACCTAAAATAGCTAGTAAGTGTCTGAAACCAGATTTGAACTAAGCAAAATGAGTCTTCCTGATTCCCGGCCCATATTTCTATGTACTGTACCACCTTCTGCATTAAATATTAAAATTCCATTTATTATAAAGAGAGATAAATTAGAATAAAGAAATCAAAATAATGAAGAGTCTGGAAATAGGAGCATTGGAAGAAACCTTGACAATTGAGGACTATGGAAAAAGGTTATATTTAAGGGAGGAGAAGAATCTGGCTTCATTACCATAAGACAGCTTGTTTCCATCAGGCAAATAAACTAGTTTTTGGCCAACAAATAAATTGCACTGAATTTCCATCTTTTTGTACATTGAATTAGTACCAATAGCCTTAAATAATGTTTTAATATTGGCTTGTTACAAGATACTGCTACCATTTTTTTAAACTACAAGTGATACATGGATATGATAGTGTTGTATAGAGGAAAGTGTTGAACCTGAAATCAAAATCAAAATCAAAAGACTTTATTATTACAGTCTAAGTGATTTTCAGCAAGTTATCTCATCTTTTGGCTTCAATTTTTAAAAATTTCTTAAATCAAAAATAAAGAAGTTAGACAATGAGCACTGAGAATGGCATTTTTTCCTTCAATGTTCCAAGATGCAGAATGGAACTGTTTATGTAGTGTGGAAAACATATTATTAAACTGCTCAACATTTTACCAAATGCTTTTTCCACAACAGTCAAGAAATTCAGGTTGGGTAGAGATTATGATATCCATTTTGCACTTGAGGAACCTGAAGCTTGGAAATAGTTATTATCTTGCATATGGTCATATATCTAGTAAATGTCAAAGTTGAGATTTCAACTTAGATGATCTATCTAAAATTCCAGTGCCCTTTCTACTCTAACACACTCAGAATCATTTGGATATGAACTTCTACTTCTTAAAATATAGAGAGGAAAAGAGAAAAATTTTTAAATAATAGAACCTATATTTTATGGTAATGTGAGGAACTTTTGTCTACTTCATACCCTTAATTTAGCTTCCATTAAAGCTCTATTCTAATGTCCCAGCATGGCATGAGGATGACCCTTAGTTCTTCAAGGCAAATGGAAGAAAGTGCAAATTCTATTAGGTCCTTTCAGGTCGAAGATTTTCAATTTGAGACCAATGGTAATGGACTATATTTTCTTCTTTTGGTGGGAATAGCCTAGAGCAGTTGACCAAGATCTGATTAATGATTTTGATCACAGCAATTTAAAAACAAACATAATTGGTATCAGTGAAGGGAATATCCATAGCAGTGAAATCATAAATTGTTGGAGTTCTGAAGTAAGTGGGATGATCAATATAAAAGTACTGAACTAATGATTAGATTAGTCACTTTTCAGTGACCAATGCTTTTTAAAATCAGTTATTTTGAATTATTAGCCTGTTTTATGATAAGTGGGTTACTGACTTACCTATTATCATTTCATCAGACTACATATGATTATATGCTGAATAAGCTGATTGAATCATAATAAAATAGAAGATAAGAGCCCTTGTGAATGTACTGATAGTTAGGAGATAGTTATTTCTCAACTTTTACAGGTATGTTATAAATTCTACTATTTTGTAAAAGTTAGTTATTGGAAAACTGTAATAGCATAATGGAGAATCTAGTTAAATATGTTTCATTAGCCCATTTTATGAATATAGTATTTTATGTTTATAAAGCCATATAATACATTATTTTATTTGATCCTCACAATACACCTTTAAAAAACAAATATTATTATCTACTTTTTTACAGATTCAGGGATTGGGTTTCAAAGAGGCAAACTGACAATTGGTGAGGAGCAGAGCTGGGATAAAATGTAAATCTTCTGAGTCCTAATTAGGTATGCTACACTACCTCAACATAAAAGAGAATTGAACTCAGCAAAATGAATTAAATTCTCTATTAAACTGCTAATTTTTTCTTATACTAGATCTTTATTTTTCTTGATTCAAGAGATTTAAATTTAAATAGTAAGATCTACAGGTTTGTTTAGGGACAAAGGTCATCCTGACTCCTCTTTCTCCTCCTCTTTTTCTTTTTCTTCTTCATCATACAATTCTTTTAAAAATGTTTTATTGTTAACTGTTGTTTTTTACATCACAGTCAGTTTCTGATTTATTTCCTACATATACACATCTGGCAAAGAAATCATACATACAACTCTCCTTACTTAAAGTTCTAATCTATATAAGAAGAAGGAAATACATTTCATCAAAAACTGTTCTCCAGGATTTAGAATTACAATTTCAATTAATCTGATATCAGCTGCCCTTTATAATTAATTATTGTGTAATTGTAAAAGTAAGTTCATACAAATCTTTCTATGTTTCTCTCAGTTTTTATATTTATCATTTCATATGGCTTAATCAAATTTCATTATATTATTTTTTTCTAGTTTTTTCCTAACACAAAAAGTCCTACTTAAAGTATTTTGGTATATGTGGAACCTCTGTCTTTGGGGTCTATTTTCAGTTTTAGGATTAATGGGTTACAGAGTATGACATTTATTATGCAATTTTAGATTATATTCCCAAACTGCTAGACCTGATCAAAACACCATTTACAACTTGTCAGTGTGTCTTTCCAGACAGTCCCTCAAAATTAGATTATTTTCATCTGTCATTTTTGCCAATTAAATGTATATTAAGTAAAACATTAGTTGCTAGAAATTGAATATTTTATTATTAATGATCTGAAGCATTTTTGCATGTTTATTTATAGTCTACTGTTTCATTTAAAATGATTTGTTCATGTTCTTTGAGAACATATCATTTTGGGAATTACTCATGGTTTTCAGCATGTTGAATTGTCAATTCTCATATATTGGATTAAAAAAAACGGACTATTGAATTGTGGTTCAATCAAATGAGGAATTCCCTTCTACCAATGCAAAAAAGTATCTTCTTTGCAATTTACAATCTTAGGGAGTTGCCTGGGGCACTGAACAGTTACATGACTAGTTCATGTTAGAAGATTCCTTCCTTCCTTCTTTCCTTCCTTCCTCCCTCCCTCCCTCCCTCTGTTCCTTTCTTCTTTCCTTCCTCCTTCCCTCCCTTATCTTGACAGATAAACTGCTGAATCAGTTGCCCAAGATTGTGATGAAAGAAAATCAGAGGAAAAGAACTTAATTTCCCATTTCCAGTGGGTTAAAGCAGAAATAGTGTGGAATGAGATAATGATCAGCTAGGGAGTTTTTCATACTTAGAACTATAAAAGAATCTTTAGATTTACATATATGTTTAGGAAAATTTTCATTTGTCTCCTTTTTCTTTTTAATAAATTTCTATTATATGGAGAATGTATATTTCGTTGATGTCAGCTTGCTGGAGCTATGATATACCTAATATATTTTGTCATAAAAGTTCTACATTTGAATTTAGAGGATCTGAACTCAAATTCGTAATGATTTTGGGCTTCAATTTTCTGACAATAAAATGACAGAGTAGAACTAGATGACCTCTAGGGTCTTTTCAAGTGCTATTTTCAGCTATAATCATAGGACATTTCTTTCCCTCTCATCTTTTTTTTTTTTCCCCAGATTCTCCTTCTTTGTATACTATTCATTATTGCTTCCCTCATGTCCCATTCATTTATACAAATATATATTAGATGATTATCTAGTATGGGAGAGATAGTACCAGTGGAAGAAAAAGCAAAATTTTTAACTAGATAGAAAATGAAAGCTTTTCATTATCAGCATGAGCTAAGGGTAGCATTCCATCAGAAAGAAACTTTTTAATGTCAATATCGATTCTTCCTGGTTACTGAAGAAAACCAGATTGGTCCTGTCAGGTCTTAATTTTTATAAATAATGGTTGCTATCCAGGGTCTTGCTCTAGGTTTTGCTATCCTATGAAATTTACTTAGAATAGTTTTCTTCCTAAGGTAAAATTACTCAGAAGTTTCCCTGAATCATTCACATTGCATTGCATTCTACTTGTTCACTGAGAACTCATATCAGTGACAAAGTCTAAAAGAAATATATTCTGAGATTTCATTATCTAAAATAATTCAGTCTAAGGAATGAAATATTGATGATCCATATAGCACACCCTTAAGTTAAGTCTAAATTTCAATAGATAATTTTGTAGTTTATAGTTCTAACATTGTTTATATAGAACAATAACACAACTACCTTGGTTGGAAGGAAAACTAGATTCTAATATCAGTTCTGTTACTTACTAGCTGCAAAATGTTCGATAAGCCACTGCCTTCTTTCTGGGACCTTTGTTTCTTTTTCCATAAAAGAAGAATTGTGCTATTTGATCACTAATGTCCTTTCTATCTCTAATGTAGTAGTACTCTATTTACCATTCACATAGTAAAAAATCAATACGTCAAAAGTTGCTGAAAAGTCAGGAGAATGAATACTGAGAAAAGATATCATATTTGACAATTAGGAGATGATTAGTAATTTTGAAGAGAGCAGTTTTAGTTGAATGATAACACTGGAAGTCAGACTTTAAGTGATTAAGAAGAGAGTGAGAGGAGAAAATTGTACCTATTGTAGATGATCTTTTAGAGGAATTTAGATATGAAGAAAAGAAGAAATACAGTGCAATAATATGAATGAAAGAGTCAAATGAGGTTTTTTTTTTTAGGGTAAGGGAAATGTACATATTTGTAGACAGTAGAAAATGAGTTGAGAAAGAGAGACAGACAGGCAGACAGAAGGAGAGACAGAGAGACAGAGAGAGAAACTGAGCATAAATGAAAAAATAGGGAGGACAGAGAGATCAATCTATTAGACCTTAAACAAGTAGAGGAGTTAGCCTTGGTAAAGAGTAAAAAAAATTATATGTGTGAAGGGGAGAAGTGGGGACAGAGTAGGAAAGTGTGTCAGAAGGCACTTGAGTAATGGAAAATGAAGGAGGGAAAAAAAGATAATTCACAGCAACTGGCCTTAAAAGTTCAGATCGGGGAGGGGAATCCTCAATAATTTTTAAGAGCATAAAAGAGTGCTGATACTAAAAAGAAAAAAAAAAAAGTAGAATTAGACCAGAGAGAGTAAAAGAGAGGGAGTAATAAGGCTTGAAAGATAGGTTGGAATTAGATTATAAAGAAATTTTAATGTCAGTCAAAATTTTTTATTTAATCTTTGAAGTTGGAAAGAGCTTCTGGAGTTTTTCGAACAGGGTAGTAACATTGTCAGACTACTCTTAAGAAAAATCAATGGCAATGGTATGGAGTTAGTGAAGGGGAGATGCTTAAGACAGAAAGCCCAAATAAGAAGCTATTGCAAATTTAAAAAATTATTTTTATATGTAACTAGGGAAAATAACATGTTAAATTTAAAAAGAGGCTTTTACAATAGTACAAGTGAGAGCTCTCTTTTTCTCTTGGCCCTTCCTGTGGAAGGGTCACAATCTCTTCAATGAGACCATACCTGCCGTCCTATCCCCTGTATAGCCCAAGATCATCAAGAAGAGGACCAAAAAGTTCATCCAGCATCAGTCTGACAGACATGTCAAGATCAAGAGAAATTGTAAACCAAGAAGCATTGGCAAATTAAGTGCGAAGATGATTACAGGGCCTGCTTAATATTAGTTATGGAAGCAATAAGAAGATAAAACATGTTACCAAGTAGATTCAGGAAGATTTTGGTGCTCATTGTCAAAGAGCTAGAAGTGCTCCTGATATATAACAAATTTTATTGTGTTGAAATTGCTCACAATGTTTCCTCTAAGAATCAAAAAAGTCATTGTTGAGAGGGCAGTTCAACTGGCCATCAAGAGCACTAATCCAAATGCTAGAATGAGAAGTGAAAAAAAATGAATAAAAAAGCTTTGCACATTTTTATTTGTGTTAAATTAACACTCTAACTACCAAAAAAAAAAAAAAAAGCTCAAGTGAGAATATGGGCCTGAAGTGGATCATAGGAATAGAGAGAAAGATGAGGATAATAAAGGACAGAAACAGCAAAATTTGGCAGTTGATGACATATGTGAGATGAGAGTTGTTGTTTGTTATTTGTTATTTTTTTTTTTGAAATATAACATCACAGATTATATCTTGACTTGTGTACAAATTGGAGTAATAACAGAGTTGCACAAAGTCATCAACTTCACTCTCTTTTCCTGAGTCATTGAAGTCCAGTAGCAGGACAAAAATCAAGACAACTCATGATATTCCAGATTGTAGTGGATGACCTTGTAATCTGACTTTGTAGTATAACCAAGATCTAAGTGCTTCATAGTGCCTACTTCAGCCACCTTCATGTCCATTGAAACAAATTCCACCAGGGAAAGTCTTACACGTTTGGGGTAGCCATCCTCCTAACTTAGTGACAGGTTTGAGGCCTTTCAGTTGCCCTTAATCTGGTTCAGCCTACCTGCCAAGATGGTTTACTGGATTGTAACTGCTGCAATGTAACAGCAAAATCTTAGAGAGTTGGATGGCTCAGGTGGACACCAAAAGTGAATGAGCAGCTCTGAAAAGAGCTTAGCAAACCCTCACACCAAAGGTAGTCTTCCTGACTACCCACCACATGCCGACTGAGTATAAAGAGTTGAGGATCATGATGCCTAGAATCACAAGAAATGAAAAAGAATACTGGGTTCCTTCTTTTATTATGCCTGCCTCTATAAGAAAAAATAGCAGTACATTGTTCTAATTTTCAAGTAGGTAAGGGGTTTCTGGGAGGTGAATCTGGAGGGTGGAAACTTACTTCATTTTTACCTCCTTTTATGTAATCTAAAGTAGATTATAGATTATTTGTTGTTTGTCCTTCATTCTAGAAGAGGACCATGACATGAGGAAGGTTATGCCATGACATGTAAGTGAATTGTATTTAAGTGAGGGAGGGCTGTGCAGAGTCACCTGTTTCATTTTACTCTCCAGAGACATATAGATTCAGTGACAAGATATAAGTCAGAATGACTGAAGATAGCCCTGGATGCAATGGGAAATCTTAGCCTTTTTAAACTAAGGTCTTCAATGAATCTCAGTTTGACTGTGGCCTCACCCATTCAGCGATTAAGCTAGGTAGCAGTTGAGCAAAGTATCTCCCCTTTCACCTAGACAAAAAAAAAAAAAAAAAAAAAAAAAAAAAAAAAAAAAATCTAAACATACAAATAAATAAATAAATCTGGGAGAGGAAGACCTCAGGATTTCTGACTAAAGCCCTCCCTCCCTCCCTCTCTCTCTTCCTCCCTTCCTCCTTTCCTTCTTTCTTTCCTTCCTTCCTTCCTCATACCATATAGGTAGCATACCCTTAACTACAGATACTTAAAAGCTTTTTTTTTTTCTTTTCTTTTGAATCTATGGATCCTCCCAAGATATCTTGGAATTTACTGCTTAGATTTCCATCTTCAAGACTATGCCCATCTGATTCTCATAGCTTGGCTGTCAATAGGTCCCAGGCCAAGCTCCATTTTGTCATTGTTTGGGTCCTGATTGATTCAGATTGAATATAAATAGCAATTATTTCTGTTTTGCCTAGAAAACTTGAAGGTTTTCCTCTCCCAGATTTATCTAGTTTTTGTTTGTTTGTTTGTTTGTTTTGTTTTGTTTTTACTAGATTAAAGAGGAGATTCTTTGCTTCAATTGTTGCCTAATCTTAATCACTGAATGGGTGTGGGCTCACTCAAACTGAGATCTGTTGAAGACCTTAGCTGAAAAAGGCTGAGGTGGCTCATTGCATGGAGGGCAACCTTCTACAGTCCTATGCAATGACACTAGTTGAAACAAGCTAGCTATAACATTGATTGAGGTTGCAAATAAGGTTTGCTCCATTTCTGATTGAGAGAGAAAATTGTTAACAACGCTAGAATATCAGGAACTATGACTCAGGATTTCTACATTTGGGTGAGGATTTCATCCATTTTTTGATCTGTTTAGCTATGGGATATATTCTCAGTTAGTATGAATGTGAGATAGAGGCAAGAAAGTATTGAAATGGAATCCCAGATACTGAGGTTCAGGTCATAGTTCTATAATCAATGATTTAAGTGAGCCCATAGGCAAGGTATTTTGCTTCTGTGATTGATCTCATGAAGTCTACTATTATTGAGTAGGGCCCAGACATAGTTATTCTTTTTTAATCTACTACAATTCTATTCATTTCCTACTTTCATCTAGAAAATTAGAACTGTCTTATAAATGTCAGAATGAGATTTCCAGTACCTATTTATGAGATTTTAGAACCAAATATCATTAGTATATACACATAATAATTGACTAAGTATCCATTAATACTCTCTACTTAAACTGTATAAGGAATAATATACATGAACTCTGACTCTGAGGAGAATATGAAAAATTAGAAGAAAGGAAACAAAAACCTTTCCTATTTTCATAATAGAAACTCATAATTCTTCCTTTTAAGTACCTTAGGGCATAACAACACTTTTAATATGTTTTAGGATTGTGAATTGCATCCACCATCATAAAAGGAGACGAAATCTCCAACAAATCTATACAAGATTTTATTCAGTAGCTTTATAGTATTCTGGTTTCCAATAAATAGTATGGAGAATTAAGTATAATATCTATCTTAGAATTAATTTTCTAACTTTAAAAATGTACCTTAAATGACATTGAATACAATTATAATCATTTTATCATTTTTTTCTAACTTCTCTTTCTTGTAAAATCGGTTAAAAAGTGAATGATACTAATTGCTAGAAAATCTAGCAATTTCAGCATGTTTCAGCTGTATAAATTAAGCTGAAATCATTAGATCCTGATTATATATGTATATATAATATTTATAATTATGAAATGTAAACTATAATAATTTCATCTACATTAACAACTGAAGTTCATGATCCCATCATGGTTCCATTCAGGCACACGATTTTTTTGTCTACCATGAACATGATCCAGATAACACTTATCTCTAGTTATGTTTTAGTTTAGATAAATGGACTTCACCTATTTCCAAACAAGATTACTTGTTCTATTGATTTGTCTGAATTTTTAGACCAACTCAATTAAATAGTTCATTTAATTAACAGATTGTAGACTATTTTAATTAATGGTTTGAGAAACATATATATGTGTGTGCGTGTGTGTGTATGTGTGTGTGTATGTATTATGTAACCCAGATGGCATGAAGACTTTGTATTCATTTAATTTTATCAATATAATTGAATAAATTGGGTGATAAAATGGAACATTTACTTACTAAATATTAATTTCTATTTGTGCTAGGCAGACAACTTCAGAATTTCACTAGGATGACAAGAATACAACTTAGAAGAGGGAAATGGTGTTTTCTACATATATTTATATTTATGTAATTATAATTTTACTCAATTATATACACATGTATTTTATATGAGAGATATATGATTATTTAAATTATATATGTTTGTGTATGTGTATAAAATTTATATGATTTTTATTTTTCAAACACTATCTCACTAACACTTTTTTTTTCTTTTCAAGTCTTATTTAGGTGGGTAAAAACTCTTGCCCATGGATGATTTCTCTTTTGGATGTTGATTCTTCTTTGAATGACCCAAGGCCTCTCTCAACAGTAATAGATGGGTACAACAGAATGAATTATACAGATTTTTTCCTCATGGGGTTCTTTAGTCATAATGTGGCTTCAAGCTTCATTTTTATCATCATCTTCATCATTTTTTTAATTGCCTTGATGGCTAATGGTGTCATGATTTTCTTGATCAACACAGACATTCACCTCCACACACCCATGTACTTTCTACTCAGTCATCTCTCTTTCATTGATATCATATACATCACCACTATAGTCCCCAAGATGCTGGTGGACTATTTTTCAGGTGAGGAGACTATCTCTTTCATGGCTTGTACTGCTCAATATTTTCTCTACCAAACTTTTGTGGGAGCTGAGTTTTTCCTGCTGGGTCTTATGGCCTATGACCGTTACGTAGCTATCTGCTACCCTTTACAATACCCTGTTCTCATGAGTAGACAGATTTGTATCATAATATTGGTCAGTTCTTGGTTTGGGGGGTCTTTGGATAGTTTTCTTCTCACTCCCATCACAATGAGTCTACCATTCTGTGCTTCCCATGAGATCAATCACTTTTTCTGTGAGGCACCCACTATGCTGAGGCTAGCATGTGGTGACAAAACTATCTATGAGATGGTGATGTATGTTTGCTGTGTCATGATGCTGCTAATCCCCTTTTCTGTAGTTATCACCTCCTACACTAAGATCCTCATCACTGTGCATTATATGAACTCATCAGAGGGGAGAAAGAAAGCCTTTACCACCTGTTCTTCACACATAATGGTGGTTACCTTATTCTATGGAGCAGCTTTATATACCTATATGTTGCCTCAATCATACCATACCCCAGTCAAGGATAAAATTTTTTCTGCCTTCTATACCATCCTTACACCCATGATTAATCCCCTCATTTATAGTCTGAGGAACAATGATGTGACTGGAGCCATGAAGAGGGCACTGGGGAAGTGCAAAAGGACACCCAGGGTAATTGGAAGTGAATTCTAACAATCCAGATTCAAATCCAAATGGAGCAATTAGATAGTACAGTGGATTCACTGTTAGGCCGGGAGCCAGAAAGACTTGACTTCAAATGCAACTTCAGACATTTACTAGCTCTATAATTCTGGGGTAAGTCATTTGACCTCTGTTTTCTTCAGTTTTCTACACTGTAAAATATGAATCATAATAACATCTACATCATAGGACTGTGAGGAACAAATGAGACAATATCTGTAAAAAGTGCTTAGCATAGCACCTAGCACAGAGCAGACATTTCATAAATACTTGTTCCTTTGCTTTCCCCTTGTCTCTTTCCATATGAATCAAGAACCAGGCAATTAATTTACTAACTCAGGTAATAATGATTTTAAAAATATATAAATTTGTTTCTCTCAACTATGGAAAGGTTCACAGGCAACAGTGGTATCAAAGCACCGCATTCTATTATGTATAAAACTTTAGATTTCCATAGAGCTATGATACTGAATCACACACCTGAAAGGTTAAGGGAAAATAAATCAAATAAATCAATAATTATATTGATTAATAAATAAATAATCAATAAATATCAAATTTATTTGATAATAAATCAAATCAAATCAAATTTTATTGAATAAATCAAAATAAATCAATATCAATTTTTTTTCCCTTCGATATGATAGATGATTTTGCTGGATATGACATTTTTGGCCACAGACCTAGTTCTTTTGATTGCTTGTATATGATTCCAGAACCTGCATTCTTTTACTGTGGCTATTGATAAATAAGTAAAATCTAATTGTAGCTCCACCATATTCAAATTGTCTTTTTTTTTTCTTGTTTCTTTGAAAAAATTTCTCTTTGACCTGGGGTTTTTCAAAATTTGGCAATAATATTCCTATATGTTTTCCATAAAGGGTCTCTTTGAGGTGTGAACAGTAGTTTATTTTTATTTTTTTTTTATTTTTTATTTTTCCTTCATGTTCTATCAACATGATAATAAAATAAAATCAAAAGATACTCTGCTCCCTCCCTCCCTCCCTCTTTCCCTTTCCTCTTCCTCTCCTCCTTTCTCTTTCATTTTCTTCCCTCCTTCTATGCACCTGTCCCTCTCTTCTTTCCTAAGTTTGGTTATTTCAGTCAAATTATGTAGTAAGGTTCTATATTTTGCATTCTATAGGCAAGACATCTGACTAATTATTAGTGATTTAAATCAATTCTTCCTGATTTCAATTGCAACAGAAATTCCAAATTTTGTGTTAGAATACACTAATGTAGAAAGCTAGTGAACAGACCTCAGGCCCCAGGCCTCTAGCAAAAGAAGCTTGGGACAGTGCCCTTGGTGCACCAAGAGCAAAGTTCAACTTTAAAAGCCATAGGATAAAAAATGAGCAAAAAGTGAGAAAAGAGCCTTGACCATAGAAAGCTACTATGGTGACAGGGTAAGATCCAAACACAAACTGAGAAGAGGACAACAATGTCAAAATGTCTGCTGTGATATGGAAAAACTCAAAAAGGATTTTAAAAAACAAATAAAAGGGGCAGCTAGGTGGAGCACTAGATAGAGAACCAACCCTGAAGTTAGGAGAACCTGAGTTCAAGTCTAATCTCAGACTCTTAAACACTTCCTAGCTATGTGATCCTGGGCAAGTCACTTAACCCCAATTGCCTCAGCAAAACAAACAAACAACAACAAAAATAAGAGAGGTAGTAGAAGAAAACTTGGGAAAACAATATAAAAGATATGGGGCGGGGACAATTCTGGGAAGATGGAATAGTTTAGTAAATTTCAAGCTCTTAGACAGGTGAAAACTTGCACCTCAAGGTGAAAAATAAAGTGGACTTGGGGCAGAACAAGGATCTTCTTGTGGAAAAAAGAGCCCAGGATGGGAATTAACCAGTGTGAAGTGTAAATACTTTTAGACTAGCTCTAGTCTAGTCTAGACTAGTTTAGAAACAGCAAGTAGAGAATCCTGGGGCCAGCTGGGTTTGGCTGGAGCTTCAGATGGAAACACAGAAACTTTTATTTATAGGACAGTGTGGGGACTTGGGGTTCTGAGTCCAGGAAGACTGAAGAAATATTTGCTGATTAGAATTGCCAGACCCTGCTGTGCTACTGAAATGGGAGGGAAGGAGTAGGGGGAAAGGAACCAGCACATCTGGTGCAAGCAGAAACAGTGAAGCAAGAACTTTTATGGCTATGGGCACTTGCAGAAAGGTAGAACTTTTAGTTTGAGGTTCCAGGACAGAAGGGAGAGCTGAAGTGGACACATTCCCCTACACTGTGATTAGAGATAATTACACTAATATATCTCACTAAAAACAATGGAATCATCAAAGAAGAAAGAACCCAACCATAGAAACTTACTATGGAAATAGGGAAGACAGAAGTTCATCATCAGAGAAAGACAATGAAGTAAAAAAAGTTTCTTTTACTTCAAAGAGTAATGTTAAATGGGTATCTGCCAAGAAAGAATTTATAGAAAAGTTCAAAACATAAAGAAACAACAGATCTGGAGAAAAGATCAAGAAAAGAATATATGAGGATAATTGGACATTGACACAATAATGAAAGAAATAATCCAAGTAAATTGTCCTTGAGTGATGGAACATGAAGGAAAAATAAAAAATAAAAAAAAAAAAAAAAAAAAAAACAAAAAACTACTGTTCACACCCCAAAAAGACCCTTTATGGAAAACATATAGGAATATTATTGCCAAATTTTGAAAAACCCCAGGTCAAAGAGATATTTTTTCAAAGAAACAAGAAAAAAAAAAGACAATTTGAATATGGTGGAGCTACAATTAGATTTTACTTATTTATCAATAGCCACAGTAAAAGAATGCAGGTTCTGGAATCATATACAAGCAATCAAAAGAACTAGGTCTGTGGCCAAAAATGTCATATCCAGCAAAATCATCTATCATATCGAAGGGAAAAAAAAAGAATATTCAATGAACTTACAGATTTTCAGAACTTTATTTCAACCAAACCCAAACTTAATAGAAAATTTAATATATAAAATCCAATATTAAAGATTTATTTCAAGGAACTTAACATGAACAAAATGTATTTTACATGGAAATGTATGTCATAAATTTAAGATTTATATCAGGAATTAGGTAGCTCAAAAGAAAGATTAGGGCAGAGTTGAGTATGATTTGATTCTAAAAAGCAAAATTGTCTAATAACTATAAAAATAGTAATACAAATGAGGTGCAGAGGAAGAATAGACACAGAGGCATTGGGGAGGGAGGAGACTCAGTTCTGAAAATTTATTCACATCAGGAATGGGTTCAATGGGCAACACTACATATATACTATAAAGAATATAGCACCCTTCAAAATCTATAAAGAAACAAAAGGGGAGAAAATCGGATAACATAGGGTATAGAAGGATGTATTGATTGATGGCAATGGGACAAAGTGTGTAGATTAAGGGGCAAGGGATAAAGGATAAAGTGGAATATAGAAGCCTGTATGGAGTTATAGTAGTTTGATATGAGTGTGTAGATAAATGAAATAAATGAGGGAGGAAATGGCATAGTATAAAGTGAGGTACAGAAGGGTGTTTAGAAACAGGGGGGAATAAGGTTTGCAGATTAATGGGAATGGGATAAAGAGGAAAGGAAAAGATGGATGGGAAAGATAAGGGAGGGATCAATAGGTGGTAATTAAGTAATGGTAAGGCAAATTAAAGCGTAGAATTAAAGTATAAGAGTTAACAGGGATATAAATTAAGAGATATATAGAAACACAGCAAGAAGGATCTGTAGTAGAATTTATTAGAAAAAAATGTAGGGTTAGTAATTATTGATCTTAGATAAAGTCAAACAAAGATTCAATCAAGAGAGAAATCTACATTCTATGTCAGCCATATTAAATTGTTTTAGATGCATGCTTTATATGGGCAAATATATATATTATATGTTTGAGTATGTGTTTATGTGTATATGTAATATATGTATATGTAAGTGTGGATGTGAATATATATATATATGTATATATAAGTATATCTGTTCTTAATTGTAACCTGCTTGGGGGAGGTGGGGAGATGAAAAGGGAAAAAAGAATAAGGTAAAAAGTGCATAACAGAGAACAAAAGAACAACCTACAAGGAAGCAAAAGAAAAATGGACAGCATGAATATAATATTCTATTATTATATATGCTTTCTTGAAATGGAAATTTATTGTTATCAATTTTGAATCCTCCCTGATATTCTGCTGGGCACATGACAATTTTAAAAAAATTTTTCTTTTCTGTCTTTTAAAAAATTTTTTTCTTATTTTGTATTCAGTAAAAAAAAAACAAAACAAAGAAAGAAAAGACAAAGATGTAAAATAAAAGGTAAACAAGAAAAAAAAAAGAAAACATTTTTTAAAAATGAGATATATGCAAAAGAGAGACCACAGCTTGGAAGATGAAGAGGACAAAAATTGACTGAAGAAAACTCCTTAAGAAGTATAATTGAGGGAAAGGAAAGAGAAAATTATAAACGTGAAGATAGTTTGGAGGGAATACACAGTAATCATAACTATGAATGTGAATTGTACTAATGGAAGCAAATAACAGAGTGAATTAAGGTAAAAGGCTAGAGCAGAATAAATCATTCTTCAGCTGCAGAAAACGAAAAGCAAGGGTAGTAATCATGATTTCAGACAAAGCAAAAGCAAAAATAGATCTAATTAACATAGAAGGAAGGAAACAAAATCTTGCTAAAAAGGTACTTTAGATAGTGAAGTAATATCAGTACTTAATATGTATGCACCAAATGGTATAGTATCCATATTCTTAGAGGGAAGTTAAATTATTTATAGGAAGAAATATATAGCAAAACTATACTAGTGGGGGATTTTAACCTCTCTCTTAGCATTAGATAAACCTAACAAAAAAACCCCCATATAAACTAAGAAATAAGTTAAGGAGGTGAATAGAATTTTAGAAAAGTTATATATGATAAACTTCTGGAGAAAATTGATTGGGGATAGAAAGGAGTATAAATTTTTTCTCAGTGGTACAAGGCATCTACACAAAAACTAACCTTGTACTATGGCATAAAATCTTCACAATCAAATGCAGAAAGGCAGAAATATTAAGTGCATTTTTTTCAGATCATGATACAATGAAATCCTAATTGAAAACATCTAGTGGATCAAATGATAAATCATGGAAATAGTCAATAATGTTATCAAAGAGAATGACAACAATGAAACTATGTACCCAAACATATCCAAAATAGTATTTAGGGGACATTTTATATTCCAAATGCTTTCATGAATAAATTAGAGAAAGAACAGAATGATGAATTGGTTATGCAGCTAAAAAAAGCTAGAAAAAGAACAAATTTCAGAAAACCCCCAATCAAATACCAAATTAGAACTTTTGAAAATCAAAGGAGAGATTAATAAAATGTAAAATAAGAAGACTATTGCACTAATAAAATTAAGAGCTGGTTTTATTGGGGGGGGGCGAGGAGAAGCAAACAATAAAATAGAAAAAAGTTGGTTAATTCCATTAAGAAAGAAGAAAACCAAATTATCAGTATCAAAAATGAAATGCATTCACTACCAATGAAAAAGAAATTAAAGTTATAATTAGGAACTATTTTGCCCACTGTATGTTAATCTGACAACATAAGTGAAATGGATGAATATTTGTAAAAATATGGACTGCCCAGATTAACTGAAAAGGAAATAACAGAAATGGAAATAAACATTTCTTTTTCTTTAGAAAGAAATTGAACATCAATGAACTCCCTGAGAAAAAAATCTCCAGGGTCAGTTGGATCTACAAGTGGATTCTACCAAACATTTAAAGAACAATTTATTTCAATCCTATGTAAATTATTGAAAAAATAATAAACCAGAAAAAAAAAAAACATAGACCAATTTCCATAATGAATATTGCTGCAAAAATTTTTAAATAAAATATTAGCTAAAAGGGCACAGCAATTTATCATTAGGATTATACACTATGACCAAATGGGATTTATAACAGAGGTTGTAAAACTGATTCAATACTAGGAATACTGTCAGCATGATTGACTGTATCAACAAGAAAACTGACAAAAAACATATGATTATCTCAATTGGCACAGAAAAACTTTTTGACAAAATATAGCACCCTTTCCTATTAAAAAAAAATTAGAAAACATAGGAATAGATGGAGTTTTCTTTTAAATGATACAAAATGATAAAAAGACAGTATCTTTCTAATACAGTGATGAGGAATGCCTGGCTGCTGGGAAATCATTAGCTAAGTAAACTATGGACTATGATGAGGTAAAGCTGAGTATAACAATGTACCTTTACTTGAGTTTTATAAGTTAATAATTTTATATGGCGCATGAATGATATTAGAAATATTCATTGATAGTTGGCAGAAACTCCCCCTCCATCCCATTTTGATTTAAAATCATCAGTAAGTATTATCTCTAATGGAGATAAGTTAGAAGCTTTCTTAATAAGACCAAGCATGAAGCAAAGATGTCCATTATCACATTATTATTTAATATAGTACTAGAAATATTAGCTTTAGCAATGAGAAAAGAAAAATTAATTGAAGAAATTAGATCAGGCAATGAGGAAACAAAACTATTTTTGTAAATGACATGATGTCATGCTTAGGAGAATCTGAGAACCAACTAAAAATTGCTTGAAATAATTAATATTTAGCAAAGTTGCAGGATATAAAATAAATCTACAAAAATCATTGGTATTTCTATATATTACCAACAAAGCCCAATAGCAAGAGATAAAAAGTGAAATTCCATTTAAAATAACTGTGGACAACATAAACATTTGGAAGTTTATCTTCCAAGATAAACCCAGGAATTATATGGACACAGTTGTAAAACACTTTTCATACAAATAAAACAAATCCAAACAATTGGAAAATAACAATCACTCATGGGTAAGTTGAGCTAAATTAATTTACTTATTCAGTGCCTTTCTAATCAATCTATCAAAAAGTATTTTATAGAACTAAAAAAAATAATAACAAAATTCATTTGGAAGAACAAAAATTCAAGAATATCAAAGGAATGAATGAATGAAAAAAAAATGCAAAAGAAGGTGTCCAAATCTAAAACTATATTATAACACAGCAATTATCAAAACTATTGATACGATCTGAGAAATAGAGTGGTGGATCAGTGGAACAGGTTAGGTATATTACATAGTAAATGATGATAGACATTTTATTGTTTAATAAATCCAAAGATTCCAACTTATGGTATGAGAACTCATTATTTGACAAAAATTTCTGGAAAAACTGGAAAATATTATTATTAGAAACATAGACCAACATCTCACATCCTGTATCATGATTAACTCAGAAATAGTTTATCTGTAAAATCTAATTAAAATTATATTACATTTCATGTGATTCAAATTACATTAAATTTAAAAATGTGAAAAAACTGGAATGCTAATGCATTGTTAGTAGGATTATGGACTGATCCAATCATTCTGTAAAACAATTTGAAACAATGTCCAAAGAGCTATTAAATGTATCATTTTTGTTCCAGCAGTTCCACTATTATGTCTAGCCCAAAGAAATCATAAGAAGGGAAAAGGATCCACAAGCTCAAAAATATTTATAACTTTTATTTTTGTTGTAGCAAAGAATTGGACATTGAGAGGATGCCCATCAACTGAGGAATGGCTAAGCAAGTTGTGGTATATGAACATAATGGAATACTATTGTTCTATAATTTACATATATACATATATATATGAACACCAATTTCAGAAAAACTTGGAAAGACAATATGAACTGAAACAAAGTGAGAAGAATAAGGAGAATGTTGTATACAACAACAACATTGTGTGATGATCAAGTATGATAGAATTGGCTTTTCTCAGCAATAAAATTATATAAGACATATTTTCAAAAGGCTCATGATGGAAAATGTTATCCATGTTTAGAGGAAGAACTATGTATTCTGAAAGCAGATCAAAGAATACTGATTTTGCTTCTTTTTGTGGTTTTCCCTTTTGTTCTAATTTTTCTTCCACAACATGCCTTTAGTGAAAATATATTGTCTGATTATACATATATAACCTATATCAGATTATTTGTTGTCTCTTGGAAAAGAGGTCTGGAATTCAAAATCTTATGAAAATGAATTGAAAACTATCTTTACATGTAATTGGAAAGAATAAAATACCATTAAGTGGAGAAAACAAAAGAAAGAACACTAAATTTGGTTTCAGATTTTTCAAGCTTCAACCCATTTTCTGGCTGCATAAACTATGGAAAATTATTTCAGCTCTTTTAAACTTATTGTTCTCTTCCATAAAATAAGAATAATGACATGGTGTCAAAATTGCTTGATCTTAGCAGTAGTTTTGATGTTTTCTTTTTATAATATCAATGATCACATTTATCTTCTTTTGCTAACACTAATCTGACTCATAATGTCTGACCTTGACCAGATGAAACTAGATTACCAACAAAACTTATCAACAAGAGATAGAAAGAAAAATTACATTTAAAATATGTGTGGACAATATGAAATATTTGGAAGCTTACCTATATAATTACCCAGGAATAATATGGACACTGTTATAAAACACTTTTCACACAAATAAAACAGATCTAAACAGTAAAAAATTTTACTTATGGGTAGGTCAAGCTAAATTAATTTACTTATTCATATTTACTTATAATTTGATCTATCAAAAATATTTTATAGAGCTAGAGAAAATAATAACAAAATTCATTTGGAAGAACAAAAGTTCAAGAATATCAAAGGAATGATATTCCTCTACTTAATTCTCTATCAGGTGAGTCCTGAATTTTGTGCCAAAAGCATGTATTTCATTTTTCTCTTTTGCTGTTTTTTTTTTTTTTTTAATTTTGTGGTTTTAAAGAATGCACATTACTTGGACTGGAAGTCATGTCCTCATTGAGCAAATGATGTGAGAAATATATTGCTACACTGAGAAGCAGAATTGATCCAGATTTATAGAAATTCCTAAATGGAGATGGAATATTTTCATATTTTCATCTATGTCACAGGTTATGAAAGATTAAGAAATTTATCAGTATATGGAACTTAACACACTTAAAGCCTATGAAATGATATTATATGAGCTCAATTAAAATATTATAAGCTGTCATCAAAACTAAGTTGGAAAAATGGACTTTATTAAAAATATATTGATTTATTATTTGTTTATTATTAACATTAATAATACCAATCAAGCATATTAATAATGTATTTGTTATCAAAGGTAATTAAATATTAATGATGTATTTATTATTAAAGGTATGTTGATATACAATATTATATATTTTCATGATGAAAATTAAAGAATGTATTAAAATTCTGTCAATTCAGTACCACATTGTATAAAACAAATGACTACAGCAAAAGGATATTTTGCATATTAAAATTTGTTAAGGTGTAAAAAGGGTTTATTTCAAGATTTTAAATTATTTTACTTTGTCTTAAGTAACTCACACATTGTTATGGGCCAGAACTCTATACTTAAAACAAGGATTCTTACAAAGTATTGTCAGTGGAATTGATATAGACAATGATTATCTAGTTTAGCATGGTGATTAATAGATCTCTAAGTTTAGTATGATTGATTTAATCTTATAACAACAATGGTTTCCTAGTGATATAATGATTGGTTTATACTCAGTGTAGAACATATAAGCGGGGACTAAGAGCCAGATTCATTCAGAGCCAGAGAAGGCAAGTGGACTGGAGGCAGGAGCTCAAGCTCTCGGAGCCAGTGGGAACCAGATTCATTTCCATCTTAACATCTCCTGTGGCTGGCCTCCTGCATTTCTCCCAGTGATACCAAGGCCAGTCAGAAAGCTGGTCTGGGCCCCAGGAAGGAAACTAGATTGTGAAGGAAATAATAAAGGATTTGGACTTGGCTATTCTTGTGGTGATTATTGAACTGAAACGAAGACTACCCAGAGACCTCCAAAAAACCCACCAAGAACACTACAACACATCACTACAGTATTTGAACTACATGCCTCATGGGGTTATTCTAAAGAAAATGGTTTGTGAAACTTTGAATTGCTTTATAAAGGTGAGTTATAATTCCTATCCTGTATACCTAGCAGTTATATGTGAGGAGCAGATAAGGTTGTGACTGTGAAAGAAAGCTGTTAACTACAATACATCTAGAGATGTATAATAACTGGGCCAAGAAAATGGAATGGGAAAGATGCTTATTTCCTAAAGTATCTGGCCTGCTGTGCCTATTTCTTGAGGCTATATAATGTTCTTGTTGTATGGCCACATACCTTAAGAGTCATTTTCATCTGTGTCTTATCATTCATTCCCATATTCTTCTGCTTTCTTCCTAGGTTTATCAGTCAAACTTATGGAGGTCTAGGCAGTACTCTTGAGGATCAACCACTCTTCTTCAACTGTGACTGAACCTGATCATATGAAATAGGTACCCTATCCTCTGTGATAATACACCTGCTCACAATTGAATTTTCCCAGGCACCAGGTTGTTTAATTAGAGTTCTGATAAATGATGCATAAGAAATATAATGTTCCCAATCTTCCAACTCAGAATAGGAAGCTGAGCAAATATAACTTTCATAAGGAAGCCATCTAAAGATTTGCATAGATATAAGAATTGTAAAAAAATTTAGGTCCCTTTTTGACACTGAAAAGCATGTTGTCAAAAAGATACAATAAGGTTAATTTGTGAAAATTCAAAGAAAAAACTTTGCATACTACTAGAGAATATTGGAGTGAGTTGCTTATAAAGAAGCTGATAAAATTCACTTTATTTGATTGACTACCAAACAGTTGCCATAATGAGAAGAACACTGAATTTAGAGGGAAAAAGTCTGGCCTGGAGACCTATCACCTAGCTTGATGATGATAGAGATGATTCAAAGAATTTCTGAGGCTAAATTTCCTTTCTATAAAATAACAATAAAAATACTTGCCCAACCAATCTCATCTCAAAGGGTTCTTATGAACTATAAGTTAATATGAAAATGTAAATATACATTTTGTACCTCCTCCCACTGCCCAGTGCCTTGCATATATTATAATAATAAAAAATCACCCTACCAATCTCATCTCAAAGGGTTCTTATAAACTATAAATTAATATGAAAATGTAAATAGTAGTTATGGTGATTAATAAACATTAAGATCCATTTTCATTCATTCAAGTTCCTTTCATGAGGGGAAAGAGACCAAGCAAAGAATACAAATACAAACAACAAGAAAGATAATCTTTTCTGTCAAAGAACTTACAATCTAATGGGAAAGACAACAATGGCTGAAAAGATTGGGTAGGATGAGGTAGAAAATACTCATGAAGCATTTGGAGAAATTTGATGAGGGAAGAGTGGAACGCTGAGAGGACTAGAGTGACTATGGTTGTTGCGGGCAAGTCTGCTGCGGAATGATGGAGAAGTCCAATGTGTCAGGAAATCAATCCAAAAGAAGATGGAAAGAGTGACTACAGAAGTATCTGGAATAAAAGGGTCATAGTCCATAGATGTAGATCAAGAGCAATTACATTTTAGGAATAGAGAGACTACAGAATAAGTGACTGAATTTAGGACTGATGCAGGGGAAAGTAAGTCTTTATAATTTATGTACTTAATCCTGTTCTAACTTATGTCTCACTCTCTATTAGAGTGTGAGCTCTGTAGGGACAGATATTTCATTATTTTTCATTTTTGTACCTCCCCCCATTGCCCAGTGACTTGCATATATTATAATAATAAAAAATCTTGGCCCTGCAGTCAAGAGGAACTGAGTTCAAATACAGCCTCAGACTCTTGACAATTACTAGTTGTGTGACCCTGAGCACCTTCCACACAAGGTTGTGTAAGACAACCTTGATTGTCTTAAAAAAAAAAAAGCCAAAAAAGAACAATACAAAATTATACAAATTCATTAATTGTGGGCATTTGTTTTTTCTGTGATCAAAATCCAGTTCTCTGATGAGAGCTTCTCTTTACTCAGGGAGACTCATGTTTGGAGAGCTAACATGACCTGATTGAGTTTGTCAGAACTTTTTCTAGCTTGTGCTGCTCTTTTTTCACTCAAGAACTTAGGCTCATTTCCACAGCATGATAATACATTTGAATAAAAATTAGTGAAGCCTTTACACATCATAGGCACATAATAATTATTTGTTTAATTGAAATGAATTTCCTCACAACTTCATGAAATAGTTGAAATGTTGTTATCCTGACAATGCAGGTAAGAAAAATGAGGCTGGAGAGATTAAGTTAGTAGTTTAGAATCCATTACTCTTTCCAATATGCCTGGCAGTTTCATCACTAAAAGCAAATAGTTTATTTGGAAACTACTGAAAATCAGTATCCTCAAGGATTTTGCTTGATATCTTCTTGTATTAGAATCACAAAAATCATTGAATATTACATCTAGAAACAATCTTAAATGTTTTCTATCTGCTTGATTTTATAGAACAGAGGAAGTAATTCATAGATACTTAACTTGATAGCATTATAACTAGAAATCAGGTCTTCTGAATTCTTATTCTTTTCCAATACAAATTATTACCTCAATGGTACTGGGGCTGCCTACATCCTTAAATAGTAAATTTAGGTACTTAAAATACTCTTGACCTATGCAATTTAATTATTCATTGATTCATTTATCTTAGAGTCCTAGAAATGAATGGAACCTCAAAAATGTGAGTCTAGAGAATCTTCCCCCTTTTTTGATAGACTTTGGTAGTCTGATGAAGTATATGGAGCCTTTCTAAGAATGATCTTTTAAAATGCATAACATAGAACATAAAGCGATACAAAGGAAATCAGTTATTTTGAAATAGTTATCAAAACATTTTTAAAAACAGTTGATGGGCCTAAAGTTAAAGACTTTTAATAGAATTCAATTAATTAGTCTTACAGATAAGAAAATTGAAATCTGGAGAGATACAATTTTATTCTCAACATCAAAGAACTGTAAATGGCAGAACCAAAACTAATACTTTTTCCCCACCTTGATTCCCATCATGATCCTCTTTTCTACCACAGCAAGATTCACTTTTACAATTGTTTTAACTGTCATGACAATAAAAAGAACCAAAGTGATTATTCCTATTGTTTTTGATTGATGAACAAGCTTGCATAAACCAGTGTGGCATAAATATTTTGCATCAAGTCTAAAATATTTCCTCCTATTAAAATGCTAAAAAACAAAAGCATCATTTTTCCTTTTACCATTACTCTTAGAGGTAAGAAGCATCAATAATGATTTATTAAAAAAAACATAAACAAATTTCATCATCAGCTTGGAACATAGGGAAATAGCAAACAACTTTTAAAAATCCCTTGTGTTTTTGTTTCTATGAGGTTCATTCCCTCAGTATTATCTGCACCCTGTAAATCAAGTTCTATTTAACTGTCTAATTGATTCCTTTTGGGATTCTTAGAAAAGAAATGGATTTCATCCATGAGAAATCTCATTATTATTTAAAACATTCCAGTTGCTCTCAAAGTAAATTATTTAAGCCCTTTGTCTTCCTTAGCTCTGACTCTTCAAAGAGCCCATTTTACTAGATGGGCCTAGAAGAAATCATCATTCTGTGACTGTCTATGGTCTCTCCATTCTTATATGTCAAGAGGTATTTTCTCTCTTGGTTTCTAGATGTGCCCTTGAGGAAAGTAGGAAATAAGTATTATTGACCACATTGGAAGAATAGAGACATTTGTGGATTTCCACATCTAAGTCTCTTATATATTACCACCATGTTTTTTCCTATCCTTGATTATACTTTCTTTTCCAGAGTTTTATTACCAGAATATTTAATACTTAGGCTTTTATAATCTTGAACAATATCTATAGTCATATCACTTCCACAGCATCTAGAGAGAAACCCATTGCTCTAGAGAATTAGGTTATGGGAAAATTCTAAAGTTATTCTGTATCCTAGGTACTGAAAACTCATAGAGACATCTTCCTCTCAAGTCCTGGAGATCTTAGAATAAAACTTAGACTAGTCTCCCTTATCTCTTTAGCATAGATAATTCTTTTCTGTATTAGATCTATTGTTTTTTCAAATATTTGTTTTCTTAAAATCTCAGTTCTCCTTTAGATTCCTTTTCTTAAAGCCATAAAATGTTATATCTGGAAGAGACATTTATAAATCTCCTTATTTTTCAGATTAAGCAAATTGTCATTCAAAGAGTTTCCATGAATTGCCCCAATTTATAGAGATGGCAAGTTGGCAGATTTGAAACTAGTACACAATTTTTCTTTTTTTCTTCTTTCCCTTTAAAACACATTTAAAAGAAATTTTTCCATATAAATTCTCACCACTGAGTCCAGCAATGGATTTATTGCTTGGTAAAGTTAACCATAATTCTTTCTTTTTCAGTTCTCAGTGTTTCCTTTGCAATTCAGGATGATTTTTTTTTTTTTTTTGGCAAGGATTAGCACATTCAAGTAAATCACATAAATTAAAAGATATAACAAGGCCTAAGGATTAAGAACCATTAGGTTCTTGGATTGTGGTAAAAGTTCAAGTGCAAATAGTATTTTAATGTATATATTTGCTATCTGATAGAATTTACTATCCTTAGTTACTAGGTTTTAGATTTGTATATCAAGGGATGAAGAAAAGTTATAGTGATACAATAAAAATTAAACAGTATGGGCTATGATGATCATTTATAGGAAGTGAAATTAAAGCTGTGTGATGCAGTGCTGTAGCATAAAAAGCCCTGGAATTGAAATACAAAATTATTCCAGTTCTGTGATATATTAACTGTGTGATTTTGAATGTCATCTCACCTTTCTTAACCTCTTTCTTTATCTATGAAATAGCAAATTTTAAGCAGATATGAAAATCAACTTGTTGGTTAATCAAACCATTACAGAATCATTTCTGTCAGCAAACTGAAGGAGAATTTTCCTAATGTTGCAAATAGTCTGAGACTCAACTATTATTGTTTTCAGAGTTCATACAATGCTATGTGATCGTGATATTGAAGAAGTGAGTAATGGCCTTTCTATCTCTAACATTCTATGATAATATGATTGAAAAGTATACTTAAACAGATTTTTTTGGACCAGTGGTCAGAGGAGAGCTGACTCATACTCATAAATAACAGTTGTTTTTTTAAACATGTAAATATCAGTCCTTATTGCTATGTTTTACTGAAAAAGTAGCAGTATTCTCTTTTCTGTAGGTCTGGGGAGTGTAATGTTACAGATTCTCTAGCTATAAGGATAAAACATAATGGAATAAAATCATTAGAGAAGGAATAGTATATAATAATGAAACTAGAATGAAGAAAAAGCTCTATGATTTTAGGCAAATGACAAATTCTCTGAGTCTCAGTTTCTTTATTTGGTAAATTAGAAAAAAATTATGCTGCCTATCTCATGAGGTTATTGTGAAGATCAAATGAGATGATAAATGTGAAAGGACTCTGTATCCTATGGATATGTAAGTGTGAACTTCATTATTTTTCTCATATAAAAGAATCACTTTCTAATAATATTTTATATTTGCATAGTGTTTATGTATTTTCAAGCACTTTTTCATTATATCCTTTGATCTTCAGAAACTTATGAGGACAGTAAGATAGTTATTACAATTCCCTTTCAAAATATGTAGAAATTAAAATATTAAACAGCTTTCCTATGGTTGTATAGTTAGTTAATAATAAAATAGTATTTAAGATGTAGATCTCCTAATCTTCCAAGTCCCAGTTTCTGCTTTCTCTCTGGATAAAAAGTGATTCTTTTTTTCCTTAAAATTTTTTAATATATTTTATTTTAAAAAGCACTTTTGTTCCCAAATATACTCTCCCTTTTCTCAGAAAATTAAAACAAATATAAAACAGAAAAGTGGCTTAACAAGACAACATATTGACAGTTAATGTCATGCTGTTTTTCACAAAACATGTTTGCAAAAAAAGGAGAAAAGTTAATTTCTTATCTCTTCTTTGAAGCCAACCTTGGGAAAATGGATTTTTCTAACACTTTCATGTCTAGCTACTCCTAACTGAACTCCTAGTTATCTGATAAGTGGCAATAGTTTGCACACACTGTCTCTGACCAGAATGTCCTAATTAAAAATTCAGGGCTATGGATGTGCAGGTTGTTTGGAGCAACTTTTGGTTTTACTGAAATTAATCATAGATCTACATAATTATACAAGCCAGAGTAATTAAATACAGTATCATTACATCATTATCATTATCACCATCACAACCATAATCATCATCATCTTCTTCATCCCCATTGTCATTATTGTCATCATCATAATAAATTTTATTATAATTTCCTAAAACCATACACTAATACTTCATTGTACTATGAATTTTTAAATACTGAAGCAAGAAATAATTATTATTTTGATAATAACATATTTATATACTGTTGTCATGTATAATATTGATTTCTTCATGATAACCCTGTAAATTAGATATTATTTCCCACATTTTACAGAAGATGAAAACTGAAGTTCTACAATGCAAGGAACTGGTCCAAGGTCACATAGGTAGCAAGTGGGAAAAGATCTAAAATATAGATGGTATGACTTCAAGCTTGGAATCATAATATTTTATAACACAACATTTGAAGGTTTTATTTATTTATTTATTTTAAAATAACACCACAGAATCCTCTATCCTCTGTGGAGGAGTGTCTTTCTTACCAATTGCCAAACCTCTCTAATTTCATAACATCATAGATTCTTATTATCACAAGGTTATCTATTTTACTGAGGCAAGATTGCCCTCTACAGTATTCCCAAGTGTTCATCCAACCTTTTCTGAAATACTTGCAATAAAAGGAAATGCGTTACTACTGATAAACAAGTTTTTTTTTTGTTTGTTTGTTTTTGTTTTTGTTTTTGTTTTTTAGATTGTCAGTCCAACTGCATATCTAGAAATAGTCATTATTTATCCACTTGCCTTTTCCTGTGCAGGTAGTTAAGCTACGCTATTTTGAGACATTATCAATCTCATCTAGGAATCTTTTCAGTCTTTGGGTCATATTGTTATTTAGCAATATGTAGAAGACCTCACCATTTATAAATAGATTTTTTTTAATAGAAAATTTGTCTTTGATTTGAATTTGGTATTTATTGGATTTTCATGTCAGTAAAAAACAATCTTGGTAAGCACAGAAATTTATGATAACAAGTTCATCATCCAACAAGGTTTTATAGCAGTATTTTTATGAGAGCAAAGAATAAAAAACAAATTACAGCCTATTGCCTGGGGAATGGCTAAACAGACTCTGGTACATTGATTTGATGAAATGTTATTGTGTTTTAAGAAATGATGAACACAAAAATAAAGATTTATACGATCTGATGCAGACTAAAGTAAACAGAGCCAAGAAAACAATATACACAATGATGACAACAATGCAAAAAAGCATACGATTTTCTTCTTATAAATGCCCTCCCTGGGATATAAGTTGATAAATTTAATCTTTTGGATCAAAGGTTATGGACATTTTAGTCACTTTTATTTCATAATTCCAAATTACTTTCCAAAATGGTTATACTGATTCATAGTTCTACTAGAAATATACCAGCATGCCTATCTTCCCACAGCCACATTAACATTTACTATTTCTGCCTATTGTCATATTTGTCAATTTGTATGATGGTTTAAAACTTATTTTTCTTTTTATTTTGAATTTCTCTTATTCTTAAAGATTTGGAGAATGGCTAAACAAATTGTTCAATTTTTTTTCTATTACAGCTTCTTGGATATTGCTATTATTATTAACATATAAAGATGATATAATTTTTTATAGCTTGCAACTTTATTTAAGCTATTGTCACAATTATCTTTGCTAATTTTCTAAAATTTTCTAAGTTAATTATTAAGTAATTAGCAAACATTGATAGTTTTATTTTCTCTTTGCCTTTCCTTATGCTTTTAATTTTTTTCTTTTGTTTTGCCATTCATAGTATTTCAAGAACCATATTATATAACAATTGGAAAGGCAAGCATTCTTGCTTGAGTCTTCTATATCTTGGAAAAACTCATAGTAAATTTCCATTGCAAGCAATGTCTGCATATGGTGTATACAGTGGTTTTTGATAGATTTTTAAAATTATTTATTTAGAAATATCATTCCATGCTTATAATTTGTTCATTTTAAGCATAAATTGGTGTTGTGTTTCGTCATTTTCCTACTTTCATGAAGATAATTATGCCCACCATTTCCCTAATGTTGAATCATCCTTGCATCTTGGTATGGATCCAATCATAATTAATTATTTCTTCAATGAATTGCTATAATCTGACAGGATTTTATTTTAAACTTTTAAATCAATATTCATCGATAACATTGTTCCACAATTCTCTATTGTATCTCTCCCTGGTTTGGGTATTAGAATTATATTTGTCTTATACTAGGAATCTGGGAGAGTACTTTCTCAGATATTGAGAATAATTTGTATAATATTGCTGTTAATTGTTCTTTAGAAGTTTGACATGATTCTTCTTTAAATATACTAGTATTAGTATTATTTTCCTTTGATATTTCCTTTATAACTATTTCTTTTTCCTTTTATGAGACAAATTTTTCATGAAAACTGTACTTTTTTCTATCTTTATCCTTGTTTTATAAGGAAATTACTGTTGTTATTCAATTTTTAGTCATATTGATTCTCTGTGACCCCGATGGGCCATAGTGTATCAGAACCTTTTGTCTTCCACAATATTGCTCATTTTACTCACATATGTGTGTGTATGAGTGTATATATGTACATAATACACATTTGTGCCATCCTTCTCTATCTGGATTAATGGAATTTAAAATCTAAACAGTTATTGTTCTTGGCTATTATTGTTCCTTAGCAACTAAGTCAATTTTTGGCTAAATAAGGAGACTTTTTTCATCCTTTTGATCTCTTCAAAATGGAAATTGATTTAGGTTGCTTAAAGTTAAATGAAAAATTATTATATTCAATAATGTTATTTTTCTTTTCATTTCCTAATTTTTGATATTGAAAATTTGTTTAAATAACATAATTACTTATATGCATGAATAAGAGGAGACAACTTAAACATAAAAGTTCAAAGAATGATTCTTTAAAAAATAGTAATGGGTTTTTTATATTTATTTATTTAAAACTAAATACAAAATTAGAAAAATAAAATAGAAAAAGATAGAAAAAGAAAAATTTTTTTAAATTGTCATGTGTGCCGCACAACATTAGAGAGGATTCAAAATATGTAACAGCAAATTTCCATTTCAAGAAACCATACATTATAATAGAAGACATTATATTCATGACCATCCATCTTTTCTTTGCTTCCTTGTAGATTATTCTTTGTTCTGTGCTATGAACTTTTTACTTTGTTTTTCCCCTTTTGCCAACTCATTCATGTTAGAATTAAGCATGGGATTTATTTATATACACATATGCATATATATGTATATGTATATTCACACACAAAGATACACATATACACATACAAGATATATATACATAAATACATATATACATAAGGAGAGAGAGAGAGAGAGAGAGAGAGAGAGAGAGAGAGAGAGAGATGCATTTAAAAACTTTTCTTGACTGAATCTTTTAGTTTGACTTTTTTTTTCCTAATAAATTCTACTCCTAATTCTTGTTCAGGTATAATCTCTTATTTTCTATCCCTGCTAACTCTTCTACTTTAGTTCTACTCTTTAATTTATCTTGCTATTACTTAACCTGGCCTCACCCATGGATCCCTCTCTTAATTTTTCCTTTTGCCCTTACCCTCCTTTTTTATCCCATTCCCATTAATATAAACACCTTACTGGACTACACCTTATCCTATGCCACTCTTCCCTCCCTCTTTATCCCTTCCGCATTAATCTATACACCCTTGCATAGCCTACCTTTTCCTATTCCCTTCCTCTTTATTTCTTTGTGGATTTTGAGGGGTACTATACTCTTCATGATATGTGTGTGTGTATATGTGTGTGTGGGGTGTATTGTTCTCTATTTGATGTGAGTAGGTTTTCAGAACTATCAGTTCTTCTCCCCCATCTAAGTACCTCTACATCAGTTTTTCCTCTGCACCTCATTCACATAGTCTAATTACTATTTTTACTTTTTCCAGACAGTTTTGCTCTTTAAAGTCAGATTATATTCACCTCTGTCTCAGTCTTTCTTTTGGACTATCTAATTAATGATATCACTCTCAGAAAATATAAACTGTCTTTTATAGACTGTTCCTGAAAACTAGTCTTTGATGTTCCCTTTTATATGTTAAATTTTCTGTTAAATTCAGCTTTGGGTGGGACAAAATCTTGAAAATCTGTAAGTTCTCTGAATATCCATTTTTTTTTCCATTCAATATTATGCTTAGTTCTTCTGGATATGATATTTTTGGCTGCAGATTTAGTTCTTTTAATTGTTGATATATAACATTCCAGGACCTGCTGTTTTTTATTATAGCTGTCAATGAATGCTTTTTAAATAATTATTTTGATAATTATACCTTCCTACATATATGTATATTTGCACAGGCATGTGTATACACACACACACACACACACACACACACACTTCCACAATTTGAAGTTTATAAAACATTTTATATTCAACTCTTACAAAAATCATAATGGGATAAATTGTGCAGAAAGTATTATGGCCATTTTGTAGATGAGGACTTGATAGTTCTTTTAATTCAGAATCTTCTGATTCAAAATCTAGCTTTCTTTTCTCTATATCAGAATTGCCTCAAGATGATTTTAGAATATTTTATTGCTGCTTGTAGTCTCAGTGGTCTTAGTGGAGGAATGATGAGTCTGGAGACCCACGAGGATGGTCAAAGATGGAGTACATTTATTTCAAGTCCTCTCAGCCTTTAAATATCTTAGTAGGATTACACTACACCTCATTCACATAGTCTAATTACTATTTTTACTTTTTCCAGATAGTTTTGCTCTTTAAAGTCAGATTATATTTACCTCTGTCTCAGTCTTTCTTTTGGACTAATTACTAATATCACTCTCAGAAAATATAAACTGTCTTTTATAGACTGTTCCTGAAAACTAGTCTTTGATGTTTCCTTTTATATGTTAAATTTTCTACAACACACTGAGCCATGTCCCAACTGTAGAACCATTACATCACATCACCACATCACCACAGCACACTGCACAAATGCTAATATAAGCACCCTGCTATTGATATGTAAATTCCGCTTACTGTAAGTATCCCTTGCTTCAAGTAGAACACAGGTGGTCATGTCCTTCTTGACTTCTTAGGAAGGGTGAGAGCTCCAAAGGGAGATGGGGAGCCAAACCAGACAATGTCAGCAGGTTCTCTCTGGGCTAAAGAGTCTTATACCTTACCCAGAATTCCCCCACTGTTTTTTTTTCTTTTACATTTTTATGATAATGATTTAATGAATATATAAGATTCTTTTTAACAGTTTTTTTTCCCCTCCACTCCTATGACTTCACTAGGATATGAAATCCTTAGTTTGGAAAACATCTCTGCCAATGTATATTAATGTTCAATCAGCTTTCCTTGTAATTAGTGAATTGCCTATGGAAACACAACCAGTATAAAATAGAAGAGGAACTTGAACTCAATTTTTCTGGTGCTCATTTTTAAAATTTGATATTATTAACTATCAGAATTGACTCACCACCGTGCAATTCACTTAGGATATTGACATTAAGGAGATGGAGGTTTGTTTCTGGGAGAAGTAATTAAAGTCATTAAAGGAGTCTTTTACTTTCCTGAAAGTCATCCAACTTAGTTTTCTTCTCTGAAAATTTTGGTACCAATTTATTGTTCATTTGGTTTTACATCATATGATGGAATATGTATGCAGATGTATGTGTATATCATACACACACACACACATAAACATGTGTACATATAATACACTTATATGCACCAGTTAATGTGATTTGTTCATTTTATAGACTGAACAATAGGCATCTGCATTATTTGCATTTTTTTTAATATGGATGATTAGGCCAAATGCCTAATTTATTATATTTATCTTCCAGAAACTTCTGCAAAATTCTGAGCTTAAAACAACTAGAATATTGTTATCTGTAAAGAAGGACATTTGAAGGACATCTATACCTAGAAAGTCTTTTTTCAACGTTATACTGCATATCCTTCATTATAAAGGCCACTTTTGGCAAGCATATTCCTGTGTATTTTGTACCTTACCTGATATAGGATTTGGCATAGCTATCTCTGCTATAATTGTCTTTCAAAGTATTTTGTAACACTTTCATATGTATATAGATAGATAGATAGATAGATAGATAGATATATAAATACATATATATAGATATATATAAATACATCTATCTATCTATCTATCTATCTATCTATCTATATATATATAGAGAGAGAGAGAGAGAGAGAGGCACTTTATCAGATGAGAGGTTTTAATGTGTTTTTATTTATTAAATTAACACTTTAAAAATCAACTAAATAAAATAGATCAGGATCTTGTATTCTTTACAGCTTTCAGTCAGTTGTTTGATGGTAAGGATATGCTTTGATATGGAATAATGTTAGCAAAAACCTACCTGTTCCATATTAATGCCCTCTTAATGATAACCTCAATAATATAAAGATTTTTCTCAGGACAATTTAATATAGATGGGAAAGAGGCAAGTAGTTCAATAATTATTCACATTCTCTATATAGAAAGAGAAAGGAATAAGCATTTATAAAGCAACTCCTACAGTACACCTGCCACTTTGACATTTATAATTTTATCTTAAATTTTAATATATCATTTGATATTCAAAATAATTCTCTTTACAAGGTAAATGCTATTATTAACATCATTTTACAACTGAAGAAATTGAGGCAATCAGGAATTAATTCACTTGCCCAAGATTATAGAGCTAGGGTTCAGAACTCAAGTCAGGTTTTCCTGACTCTAGACTAAGTGCTCTCTTCACTGCACCATCAGCTACTTCAAAAAGTTAGATGAAATATTTATTAAGGGTTTGCTATGTGCTAGACACTGTGCTAAGCACTAGAAATACAATTACAAGCAAAAAAGATAGTCCCTACCTGCAGTGGCTTATATTTTAATTAGATTATAATACATATATAAAGGAACTAAAAAGCAGATGGGGAAGAGCAAAGGGTGTGGCTGCTGGGGAGAAGATAGAAAAGTCTGGAGAGTGTGGTGTGAAGTCAAGAGCCAGGACTGAAAAGAGGATCACAGATACTTCATGAAATGATGATCTGTTTCAGGCACTTATTATAGAAGACTTCAAGTTATCTTCAGAGTGAAAAGGCTGTTGATGACAAGGTAGAAAAATCCAGAGGATCAGCAATAGATCTGGGAGTGAAGTCTAAGTTATCTTTTTGGGTGAATTACTCATAAGGTATGATCTCTCATTCTCTTCCCCCACCTCCACTCACCATATATTTGCTATCTTTCCTTCCTCCAGATACTTTGTGAATTGATCTTTTAATGTCCTCAGTGCTATTATAACCTCTTAAAAGTAGAATCTGATGAAGGCAAATGTGGTTGTCCTATTGTTCTTTGATGGCAAAGAGAGTTTGTAAGAAAAATCTGTGCAGATGAGTTCCATAATTTTCTTTTGTTTGTTGACCATTCATTTTCCTCCATATATGTTTTGAGTGTTTTTGAGTTGTATATTTTACCAGTTTTTCTTTAAATTGGGTCTACTTCTTTCTCTATTTTTCACAATGATACTGCTCAGAATCTCTAATCATCTTTCCCTGTAAGAACTGATAAATAAATTTATATTGTAAACTTAAGTGTAGCACTTAACTATCAAATCTCATTGCCCAGTGTCAAGTTTTTGACTTAAGGATATTTTTAGATTCTTCAAGGATTATAGGATCATAAATTTAGCATTGGAAAGAATCTCAGAGGAAATCCCATTCTAACCTCTTTATTTTACAGATGAAAAATAAAATCTGTGAGAGACTCTTAAGAAAATAATTTAAAATTTGTTTAAAATCACACAACTAGCAAGTGTGGTTTGAACTGAGGCTTTCTAGACTCCAAGTACAGCATTTTATACCTTATTTAGTTCTCTTACAATGGTAATTGATTTACATTGATTTAACTTCTCTTTCAAATAGATATAAAATAGTCTATGTCTATGTCCTTTCTTCTGTCCATTTTTCAGCATCAATAACATATTAAAATAGGTTAGTTATTTTAATTTCATGCCAACATATATTTCTTTTTTCCTTTTATATTCATGAAAATTTTGATATTTTATTAGAGAAGTTGGTGGCATGATTATACATAGACAATTGATATCAGAAACAAGTAATTTATGTCTGTTAAAATATAACCAGTTATATAAAAAAATCCTATAAAAATTATGTCTAGCATTTCCATTTCTTTTGTAAAATGAAATGTATATGGCACATAGTTATGAAGTTTCAATATAGCCTACAGTCTGTGGCAATTTATTCCATATTTTTGGTTGATATTTTCTTATGGATCTCAACAGCATTGCTAATTCATAACTTTGCATTGAATTCATTGAGTTAAATTTGACTTAGAAAATTTTATTGAGTTCAGAGAATTTTTCTACCCATTTTTCGGCAAAGGATGTGAAAAAGGTAAAATTATTTTCATTAAATGTCCTGTAAAATTGTTTCTCATTGCTTTGGGGCACATAATTAAACTAGTTCCTTTATTTGTCTTATTAAAGAAAATTTGTCAGCCATCTTTTCCCTTAGGTTCAACTTCTTTTCTTCTTTTAATATAATGAGAAAATAAAGATTAATATATTTTGTTTTTTCTGGTAACATATTCACTCATTGATCATTGGACAGAGATATTATATTTATAATTCAAAGTTGATGCTTATGTATGATTTCAAAATTTTGTGATGATTAGTACTTTGGCCCATTTTCTATCGCTTTTCCACAATTACTGCAAATATAGAAAAAGATTGCAGAAGACTAAGGGTCATTTTGTATTTTATTTTGTTTCATTGGTATCATAATCTAAAGTAATATGGATAACAATAATTTACATTTATATAACATATTAGTTTTAAAATAATTTTCCTTACAAGAACAGATAGATTAAATAATTATTATTGCATTCATATTTTTCTGGATGGGAAAACTGCGGCCCAGAATTAGAGCACTGGATTTGCATTCAGGAAAGATGAGTTCAAATCCTACTTCAGACCTTGTCTCTACAACCACCGTTGAGGACTTAAATTATCTCAACCTCAATTTCCTCATTTATATAATGGAGACATTACTTATATCCTTGCTTCATGGGAATATTGCCAAGGTCAAATAAAACAATATTTAAAAAAGATTTTGACAACCTTAAATGTCCTATAAATATTAGATATCATTGTTGACAATAACTATAATAAAATATATTAAGTTTTTGATCTGTGCCTGTTTTTGTCAATATAATGACATCAGCTCTTCAATTTAAAATTTTAGCCTGCAGCATTGACAATCACTTGCCCATGGTCACAGAACCAGCAAGAGAGATACAGCACTTCAATTCAGATGACTCAGTGGCCAGCCTTTTATCCTCTGTTAAACTGTCTCTATCATCATCATTATTAATGACATAATAACAAATATAACTTGTCAGAGACACACAGCCAGAAAGTAAAAAGGCTGAGATTTGAACCTATGTATTTTAACTTTAAGTTAAGAAATTTTATTAACTGTCTCAGAAATTAGTCCTCAGCCATTTCATTTCAAACAACAAATAACGAAAATGTTTTCCTGTTGATAATCATATCATGCCTGTAGCTATAGCTATTTGACAAACTGTTTTAGAATGTTTCAATTGCCAAAGATACTCTGAAAATACCAGTAATAAACAAATAATAAAGCAGAATAAATTCTATTTCATTGAAACCCACTACCTAACTTACAATTCTGATGTCTTTGTGCATGATTTTAATATTTTTCATTTTAATGAATGGTCATTAGCAATTACATGAATTTTTTTTGCATGACTACAGGTCCATTTTATCACTTTGATTGATCACATCAATGGATGGGTACAATAGAACCTCTTCCACTGATTTCATCTTTGTGGGGCTCTTCAGCAACAGAGAAACCTCAGACCTCCTTTTTATTATTGTCTGTGCTATTTTCTTCACGGCCCTAATGGCCAATGGGATTATGATCTTCTTGATCTACATAGACCTTCACCTACAGACACCTATGTATTTCCTGCTCAGTCATCTCTCCTTCATTGACATGATGTATATTTCAACTATCGTGCCCAAGATGATTGTGGACTACATCTTGGGACAAAGGACCATCTCCTTTGTGGGATGTACAGCTCAACACTTCCTCTACCTTACTTTAGTGGGGGCTGAATTCTTCTTGCTAGGTCTCATGGCTTATGACCGTTATGTAGCCATTTGTAACCCTCTGCGCTATCCAATCCTAATGAATCGAAGGGTCTGCCTTATGATCATAGCTGGCTCTTGGTTTGGCGGCTCTTTAGATGGCTTTCTACTCACCCCTATCACAATGAGCTTTCCCTTCTGTGATTCCCGACAGATCAACCATTTCTTCTGTGAAGCACCTGCTGTACTGAAATTAGCATGTGCTGACACAGCTCTCTATGAGACTGTGATGTATGTGTGTTGTGTCCTGATGCTACTGATTCCCTTTTCTGTGGTAATTGCCTCCTATGCCAGAATTCTCACTACTGTGCATCGTATGAGTTCAGTGGAAGGAAGAAAGAAAGCATTTGCTACTTGTTCTTCACACATGACAGTAGTAACTCTATTCTATGGTGCAGCCATGTATACATATATGTTACCCCATTCATATCATACCCCAGCCCAGGACAAAATTCTCTCTGTATTCTATACTATCCTTACTCCCATGCTTAATCCACTCATCTATAGCCTGAGAAATAAGGATGTGGCTGGGGCCATGAAAAGGGCAGTAGGAAGAAATAAGGCCCCACACAGGGTAGCAGGTACCTTCTAACAGAATAGACCTTCATTTTTTAACCTGGTGTTTTTGATGTCCTAGTGGTTGTAATTCTGAAATTGACAGAAAGAAAACTTTTTATAAATATCAAGAACATCATGTATTCTTTTCTCTCCTTTCCTCCCTCCCTCCTTCCTTCTTCTCTTTCTTCCTTCTACCCATTTTTCCTTCCTTTTTTCTTCTTTCCTTTCTTCTTCCTTTGCTTCCTTCCATCTTTCCTTCCTTTCATCCTTCCTTCCATCTTTTCTTTATTCCTTTTTTCCTTTCTTCCTTCCTTCCATTTTTCCTTCCTTCTTTCCTTCATTCCTTTGTTCCTTTCTTCTTTCCTTCCTCCATTCCATCCTTTCTTCCTTCATGTCTCATATCTTCAATTGCCCATGGAAAATCTGTAACTGTATATCTCATAGATATTTTATTCTTTTTTTTTTTAAAGGAAGGAAAGAAAGGAGGAAGGAAGCAAGCAAGCAAGGATGGAAGGAAGGGGTGGCAGGGAACGTGTGGGTAAGAAAGTACCCAGAGCAAGCCGATGCTGTGAGCTCCGGCGGGCCCCTGCAGGGCTGGGAGTTGGGGTGGGACAACAGCCTACAGCACCTGGTATTCCCAGGCGGTCTCCCATCCAAGTACTAACCAGGCCCGACCCTGCTTAGCTTCCGAGATCAGACAAGATCAGGCTGGTTCAGGGTGGTATGGCTGTAGACTAGGTATTTTATTCTTAACATGACCCAAATTGAATTTATTATCTTTCTCTTCAAACCCTCTACTCTTCCTAACTTCCATATTATTATTGAGACCATCACCATAGTCTTAGTCTTAGTCATTTAGGCTTGAAATCTAGGTGTCATGTTTAACTCCTCACTCTCATCCCCAGTATATAATATCCTGTCTTTTTCAATCTCTGTAACATCTTTAGTATATACCCTTTCTATTCTCTGACATAATGGTCCAAACCCTCATCCCTTTATGCCTAGACTCTTGCAATAGCCTTCTGATTGATCTTCCTGCCTCAAGTTACCTCCCTTTAGCTGTCACCACTCATTTATGAAAAATTTCCCTAAATATAGGTCTAACCATGTCAGCCCTTTCCTCAATCAATCCACTCAAGTGATCCCTATTCTCTCTCTTCCTGTTCCCTCCCTCTCTCCTTTCCTTCCTTCCTTCCATCTTTCCTTCCTTCCTTTTTTCCTTCCTTCCTTATTCCCTCTCTCCCTTCCTTCCTTCTTCTTATCCTTCCTTCCTTCCTCCTTCCTATCCTTCTTTCCTTCCTTCCTTCTTTTTTTCTTTCATTCTTTTCTTCCTCCCTTCCTGATGAAGTTGTCTCAACAATTTATTTGCTTTCCAAAGTGATATTTAAGATCATTCTTAGGAATAATAAATAAGTTACTTTCTATGTCCTATTTGAAGGCTAAGCCACTTATTACAGTATCTAAAACTTTAATATTGAAGCCGCTTTCTTTCCAGTTAAGCATTAAATTAAAAAAAAATAATATTACATGAAAGGTCTTGAGTCCTTATGAATTAATTGCTAATGTTCTAATTTAATTACTTCAGATTTTTTCAAACTAATACCAGAACCTGGGAAGGTCTTGGTAGCCAATGGGAAGGATGAAGAAAATGTGATATGTAGGGTGGAAGGGTTTTGAAAGATGAGAGACAACTAATGTAAAAAGGCGCATGGGACAGAATGAAGAACAAATTTAGCCTTCTTCATTGTTGCCTAGATTATCTTTGATTAATTCAGCAGTGGGACCTCAGCAGTGGGAACTGATTCTTGATGCACACATATTGTCCATAATGACCACAATACCATGATGCAAATTACCATTTATAAACTCATCTGTATATAGTATATTGCAGTTTTTTCCCCTTATGGTCACATCATGTGGTAGATAGTACATGTTTTATTACTCACTGTAGATGAGGAGACTGGAGGCTAAGTGATTTATCTAAGCCTCTATAGTAAGTAGCAAATTAATTTCATTCCAAATTCAATGATCATTTTCACCATACCATAATTTCAATGCCCTAATTTAAAGACTAGAATAGCATGTAATAACAGGAGAGAAGACATGTTTGGATAGGGACTAATAACTTTCAAATGAAGAATTTATCTCTTTCAGGGGGAGACTTGAGGTGCTAGTGGACAATCAACACACAAACAGGAAATTGTAATTGTCAGAAACCTCATTCAACCACAGATTCCCCACAAAAAGCCATAGCAAAGTCTACTTTTAAGCTCACTAAATAGCTCTGATTATTCCTATTACATGATTTTCCTCTTGGTCTATTATAATATATGATGACATATTTATGTTTTTTCATTATGTATTTTCATTGAACCTATTCTTGTCAGAAAACTATGGAATGGGGAAAGAGCACTGGATTTGTAGTAAAAAATTCTGAGGGGAAGTATTATATGTGTCTTGCCAACTTTCAACCACAATGGAGGCAAACCATCCTAGTTAAAGGAGAGACAGAGGGAGCAGTTATTGGGAAATCAAAGATACAAGATTCTCAACCTTGTTTTCTCTAGAGCATGGAAAGTAATGATAGATCCCAAGCCAGGAAGTTTTGCTTCTATCTTAACCCACATTGCTATCATTGAAGGACAAATACATTGTAGACTTGGAGTCTACCTTTCTCATTACCATCAGCCGCAACTGCTGACCAACTCTAGCAATAGGAAAATAGGCATAGTATCCCTAGGAATTTCAGGGGTCTAAGGACTACTAGTCCTATTTCTTACCTAGCCCTTCTGCTACAATTTGGAAGGGAAGTAATTCCTATGTAGGAGTCAATCACACTATCATCAGGTGATATTTATACCTAGGAATCTAGTTCCTAGGTTCAATATTACACTAACTACACAGTATAATTGACCATTATCAATAACAAAACAAAGAAAAGTCATATAATTATCTCAACAGATGCAGAAAAAAACTTTTGACAAAATAGATCATTTCCAATAAAAACACTAGAGAATGGAAATAAATGGAGCTTTGTAATGTCCAGGCTAGCTTTCTGGAGGTCTTCTATACCAGGCCTTGGTCTCAGCAGGATACTCAACATGAGGATGGTCAGGAATAGTCTAAAGTCTTTATTGTCTCCTTCACAGTTTGTCTGCTTCACAATCTGTTCACTTTGACTGTGTCCCCAGTTCTCTCAGCCCTTAAATACCCCAGTACAATTACATCACTGCAGAAACTGAGCATGTGCCACCTGTAGCCATTACATCACGATATCACACTAAGTATATGCCAACTAGAGTGATTACATCATTATATCACATTAAGTATATGTTTAACTAGAGAACCATTATCCCATCAAGCACACAGAGTTAACACCTTGTTGTAAGTATCCTTGTTTCAAATATACTTCTCCAGAGTTCTGGACCTCTACAGAGTTTTCCTTAAATAAATAGTATCTACCAAAACCATCAGCAAGCATGGGAGCAACGTGCTAGTGGTTGCTAGATATTTCATTCTGACCAGCAGAATGGATCCCTTCTTGTGAGAGGATGATAACAATTCTAGGAGACTGAGAGGTAGTTGCATTCTCTGCCCTCCCTCCTCTTCCCTTTCACTCCCAATTCACAAGTAGCATCTGCATCAGTAAAGGCTGATTTGCAATTCCTTCAAGTGTGTTATGATTCAGAGCTGTGGGGGCTTTCAGAGAACCAACCCACCCCTTAATGGTACCATGCCCTTTAACTTTTATAGGCTTTCTGGGTTTTGCATTTAGGTGTGGTCCTTAACAAGAAGCCTTCTCAATAAAATCAGAAGCAGGAATGACCATTAAAATCAGAAGCAGGATAATGGCCATCATTATCACCATTTATTCATTATTGTGCTAGAAATGTTGAATATAGCAATAAGAAGAAAAAAAATTAGAGGTATTAAAATAAGCAATGAAAACCAAAATAATATTTCATTGCAAATTGTATGATGATATATTTGAAATGAAATTAGAGATGCAAGAGTGGAGGTTAGTAGAGATTGAGATAATTTAGATATACTTGACAATCATCAGCCTAGAAATAGTAATCAAATAGATGGGAACTGAGGAAACCACCAAGTGAAGTAGGATAGAGAGAGAAGAGAAGAAGGAACAGGATTCTGAGGGATAGCTAGATTTAGAGAATATAATCTGAACAAGAATCCTCAAAGAAGATAGAGAAGGGGTGGTCAGATAGATGGGGAGAGAACCAGGAGAAAGTGGTATATCAAAAACTTAAAAGAAGAAAATATTGAAACAGAGAGAGTGCAGAAGTTTAAGAAAATGAGGATTGAAAAAAAAGTCATTGAATTTGGCAACTCAGAAATCATTGGTAATTTTGAAGAGAGTAGTTGTAGTGGAATGATAAGGACAGAAGCTGGACTGATTATAAGGGGTTATTAAGAAAAGATTGAGAAGAAAGAAAATGGAAGCACTTATTATATACGGCTTTTTAAAGTTTAGCCACAAAGACATGGGATGTAGTGCAGATGGAAGGACCAAATAAGGATTTTTTTTTTTTTTCAGGATGAGAGAGACATCAATATGTTTGTGAATGATAAGGATTAAATGAGTACATAGAGAGAGATTGAAAATAAGTGATAGAATGAGAATGATAGAAGATACAGTCTGTTAAATGACACAAACCTGGAATGTAATAATAGCTTGAGCAGAATGATTAGCTTTGGTAAGGAATAAGATCACCTTATGTGTGATAGGATTCAAGAAAGAGATAGTGATAGAAGACATCTTAGTGACATGAAATGAGGAGGAGATGAGAAGAGGGAACTCATGAAGAATTGTCTCATTTTTTTTTTCTTTTAAAATATGAGGCAAGCTTCTTAGCCATGAATAGCCAAGAATGAAAGGGTTTGGTAGAAGTGCCATAAGGAATGGGATAGAGAAATGATTAGGAAGATATAGTAGAATTTCAGGCTCAAGTGAGGTTGTGTAGGGTAAATTTGTAGTTGTCCCAAACAGAATGGTTGCCATATTTTTCTCCATTTTTATTCAGCAGTAATGTGTAGAATAAAAGCATTGAACAGTGGAAATGATTCAAGGCTGAAGTTTGACAGGAAGCACTCAGAAAAATAATATAGAGTTAAAGATTCACTAGAGGAAGAAAGTGTAAAGTTGAATTCTTTCACCAAAGGGTAAAGATGGGGAAAAGAGGAGAAAATGCTTGTATAGAGGAAATGGCCTAGAAGAAAACTGAGTAATCAAGAGATTAGGTAAGAAAAGACAGAAAGTGAGATAAAAAGCCATAGATCATGTTAAATAAGGGGTTTAGAATTCTTGTATATGGAGAGAGTACTGGGACTTTCCATCCCCATTCACATTTGACTCAAGTACTCAAATTCCTATTTATACTTCTATAAATAGTATATAGGCCACAGAGTAACATATAGGGATGTAATAATGATAGATACAGGCCTTACTCTCAAAAAATTTGTAATGCACACACACACACACACACACACACACACACACACACACACACACAATATTATCACACAAAGGAGAATATCCTAAGTTCAAAGTTCTTTAATCGAATGAATGCCTGAGTTTGCATTCAGATTTTCTTACAGTGAATCATTTCTTTTGATACTTGCACTATATGACTTCGGGCAAGTCATTTAAGCCACTAATAAACACCTATTAAATATCAGTAAGAATCTATTGAGAAATTGTGTACTAGGAACTTTATTTTGCTGATCACAGGTTTTTTTTTTTCCTTTATAACATGAAATTTTTGGACCAAATAAATATTTGAGTTTATGGGCCCCTTCTTAGAATAATATTTTTCCCCTCAATGATTACGGGAAATGATTTATGGATTAGTGAAAATACAGATAATATATATTTTTCTCACTCAAGTTCTTATTAAATTACATAAATTCCCCAATCAAATATACCCTGAAACACTGTCCATGTCAGGAAAGACATCAGGTAGTATCTGAATTGAGCCTTAAAGGAAGAAAATAAATACAATAAAATGTTTCAGGGATTTAATGGTTGGTAGCCCATTGCACACAATGGGTATAATATGAACCAACTGTCATAAATAGAGAAGAATGAGAATGATAAGACATTTTAAGGGAGATAAATGCATTTGTGTTTTTGTCTTTTTGTTTATCTAATGCTCTCTTTATTCACTGGTGTTTATTCATTTATCCAACAATTATATATTGAATAACTGTTACACATATTAGGGACTATACAGGGAACAAAAAATTTAAAGACATAATCCCTCCTTATAGTCTCATTGATGGAATACGGTATGTTGTGGGAAAAAAAATAGACATTAGGAGACCTTAGTTCTATTTCTGGTTGTGTTTCCTCTCCTCCCTGAGCATCAGTTTCTTCACTTGAAAAGGAGGAAGTTATTTCCAATCTCCCATCTAGCTGTAACATTTTGTGAACACATAATTATACAAACACATATATAGAATAATTTGAAAAGGCTATTAGCAAAAAAAAATAGTGTTCAGAAGTATAAAATTATTCCAACCATACTGAATTTAAAAGTGAAGAAGGGAAAAGGAATCAAGGAACAGTTCTTTGAAAGTGTAAGTCTTCAGCCAACTCTTGAACAAATGTATTCTGGAATAGGCTTAATTTAGGCTGAGGTAGTCATGTAGGTTCTATATTAGAAAACAAAATAACCACATTATATTTTACAAAAATAAACTTACTTAATGGAGGAAGTATTGGGAAGACACATAATATTAATTAATAAATCTAATTCTCTTTGATTCCTCATGGAAAGGGGTTCTGTCAAGTGTAATGGCTTGCTTAAAAACAAATAATCAATTAAGTGTGAGAACCTCATCTGATCACCTGGGAACTCTATCAATGTTTAGAATCTTCTTTCTGTGGATATTGTCTTAAATATATTTTAATTACCTTTTCAAGGAAAAACTAGTTTCTCCTACTTAGCAGGAGGAAAATACAATACATTTTCAAATATAACACAAAACAAAAAAGTTTTATATGAAATCTTAAAATCTCCATTTCATATCACTTGCTTTAAAAAAAAATCACAGGGGGCGGAGCCAAGATGGTGGAGAAGGCACACAACTCTCTAAGCTCCTCTCATTCCCCTCATAACCAACTATTTAATTTAGCCTCAAAAATAGCTCTTTACTGCTTAAATTCATGAAGATTAGAAGCACTATAATTTACCAGCCTAAGTCAATTTGGAAGATCGCCAGGAAAAGTTTGTCCTGAGGGACCAGGAACAGACTAGCACAGGCAGCGAGAGAAGCTGGCATCCTGAGCAGACCAGGGGCAGAGGTGATCCCTGTGGCTAGGGAAGTTATAGAGACGACTCTGCTATAGGCTAACTGCTCTGCCTTGACTACAAAGCAGCAAAATTAAAGCCTAAAGCAGAGGGTACTCTAAAAAATTCCAGAACCTAACAAGATCTGGCTGTAATCACTCAAACCCGGAAGTGATTCAGGCAGACTTTAATGCAGCCCTGCAGCCATATCCTGCAATTCGGAGCTTCTGTAGGGGCAGTTACAAATCTACACAACAGGGGGGGCACAGCTTGGGCAGCCTCTAATTGGCACAGTATAGGGCTCAGCCTGGGGCAATAGAACTTCCCCAGCAGGCTGTGCTTCCTGGGCAGACACTTCTGGTCCCTGCAAATCCATTCACTGCTCAACTGCTAATACCACAGCCCCAGGGCAGGTTTGGCTTGGGGATAGTGAAACTCTCACTGTTCAGCGTCTAGCGCCAGGGCAGTTGTTATCTCACACAGCAGGGGTTCTTTGCAGGGCACTTTCTCAGCTCAGCCCTGCAGGCCTGAGTTACTCCCGGGTGGGGAACTCTTTCCCAGAGCACTCCAGTACCTCCCTGCTTTTTGTAGCCAGCTGGCAGAAGAGCTACCCGTCCTTTCACTGCTCTGCAGAGGAAGCTGGTAACCTCCTGGCTCTGAAGGCAGACCCTAGAGGCTTTAACAAAATGAGTAAAAAAATCAAAAGAACTATTGATAGTTTCTATACAGAAAGAGAACAGCTTTTCAACCCTGAAGAAACTAATAGCAGACAGTCTCCAGACAATTATTGCTCCCCAATACAAAAGGCTCTCCTAGAGGAGACTATTAAAAACCTTAAAAGAGAAGTAGAAGAGAAATGAGGAAAGGAAAGAGAAGCTATGCAAGAGAGTACAGAAAAGGCATATAACTCACTAAAAGAAAAATTTGATAAAGTGGAAAAAGAACTGAAATGTGAATGGAAAAAGGTAAAAAACTCCCAAGAAGTGCAGGGAAACAGAATTTGTGAATTGGAAAAAGAAAATAACTCACTTAAAAACATTAGTGAAATGGAAAAAAAAATTCCATAAAGCAAAACAATTCAATTGGACATATACAAAAAGAAGTAAAAAAAGCTAATGAAGAGAATAACTCACTAAAAATCAGAACTGAACAAATAGAAATGACTGATTCATTGAGAGATCAAGAATCAGTCAAGCAAAACCAAAAAAATGAAAGATTGGGAAAAAATGTCAAATATTTACTTAGAAAAACAACAGACCTGGAAAATAGATCTAGGAGAGATAACCTGAGGATCATTGGACTACTAGAAAATTAGATGAAAAAAAGAGCCTACATACTATTTTACAGGAAATCATTAAAGAGAACTGCCCAGAAGTAATAGAACCGGAAGGTAAAATAGGCGTTGAAAGAATTCATCGAACACCTTCTGAAAAAGACCCTAAAATAAAGACTCCGAGGAATATTGTGGCCAAACTTCAGAATTTTCAGATTAAAGAAACAATTTTACAAGCAGCCAGGAAAAAAACAGTTCAAATACTGAGATGCCACAATAAGGATCCATGCAAGATCTGGCTGCCTCAACATTAAAGGATCGAAGGGCCTGGAATCAGATATTCCAAAAAGCAAAAGAGCTTGGAATGCAGCCAAGAATAAACTACCCAGCTAAGCTGAGTATTTTTATCCATGGAAGAAGATGGACATTTAATGAAATAGAGGAATTCCATCTGTTTCTAAGGAAAAAAACAGACTAAACAAAAAATTTGATCTCCAACAACAGGACTCAAGAGAAGTAGAAAAAGGTAAAAGGAACTGTTGAGAGCTGTATTTTTGTTGTGAATATATATAAAAAGCATATGTATAATTTGATTTTACCAATATAATATAAAAAAGGGAAGTAGAAATGGAAAGGGGATAGTGTCAGAAAAAGGAAAAAGGGGAGATAAAAAGAGGGAAACTACATGTGACAACGAGGCAAAGGAAACCTATCATATCTGAGGGAACTTAGAGAGAGGGACAAACAGTGTGAATCCTACTCTCATCAGAGTTGGCTCAAAGAGGAAATAATTGACATATTTGTTTTACAGAGATTCTTCTCTCACTTCATTAAAAAGTGGGAGAGGAAAAGGGAAAAGGAAAAAGAGTAATAAGGGAAGGATACAAGAAAGGAGAAGGGATTCAAAGGGAAGAGGGAGGGATACTAAAGAGGGAGAGCTGCGTGACACAAGTGGGACCAATAAGTTTAATACTAAGGAAGAAGGGAAGGAGGGCAAGAAAAAGAAAAGTATAATCTGGGGATATTAGAATGGCAGGAAATACAGAATTAGTCATTTTAACGGTAAATGTGAATGGGATGAATTCTCCCATAAAGAGGAATTGGATAGCAGACTGGATCAAAAGTCAGAACCCTACAATATGTTGTTTACAGGAAACACATTTAAAACAGGGAGATACATACAGAGTAAAGGTAAAAGACTGGAGCAGAATCTATTATGCTTCAGGTGAAGTCAAAAAAGCAGGGGTAGCCATCCTTATCTCAGATCAAGCAAAAGCAAAAATTGATCCAATTAAAAGAGATAAGGAAGGAAACTATATCTTGCTAAAGGGTACTATAAACAATGAAGCAATATCAGTATTAAACATATATGCACCAAGTGGTATAGCATCTAACTTCCTAAAGGAGAAATTAAGAGAGTTGAGAGAAGAAATAGACAGCAAAACTATAATAGTGGGAGATCTCAATCTTGCACTCTCAGAATTAGATAAATCAAATCACAGAACAAATAAGAAAGAAATTAAAGAGGTAAATAGAATATTTAAAAAAAAACTGGAGAAAATTGAATAGTGACAGAAAGGAGTATACTTTCTTCTCAGCAGTTCATGGAACCTACACAAAAATTGACCATATATTAGGACATAAAGACCTCAAAATTAAATGCAGGAAGGCAGAAATAGTAAATGTTTTCTTTTCAGGTCACAATGCAATAAAAACTACATTCAACAAAAAGTTAGGTGTAAATAAACCAAAAAGTAATTGGAAACTATTCTCATCTTAAAGAATGATTGGGTGAAACAGCAAATTATAGATACAATTAATAATTTCACTCAAGATAATGACAACGGTGAGACATCATACCAAAATTTATGGGATGCAGCCAAAGCGGTAATAAGGGGAAATTTTATATTCTTAGAGGCTTACTTGAATAAAATAGAGAAAGAGAAGATAAATGAATGGGGCCTGCAACTTAAAAAGCTATAAAAAGACCAAATTAAAACCCCCCAATCAATTACTAAACTTGAAATTCTAAAATTAAAAGGAGAAATTAATAATATAGAAAGTAAAAAAAAAAAAAACTATTGAACTAATAAATAAAACTAAGAATTCTTTTTATGAAAAAACCAGTAAAATTGATAAACCTTTGGTAAATCTGATTAGAAAAAGGAGAGAGGGAAATCAAATTAGTAAGTCTTAAAAATGTAAAGGGAAAACTTTCCACCAATGAAGAGGAAATTAAAGAAATTATAAGGGGTTACTTTGCTCAACTTTATGCCAATAAATTTGATAACCTAAGTGAAATGGATGACTACCTCCAAAAACATAGGCTTCAGATTATCAGAGGAGGAAGTAAATTGCTTAAATAGTCCCATTTCAGAAAAAGAAATAGAACAACTCCCTTAAAAAAAAAATCCCCAGGACCAGATGGATTTACATGTGAATTCTACCAAACATTCAAAGAACAATTAGCCCCAATGCTTTATAAAGTATTTGAAAAAATAGGGAATGAAGAAGTCCTACCAAATTCTTTTTATGACACAGACATGGTACTGATACCTAAACCAGGTAAGTTGAAAACAGAGAAAGAAAATTATAGACCAATCTCCCTAATGACTATTGATGCTAAAATCTTAAATAAGATATTAGCAAAAAGGCTACAGAAAATCATCCCCAGGATAATATACCATGATCAAGTAGGATTTATACCAGGAATGCAGGACTGGTTCAATATTAGGAAAACTATCAGTATAATTGGCCATATTAATAATCAAATTAACAAAAACCATATGATCATCTCAATAGGTGCAGAAAAAGCATTTGATAAAATCCAACATCCATTCCTATTAAAAACTTTTGAGAGTATAGGAATAAATGGACTTTTCCTTAAAATAATCAGTAGCATCTATTTAAAACCAGCAGTAAGCATCATATGTAATGGGGACAAACTGCAACCATGCCCAATAAGATCAGGAGTGAAGCAAGGTTGCCCACTATCACTGTTACTATTTAATATTGTATTAGAAATGCTAGCTTTGGCAATAAGAGTTGAGAAAGAGATTAAAGGAATAAGAATAGACAATGAGGAAACCAAATTATCACTCTTTGCTGATGATATGATGATATACTTAGAGAACCCCAGAGACTCTACTAAAAAGTTATTAGAAACAATCCACACCTTTAACAAAGTTGCAGGATACAAAATAAACCCACATAAATCATCAGCATTCTTATATATCACTAACAAAACCTAACAATTAGAGTTACAAAGAGAAATTCCATTTAAAGTAACTACTGATTGTATAAAATATTTAGGAATCTATCTGCCAAGGGAAAATCAGAACCTTTATGAGCAAAACTACAAAACACTTTCCACACAAATTAAGTTTGATCTAACCAACTGGAAAAATATTAAATGCTCTTGGATTGGGGGAGCAAAGATAATAAAGATGATCATATCACCTAAACTAATCTATTTATTTAGCGCTATACCAATCAGAGTTCCAAAAAACTATTTTGATGATCTCGAAAAAATAACAACAAAGTTCATATGGAAAAACAAAAGGTCAAGACTTTCAAGGGAAATAATGAAAAAAAAAAAAAAACAAATGAAGGTGGCCTCGCTGTACCAGATCTAAAATTATATTATAAAGCAGCAGTTACTAAAACCATCTGGTATTGGCTAAGAAATAGACTAGTTGATCAATGGAATAGGTTAGATTCAAAGGACAAAACAGCCAATAACTTTAATAATCTAGTGTTTGACAAACCCAAAGACCCCAGTTTTTGGGATAAGAACGCATTATTTGACAAAAATTGCTGGGAAAATTGGAAATTAGTATGGCAGAAACTAGGCATTGACCCACACTTGACACCGTACACCAAGATAAGGTCAAAATGGTTTCATGACCTAGGCATAAAGAATGAGATTATAAATAAATTAGAAGAACATAGGACATCTCTCAGACTTGTGGAGGAGGAAGGAATTTGTGACCATAGAACTAGAGATTATTATTGATCACAAAATAGAAAATTTTGATTATATCAAGTTAAAAAGCTTTTGTACAAACAAAACTAATGCAAATGAGATTAGAAGGGAAGCAATAAACTGGGAAAACATTTTTACAGTTAAAGGTTCTGATAAAGGCCTCATTTCCAAAATATATAGAGAATTGACTCTAATTTATAAGAAATCAAGCCATTCTCCAATTGATAAATGGTCAAAGGATATGAACAGACAATTCTCAGATGAAGAAATTAAAACTATTTATAGCCATATGAAAATATGCTCCAAATCATTATTAATCAGAGAAATGCAAATTAAGACAACTCTGAGATACCACTACACACCTGTCAGATTGGCTAGATTGACAGGGAAAGATAATGCGGAATGTTGGAGGGGATGTGGGAAAACAGGGACACTGATACATTGTTGGTGGAATTGTGAACACATCCAGCCATTCTGGAGAGCAATTTGGAACTATGCTCAAAAAGTTATCAAACTGTGCATACCCTTTAATCCAGCAGTGTTTCTACTGGGCTTATACCCCAAAGAGATACTAAAGAAGGGAAAGGGACCTGTATGTGCCAAAATGTTTGTGGTTAGAAGCTGGAAAATGAATGGATGCCCATCAATTGGAGAATGGTTGAGTAAATTGTGGTATATGAATGTTATGGAATATTATTATTCTCTAAGAAATGACCAGCAGAATGAATACAGAGAGGACTGGTGAGACTTACATGAACTGATCCTAAGTGAAATGAGCAGAATCAGGAGATCATTATATACCTCAACAAGGATCCTATATGAGGATGTATTCTGATGGAAATGGATCTTTTCGATAAAGAGAGCTAATTCAGTTTCAATTGATCAAGGATGGAGAAGCAGCTACACCCAAAGAAAGAACACTGGGAAATGAATATAAACTGCTTGCATTTTTGTTTTTCTTCCCGGATTATTTATACCTTCTGAATCCAATTCTCCCTGTGCAACAAGAGAACTGTTCATTTCTGCACACATATATTGTATCTAGGATATACTGTAACCTACTTAACATGTAAAAGACTGCTGGGGGAGGAGGTGCAAAGGAACAGAAATGAGTGCAAGGGATAATGCTGTAAAAAATTACTCTGGCATGGGTTCTGTCAATAAAAATTTATTAATAAATAAATCCAATAAGCTGCCAAAAAAAAATCACAAATTCTATACATTATTTTCAAAACTGTCCTGTTTGTCTGTACTTCTTTCTGGATTTCCTTCTGTTCTGTAAAATTTATGTGTTGCAATGCTACTATTTTAAAAATTACTACTGTTAATCTCTTCCCCCACCCCCAAAGTTTCCACATCTAAAGAAAGAAAAGAAAGAAAAAGAAATCCTTTTTGGTTCTACACAGTGGTCAAGTGTAAAAACATAGGTCTCTTTCTGCACCTTGTATTTATGACCTTTCTCTAAGTCAGCAGATAGGTAATATGCTTCCCTGTCAGTTCTTTGGAGAAAAGGCTGGTTTAATAAAAGTTCTTCAAGCCTTCAAATGTTTTGTAAAGACAAACATCTTTACTACATTACTGTCCATGTATAATTTATTCTGGTTTTACTTACTTCCCCATGCATCAACTCAAACTGCTCAGAATTTTACTTATTTTTCTATTTTAAAAATTGAGATATTTTGTTTTTTAGCTATCAAAATTCCTTGCATCCCTCCCCCATGCCCTTGAGGGGAGACTATTTTTATAAAAAAAAAAAACAAAAAAAAAAACAAAAAAAAAAAAAAAACAAAGAGAAAAGAGAAAAAACAGAAAACACTCATCAAAATAATCATATATAGAAAAAAATCTAAAAATATATGCAATATACCTCATCTGTGAACCTCCTATTTCTGCAAAGGAATAGTTGTGGAATATCTTCTCATGTCTCTTCTTTGGAGCTATAGGTATTCTTTGTAATTTTGTAACTTCTTCACTTATTTTTGTTGTTCTTTATTTACATTGTTTTAATCATTTTGTATTTATTTTGGTTTTACTTATTTCCCTCTTCATCAGGTCATGTGAATCTTTCCATACTTATGTAATATTTCATTATACTCATGTGTCATAATTTTAGTCATTCTCCAATTGATAAACATATTTTGTTTCTAATTCTTTGCTATCTCAAAAAGTATTACTTTAAATATTTTGATACATATGGAATCCTTCTTCTTATTGATGACCTCTTTGGGGTATAAGACTTGGGGTGAAATCTCTAGGTCAAATGATATGAAAATTTTAGGTACTTTATTTGGAAAATTCCAAATTGCTTTCCAAAATGGTTGTACTGATTCACAATGTCACCAATAATGGGATAGGGTGTTTATCTTCCCACAACTCTCCAACATAGACTATTTCCATTTTTGTCATCTTTTTCAATTTTCAGGGTTTGAAATAAACCTCCAGGATTGTTTTGATTTGCATTTATCTTATGATTGGTGACGCAGAACATTCTTTCATGTGATTTTGCAGTTCTTTGGAGAGGTTTTTTTTTTTTTTTTTTTTTTTTTGTCCACGTCCTTTGATAATTTATCTATTGAGTAATGGTTTAATCATAAATCTATTTCTATCTCTCTTATATTTATTAATGATGCATCTATCTATCTATCTATCTCTATCTCTCTATGTAGGATAATCCTTATAAGAGAAATCTAAGACAAGTACTTTTTCTTATTTCTACTACTTTTTTTTTTTAATCTGAGATTCCTTAATTTTGTTTGTACAGAAGTTTTTCAGTATCATATAATCAAAATTAATTATTTCAATTTTTGCAATTGTCTATTCATTTTATGGTTAAGAATATTTCATAGCTGTGAAAGCCTTTTGATTTGCTTCCCTTCTTAACTTTAATGATACAGTTTTTAATAATAAGGCCAAATATCTATTTTGAATTTATTGTAGAATATAACATAATATGTTGGTCTAAATCTAGTCTTGACAACTTGATCTAAATCTAGTGTTGTCAAGACTGATTCCAAGTATTCCCAACATTTAAAAAAATCAAATAGAGAATTATGCTCAAGATAATTTATGTTTTTCAGTTATTTCAATACTGGATACTGAGTTCTACTTGTCCTGATTTTCCCTCTACTAATAAGTTCCTTTGAATTGTTTTGTAAGCAATACTAGATGGTTTTAATGATCATAGCTTTATAATATAATTTGTGGTCTGCAAGTGCTATTCTCCCCCAGTATTCTACATCTTTTGCTTTTTTATTCTTTTATTTATTAATTTAATTATATTTTATTGAATTTTATAAAATATTGATTTGATAGCTAGACTGATAAAATTAAAAGTGTAAATTGATGCGAGTGCTTTCATAATTTTTGTTATATTGACATGGACAGTCATTTTATGATATTCACTTTTTTATTTGTCATATTATCTTGGGAGACATATAACCATGAAATTGTTCTATCCATCTTATTTTTGAGATCAATGTTTTTCTTGTACAGGGATTATATTTGCTTTTAAAGTTGTTGCATCATGTTATTTTTCTTCTCCATTGTCCTTTGTTTTGCTGTATTTGCATTTCAAAACCATTGTTCTCTTTTTCCTTTCTTTGGTGAGGTTTGCCACTGTGGATTCAAGTTTTTCTATTCTATTATAAAGACCATACATTTGGCTTTCATGGTTTAATTTTTTTTTTTCTCCAATCATTTCATCACAAACTTGCACTGTTGAGAATCCATTGTGTCTTTTCCTTATTAGGTTTTGTTTAATTTCCTTTATATTGCAATTTTTATTCAAAGATGTTTGGATTTGTTTAGATGTCATAAAAGCCTCCTTCCCTTATGTTTGTATACCTTCCTTGTTGATTTGTTTTCTCCTGCTTAAGATATTTGGATTCATTTATTTCTAAGTTCTTAGATAATTTCAGTACCCTTCATTGTCTATTTCAGAAAAGAATATTTATCTTGTTTCTCTTAGTTTTAGTGCCTTTCCTTGGTTAATTATTTCCTATTTGTCCTACTTTGTTACTAGCTGCTTATCATCTCCTTCAGTAACTGTGAGCTACTCGAGGCCAAAGGCTATCTTTTGCCTTTTTTGGGTGTGTCCCCAGTACTTAGCACAGTACCTGAAACATTGGTTGTTTTTCAGTAATTTAGTTGTGTCCAACTCTTTGTGACCCTATGGACCATCCTGCTCATGGAGTTTTCCTGAACGGCTTGCCATTTACTTCTCCAGTGAATTAAGCCAAATAGAAATTAAATAACTTGCTCATAGTTGTGTAACTATTAACTGTTTGAGGCTGAGTTTTAACTCAGGTGTTCTTCACTATAAGTTTAGTACTCTAGTCACTGAGCCACCAAGTTGCCTCCTGGGCAAAGACAGGATAGATAACATGCCCAAGGTCACACCATTACTATATGTCTGAGATTGGATCTGAATGCAGGTCTTCCTGCTTCCAGGTCCAGGGCTCAATTTACTGAGCCTTTTAGCTAGGCGATTAGTTCTTATTGACTTAATAAGTGATGCCCACTAGCTCACTGTTTCTTCCGTTTGTTTACACTTCTCACATAACCTAATTATGAAAAATAGCATCCCTCTTCCTTCTTTCTGTAATAGTATATTGATTTCACCTTCCTTTCACTTTAATTCTTGAAAACTTCACAACAGAATCAATATAGCCTGAGAACCTGTGTTTTTCATATTAAACCTTTTTCAATACCCTTTGAAGACATCAAAGTTCTGAAGAAACATTTATTTCTTCTCTTAGCAATACATTTTCATACATTTCCTTCTAAAATTCAGTTAAATTTAGCTTTCCAAGTATCTTTGTACTCCTAGATTATGATTTCAGTGTTTCTACTCAGTTCTAGCCTTTTTACTAGGAATGATGAAAACATCCTTTATTTAACTTAAAGGCCATCCCCATAATATTTATTATACTCATCTTTGAAAGAATGTATTATAAACCTATTATTTTTCACATTTCTCAAAGTATACTGCAAGATCTGTCCATTTTAAATAAAAGCTAACAGGTTTTATGGAATTTCAACTGTACTTAGTACTCTGGACTTTGACTATGACATTTCTAGGACTTGTCCTTTTGGAGTTCCTTTCAAGGAGGTGAATAATATATTCTATTTTCACTTTATCTTTTGCTTCTAGTACATGTGAATAGCTTTCCTTTATTATTTCTTGGAACAAAGTGTACAGCTTTTTAAAAAATGCTAATTTTTGAGTCTTTAATGATTTAAAAATTCTCTCTCCTTAACCTGTTTCCTAATCAGGTGATTTTTAATTATCAAAATAGTTGTATTCTTAAAAATCTTCCTCCCTCCTCCTCTCCCCCCCCCCAATATTTCTTGTTGTCTCTTGAAGATAACTTTTATTTGATCTTGTTTTTTGAGTAAGATTTACCACTTTCTTTCCTAAGTTACTTTTTCTCCTTCTTTCTCCTAAAACATTTAATTTTATATAGTCTTTATAGAAAATCTGTTTCTTCTTTTTAGTTTTTGCCTACTACTGTTTTGGAGTTATTCATTCTTTTATGGAGAAGGAATATTTGCACAAATTTTGATTCTAGTCAGTGCTTTCTTTGATTTATTCATCTCTCTAGCTTTGAGACTTTGTTCTAGGCCCAAGCTCAATTTTGTCTGTGGTCCTCTAGATTCCTGTACTAATCTCTCTTTCTTGGGCTTAAACCCCCAAGATTTTTGAGGTTCAAAAAGTAGGATTTTCAGGATCCATTCTGTATCCTTAAGACATAGTATTAGGTACTTCAGTGATATTCCATTATGATACCATGTTGGACAATCTCAAATTTCCACCTTCGGTCCATAGTAGGGAATGGTACTTCAAGGGATCCTTTCATTTTTGATGACTCTAAGCTTGGGATTTGGCAGACTATTCTGTACTGACCTATTATTGAAAGATTACTTTCTTCCCTTTGCCCCAGGAGTTTCTAGCTAACTTCTGCTTTGGGGTGAAAGAAGTCACTTACTATAATTTTCCATTTTATTTCTTGATGATCAGTTTGTCTGGTGTGAATTTAACATAAAAAACAAAGATCCTCAGGGTATACTGTTTCTGTTGTGAAGTTTTCAAGAATTAAAAAGAAAGAAGGGCGAAATCAATACTCTATTATAAAAAGAGGGAAGAGGGATATGTAACATGCCATTTATCATAATTGGGGCCTGTGAACCTTGCTGGTATATGTGTAGGATATTGGGGTTTTGCTTCTTCTTAGAGCAGCTATTTTGACCAGACTAATTCAGCAAATGTCTATTAAGAATATGCAGAGTTATGCTAGGCACAAAGAATATAAAGATGAAAAATAACAGTCTTTACCTTCAAAGAGTTAACAATTTAATGGGGTCAAAAGTATGACATAATGTACTTATATCAGTTAATACAAATGTGATCCTGAATAATTCACTCACCTCTGTTTCTAGGATTCTTCCTCTGTAAAATAAGTAGAAGTATATTCCTATGATGTCCTACACTTCCAAATCTAGGATTCTATTCTATGTTTTTTTTTTCTTTTTTAAAATATATTTTTATTTTTATTTTATTTTATAATAACTTTTTATTGACAGAGCCCATGCCAGGGTAATTTTTTTTTCTTTTTTCTCTCATTTGTCTTTTTTTTTTTTAATTTAATTTTTATTTAATAATTACTTTATATTGACACTCGTTTCTGTTCCGATTTTTTTTTTCCCTCCCTCCCTCCCTCCGCCCCCTCCCCTAGATGGCAAGCAGTCCTTTATATGTTGGATATGTTGCAGTATATCCTAGATACAATATATGTTTGCAGAACTGAATAGTTCTCTTGTTGCATAGGGGGAATTGGATTCAGAAGGTATAAATAACCCGGGAAGAAAAACATAAATGCAGATAGTTCACATTAGTTTCCCAGTGTTCTTTCTTTGGGTGTAGCTGCTTTTGTCCGTCATTTATCAATTGAAACTCAGGTCTCTTTGTCAAAGAAATCCACTTCCATCAAAATATGTCCTCATACAATATCGTTGTCGAAGTGTATAATGATCTCCTGGTTCTGCTCATTTTTATAGCATCAGTTCATGTTAAGTCTCGCCAGTCCTCTCTGTATTCATCCTGCTGGTCATTTCTTACAGAACAATAATATTCCATAACATTCATATACCACAATTTACCCAGCCATTCTCCAATTGATGGGCATCCTTTCATTTTCCAGTTTCTAGCCACTACAAACAGGGCTGCTACAAACATTTTGGCACATACAGGTCCCTTTCCCTTCTTTAGTATTTCTTTGGGATATAAGCCCAATAGAAACACTGCTGGATCAAAGGGTATGCACAATTTGATAATTTTTTGGGCATAATTCCAGATTGCTCTCCAGAATGGTTGGATTCGTTCACAACTCCACCAACAATGCATTAGTGTCCCAGTTTTCCTGCATCCCCTCCAACATTCATCATTATTTTTTCCTGTCATCTTAGCCAATCTGACAGGTGTGTAGTGGTATCTCAGAGTTGTCTTAATTTGCATTTCTCTGATCAATAATGATTTGGAACACTCTTTCATATGAGTGGTAATAGTTTCAATTTCATCCTCTGAAAATTGTCTGTTCATATCCTTTGACCATTTATCAATTGGAGAATGGCTTGATTTCTTATAAATTTGAGTCAGTTCTCTATATATTTTGGAAATGAGGCCTTTATCAGAACCTTTAACTTTGAAAATGTTTTCCCAGTTTGTTGCTTCCCTTCTAATCTTGTTTGCATTAGTTTTATTTGTACAAAGGCTTTTTAATTTGATGTAATCAAAATTTTCTATTTTGTGGTCAGTAATGGTCTCTAGTTCATCTTTGGTCACAAATTTCTTTCTCCTCCACAAGTCTGAGAGATAAACTATTCTATGTTCCTCTAATTTATTTATAATCTCGTTCTTTATGCCTAGGTCATGGACCCATTTTGATCTTATCTTGGTATATGGTGTTAAGTGTGGGTCCATGCCTAATTTCTGCCATACTAATTTCCAATTATCCCAGCAGTTCTATTCTATGTTAAGGGTAAAAAAGAGAACCAGATAAGATGATATATAACAATATGAGGAGGAAAAGACTATCTTCAATCCTGGGAGAGATCTTGAAAGGTTATGTGAAGGAAGTGGAAGAGAATTTCAATAGTCTGGAGAAATTAAGATAAGCCAGTGCTTAAATCCAGGTTATAGAGATTCTTCAATTCCAGGTTAAGAACTTTGCATTTGATTATATATTGTGATGATTATTTGAACAATTGTATGAAGAAGAGATTAAATAAGACGTTAGAGGCAAGACTTGCTGTTCAGTTGTATCCTGTGATATCATTTAGGATTTTTTTTTTAGGTTTTTTTTCAGCAAAGTGGTTTGATATTTTCTTTTTTTGGCTCATTTTACAAATGAAGAAACTGAGACAAACAGGGTCAAGTGACTTGTCCAGGATAACACACCTAGAGTCTGTGGCCAGATTCGAACTCTTCTCTTCCTGAGTCTAGGCACAATGCTCTATTCACTGTGCTACCTAGATGCCCATTCACTTCTCAGAAACAAAAAGAGTTATTTTCTAAATAAAAATTTATAAAAAAGGACAATTAGTTGTTAAAGACATTGTGGAAGTAGAAGACATAATTTGGTAAATGACCAGATGGTGAAGGGATAGAGTTGGGAAGGGATGAAGTAGAAGAAAAGAGTCAGAGATGATTTAAAAGTTGCAAGCCTGAATTACAGAGAGAATGATGGTGTAAATGACTAGATTTTGGGGGCTAGATGATGAGCTATTAAGTTATTAGAGACTATTTTTGTTCTGTGTTGATACACTTAAACAAACCTGTTATACTTCCTCTTTGCTAATTGCAGACTAAAGACAAAAAGTCCCAGAGGATGACATCATGAAGTCACTCTTTCCTTTAAATAGAAATGTTGGGTTTTTGCCATGATGCAAATTCCCTCCTTTATTTAAGTCTCTTTCCATACATTCCCAACAGTCTAAGATGTATGGCAACTTAGTCCCTTCCTTATCTACCCTTAGGGAATCTATAGTTTGTCCTGTTTTCAAAGGAGGGGTCCAATTGGCAAGGGGAGAATAAGCAATCCCAACTGGCCTCCAAGCAGTAGGAATATGTTCTCTCTCCATAAGCTGAAGTTGTGGCCATCTTACCCACTGACTTTGCCTAGAGGCCCCTCTCCTTTGCTCCTTTACCAAGATCCACACAAGTCTTTGTGCTCCTCTTCTTTAACAGTGGTCATGATAAAAGCATAAACTAACAACTAACTAGAATTTTCTTTTACTACATCTAATGGGTTTAGATTAGGAAAAAGCAATAGATTAGAATTCTAGTCCCAATACTCAGCAAATCCAATTGTTAATTTTACTTCATATCTCTGGTTGAGAGATTTATCCTGGTCATCTCTTTTGAACAATCTTGTCTTTTTGGAGCATACTTTGAGGTAAGTGACTATAATGGCCCTTCTGAATCTAGCCATAGAATACTCTTTAAATACATACACACATATATGTATTCATCTATATACTCACACATAGCATATGTACTCACATATAATTTTAGGTTTTGTTTCACAGAAGATAAAGAATAAATATGTGGTGAATTTGTAATAATTTTTGTTTTTTGCTTTTTTGAGAGGAGGGTGTAAGATATAATGATGTTGACAGTGAAGGGAAGAAGTCAAGGTTGAACATAGCAAGATATCCTTGCCCATATATTGCCTTGTAAAAGATCATATTCTTTTAGGATTTAGTTTTCTCATTCCTGATCTACATATTATCATACATAATGGAGTCCCTATGTCCAATTCTCAGAACTCTGGAATAAGAAACTCATATACCAGAAAGCTGGTTAGGGAAACTCTCCACATTTCAAGATAGAAGAATTTCATTGCCACTCCTTTAAATATGGTGTAAAGATCACTGAATTGGTAATGAAGAGGTCATGTGACTATGGGAGTTAGTGACAAAAAGGAGCTCAGAGATGATAAGCTTTTTTATTTTTTTTAGATGAGGAAACTTCAGTTTCTTAACTGAATGTGGAACTTAAAAGAATTTAATTGAAATTCAGTGACTTTCCTAGAGTCAAAGTATTTGTACCCAACTTTTCTACTTTAGAATATACTACTTTCTCAATCTCCACCCCATCACCAGAGTACTAGGCTCTGAGAGCTTCTGAGAGAATATTTTGTGTTACCAACTTCACAAGGCTATTGTGAGAAAAACACTCATAAAAATTTAAAAGCTACATCATATCTCCCACATACATTTACAAATAATTTTATGGTTTTGGAGTATTTGTGGAAATAAAAAATTTCACTTCTCATCTCAATTTTTTATGTCATCAGAACTTTTGAAGTTGGCTATAGAAGAAACTCATTCCTTATTCCCAGTTCCTGATTCTGCTTTGTGAACACAGTTCTAACATGCTAGGCTGGATACATACTGGAGATGTGCTGGTAAATGTTTACCAATTGGCTTTCCAAACAAACAAACATGTTATAAAAGACATTTTTAAGTTTAATGTCTATTATGAACATTTTCTTCATCATTTCAATAAGCTTAAACACTTTCCTCATTTCTTCATTTCAATTCTACTACCAACTAGAATTCACAATTTTAAAACAGAAGAGAAATGAATTTCCCATTAAATTTATATGTGTATCTTTATGAACTTTCTTAGTTTTGAATAAGACAGTAGAAATCAAAGTTAATTAATCAGGAAGGAACCACAAAATTCTCTTTTGGTTTTATGGTTTTATCACTATTCCATTGGATATGAATTATCTTCAGCAAACATAAAAACAGGCTATTTACTTGACTGTCATTTTAAGAATTTTGATTGCAGTTATGAATCAGTAAAGGACCTAGGTGATGCAATGGATAGATTGCTGGGCCTGCAATTGAAGGCAATCAGGTTTAAGAGGATTGAATAGAGTCAACACAGCTAGTAATTACCTGAGGCAGAATTTGAACTCAAGTCTTCCAAACTACAGGGCTGGTACTCTATCCACTATGCCACCTAGCTGCTCCAAGGCCTGAAATTCAGGAATACCTGAATTCAAATTCAGTTTTGGATAGTTGTTATCTATGTGAACTTGAGTAAATCACTTAACCTCTGTTTGCCATAATTTTCTCAATTGTAAAATTGGGTAAACATAACCATCTACTTCCCAGGGTTGTTGTGAAGGTCCCAAATGAGATAATATTTGTAAATGACTTAGTGTAATGCTTGGCACAGAGTAAGCATTATATTAATTCTGGATATTACTTTAAATTTGAATTGACTGCTTGAAAAAATATTATATTAATTCTGGATATTACTTTAAATTTGAATTGACTGCTTGACTGTTCATTCTCAATTCCCCAAAAGGTTAAATATTAATAATTACAAATCATACTTATATAATACTTTTTATTATAAAGGCTTTGTATACAGTGTATCATTTGATTCTCCCAAGAATTCTGTGAGGTAGATAAATAAAAGTATGTTTACAAACATATTTTATATATGTGTAAACTGAGACTTTAAGAGGTGAAGAGGTGAAGCTAGAAATAAAAACATTTACTAAGAGACAAAGACAAAACTTGAACTCAAAGTGTTTTTTTCAAAATAGAAAAGTTTTACTTACACCCACAAAAATGCAAAAAGAATTTGGACCTGAGTCAATAGACAATCAAGAATACTTTTCATCTTCCTATGGGGACCTACTTGTATATACAGTCCTTATAATGTATAGTAACTGTCTATGGCAATTGAGGTCTCTAGACAGTCCCTAAACTTTCTGATTCCATTTTTGTCATTTGTACAGTATAATGCTTCACAAAATTGTTGTAAGAATAAAAACATACTTTTTAATCTTAAAACATAGGAATACGTTTATTATAATTTTAAGTTCGCAGTTCGGGGAGGCTATTCATTGTTTTCCTTAAAATCCACATTTATGTGTTTGCAAAACACGTCATATTTTATTCTCACAACAACCCTGTAAGTAGGATGCTGTTTTCTCCATTTTTAAAGATGAGGAAACTGAAGCTTAAAGATGTTAAATGGTTACCCATTTTCACATAGCTAGTAACTATCTGAGGCAAACTATGAACTCATCTTCCTAAACACAAGTCCAGCATTCCATTCAATACATCATCAAGCTGCCTCAGAAATGGAAAGATAAAAAATTTATTTACCTCATTGGTTCCTTTCTTATATAGTAGTATGTAAGCAGTTTAACTGAAAAGCCAGAAGAGGCCAGTTTTGTCCTGGCTAATACATTAAGAATTTGTTTTACATGATTTTTAAGTAAATCATTACCTTTCTTAATATTTGTTTCTTCCAATGAGGGATTTGAATGAGGTGATTCATAAGGCCCATTCCTTTTCTAAAGTTCTGTGACTTTGTAGCTATCCTGAAAGCACAAAAACACTAGTTCAGGCCTGAGTAATTGTCTGCTTTTCACAATTTAATACAAAGATGTTTGAGCTTATTATGTGTTTAGTCATTGAAAGATTTGCTCCTTATTTTTGCTTTTCTATTTCGAACTTCATTTGTCTTATGTTCCTATTTCTATCCAGCCTCTTTTTCATTTTTCCTTTTATTTCTTTATTTGCTTCTTCAGTTGTCAGAAATTTTTTCACCTCTTAACTTTTCTCTCATCTATTCTCTAAACCTGTTTCAAAAATGATTTCCCAAACTCAAGCAATCCATCAACCTCAGATTTCTCCAATGGCAGGGATGGCAGGTGTGGGCTACCATGTCTAGAGGATATTTGTATATGCAACATTATACATTTAAATACTTTATATATTTTAAATCTAAAAATATTCACATGTATATCTATACATTCTACAGAACTTTTGCCTCTCCTCAATTTCAGTCCTCAGAATATTTACAACTGGATGTCATATAAAACCACAAAGACATATAATATATATATATATATATATATACACACACACACACATACACACACACGGATAACAGGTATATACATCGGTACATACAAAACCTGCACATGTAAACTCCAGTGTTATATCACCAATTACTGACTATTATTCAACATTACCAGACTCAATATCTCTCTATATATGTGTCTCTCTCTTTATATTTCTCTTGCTGTCTCTTTCATTTCCATCTATAAATCTTATATTTATATTGACATCTATACCTAAGAATCATCTGCACAAAAACAATAGTTGAACCTATGGGAGTTGAAGAAGAGATGAAGTATAGCAAGAGGATATTATAATTGTCTAAAGCAACCAGAAAAGAATTTAGTTTGAGAATATTTGTCTATAATGTACCAAACCCATACTACCCAATAGACTCAAATGGACCCATATTAGAATGTATAAAATTTCCTTAAAATTCAAAGATTTTGTTTTTATTTACCTATGAAATAACTAATTTTATATATTTCATCTCTCCCTTCCCAATTGACTTATTTGGTCATTTTATTCTCATGATCAATCAATTTAATCAATTGCTCACTATGACACTGTGCTAAATGTTGGGGATAGAAAAAAAGGCAAAAGACAACCAAGGAGTTTCTGCTATAATGGATGAGAGACTATGTAAATAAATATGTACAAAACAAGCAATATATGAGATAAATAGGAAATAATTTTTTAAAAGGTTGGGGAAAATTTCCTTGAGAACATGGGATTTTAGTTGTAACTTAAAGAAAGCCAGGAAGGTCAGTAATCAGAGTGGAATAGAGTATTCCAGGGATGAGAGACAGCTAGAGAAAGTGCTTGGAGAAAGAAGATGGAGCGTCTTGTTTGTGAAATAGCCAGGAGTCTAATGTCACTAAATCAAAGAGTATATATGGGAAGTAAGGTCTTAATAACACTGGAAAAGTAGGAGGGCTCTAATTTATGAGGAGCTCAGAATGTCAAATAGAGCAAATTGTCTTTGATCCTAGAGGCAATAGGAAGTCACTAGAAATCACTTGAGTAAGGATTGTAATCTGCACTGAACCTGCACTTAAAAAAAAAAAAATTAATGAATGAATGAAGGATGGATTAGATGGGGAGAAATTTGAGGAGACACACACCAGCAGGCTTTTGAAAAAGAAAAAGCAAAGTAATTTTATTGTATGGGTCAGAAGTCAATGCTATATACACAAGTTAGATTTTTGTGGTCCAAGCTCATGCCCCAATCCCTCTTGCTCAAGGGTTAGTGGCTGACATATTCCATTTTCTTCTTGTGATGTGCGAATTTAAATTTTTGCTGTTCAAGTCAGTGACAGGTGTACATATGATGCTTCTGATATCTCTTGCACCTTTATGGCAAGAGTTCAAAACTCAAAACTTGATGTACTCCATTTGAAACATTGTTTACTTCTGATATAAATGACCTATTAGCTGCTCTACATTTTCTTTTTGTAACAAAGATTATTTTCATAGTGAGAATTATAAGGTAGGGGAGTGTGAATTATCTTCCTAGAGTATATGCTAACTGCAAAAGAGAATGTTCTTTGTTTGAGATGGTTTGTGTTCTTGGATATAGAGTAATGAATTGCCTTTGCAAACTTTTTCCAATTCTGAATCTATATAATTCCTTTCTATGTCAAATAATATGTAAATTCAACTCTGGGATTATATGATATAAGGGTCTACAAAATCATGAAAATCATCTCTGTTTAATTCAAATCAATTTAAGAAATATGTTTCTTATTTTATTCAAAGTATTGTTCTATGTTCTATTTATACAAAATAAAAGATACAGTTGCTGTCCTCAATAAATTTATAATCTAGCAAGGTATATAAAACATATAGAGAATAAATAATTAAAACATAGCTTAAAATAAAAGAAGAGTAACTCAAGTACTATCAGAAATTTAAGGAGAGAAATATAACTTCCACTTGTGGATACAAGGGAAAACTCCATAATGGGAAAATCATTGGAACTAGGCTTTGAAGGGTTCATTAGAATTTCAACAGTTATAGTGTGGTGAGTGCAGCCCAAGCATAGACCATAGCGTACACAGAGGAACAATGGCTATCTGTGGGATCAGTTTGAAGAATGAATGTAATTTAGTTTGACTTGATTAGATACTAAATGAAGGAAGAACATATGGAGTGGGAAGTCAAGTTGAAGATAAATTATAGAGTGCTTTGAATTTTAAACTAGGGAATATGCATTTTATTTAGTAAGCAATGGAAAGACACTGAATGTTCTTGAGTTGCAGAGTGATATTTTCAGACTTGTAAATTAGAATGAGCAATGTGATAGTGGTATGCAGAATAATTTTGAAAGGGAAAAAATTCGAGAAAAGGAAATTAATTAGAAGGCTGTCTACCTCCATCCCTAAAATTTCTTTCTATGGATTCACAACTGTCAATGTTCAAAAAGACATCTATTTTCACTATAGTTAAATATTTATCCAATTCTACCAAATCTACTGAAAAGACTTTGAGCACATTGAAATTTATTAGCATGTTAACTTTACCAAGACAATTTTAGATTCACAGTTCTATGAACTTCACACATCCTTTAAATGGGAGAACAGAGTGAAGTCATAGAATTTTGGAGGGAGTTAATGTTTAAATCTAAGGAATTGCCATGTACTTCATTTCTCCCCCTTTCTTGATTATAAGGAATACAAGGAAGCTTTCTAAGGTCTTGTTAGCACATTTCAGGAAGGGTCAGGATTGGGGACACCACTGTTCTTGATAGGAAATCTACATGGATTATTAATTCTTTGGGCTGTGACAACCTCTATGGACCAGTGACAGCTATTGCCCTCTAGCTCTTCAAAATTATTCATAATTTCTGAAAGATAATGATCCTGAGTCTTAGGAGAATCTACATCTTTCTTGGGTTGGGAGTAGGGAGGAATTTTCTTTCTTTACCTGTAATGAAATATTATTGCTGAATCCTTGCTTTTAATTGCGCTGGTGGTTATGAGAGTCTGAAAAAAGAAGGAAACCAAACAAGAACATTAAGGTTGACAAATAGCTGCTGAAAATGATTGCTATGAAACAAATGATGGAAGTATTTCAATTAGGCTATATCTATATAGTGCTCCTACTCAACAGATTTCGCTGATTTATTTCCTTGTATTTAACAACTACTTAACTGAAATGACCCGTAGCTTCAGTCTAAAGATTTGCATGATCTGGGAACATAGACAACCTCCAGAACAAAAACCAAATGATTGACCTGCAGAATCAGTTAAATTCATTCACATAAAACCATCTTGTGATTATAGAAATAGAAAGAATAACTATTACAAACACATCTACAAAACAATTAAATTATGTTTAAATAAACATTTATTAAATGGTTTTTATGTGGAGAATGTACAAAGAGAGCATAGATATAGCATAAAATGTAGAGGAATTTATAATCTAATTGTAGAAGGGATAACATACATAATTTAGTAAGATAATGGAGAATGTGATAAGAGAAAATGAGGTGCTTTAAAAGGGTTCAAAAAAATCTGAGGGGAGGATAACTTATTTCAAGGAAGAGTGTGGTGAGGAAATCCAATTTATGTTTTCCTGTCACTTTCAGATCAATTACTCCTTGTTTTTTTTTTTTTTTTTCACCCATTCCCTAAGGCCTCTTTCACATCTCCTTATGTATACAAAGTGCAAAATGGTTGTACTCCAAGGGGACCAAATAACCTCTTCTTTAATTTTACACCACACTTTTGACATGGCTTTCTCTCAAGGAAGTATAAGACTATTATATTCCCTTATCCAATGTACACTCTTTGAAGAATAGATTGTTCCCTTTTGTCTTTGTATACCTAAAAACCAGCGTAGTACTTGGCATACAGAAGACTTATAAAAATGTTTATTGATTTTTTTTAGGTCCTTAAAGTCCTTAAGGACAATTGTACTTTGTAAGGCCTAGAAAAACTAATGCTTATACATGCATAAACACATACATACGTATATTACACATTTTCCCTTCCCTTCTCTTTCCTTCCTTTTCTTTCCCTTCCTTCCCTTCTTTTCCCTTCCCTTTCCTTGCCTTCCTTTCCATTCCCTTCCCTTCCCTTCCCTTTCCTTCTCTTTATTTAATTTTCTCTTCCTCTTCTCCTGTCTTTTTAGTTGTTCATAGAAACATGGGTAATAAGTAGTACATAGGGAATTTAGAACCTGGGCTGAAAATATAGTGGGTTTTTTCCCAGTCAGAAAGAACAATATTTTTTTCTCCCTCAAACTATTTATCTTATTTTAGATGCCATTTAAAAGAGGAGAGGTTAGATGTTAACATAGTGTATAATTAAGAGTAGTATACAAAAGTAGAAATCAGTAAAATTTGCATTGTATTTCCAGAAAAAGAAAGTAAAATACATCAACTAAATGGGAGTCAGTAACAAAATGTGTTTCCCAAGTAATGGGAAAATTAAATATTGGTATTTGTTAGAAAAACTATAAATTAATCTAAAGTTATTGAGTCTGTGATTAGAATTAACTTCATGTAATTAAGCTTATCTATTAGTTCTGTCTTCTTTTCTCCAATCTCTAGGTCTACTGACATTCACAAATAATGGAATGGGGAAACTATTCTATGTATGCAGACTTTGTTCTCCTTGGGTTGTTCAGCAACACAAACTTCCCATGGCTTTTGTTTTCTCTCATCTTCCTGGTCTTTGTGATCTCAGTGGCTAGCAATGCTGTTATGATCATTCTTATCCACATTGATCCCCATCTCCATACTCCTATGTATTTCTTGCTTAGTCAACTCTCCACCATGGATATCCTCTACATTTCTACTATTGTGCCCAAGATGTTAGTGGATCAATTGGTGGGCCAAAATAACATCTCTTTTGCAGGTTGTACTGCCCAACATTTCCTCTACTTGACCTTGGCAGGTGCTGAATTCTTCCTCTTGGGTCTCATGTCTTATGACCGCTATGTGGCCATCTGCCATCCTCTTCGTTACCCTATCTTGATGAGCCGCAAGGTATGCCTGCTAATTGTGGCTGCAGCATGGCTAGGTGGCTCAGTGGATGGCTTCCTATTGACTCCAGTCACCATGCAGTTTCCTTTTTGTGCTTCAAGAGAGATCAACCACTTTTTCTGTGAAGTCCCTGCCTTACTGAAACTGTCCTGCACAGACACCTCAGCATATGAGACAGCTATGTATGTCTGCTGTATCATGATGCTTCTAATCCCTTTTTCAGTCATTTCTGCCTCTTATACTCAAATCCTCATAACTGTCTATCGAATGAGTGAGGCTGAGGGGAGACGGAAAGCAGTGGCCACCTGTTCCTCACACATGGTTGTTGTCAGTCTTTTTTATGGAGCTGCCATGTACACCTATGTGCTTCCCCACTCTTACCACACCCCTGAGCAAGATAAGGCTGTGTCAGCCTTTTATACTATTCTCACACCTATGCTCAACCCACTCATCTATAGCCTCAGAAACAAGGATGTCACTGGGGCTCTAAAGAAGGCATTGGGTCAATGTTCCTCAAGAAGGATAAGGGCCTTCTGAGGATTCAATGGAGATGTTTCGAAGTACCTTAAGGTAAGGTACTCATAATCAGGCAGCCTTCACCTGGAAGACTGGGAAAATTCTGAATATTTTAAGCTATTAGTAGTAGTTCTTTGGATTTAGATTTGTAGATTGGATAATTCTTGAATCTTTGAATAAAGTAAATTCATTGAGTAAGAGAGAAAGTTAAAGAGTTGAACAAATAAAGGTAGCTCATTATTACTGTTTTTCCCAGAAAAGAGGTGGGTTGTGCAGGCTAGCAAGTTCAAAAAGTTTCTTAGAATAGACTGATAATGATCTTAGCTCTAAGGAGGTTGCTTTTTATCGTCCTATTTCTCTGACTTGCTGTCTCCAACCACTTTTAAATATGTGTGCTTGAAATTACGAATTTTAAATTTAAATTTTATTTTTAGTTTTCTTATTGGCTTTAGTCATATCACTTGTATTCACTGATTTTCCAAATCATGCTCTTTGATATGATGAAGATCATTTACATCTCAAAGAACCATTTTATACTTTAAAAACTAGAATCAATTCCTTATAAATTGAATCTGAGTAAGAAAGGCAGCTAAGTAGTATAGTGGATAGAATTCTAGGCCTAAAGTCAAGAAGACTTTTTTCTTGATTTCAGATCTGTCCTAGACTTGCCCAAAAGGGATCATGAAAAGTTGGCTATAACTTGAAAATGATTGTGTGAAGAAGAAAATGAAACTCACAGAAATTAGACTAAACAAGGCATTAGGAAAAAAATACAATAACTCTTATCATTTCCCCCCCCCCATATTTATAAATATATTGTGATGTACAAAATGGAAACAGAAGAAGGGAAGATCAGAAACTCTGTGCTGGGGGGAAACATATAAGGTTAGAAGGACTTTGACAATGATTATGATGGAGAAAAGGATGTCTTCCAAAGCTCATCAACCAATGATAATTGAGCCTCTAATCCTTATCCTAGTTGCTACAGACACCTGGGCCAAGCCTTCATTTGATTCATTATATGACCCTGATTAATTTCCTTCTTTAATTCTGTTTTCCTAACTATAAAATGGAGATAAATCCCTTTGTTTGTCTTTTTTTTTCTCTTGAAGGCATATTTTGTGGGTAAAGGAGACAACTAATTTAAAATTATTTTGAGTTTGTGAAGATGCTGTAAACCATTAAGTATTACTAAAACCTATCTCTCCCTCTTCACTCACAGATGGGAAAAAGAAAAAGAGAAACATATTTTTCCCACTTTTATTATTTCAGTGTAATGCTATGGACAAATATAGATTTTTGTGGTAGGCAGTTTTAAAAGAATTGTACTAGAAAATATGTAAAAGAAAAATAGAATTATAGTCTGTTCAAAGCTCCAATTCCTCTTTTCTTACCCATTCTGGATAGATTTCCTTCAAAAATGTACTTAGTACTTAGTAGGTAATATTATTATATTGAAAACAATATAACAACTATGATCTACTTTCTGAACATCATAGCCAAGGTTTTCCTGTGGATTGGGGGCTCAAAAAACCTTTTTTTGATTGGATGGAGAAAAGCAGATCTAATTCATGTTGGGAGGTCAAGCCACAGATACTAGACACTAGATTCTAGTCTACACTAGATAATAGACTCTAGACAATGGAGTCTAATCCACACCTAATTCCTTTTGGAAATTAAGTGATTGCTAGTGGTCAAGGACTGTTATAAAAGGATTCAGAGTGTAGAGACTTGTTAGAAGTCATAGTGTCAGAGCCCTAAACTAAGACTTCAGTTATTTTTCCTTTCAGTCTAGTATTTTATACTGGATTAAGAGTTTATATCACTTGAATGAGGGAATGGTCATAGGTGATGCAAATGATAATATACTACATCTTCCTAGGCTCTTTTTCATCTCTACACCCTTCTTCTAATACTCAAAATTCAGAAATGTTTACAGGTTTTATTTTGTTTGTTTTTGTAAATAGTATTTTATCTTTCCCAATTATGTTAAGATAATTTTCTTTTTTATTTTCTCTTTCTTTTTGCCATTTGTTTATTTTAATATACATTGCTTTATGATTTTCTTAGGTCTAGACAATCAACAAAGCATTAAACTAAGATCCAATTTGGCATCAGATGTGGTCTGACAAACTGTGATTACAGCAGCTCTATCCCCTCTCTTCTTCTGAACCTACTTCCTTTCCCTTGTGGTCTAAGCCAATTTCAGACTTTTAGTCTATAATATCACTTCGAATCACATTATGATTGAGGTTATAATCAATCTAATGTCAAAGATAGAAAGAACTTTCAGAAGAATACTTAACAAACTATCATGCAAACTTTATTTGAATGAGAATCTTTTGCCTAAAATAGTAGCCTTTCATACTGTTCAATAAATCATAGTAAGCTAAAACTTGAATGTTTAAAATGTCCATGGACATTAAAGAAGAGGTGTAATTTGATCTGACTCTTATTTTTTTTTAATCTCTTCTCTATATCAGGGTTAAACTTTTTGAGAAAAATGTCTATATGTGATACCTCCATTTTCTTTCCTTTTATTTGCTTCAAAGCCCTCTTCAATATGGCTTCAACTTCAGAACTGAAATGATATTACTTATTCCGAAGTTACTGGTTATCTCTTAATTATATAATTTAATCCTGCCCCCCCCCTTTTTTTTTACAATCCTCAGTTTTCTTTACCTCTCTTTAGCTGTTGACATTTTAATTCTTCTCTACTCCTGTATATTTTTCCCTATCTGGAATTTTGTGATGCTGATTACTCCTGATTCTCTTTCCATATGTCTTCCATTCATTTCCTGTTTCCTTTGCTGGATCTTCATCCAGTTCATATCCATTATCCATGAATATTCCTCAAAGCTCTGTTCTGAGATGTCTCATCTTCCCCTATAAATTGTTTCACTTGGTGATCTTATCATATCCTACATGTTTATTTATCATCACTATTCAGATGATTCCTGTATCTTTCTCTTTATATATATCTCCAACCTCTCTCTTACTCTCTAGTCTCACATCACCATCTCCCTTATAGATATATCAGACTGAATGTTATCTCAAATTCAATCTGTCCAAAATAGGACTTATTTCCCCCCACCTCAAACATTCTCCTCTTCCCAAATTTCCTATTAGTTTTCAGGATACCATCATTTTTCTAGTCACCCTAGTTAAAAATTTTTGCATCATCCTTTTGCATCATTTTGTCACCTTCGCAAATCACTTTGTCATCAAGTCTTATTATTTCTACCTTTACATCATTTTCCACATATGTCCCATTTTCTTGGTTCATATAATTGCCATCCTGGTGTGGGCCCTCATCTAGTTTCTAAGTTTCCATGACTCAAGTGTTTCTCCATTCCAATTCATTCTCCAATTAATGCTAAAGTGATTTTTCATAAAATAAAGGTCTGACCATGTTACTCTCCCTCATCCTACTAAATTCAACAAATTTTGGTGGGTACCCTTTACTTTCAAGAACAAATATAAAGTTTTCTGTTTTGGCATTCCCATTTTTCTAGTTAGGTTACCTTTTATCCATCTCTATATACACTCTGATCAAGGGCCACTGACCTATTTGCTGTTCTTGAAGTAGGGTTTTCTTGACTTCCTTCAACACTTAGCTTAGTTTTTAAACCACACCTTCCCCCTAGGGTTCAACTTTTTAAAAATATTCTGAATTTAGTAGATTCTCTTACATCATAGAAAAACATTTTTGTCTTCTAAATCCAAGAATCTTTTTTTTTATTTAAATGTTTTATTTTATTTTATAATAACTTTATATTGACAGAATCCATGCCAGGGTAATTTTTTTTTACAACATTATCCCTTGCACTCCCTTCTGTTCCGATTTTTCCCCTCCCTCCCTCCACCCCCTCCCCTAGATGGCAAGCAGTCCTATATATGTTAGATATGTTGCAGTATATCCTAGATACAATATATATTTGCAGAACCGAGTAGTTCTCTTGTTGCACAGGGAGAGTTGGATTCAGAAGGTAAAAACAACTCAGAAAGAAAAACAAAAATGCAAATAGTTCACGTTCATTTCCCAGTGTTCTTTTTTTGGGTGTAGCTGCTTCTGTCCATCATTTATCAATTGAAACTGAGTCTTTCTCAAAGAAATCCACTTCCATCAGAATACATCCTCATACGATATTGTTGTCGAAGTGTAAAGTGATCTCCTGGTTCTGCTCATTTCACTTAGCATCAGTTCATGTAAGTCTCGCCAGTCCTCTCTGTATTCATCCTGCTGGTCATTTCTTACAGAACAATAATATTCCATAACATTCATATACCACAATTTACCCAGCCATTCTCCAATTGATAGGCATCCATTCAATTTCCAGTTTCTAGCCACTACAAACAGGGCTGCCACAAACATTTTGGCACATACAGGTCCCTTTCCCTTCTTTAGTATTTCTTTGGGATATAAGCCCAATAGAAACACTGCTGGATCAAAGGGTATGCACAATTTGATAACTTTTTGGGCATAATTCCAGATTGCTCTCCAGAATGGTTGGATTCGTTCACAACTCCACCAACAATGCATCAGTGTCCCAGTTTTCCCACATCCCCTCCAACATTCATCATTATTTTTTCCTGTCATCTTAGCCAATATGACAGGTGTGTAGTGGTATCTCAGAGTTGTCTTAATTTGCATTTTCTTACTGAAAAAGTGTCATGGTATTAATATACCAAAAGATAGCCATTTTCTTGGTTTAATATACAAGAACACAAACTTGAACTTTATTAGGTTCTTGTTCATTTCATCTTACTAATGAAGTCTATAAATGTTGCTCCATTCTGACTTCTTGACAAGGCCTTTTAAAAATGTATTTATCCATTTAAAACTTAAATACAAAAATAAAGAAAAACAAAATAGGAAAAAAATACAGAAAAAGAAAAAAAAGCCACATGTTATATGTTCAGCAGAGCATCAGGGAGGATACAAAATGTGTAACAATAAATTTCCATTTCAAGAAAACATATATAAGAATAGAAGACATTGTATTCATGACTATCCATCTTTTCTTTGTTTCTTTGTAGGTTTTCTTTGTTCTCTACTATATACTTTTAACTTTATTCTTCCCCCCCCCTTCTTCCTCCCCACCTCCCCAGGTTACAGTTAAGCACAAATATATTTATGTATGTATTCATACACACGTACATACACACACACACACACATATATACATATATATATATACCCACATATATACATATACCTACATACACACACACATCCAATTAAAGTAATATTAATATGGTTGACATATAATGTACATTTCTCTCCTTTTGGAATTTTTTTTAAGTTTGACTTCATTTGAGATCAATGATTAATATTCTTACTTTAAAAAAAATAATAAATTATATTTCTGATCATTTTTATTAGGTTTGTATATATTTCTTATTTTCTCTTTTTCCATAGTTCTATGCCTAATTTGCTTACAATTTAACCTCTCTGTGCTCCTCCATGAATCCCTCCCTTATTTTCTTTTTCTATTTTTCTGATCTTCTATCCCTTTTCCTGCTTTTTTATCTCATTCCTATTGATTTTACTCCCTTTCATCTACATGCCCTTCCATACCCCACTTTATCCTATTTCCTTCCCTTTTATTTCTTTATAGATTTTGGAGGTTGCTATACCCTTTTATAAATATATATATATATATATATATATATATATATATATATATATATATATATATATATATATATATATATATATGTGTGTGTGTGTGTGTGTGTGTGTGTGTGTGTGTGTGTTTCCCTCTTTCACCAATTCCCAACGTGAGTATGTTTTCAGAACTACTTGTTAATTCCTCTGTTATCAGTTCTTGCTTTCACATCTTATTTGTATAGCATAATTACTATTTAAAAATTTTTCTACATGATTTTGCTTTTTAGAGTCACCTTATACTAAATTCTATCTCACTCTTTCTTTTGGGCTACTTAATCACCATTGCCAACCTTAGATATGTGGTTTACATTTGCACAAATAAAACATAAAGTTTTTCCTTATTGAATCTCTTGAAATTACTCTCTGATGTTGACTTTTATACATTGTTTTCTATTGAGTTGAAAATTCATTGAATGTCCATTTTTTTCATTGATTATTATACTTAATTTTGCTGGATATAATATTTTCAGCCACAGTTCTAGTTTTTATTTTTATCATAAATATATAATATTCTAAGACCTATAATCTTTATTATAGCTGCTGATAAATACTGTTTAATTCTAATTGCAGCTCCAGTATATTTGAATTGGTTTCTTGTTATTGCTTGCTGTCTATAAAATTTTCTTTTTTGATTTAAGGTTTTTGAAATTCAGTCATGATGTTCCTATATGTTTTCTTTGTAAGAATTCTTTGAGGTGATGACTGGTAGATTTTTTTTTTTTTTTTTTTTTTTTTGTACTTCTACTTTCCCCTCTTGTTCTATCAGTTCAGGAAAATTTTCTTTAATTATTTTTTGTATTATCATGTCAAGATTCTTTTTTTTTTATTATTATAACTTTCAGGTAGTCCAATTATTCTTATGTTTTTTCTTCTTGATTTGTTCTCTAGATCTGTTGTTTTTCTTATGTTTATATTTCTCTTTTTATTCTTTATATTTTGTTTTATTATTTCTTGGTTTCTTATAATTTTACTATCTTTCCCTTGTTCAATTCTAATTTTCAAAGTATCATTTTCTTCTTTAAAATTTTGGATCTTCTTTTCTAATTGGTTGACTTTCTTTTCATAATCTTGTTTTTCTTGGATTGTTCTTTTTTAAAGCTTTCCCAATCTCATTTGATTTTCAAAGTCTTTTTTGAGTTCTTCTATAAATTCTTTTTGGGTAATCATTTATTATTATTCTTTGGATTAGGAGAGGTTTTTTTCCCCCCCTACATCAGTATCCTGCTCTGAAGAGGAACCTTAATCTTCCCTATTCTCATAGTGGTAGGGATGGTACCTCTAGCTTAACCTCAGTTCTCCCCTTTGGCCTGGAACCCCAAACCAAGAACTTTACCTCCTGTAAATTCCTACTACCCATAGCTATCCTGCCCCACTGCTTCTGCACTCGCTAGAGTGTATTCTGGTTCCTTATTAGCAGCAGCACATCTGGATCTTGGGTTCCTTATCAATAGAGATTCCTTCAGTCTTCCCAGTCATAACCCAGACTTGTCCAGATTCTGGTGGCTCCAGCAGATTAAAGTTCCTGTGATTCAGCTGAAGCTGCCTCTGAACCAAGGTAGTCCCAAGGCTCCTACTCTCCCACCAGCAGAACTGGCTTGGAGGTGTTTAACTTCACACTCAACCCCTGTTCTTTCCCAAGTCTCATTTGTTTTTCACTGGAATACATTTGTTCTGAGAGACAATTTTGTTTTGTTTGTGGGGGAATTATGAAGTACTTAGAATTTTTTGACTTACTTCACCATTTCTCCAGAATCCTTCCCTTCTCAGGGCCTTTTGAAGGGCCTTCTCTCAATTCAGTGACTTCAGTCTTAGGTTAACTTTCATCTATACCGTATTTGTCTTGATGGTACATAGTTATTGCTGCATTCTTTTTCATTAGAAAGCAAAGTGCTTAAGAGCAGAGACCATGCTTAGTATAATGCCTGACATATAGCATCAAACACCTGGAAGTCAAGATAAAAGAGTACAGGTTAGCTTCCCCACAATACTTCCTCTGCAAAAATTTAGAAAACACTATAATGAATTCTGATCAGGAAATTCAGGAAAAAGTCTCAATGAGTCATTGTCCAAAGATGAGGGAGAAAGGCAGAGTGCTCTGGACAGAGGGTCTAGGATCTCACTAGGAGTATCTTGCATGTGGAGCATTCCAATGACAAGGGCTGAAAACATGAGCACCAGAGCAGGAAGCACTGAAGCAGGAAGAAATCCTGAACTCATATAGAGTACAAGAATGGATGCCATCTGATAGATCTTTTCCTGGGCCTGAACTTCATATTGAGGAAAGAACACAGAAGCAAATTATAGTTGCATGGCTCTTATCCCAGGAGCAGAGGAGGGGCTCAGTTCTAGCTTTCAATTTAGGCTGAAACTTTCAGTGAAATAACTATGGTAGAAGCGTTAGGGTACAGCTTCTAAGGGAACTATAGCAGTAATCCTGACTTCTCCTGATCTTAGAGTTCTATTGTTTTAATAATCTGTTTGTCAATGATTCTAAAGTCTTCTGGTCTTAGAAATATAATAATATAGTTACATATTTTTTCCTAGGTTTTGGGGAAGATATGGCAGTGATCTTGAGGTTTTCTGCCTTAGAGTGTTATTGTTTAACAATCTGTCTGTCAGTGATTCTAAAGTATTCTGGCCTTAGGATAGTCCTGTAAACATTGCTGACTGTCAGATAGATGATCTTCTGGTCAGTGATAAACAAGTTCCTGAAATAATAGTGAATACACCATCCCTCAAACCTACCTGTAAGCCATAAAATTAGCAAACAAGTCATATGAAGTTCTGGTCTCTCTAACTTTGTTCTATAAATTTATTGTCTTTCTCCTGGTCCTTTGCTAAATTCTTTTGGAACATAGCTCACTTCAATTTACAATTACAATAAACTTTGCCCCTTGACTTGGAGATGGGTTCAAGGCTGCAAATTCTTTTGAGACACCTAACACCACAGATCTGTGACCCCTTCTGAGCCTCAATATAAGTACCAGATCAGAATAGTCTGAAGTTCAACTATTCTGATGCTGTTTCTAAGTCAACTCCTCCCCACATCCCAACACATATATCTCCAGCAGCAGTTTTCCACAACTTCTGAGCAAGGACAAGCTGACAGATGCAGATGTGTATTAACAACATATTCAAGAGCAAATGAGGAGGGCAGGAAGCTGTCTTAGCCCTGGAACACAACAATTTAAAATCACTGAAAATTTGCAGGTCCCAGGCTGAGCAGTAAAAGCAATAGAAGAACCTAAGAAGATAAAAGATCAGCTCAGACATTACCCCCAACTCTTAAGTACACAGAACCCAGCTCAAGCATCAGATCTAAAGTGAGGGAATAGATTGCAAGGTTAAAAAAATAAAAAAAGCAAAAAAAGTTCTACAATATATAGATAGATAGGGACATGAAAGTTTAGGAAACAAACTCAGAGTAAAAGAATGAATCTAAAATATCCATGGGCAAAATATTAGAGCAAATTGTAGCCTAGACACAAATTTAGTAGAATTCAACTCAATGCACAGATTTGGCTATATTTTTCTTTCAGTAACAGAGGCTAATTTTTGCCTCAGTACTTGAACTCATTAGGGACACTTTGGTGCTTGCTTTCTTATTATCTTTTTTTTATCATCTTTTAGGTACATTAGGATTTTTTATATTGGCTTCAGGAAGTTCCCTTCCCATCTTTGAAATGAACATTGAAAAAGTCACAACCTCTCTGATTTGTAAGATGGAAATACTAATATTGTAGTGATTTGTAGTGTAGCGCTAAAGTTCAAAAGGTGACCTTGTTGAGATGTGAGAAATGAGAGTGAGAGATCCCCTGGCCTGTGCTGCAGGTTCTTGTGAAAGAATTCACAATTCCAATTCAGTGAGGTTTGTGGCAAAAATGGGCTTATTACACTGAGAAACAACTTGGTCAGTGGGCTAAATCCTGAAAGTAATTTTAGGAAAGGTTTGGGGTTCAGCCTTTAATTATATTGGGTTTTTATGGCTAAAAGCTAGGGAGCAATCTCCAGATGAATTTGAGGGACTAATTTTCAATTCAATGAAGGGTGGTGATTATACCCCAGGCCAAAATCTCCAATTGAATTGTAGAAGGAGATCACCATCTGGGAGTTTCCCATAGGAACAGGGGGCGGAGAGGTTCTCCCAGAGGCCAAGAGGGCTTGAGATTTTAGGGTTTCTCTAACCCTGATCCACTCTCCCCAAAGATCAGGGGGACATAGTTTACATCAATCCTAAAAGATTTAGCTGGAAGATTGGTGTTGCAAGGTAACCCAAAAGAATCTGCAGGCTTGAACCCACCCCCAAGTCAAGGGGCAAAGTTTATTGTAATTTTAATGCCAATTGAAGAGGGCTAAGTTCCAAAAGAATTTAGAAAAGAATCAGGAGAAAGAAAATAAATTTATAAGACAATGTTAGAGACACGACAGCTTCATATGACTTATTTGCTAATTTTATGGTTTATAAATAGGTTTGAAAGGTGATCACTTTATCTCAGGAACTTGCTTATCACTGACCAGCAGATTATCTGACAGTCAGCAATGTTCGTAGGACTATTCTATGATCAGAAGACTTTAGAATCACTAATAGATTATTAGAACAATTAACACTTTAAAGCAGAAGACTTCAAGGATCATTGCTCTATCTTCCCTAAAATCTAGGGGAAGAAATATATAACTATATTATTGTATTTCTAAGGCCAGAAGACTTTAGAATCATTGACAGACAGATTGTCAGAACAATAGCACTCTAAGGTCAGGAACCTCAAGATTACTGCTAGAAGCTGTACCATATCAATGTGATTTACTCTCTTCGCCTGTCAGGAAGAAGCCTAATCAGCTATAATCAGCTATAATCAATTCTTAAACTATCCTGTTTAAGTAGAATGATTGTGAAGATGGAACTCTTTTATCTGTTTCTCAAACCTGTGTGCACCTTTAAACAACCTTTGAGATATTGATTAGCATATCTTTAGATTGGTTTGGGACCTGATCAGTCTACTGCATTGCATCTGGCTCTTTGATCCTTCCTCTGAATTCTACCTTTACTTCCTTCAGTTCCCCAGATAAGTTCCCCAAGACTGTATTTCCCTATAAAAGATCTGATTATGATGAAGATCTTTACTAAGTTTTTTTTTCAGGATTCATTATGAGGCACTCTCTCTCATAATGCCTTCCCTCTAATGGCACCTTTCTCCTCTACTAGCTAACTCTGGTTATTCTAACCAATTACTCTCCCAATTCTATTTTATGTTTACCTTTCCTTGTGTTTGTTGTATTCCTTCATTTTGTCTGTAACCTATTCTCCTAAATATATTTACCTTTTGCCAAAGAGAACGGCCATTGTGAATTTGTCACATGTTTATTTCAAAGTAGGAACTGCTTCCCCGACCTCAGCAGTAATACTTAACTCTAAATTTAATAAGAGGATTGGTACAATGCTTTTTTCCCCCCTTCAATACTGGAAGATTATTTTTGCAATGCTGGAGAAACTGAGGCAAAATAGAGATTAGAAAGTTTTTAATATTTTATTTGCATTTCTGAGGAGAGATAGTCTGGAGGCAGAGCAGAATCCATTCTGCCTCCAGGGCTGAAATGGACTTTCATCTCAAAGAATCCAGCATAAAATGTGAGATTCCAATGATTTTTATGTGTGGCTCTAAGATGGGTGTCTAAGAGACAAAGGCAAGGGGTGGAGTCTGAACACTGGCAAATGGCAGGAATTTCCAGGCAGAGAATATCAATTCGGTTCTGACAGCTTGGGAGCAGGACCATAAATTCTGATAAACTGGGAGTGAACTGGTAGTCAGCTAGAGACAGAAAGTCTGGAACTTGGAGATATATAAGTATACTTCTTAGTTTTGAGATATCTAGTTATGAAATGCTAATGGTCAGTGCTCTCAGCCCTAATTATCTCAGTCTTAATGGTTAGGAAGAAGGAATGCAACCAGGGAGATTGAGACAGAACAATTCAAAGAACTAAGGCAGAACAATTTAGGGAAACTGAGGCAAGACAATAAAAAAAAACTGTGGCACAACAAATTGCTCCTTTAATGTTTGAAAGAATTCACTTATCAAACTATTTGAAGCAGAGATTGTGTTCTTTGTTAGTTTTACAGTTGACCTCTTTCTCTTTCTCTTTCTGAGACTGGGCAGTTTAGGATTTCTATATTTTGTTTTGTGACCTTGGGTATTTTGTATTTTTACAATTATTCTTTTCCTTAAATTCTGTTTTTAGTACTGTGTGGGACAGTATGGACCACAAAAACAATTACAAACTCTCAGAGTAAGAAAAAGCAAAAGGGGATTTATTATGGTCTCAGGAGAAAGGGCATCTACCATATGACAAGGTCTTTGTCAGCAAAAGGAGTGCAGACTATAAACTGCAAAACACAAGATTAAATGCTCTGAACACAAAAGACCCCATCCTCATCTGACCTTTTTTCCCATTGTTTGGGGGAGTCTGGGCTTATATTCTAACTATGAAAATCTAACCCAGAAATAAAAGAATACAAGTCAACAATAATAAGCTTTTCATTTAAATTTCCCAAGAGAATTGCTATTCAACCAGATATCTTTGGATAAGAGAATTCAAAGTCATCATCACCTTTAAAAGAAGTGCTTAAAGAGGTGGTAAGAAAAAGAAGGGGACAAACATACAACTTTTAGCTATAGCTGAACTTCGGGGGTGGAGCCAAGATGGCCGAGATGACACACACTTCTCTCTGATCTTCTCTACAACCCTCACAATAATTATGAAATCCAGCCTCTGAATTATCTCTGGACTGGCAGAACCCACAAATATTGGGAATGTAACAAATTATCAGCAGAAGATAATTTCAAAGATTGCCAGAAAAGGAATGTTTATATTGGAAACGGGAGGGAGGCAGCCAGTGCAACTGGCTGAGTACAAACGCCAGGCAGACAGCTCGGAGTCTCAGGGCAGTACAGACTCTGGGTAGCAAAGAATTTAAGGGAGGAAACAGAGCAGAAAAAGTCTGTTTCAATCTGAAATGGGAGGAAGGCAGCCTAAAACAAACAATTGACCACAAACGCCAGGGCAGACAGCACAAAGCCCTGGGGCATTGCTGACTCCCCTGTATGAAGACCGCATTAGCACTCTGGATACTTTAAAACCAGCAAGAGTCAAGATAAGGAAAATCCTTGATTTTTATTTTTTATCGAAGGGAGGAGAGAGCTCTCAGTCACAGGAATCTCCTCTTTCTTCTCCCACTCCAAGCCACCTCAGCCACCTCCCTTGTCCTACTCCACCCTCTAAATCCTGGCCAATAGTGCCATACTAATTTCCACTTTTCCCAGCAGTTTCTGTCAAATAATGGATTCTTATCCCAAAAGTTGGGATCTTTGGGTTTATCAAACACTAGATTGCTATAGTTATTGACTATTTCGTCTTTTGAATCTAACCTGTTCCATTGATCAACTAATCTATTTCTTAGCCAATATCAAATGGTTTTGGTGACTGCTGCTTTATAATATAGTTTTAGATCAGGTACAGTTAGGCCACCTTTATTTAATTTGTTTGTTTGTTTGTTTTTTCATTAATTCCCTTGAAATTCTCGACCTTTTGTTCTTCCAGATGAATTTTGTTGTAATTTTTTCTAGGTCATGAAAATAGTTTCTCGGGAGTCTGATTGGTATAGCACTAAGTAGATTAATTTCGGGAGTATTGTCATCTTTATGATATTCGCTTGTCCTATTCAAGAGCACTTAATATTTTTTCAATGATTTAAATCTGACTTTATTTGTGTGGAAAGTGTTTTGTAATTCTGCTCATAGAATTCCCGACTTTCTTTTGATAGTTAGTTTCCCAAATATTTTATGCCCTCGACAATTGTTTTGAATGGGCTTTCTCTTTGTATCTCTTGCTATTGGATTTTGTTGGGGATGTAGAAAAATGCTGAGGCTTTGTGTGGATTTCTTTTGTATCCTGCCATTTTGCACAAGTTGAGGATTCTTTCTTTCTTTCTTTTTTAATTTAATAGCTTTTTATTTACAAGTTATATGTATGGGTAATTTTACAGCATTGACAATTGCCAAATCTTTTGTTCCAATTTTTCCCCTCCTTCCCTCTATCCCTTCCCCTAGATGGCAGAATGACCAGTAGATGTTAAATGTATTAAAATATAAGTTAGATACACAATAAGTATACATGACCAAACCGTTATTTTGCTGTACAAAAAGAATCGGACTTTGAAATATTATACAATTAGCCTGTGAAGGAAATCTAAAATGCAGGCAGGCAAAAATATAGGGTTTGGGAATTCAATGTAATGGTTCTTAGTCATCTCCCAAAGTTCTTTTGCTGGGCGTAGCTGGTTTAGTTTATTACTGCTCCATTGGAACTGATTTGGTTCATCTCATTGCTGAGGATGGCCAGGTCCATCAAAACTGATCATCATATAGTATTGTTGTTGAAGTATATAATGATCTCCTGGCCCTGCTCATTTCACTCAGCATCAGTTCGTGTAAGTCTCCCAGGCCTTTCTGAAATCATTTGTTTGGTCATTTCTTGTGGATTAGTTCTAATAGCTTTTTAGTAGAATCTCTGGGGTTCTCTTAAGTATATCATCATATCATCTGCAAAGAGTGATAGTTTGGTTTCCTCATTACCTACTCTAATTCCTTTAATCTCTTTCTTACCTCTTATTGGCGAGGCTAGCATTTCTAATACAATATTGAATTTTAATGGTGATAGTGGAAAACCTTGTTTCACTCCTGATATTACTGGGAAAAGTTTTAGTTTTTCCCCATTATATATGATGCTTACTGATGGTTTTAAATATAGGCTGCTGATTATTTTAAAGAAAAGTCCATTTATTCCTATCCTCTCAAATGTTTTTATTAGGCATGGATGTTGGATTTTATGAAATGCTTTTTCGGCGTCTATTGAGATGAACATATGGTTTTGTTAATTTGGTTATTGATATAGTCACTTATGCTAATAGTTGTCCTAATATTGAACCAGCTCTGCATTCCTGGTATAAATCCTACTTGATCATAGTGTATTATCCTGGGGATGATTTTCAGTACTCTGTTGGCTAATATTTTATTTAAGATTTTAGCATCAACATTCATTAGGGAGATTGGTCTATAATTTTCTTTCTCTGTTTTCAACCTACCTGATTTAGGTATCAGTACCATGTCTGTGTAATAAAAGGAATTTGGTAGGACTCCTTCAATCACTAATTTTTCAATTTGTTTATATAGCATTGGAGTTAATTGTTCTTTAAATGTTTGGTAGAATTCACATGTAAATCCATTTGGTCCTAGGGATTTTTTCCTTAGGAAGTTGGTTAATAGCTTGTATAATTTCTTTTTCTAAAATGGGACTGTGTAGTCTATTTTTTCTTCTGTTAATCTGGGCAAGTTATATTTTTTTGAAGGTATTCTTCCATTTCATTTAAGTCATCAAATTTCTTGACATAAAGTTGGACAAAGTAACTCCTAATTCTTGCTCTAATTTTCTCTCCATTACTGGTCAGTTCTTCCTTTTCATTTTTAAGACTTACAATTTGATTTTCCTCTTTCCTTTTTTCAATCAGATTTACTAAGAGTTTGTCTATTTTGTTGGTTTTTTTCATAGAACCAACTCTTAGTTTTATTAATTAATTCAATAAGTTTTTTTTTACTTTCAATTTTATTGATCTCTCCTTTTATTTTTAGAATTTCAAGTTTAGTGTTTGACTTGGGGTTTTTAATTTGTTCCTTTTCTAGCATTTTTAGTTGCAAGCCCAATGCATTGACCTTCTCATTCTCTATTTTATGCAAGTAGGCCACTAGAGATATGAAATTTCCCCTTATTACTGCTTTGGCTACATCCCACACATTTTGGTGTGACATCTCATTATTGTCATTTTCTAGGGTGAAGTTATTAATTATGTCTATGATTTGTTGTTTCACCCAATCATTTTTTAGCATGAGATTATTTAGTTTCCAATTATTTTTTGGTCTATTTTTTCCTGGCTTTTTGTTGCATGTAATTTTCATTGCATTATGGTTTGAAAAGGATCTATTTCTGCCTTACTGCATTTGCATTTGGAAGGTTTATGTCCTAATATATGGTCAATTTTTGTATAGGTTCCATGAACTGCTGAGAAGAAAGTGTGCTCCTTTCTGTCTCCATTTAGTTTTCTTCAAAGATCTATCATATCTAACTTTTCTAGTATTCTGTTTACCTCTTTGACTTCTTTCTTACTTATTTTGTGGTTTGATTTATCTAATTCTGAGAGTGCAAGATTGAGCTCTCCCACTAGTATAATTTTGCTATTTCTTCTTGCAGCTCTCTTAATTTCCCTTTTAAGAATTTAGATGCTACACCTATTGCTTCATTATCTATGCTATCCTTTAGCAAGATATAGTGCCCTTCCTTATCTCTTTTAATTAGATCAATTTTTGCTTTTGCTTGATCTGAGATCAGGATGGCTATCCCTGCTTTTTTGACTTCACCTGAAGCATAGTAGATTCTGCTCCAACCTTTTACCTTTACTCTGTATGTATTGCCCTGCTTCAGGTGTGTTTCCTGTAAATAATATATTGTAGGATTCTGGCTTTTAATCCAGTCTGCTAACCACTTCCTCTTTATGGGGGAGTTTATCCCATTCACATTTATGGTTAAAACGACCAATTCTCTATTACTTGCCATCTTGTTAACCCCTATTTATTCTTTTTTCCTTTCCTTTCCCCTTACCCCCCTCCCCAATTTTAAACTTGTGAACACCACTTACTTCTCACAGCCCTCCCTTTTAGTATCACTCCCCCCACCTTAGAGCTCCTCTTTCTAGCTTACTCCTTTTCCTCACAATTTCTGAATTCCCTTTCACTTAGCTTATTCCTTTGCTTTTCACTTTTCCCTTCCAACTATTTAATGAGGCGGGAGAAGTTTCATCATAAATCCAGTATGTCTAAAATTTTTCTCTTTAAGCCAATTCTGATGGCAGTAAGATACACACTATGTTCATCCCCCCCCCCCCCCCCCAGCCATTCTTTCTCTTGGTTTCCTTTGCCTCTTTGTGAAATGTAGTATCCCCACTTTACCCTTTTTCTGGTACAATTTCCTTTCCATTTCTAGTTTCTAGAACAAGGTATACATGTATTCTTTATATATCTTTATAGCAGAAATATAGTCCCCAAGATTTCGTTTTACCTTTTTAGGTATCTCTTGAGTTCCATATTTGGAGATCAAACTTTTTGTTAAGTTCGGTTTTTTTGTTTCATCAAAAATAGGTGAAATTCACTTATTTCATTGAATGTCCATCTTCTTCCCTGGAAAAAGATGCTCATTTTGGCTGGGTAAGTTATTTTTGGTTGCATACCAAGTTCCTTAGCCTTTCTGAACATCATATTCCAGGCCCTTCAATCCTTTAATATGAATGCTGCTAGATCCTGGGTGTTATGAGCCAGAACTTGAAACAAGGTGATAATTCAATGGAATTGATGGAAACAGTGCTTGTGTGCTTGGGTTTGCACTTTTGAGAGTTCACACATTAGCTCACACACATTAGTTCACAAGTTGGGAAGATTCACAAGTGTTCACAAGTATGGGAGATACACCAAGTTAACTTTGTAACTTTGTGAATTCACACCTCCCATAATCCCACTCTCAGAGAAGGAGTCAACCTTTGAGAGAGCAAAAACTCAGTCAGGAGAGTCAGTTGAAAAGATTCAGAGTAGAGGAGCATCAGTTCAGAAGAGGCCACGAGTGGAAGTTGAGCTAGAACCAGAAGTCACTTTGAAACATTGAAAGCCACGAGTCAGAGTTGAGGCAGAGGCAGAAGTAAAGGACAAGCTGCAAGAGCTCTTGGAATCAAGGAAGGAGAAAATAAACATTTGGATTTTATTAGCTGGCTGTATTTGAGGTGATTATTACTTTGAACCTGAAACTAAGGCTGCCTCCAGAAAACCTCCCCAAGAAACCTGCTCCCACAGAGAACCATCATATATTATATAAAAGAAGAACATCATACCTGGGTAATCCTTATTGTGGCTCCTCTATATTTGAATTGTTTTTTTCTAGCCACTTGTAGTATTTTTTCCCTTCGTCTGATAGTTCTGGCATTTGGCCATTATATTTCTTAGTGTTTTGATTTTAGGATCCCTTTCAGTAGATGATCAATGAATTCTTTCAATATCTATTTTACCCTCTGTTACTATGACTTCTGGGCAGTTCTCTTTGATAATTTCCTGGAAAATAGTGTCTAGGCTCTTTTTTTTTATCATATTTTTCAGGGAGTCCAATAATTATCAGATTGTCTCTCCTAGATCTATTTTCCAGTCTGTTGTTTTCCTAAGAAGGTATTTGACATTGTTTCCACTGTTTCATTTTTTTGGTTTTGCTTGACTGATTCTTGGTGTCTCCTCGAGTCATTCAATTCCATTTGTTCAATTCTCATTTTCAATGAAGTATTTTCTTCACTCACTTTTTTTATATCTTTTAAAAATTGTCCTATTGAGTTTTTAAGTGAGTTGTTTTGTTCTATGGAATTTTTTTCCATTTTGCCAATTTCATTTTTTAGAGAGCTATTTTCTTTTTCCTGTTCACTAATTCTATTTTTCAAGGATTTGATTTCTTTATCCACTCTGTCTTTAAATGAGTGGGATGACTTAATCCAGACTCTCTTGCCAAGCTTCCCTTTCCTTTTCCCATTTTTCTTCTAGCTTTCTTGTGAGAGCCTTTTTAATTTCTTCTATGAGAGTCATCTGCATTGAGGACCAGATGATATCTTCCTTTGGGGATTCATCTGGATGTCTGGTTTTAGTCTCCTCAGGGTTTAAAGTCTGCTCTCTATTCGTATGGAAGCTATCAATGGTTAAGGTCCATTTAAATTTTTTGCTCATTTTGTCAGAGACGAATCAAAAAGACAAACTAGCAAAAAACCCCAAACAAATGGAATCTGCTTTTTTGGGGGGGTGGGGTGGGGTGGGCTGGGTGGTGTTACAAACTTCCTCTACAGACTGCAAGAGGCACTAGCAGGACAGCACTGGCTGTGCTGCGCCTGCTCTCTGAAACTCAGAGCATGCTGAGACACTGTTGTGGGGTGGCCAGGTCCTGAGAGACCCTAGCTGTTCAGAGTTATATTCTTCACCCACTGTGTTTTTTGCTTCTCTGCTTGTCTACTGGCTTGCTGCCAGAGCAAAGTATCCAATACTGTAATAAAGCTCTCCCTGCAGAGATGGCTGAGATCACATCCCACATCCCTCAGGTCTACTCAGCTGTGCTCTGCCTGCTGTGCTCTCGATGCTGCTGCCTGCCCTCAGGCTGCACCTGATCTAAAACCATCCCTGCCCTGGAGTAGACCTTTTCTGGCAAATTTCAAGGATGTCTTCTCTTGGTAATTATTTGTGGGTTTTTTTTTTTTCAGTCAAGCACTAATTCTGAGGCTTGTTCTGAATTAAATTCTGAGAGAAAACACGGCGCTTAAGCAGATGTGTGCCTTCTCTCTGCCATCTTGGCCAGAAGTCCCAACATTCATCATTATCTTTTCTTGTCATGTTAGCCAATCTGAGATCTAATATCTCAGAGTTGTCTTAATTTGTATTTCTCTGATAGTGATTTGGAGCATCTTTTCATGTGGCTATAAATAGTTTCAATTTCTTCATCTGAAAATTGTCTGTTCATATCCTTTGACCATTTATCAATTGGAGAATGGCTTGAACTATTATAAATTCGAGTCAATTCTCTCTATATTTTAGAAATGAGGCCTTTATCAGATCCTTTGGATGTAAAAATGTTTTCCCACTTTATTGCTTCCCTTCTAGTCTTGTCTGCATTAGTTTGTTTATACAAAATCTTTTTAACTTAATACAATCAAAATTATCTATTTTATGATCAGTAATGATTTGTTCTCCTAATTTGTTTATAGTATCATTCTTTATGTCTAGATCATGAACCCATTTCGACCTTATCTTGGTATATGGTGTTAGGTGTGGGTTTATGCCTACTTTCTGCCATATTAGTTTCTAATTTTCCCAGCAGTTTTTGTCAAATAGTGAATTCTTATCCCAAAACATGGGGCTTTCAGTTTGTCAAATACTAAATAGTTATACTGGCTATTTTGTTCTGTGATCCTAACCTATTCCACTGATCAACTAGTTTATTTCTTAGTCAGTATCAAATGGTTCTGATGACCACTGTTTTATAATATAGTTTTAGATTTGGTACAGCTAAGCCACCTTTATTTCTTTTTCTCTTCATTAATTCCTTTGAAATTCTTAACTTTTTGTTCTTCCAGATGAATTTTTTGTTATTTTTTCTAATTCAGTAAAATAGTTTTTTTGGGGAATTTGATTGGCATAGCACTAAATTAATAGATTAGTTTAGGGAGTATTGTTATTTTGTTTTTGCTCATCTAAGAGCACTTGATAGATAGTTTTCCAATTACTTAGATCTAACTTTATTTGTGTGGAAAATGTTTTGTAGTTTTGCTTATATAGTTCCTGACTTTTCCTTTGCAGATAAATTCCCAAATATTTTATATTATCAACAGTTATTTTAAATGAAATTTCTCTCTGTATCTCTTGCTGATGGATTTTGTTAGTGATATATATGTATGCTGATGATTCATGTGGATTTATTTTGTATCCTGCAACTTTGATAAAGTTGTGGATTACTTCTAATAGCTTTTTAGTTCTCTATCATATGCAAAAAGTGATAATTTGGTTTACTCTTTACTTACTCTAGTTCCTTTAATCTCTTTTTCTTCTCTTATTGTCAAGGCTAGAATTTCTAATACAATATTGAATAGCAATGGTGAGAACAGCAATTGTCTCTCAGTCTCCTTGTATTGTCCTCTCACAAGAGGAGATCCATTCTGGTTTGGATCTCCAGCAGCCACTGTCAGGTGGCTCTCGTGTATTGCAGCAGCTCTCCTGTGTATTCCAACATTTCTCAGTTTTCATCCTCCCTGGTTTAAGTTTCAATACCATGTCTGTGTCATAAAAGGAATTTGGTAGGAATCCTTTATTCCCTATATTTTTAAATAGCTTATATAATATTAGAGTTAATTGTTTTTTAAATGTAAATCCATCTGGTCCTGAGGATTTTTTTCTTAGGGAGTTGATTAATAGCTTGTTCTACATTTTTTTTTTCTAAAATGGGACTATTTAAATAATTTATTTCCTTTTCTGTTAATCTGGGCAATCTATATTTTTGTAGGTATTCCTCCATTTCACTTAGGTTGTCAAATTTATTGGCATAAAGTTGGCCAAAGTAACTCCTGATAATTGCTCTCGTTTCCATCTTCATTGGTGGATAGTTATCCCTTTTCATTTTTGAGACTAATAGTTTCATTTTCCTCTTCCCTTTTTCTAATCAAATTAAAGTTTATCCGTTTTGCTGGGTTTTTTTCCCATAAAACCATCTCTTAGTTTTATTTGTTAATTCAATAGTTACTTTTAGTTTCATTTTATTGATTTCTCCTTTTATTTTTAGAATTTCAAATTTGGTGTTTGGGGGTAAAAAATGCCAATTTGTTCTTTTTCTAGCTTTTTTTAGTTGCAAGCCCAATTTATTGATCTTCTCTTTCTCTATTTTATGCAAGTAAGCCTCTAGAGATATAACATTTCCCTTATTACCACTTTTGCTGCATCCCACAAATTTTGGTATGTTGTCTCATTATTGTCATTCTCTTGGATGAAATTATTGTTTGTGTCTATGATTTGCTGTTTTACCCACTCATTCTTTAAGATGAGATTAGTTTCCAGTGAGAACTAAATTCTGGAGATCACTCCTGAGCATGTTAATGATTAAAAGCTGGATAAATATGTCTCCTTGCTTCTATTTCTCTGCTGAATTCTCTTAGAATCCAGTCTGCTTGTAATAGTGTTACAATTACAATAAACTTTGCTCCTTGGCTAAGGAGATGGGTTCAAACCTGCGGATTATTTTGGGACACCTCAAACTTTTTTTTGAGTCCCTCTTCCAACCTCAACAGGTTACATAATTATATTTATTATATTAATTATTTGATATAATCAAATAACAAAAAATAAAAATGGAAGCAGACTATCAAAAAGTCTAGGACTTAGGATCCAAATTCAAGTGCAGGCATATTGTTAGTGGAGCATGCCATTTTTCTCTTGGCAGAGAGGTGAGAAATGAGGCACACATGGATAAACAATGACCAAAATATTGTTTTGTTTTGGTTCGCTTTATTATATTATGATAGACAATTCTATTGGTTTGTATTTAAGGAGTCCTAGTGAAGTGAGAGCAAATTTTAAAAAAAGAAACAAATGATTTTGCTAAAAATGAAATAATAAGTTTAAAAATTCCATCACAGCCAAACCATTTTGTGTGAAACAGTATTTTCCACAAAAACCGAGATTCTGGGAGTAAGAAAAAGCAAAAAGAGGCTTATTACAATCTCATGAGAAAGAGCATCTCCCATCTGACAAAGTGTTTGTCGGTAAAGGAGTGCAGAACATAAATTGCAAAACATCAAATTAAATAGCCTGAATGCAGAAGTTCCTGAAGTTCCCACTTCCACAGACTGGCTTTTTCTCCCATTGTTTGAGGGAGTAAAGGCTTAGATTCTAACGGAGGAAATCTAACCCAGAAACAAAATACAAATCAATAATAATAATAAACTCTCAATTTAAATTTCTCCAGAAAACTGATATACACGCAGATATAGAATTCAAAGCCCTCATCACCTTTAAAAGAACTACTTAAGGGGTAGTGGGAAATAGAGGGGGCAATCACCTGCAACTTTTAGCTATAGCTCTATTTGTTATTATGAAATCTCGAGTCACAATTAAAGTATAGCTAAAGTATAACTATGTTCCTGATGAGATCTATATTTTGGTGTTCCCTTTGGTTAGGGAACTAAATGATGAGATTAGATTCAGGGAACCAATTGAGATTAGAGTTCCTGGTGGCCAGTGAGTTAAATAATAAGGTTAGTGGCAGGTTTGGGGTTCAGGCAACCAAATGAAGAGGTTTGGCTCCCCTAAACCCTTTGGAATTCAGCTCATAGGTAGGGAGTTTTGGGAATCCCCCTTCTAGCAACACAAAGATCCTTTGTAAAGGAATTTATGAACCTGAAAAGATAGATTGATAAAAAGAAGTTTATTATTAGCATTGGGAAATCAACCTTTGCTGTGCATGAATAGAAAGGTTGAATTCTTTAGTGGCAAAGTCCCGACAGAGAGATATAAATTAAGGTCCCAACAGGAGAGTAAAGTAGTGGAGGAATCCTGGCAGAGAAGTAAAGTTTCTAGTAGAGAAATTCCTTCTTCTATGCTTAACTAATTTGCTTATATTTAAACCCATTATTAGCTAATGTTGACATAAAAAATGAAACTTAGTAGGTGTATACCTCGTTTCTGCCGCACTACTTTTCAGTTTTTGTTGAATAGTAAATTCTTGCTTCAGTGGGTTGAACCCAAATCTTTGGGTTTATCAAACACTAGGTTAATTGTGCTCATTTGTTTTCTGTATATTGCTTACATAATTTGTTTCACTAATAATTTTCTTTGTTTCTTACATAATAGCAAATTGTTTTTGCTGAATACTGTTATGCCACAGTTCTCTTTAACTGTCTTGACTCAGTTTCCATGCACTAGTTTCCCTTGTCTCAGTTTCTTTAACTGTTCTGTGTCAATCCCCTAAGCTGTAAATCCCACTCTGGTCCATTAAGGCTGAGGACCAATTACTCTAAGGTTATAAATTGTTAGCCCAAGCAAGATAAACAAGAGAGTAGACCTCCTGACTCTTTTCTGTCCTCAAGAATTTACAATATCCCTCTAAAATATTCCAAGATACCTCACTGACATCTTTACCTTTGTGTATTCAGACATCCTGTCTCTGGGTTTTTTTGGGTTTATGGCCTCCCCCATCCTGACAGCTTCTTACCCCTTCCTTTGTTTAGAGAAAAGGTATTTAAGAAGTTGGGGTTCCTCCATTCATTGTTGGAGGCTGGAGCTAGCAGCTGTATGCTGGACGCTGATTCTTTGAGATGACAGTCTCCTCCAGCTCTGGGACCAACATGGATTCCTTGATCCCAGTATATCTTTATCTCTGTCTGACTGGATAATTTGAGACAAGAGTCCTGTCCAGTCAATTTTACTCTCCCATTAATAAAATATTAAAAACTCTCTAATCTCTCTCCTGCCTCAGTTTCTCCGGCATTACAATTACAACTTTGTTTGAAACCTAGAACTGCTAGACCTCATCCTTCCTATTTTTGCCATTCCTTCTTTAGCTGTTCTTGACCTTTTGATTGATGTGGGAAAGATTAGTTTCTAGATTCCCATCCCCTCCTAGTGAATGTAAATTACCCTTTAACTCATAAATCCTGGTCCCTTTGAATTCCAATAGAAGATTTGGACCTGTCCCAGCCCAACCCGGATCTGAGCCAACTTTGGGGCTACACCCAAAAGCCCCTTGAGCTAAGTCTCCTATTATAAAAAGGCCAAGCTGGGAACTCCTCTTTGCAGAGATTCCAAACATGCTAGCCATGTGAGGACCCTCTGTCCACTGGACCCTCTGTCCAGTGCCCTCCTTATCTCTATATTCACCTATCTCCTTACTTCCAAACCCAATAATAAACCTCTTTTATCAATCCAGCTCTCAGGCCAATAAATACTTTTATTGGGAACTCGCACCGCTACTAGACCCCATTTACCACCGAATCCAAGGGGGCTGCAGGGGAGCTTTGCTTGATTCCCTGTACCCCAAACCTGCTACTTAACTAAACCCTAATTTCATTTAGACCTCAACATTGATCACCATGAATTTTGTTTATTATTTTATCTAGTTCTACAAAGGAATTCCTTGGGAGTTAAATTGATGTGGTACTGAATAAGTAAATTAATTTAAGTAGTATTATAATTTTTGATATGTTAGTTTGGCCTGTCCATTGAGAAAGTAATATTTTCCAATTATTTAGAACTGTCTTTATTTGTGTAGAGTGTTTTGTTTGCATTTCTTCCTAGTGATTTTTATTGGTAATAAACAAAAATGCTGATCATTTGTGTTCTGAAGTGTGAATTGTTTAGATTTTTTTTTTTTACTTTCTACTTTTTATCTCCAAAAAGTGATAGTTTTGTTTATATTTGCCTATATTTATTCCTCCCATTTTTGTTACTACAGTTAGTGTTTCTACTATAATCTTGAATAATAATGAACATTTCTGCTTCACTTCTGATTTTACTGGAACACATACCTTATCCCCAATATAGATGATACTGGCTGTTAGTTTTAGATAGATGTTATTTAGCATTTTGTGGAAAGTTCCATTTGTTTCTCTCCTTTCTAGTGCTTTTCTTTCTGTTTCTTTTTTCCTCTCTCCTTTTCCTCTTTCCTTCCCTCCTTCCTTTCCTCCCTCCCTCCCTCCATCCCACTTTCACTCCCTACCTCCCTCTCTCCCTCCCTTCTTACTTCCCTCCCTTTCTCTCTCTCTCTCTTTCTTTTTTTCCTTTCTTTCTTTCCTTCTTTCTTCATTGCAGTTTATCTAAACCCTTTTCTGCATCTATTGATGTAACAGTGTGACTTTTTTGTTGTTTTTGTTATTGATATAGTCAATTGTGTTTATAGTTTTTCTAATATTGAACTAGATCCATATTTCTGCTGTCAATCCAGCCTAGTTATAGTATATGAATATTTTATTTAAAATTTTTGCACTAATATTTGTTAGAGAATTAGATTTAAAACTTTCTTTTTCTATTTCAACTCTCCATGGTTTAGGTATGAAAACTGTATTTTTGTCATAGAAAATATTTGATAGCATCACTTACTTACCTATTTTGAACAGTTTATTTAGTATAAGAAATAATTTTTTCAATATTTGATAGACTTTGTAAATTTTCTAAATCCATCTGGTCTCACCTTCTAAAATGGGAGTTCATTTATGGCTTGTTCACCTTCTTTTTTCTAAGTTAGGGTTACTTAAGAACTTTATTTTCTATTCTGTTGGGCAATTTAGACTGTCAATTTGATTGGCATATTAATTGGGTAAAATAGCTTCTTATAATTTCTTCTATTTTTTTCTTCATTGGTTTTGATTCATCTTTTTTCATTTTTATACTTCTAATTTGTTTTTTCTTTCTTTTAAAAAATAAAATCAGCTAATTTTACCTATTTTATTTTTTGAAAAAAGTTTTTTTTCAATTCCCTTAATTTTTGATCATTAGCATTTATATTTGCATGTTTAATTGAGTTTTCAATTTGTTGATTTTTAAAATTATTTTTAGTTGCATACCCAATTCATTGATCTGCTTTTTCTCTTTTATTTATTTATTTTTGTTTTATCCAAAAATGAGTTCAACATGAGTCCTGAAAACTATTTTAACTAAGAACATTACTGGAACATATGTGGTATTTCAAGGAGGGAATATTTCATCCTTAACTAGTAAGAACAAATTGTACATTCAAATACACAGTATCAGTATAGTCACACACACACACACACACACACACACACACACACACACATACACACTTCAAATTAGAACATATACATGAATCTATGTCAATTCCATTTTACAGTGCGATATTTAGTTACCTCTCACCCTCAATCAATCAAAACAGATGTCTACATTTTTTTGGATTTTAGGTAATTTGATTAAATGAAGTAAGAATAATGAACAGGCTTAATCCCAAAGATTGGGTACTTGGACTGCTCTCTAATCTTTAACTATCTTCAGAACTAGGCTCTGGGGTGGGAGTTCCTGTCTAATAAGAAATAAATCCTATTCAAAATATTAACTAACAAATCTTTTGGTACCATCCAAACTTCTGGCACCCTTTTCCCCCCCAGAAATACTGAGATGTTTTTGGACAAGAAGAGAAACTTCCCAAAATTTTGCTGAAGCAGCTAAGTATATAGAGGTTCCTGACAGTATACAGCTTCTTCTTAGACTGTCAATCTAATGGAGGAGTCCTATCATCATCCAATGAATGCAACAATACTTGAGTAATTGTTAAGTATAAAAATTAATGTTAAAAAAAATTTAGGTATTAATTTGAGAGTAAAGATTTTAGTTTCCTTATAATATTTATATGTTCAGATAGCCTTTAAAAAAAAATAAAGACAACAAAAAAGTTTCTCAAACCTTGGTTGGAGTTGTCTGATTTTCTAGTGAAACAATTTGTAGGAAAGTGATTATTTTGAAGGAACCCTATTCCCACATGTAACTTGAGTCTTGACTACAGCAAGAAGACATTTAATACAACTACTCAAATTTTTAAAAATTAGATGCTACATTAAAATTTATTGATTAGTCATTAAAGTGACTAAATCTAAATCTATCCCTGAAATGTGAACGGATTTCATATTCATTATGTGAAATCCAGGGCAGACTCCCTCTTTCCCAGTCGAAATATATATCCATTTATATTTATATAAAATTTATATTAAAAAACTGCTCCTAAAAATAATTCTATTGAAAGGGACAAATCTTTCTCAGCCTAATTTTAGAATGCTTCAATGAACTTGACTCCACTAATGTACACATGGCAAGTAAACTATGAGAAAAGCATTATAATCACGTAAACAATTTTAGCATAAGGATTCATAAATTAGTTTTAAAATTGCGCACCCAAAAAACCCATTACATTTTAGTTATTTTGTAAATTTCATTTGATGCAAATGCTGTGTAGCTCACAATATCACAAGCATGTTTTTCCCGTTTCATTTTTTCATGTTGTTCTTCATTTGTATCTGATTATTGGGTTATGTGGGGTGTGGATCATGATTGTATAATTCACTGCAGGAAAATATCCATTCACCAGATCAAACTCGTATAAACGAAGCAGAGTGGACCAAATTGTCTTAATTTGAACGTTTGCAAAATTTTCAACAATGCAACAATGCCGGCCAGCTCCAAATGGCACATCCGCAAACTTCTTACCCGACGCAGGGTTATCCTGTAAGTATTGATCAGGATTGAAGTCCAAGGGTTCTATCCAAAAGTCTTTAAGTCTATAGAGAGACACACACTTGATGATCTGGAGGAATTGTATAGCCTGCTACAACCTGGGGGGTTTTGGCCAATCTCATCGTAATCATTATAGGAGGTCGAACTCTTAAAGTTTCTTTCAAACAGCGATTTAGCACTTGGTGATCTTTGAGCTGATCATAATTTAAAGGAGGCAAATCTCCACAGATACTCTGCTGTTCTAAGTAACATTTTTCCTGTAGTGCTTTGTCTCTGTCCAAAAAGAGAAGCCCAGTCAAGCACTTGTGGTTGAGGACGTGTGCTGCCCTGCTAACAAGGCCAATCAGGATCCCTGAAATTTCATCATCTGTCAGAGGCTGCCCATCCTTATAAGTAGACTCTAGTAAAGTTTGGAGAATATCATCACTTTTTTCTTTTGACTTCCTCCATTTTTGTATCACCTTATAGAATGGATTAAGATTTCTATAAGTGGATTAAATGAAGATCCCTTACTATAATTATTTTCCTGCCTATTTTTGTAATTCATTTTTACTATGCCTTTAAAAATATAGGTACTATGCTATTTGGTGCCTATGTTGAGTATTTGATATTCTTGTTTTAATTATCCTATTCTTGGACTTTTGTCTAATAAGCTGCATTTTTTTGAAACTTTGCTTATAGATTTTTAGTCATTTTCTTCTTCTATATTTGTGTCTATATTATCTTCTTCTATATTTGTTTGCTCATTATTTCAGTCTACTTCTTGACTTTTGACTTTATCATAGTGTTAGACTCTGTATATGGTGATTGTGGTGGTGTGGAGCTTCTGTCTTTATATTCTTCCACATATTTTTTGCATCTCTGGCTGGAGGCCTATAAGCTTTCAGTATCCAAAGTCGTGGAATCCAAATAGGAGTTTATTTGTTGCCCTTCTGGTCTGAGTTCTCCAAGTTGTTGATCCAGATTTGGGTTTAATAACTTTTTTCTGATTGAGTTCTTTGGGAAGTACTAATTACAACTCAATCGTTATGGGCTCACTGGAAAGGTTTGCAGATCCAGAGCTCCTTAAATGCCATTTCCCCTTGTTCTGGAACACTGTTCTCTGCTCCTGGAATCAGAATCCATACAATCACCGTGTCCTTCCTGAAACTTATTTCATGGTCAATACACAATTGGGACCAATGCTCACAACCATTCATCTCTACCCTGGATCCATGAGCCAGACCTGGTTAAAGGACAACAAAGCTTCCAGCTGGCATCTACTGTTATATCAGTGCTTGTTCTGGGATTCCCTTAGATTTTTTTCTGTTTTGGTGCTCCTATCCTGGTATCCAGTCTCAGCCATCCCACAGTCCCTGAGTGCTGGAATGTTCTCCACTAATGCTTAACACTGCAGGACAGATCCCTGTTCTAATGTCCAAAGACCTCTCTATCCTCTTTAAACCATGATGGGTGGGGAAAAGGACTCACTATGACTTCTTAGCTTCCTTTTGTTGTTGTTCTTATAAAAAAAGTCTTCACATTATAAACATTCTCTGAAATAGACAATGGAATTTGTTTGTAATCACCCTCCTCTTATTTTCACAGTATTGAAGACAGAATAACTGTTATCAAAGTCTACATCTGTTCACCATAAAAAACCATGGATTTTGCTGCTCCCTCCTTAACAATAGGTATAATATATATACATATATGTGTACATATGTATATACCCACCCTTTGTTACTCATATTTTTTACATGCAATCATAGGGATCCAAATGATACACTCACCATCTTCTGGGTGCTGGGCTTACAATAGAATTTGTTAGTATCTGGCAAAGAAAAAAAAATTGCCTGATTGCAGACTGTAATATTTTAGAACAAACCAAAAACTTATAATAAAGACAACCTACTCATTTTATATTCCAACAAATAGCTTGTCCTCAGCTATGTACTCATGTTCACAGGATAGCAGATCAGCCAAGTGTTCCCCTTTTGAGAAGGAATATACACTTAATCCCAGGTATGTGAGTTATGGGGAAAAATTGGGTTTTGGAGGTGCTGGGGTGGAACAAGTAGTTTTATTTATTTATTTATATTTTTAAATAACTTTTTATTGACAGAACCCATGCCAGGATCATTTTTTACAACATTATCCCTTGCACTCACTTCTGTTCCAATTTTTCCCCTCCCTCCCTCCACCCCCTCCCCCAGATGGCAAGCAGTCCTTTACATGTTAAATAGGTTACAGTATATCCTAGGTATAATATATGTGTGCAGAACTGAACAGTTCTCTTGTTGCACAGGGAGAATTGGATTCAGAAGGTATAAATAACCCGGGAAGAAAAACAAAAATGCAAGCAGTTTATATTCATTTCCCAGTTTTCTTTCTTTGGGTGTAGCTGCTTCTGTCCATTCTTGATCAATTGAAACTGAATTAGCTCTCTTTATCGAAGAGATACACTTCCATCAGAATACATCCTCCTACAGAATCATTTTTGAAATATATAATGATCTTCTGGTTCTGCTTATTTCACTTAGCATCAGTTCATGTAAGTCTTGCCAATCCTCTCTGTATTCATTCTGCTGGTCATTTCTTACAGAATAGTAATATTCTATAACATTCATATACCACAATTTCCTCAACCATTCTCCAATTGATGGACATCCATTCATTTTCCAGCTTCTAGCCACTACAAACAGGGCTGCCACAAACATTTTGGCACATACAGGTCGGGTGGGACAAGTAGTAACAAAGAACACAAAATTGAAACACAGATTCCCACAAAAATCATTTCCCAAAAGTGATCAACTTGAGAGACCAGAGGCTACTGGGAGATATCTCTCAGCTAAACTGACAGGAGATTAAAGAATAAATTTTAAAAGGATGCCACAACATAACATCACTGCTCTAATGGTAAATTTAACATCTCACTCCTCTCTACCAGCATGATGGAAAAAGGGAAAACTGGTACCAAATTTTATGCCAGCCAAACTCTAACTCAGACATCACATTCAGACATCACCAGCACCATTCTCACCCACAGGAATTCAGGGAAGAACCAAAAAGATTGTCAGACTTTCAGTTCCGGGACAGCAAAGAGTTTTGGTATTATGACTATCAGTATTTTGAGTCAGATGATTAAAAGTAAAAACCAAAATGAAAAACTTTGGTCTACAATTTGCATAAAAAGTCTGAAAAAAATGTATTAAGAGACCTGTTTGGAATATAAGAAATTTAAATGTTTAATAAAGATGAAAGCCAACATCAGATTATGTGAAAGTAGACTGGAAAGATCTACATATAATGATGCTAAGTGAAGTGAGTAGAACCAAGAGAACATTGTACACAGCAACAAGATTATGTGATGATAAACTGTGATAGATTTGATTCTTTTTTAACAATGAAGTGATTGAAGGCAATTCTAATAGACTTTTGATGGAAAGAGCCATCTGCATCCAGAGAGAGAACTATGGAGATTGAATATGGATTAGAGCATAATATTTTCACCTTTTGTTGTCATTGTTGTTGTTTGATCTTGGTTTTTTCCTTTCTCATGTTTTATTTTTTTCCTTTTTGATCTAATTTTTTATTTAGAATGACGAATATGAAAATATTGGAACCACACATGTTTAATTTATACTGTATTGCTTGCTGTCTAGGGGAGGAGACAGGAAGGAAAGCAGGGAGAAAATTTTGGAATACAAGGTTTTTCATAGGTGAATGTTGAAAACTATCCTTATATTATCACTGCTGTCCTAGTTACTAGAGACTGAAATAATAGATAGATTAAGGGATTTGGAATTACAGAAACTCAAATTCCAAGGCTTTCTCAAACCCACATTAGCTATGTGACTCTAAGTGAACTTAAACCTAGCCTCATTTTTATAAAATCAGGATATGATTATGGCACCCACTTTAGAGGTTAATTGGGAGAATCAAATGAGGTTTTACACATACACAGTGTTTTAAATATCTTAGAGCACTACATAACTTTTAGCTATTACTTTTAATGCTATAGCTGAACTGTTAATAAAGTCTACCAGTTAACAGTGAAAAAGAAATTATCCTTGCATGTATTTGAAAAAATAGAAAACTATTATATAAAAAAAGAAAGAAAGAAAGAAAGAAAGAAAGAAAGAAAGAAAATAGATGGCAGAATGGTATGCAGAGAAGCAAGAACCATACATTAAGGGCACATAAATATATTACAAATTGGTTCAATCACTAGATGTACTCATCTGCTGCAGAATTTATAAATATTTCTTCCCTAAGTTCTGGATCTGAGAAAGTGGGTTTTTAAAAAAAAGATAGAGGACTTTAGCCCGAGTCCTTTCACTGAATAATCCAACTCTTCAGAAGCTACTATTGTTTGCTATTTTGAACATTTACATCTATATAACCCAATGTATCTTCCAATATAGTTTATCTTTATTGATCAACCTCAGCCATGATTGCAATTTGATAAATCAAAACTAAATTCCTATCCTACAAGTTCACTTAATTACCAAACAATAAAATAAAAGCAGTGTTACAAAGATAATGCCACAAGAGTAAATTTAGATTAAATTTATATCATTTTAATTTTTTTCCATAAAAGATCCTTAAACTTTCTTTTCCATATAGATGAAAAAAAGATAAGGATATTGGGTCAACTGAAATATTGCTAGGCATAGCTGATAGCAACTGCATCAAAAGTATAATACAAAGATTTAAACAAATGCACAAGACAATCAATAGGGATGATGGTAGGAACTATTTGGTCTCAATAAAGGTCAAACTGGAGTCATAGATAGGCTTTAGCTTACAAAAGAAATCCCAAGAATCACAAAGTATACCTATAAATTCATGTTGAGTCTTCTTCAAAAGGCTTCAATGAATTGTGAAGCAAGTATAATAAACTTGATCAACTCTTAGAAGGCTGTCAATACTAAAATAAAAACATACAGCAAGGGAAATTGGTTTTCTTAGACCTATTTTTCTTGGTCAATTGAATGTTTCTAACTTATGACTTCTATTGGAAGCAGAATACTGATGGAGACATATTGGAAAGATACATGATATTATGTGGATAATGAGACAATACAGATAGTAGAGTCAATGCCCAAATATTTTCTTTATCCATTTGATCAATTTCTCATCTGCTCTGAACAGAATGATCTTCCTCATCTTCTTCAATGTTTTAAGCTTAAAACTTATTTTCTTGTTAATACATTATGATAGTTCCCCACTCTTTCCCCAGTACCCTCCCTGTCAAAAGTATTTAAGGCACAGGATAGAAGAATCCATAATTAGAAGCATGATCCCCAATCCAGGATTGGATGGATTAGGGAAATTATCCCATTCTTTGCAATATTCTGACTTTCAGTTATCACACAATTCTTTGGAATCTTTAAAGGTTTGACTGGGTAAAGAAAATTAAAAGGTATCAATATGAAACCTGAAAATTTACTATGTTTTTTTAGAGGGTAGGAAGAAAAATTCTAAAGCCGTTTCCAAAAAGCATAAACTTAAGGTGATTTTTCATCATGGAACTTTTCTACAATCACTAAGAATGCTATTTCAACCACCTCAAGGTGAGATAAATGGGCAGGATACCAATAATACCTGCTGTATATATCCGGCATAACTTCTGCCTTTCTGTATGTAGGATCTGGTTTCCCTCTCACATTTGCTTTTTCTTAGGCTGCCAGACTCTTTGTTCCAAATGTTTATGGAATCTTGTAAGATTCATTCTCTGTCTTGTACCTTCCCAAATTTTAAGTGAGAGTGTTTGATAAGGACACACAAAGGTGATGGTTCATTCATCATGTTTATGAGGATCAATAAGGGACTAAATGACCTCTTTCATTATGCCCATCTTTATCAGACCCATCTTAGTCCTTTGGAAAGAACTTGAATACTTTAACAAGTCCCCCATTATTGGAGAACAATATTTTAAGTTCTTCTTTAGCTATAGAAGGTAGTGTTTTAGGAAGATGTAGGATAATAGATGGAGAGAAGACATTTTAAAAGTTTTTTGAATCCTGGTTTCTTGAAACAATGGATGAATGAGTTTCCAAAGTCTTTAGTAAAACCTCAGTCTTCTCTTTCATGAGGAAGCTGAACTGTACTTGAAAAGAGTAATTCTGATTATGGCTTGCCATTTAATTCTGTCCTATTTAGTTTCTGTCCATTTAGATGCCTCATGGCAAGCTAAAGCAGATTTCCATCTGCTAGCTGAATTAAGGAATTATTTTTTTTTATTGAATAAGATTTCCACTCACTGGATATTACCATAAATAGCTACAGGAATAAAGAGACATTGGGTTATAATCTTTCTAGGTTTAAATTGCTAACCATCAAGACAGAATTCCTGCTTCTGTGAAGTCAGGATCGTAATTTTCCCAGCTGCAACTGCAGCAGCAGCTGCTGATGGAATGGCAAGGGTTCCATAAACATTTGGAACCAACAGTCCTGTAGCCTGAGAAACTGCAAATGCGAGAGGGAAAATCAGCTCCTACATACAGAAAAGCAGAAGATAAGCCAGGTGCACCAAAAGATATTGCCATAGTCTGGTTAAAAGAAGGCTAGTTGTCTCCAGATGGCAGATCTGGGTCAGTGTAATCTCTATTTTTTCATTGTATTTCACATTGAGGCTGGTGAGTTTAGCGAAGCCAGCGTATAATATGCAGCAGGCATTGTTGGTATCTTGCCCATCAAGAGACAATTTAGGATGCTGGTTACTCACAGATACTATAATATAACCTGAAACTTGTTGTTTTTGATGAAGATATTATTTTCAGTACTATACCAAACTTAGAAAAAATCTAGTGCAAAATATCCAAAATGACTGAATAGAAGAAATTTTCTATGATTCAAAACTGGACTCTGACTAGCTGTTGCCATTCCTTCATCAGCTGCTACAGCAGAGATAGAAAAGAACGAATTTCCTGACTGAACAGAGCTTACAACTTGAAGTACTGTCTAGGCAGGTGCATGGTTTGGAAGTCTATCTTAATCTTGATTTAAGGAACAGAAGTCACTATGGTATAGTAACTTAGCATAGTGTTTGAAGTTTCTTCTGTGTTCATTTCAAGGAAAGCCTGGATTTTGCTTTTCAACATTGGGAGATTGCCAATTGGTAATATCAGGGAAATAATCTCAGCTTTTGTAATGTCACCCTCCTACCAAGTAAAATTATTAATATAGGAAAAAGTGTCAATGGAAAGAATGAATGTAGGAATACCCAACATCCAAGGCCAAGTAACTGACGTTTTTTGGAAAATTTTTAGCTACTCCAGTCTAATTTCAACTCTCTGTGAGATCCTTATATTTTCTCTTATTAAGGAAATTTTCTCACATGTAAGAAATCAGAAGGGTTCTCACTATGTAATCTGAAGAGAAATATTTGTACACAATTCTTTTTGTCTGAGCACAATTAAAAGCAAATATGGTTAGCTCTAAGTAAAATGTGAAGTTGTACATTTATATTTGGCATGTTCATTTTTTTTTCTGAAAGCTATCTTTGTCGCTTGCCTGGCAAAATTCACTTGTGACATTTTCAAAATTCAGTTGCCTCATTTTTATTTTTCTCCTATTTTTTCCCTGACCTGGAGCTATAATTCCATCATTCTCAGATTATACCCAATCCAAAAAACAAAAAGAAAAATTTATCTTAATTCAATTTTCACCTAACATTACTATGCTTTCATCATCACAGAATCATAATAGGAAATTTAGAGCTAGAAGAAGTTTTGATGTCACTTAATCTAATTTTGATTTTATAGATGAGTAAATAAATTTAGACAATTGAATCTAAGATTATAACAGTAAATTATCTTAAAAATCTTAAACCAGGTGTCTAGTGGACATTTTCAATTCGACATGTCTAAAACGGAACTCATTATCTTTATTCAAAACCTTCCCTATTTCCAAAATTCTTTATTATTATTAAGAGTAATAACAACTGTAATCTTAAAAATGTATAATCTAGGAATCATTCTGTACTCCACACTATCTTTTATTGAAACTTCCCATATTCTATCTGTTATCAAGGCTTATTCACCTTTTCTCTCTTCTAATACTGTCATCACTCTAAAACAATCTCTTGTTACCACATGCCTAGATTATTGCAATAGCCTGTTGGTTGGTCTCTGCCATTTCTTATAGAACAATAGCATTCCATTACATTCAAATACCACAACTTATTCAGTCATTGCCCAATTAATGGGCATCTACTCAGTTGCCAATTCTTTGACACCAGGAAAAGAGCTGCTATGAACAATTTTGCACATGTGTGTCCTTTCCCCTCTTGTATGATCTCTTTATGATATAGACCCAATAGTCACACTGCTGGATCAAAGGGTATGCACAATTTTATATCCATAGTTACAAATTGCTCTCCAGAACGGCTTGATCAAGTCATAACTTAGCCAACAATGCCTTAATGTCCCAATTTTCCCTCATTCCTTCCAACATTTATCATTATCTTTTCCTGTGTTCTTAGCAAATTGGATAGGTATGAGATGGTACCTCAGAATTGTTTTAATTTGCATTTTTGAATCAATAGTAGTTTAGAACATATTTTCATGTAACCATAGATGGCTTTAATTTCTTCATCTGAAAATTGTCTGTTCATATCTTTGACCATTTATCTATTGGGTAATGACTTGTATTCTTATAAATTTGACTGAGTTCTTTATTTTGGAAATAAAGCCAATATCAAAAAGACTGGTTGTAAAAATTGTTTCTCACCTTTCTGCTTCCCTTTTAATCTTGGCTATATTTGTTTTGTTTGTGCTAAACCTTTTTATTTAATATAATCAAAATTATTAATTTTTCATTTCATAATGTTTTTTATAATGTTTTCTATTCCTTGTTTAGTCATAAATTCCTCCTTTTCCCAAAGATCTGAGAGATAAACTAAGCCTTGCTATCCTAACTTACTTTCAGTATCACTCTTGATCTAACCATTTTGGAGAACTTGGAAATATGTCCCAAGGGCTACAAAACTTTGTTTATTCTGCTATCCAGCAACACTATTGCTGGGACTATACCCCAAAAAAAATCAGAGAAGAAGGAAAGAACTTAGATGCATGAAAATATTTATAGCAGCTTTTTTGGAGAGTGATTAAAAATTGGGAAATGGATGAACAAGTTGTGGTAATTAATTATGATGGAGTACTACTGTGCTATAAAAAATAATGAGGCAGTGGTTTCAGAAAGCATGGTAAAATCCCTATGAACTAATGCAAAGTATAGTGAAAAAAGTGGTAGATAATCATGCACAGTAACAGCAATATTGTAATGATGATCATGGATTAAAAATATGGCTACTCTGATCAATACAAGACGAGAGAACTAATGATTTCTGAATGCAAATTGAAATGTAATTTTCTCTGTTTTTATTTTTGTTTTGTTTTGCAATATAGCTAAATAAATATGTCTTTCATGATTTCATGTCTATAATTGTTAACATATTTATCTTTTCAGTGACTGGAGTTCAAGTGGGAAAGAGGAGGAAAATCTGGAATTCAAACTTTAAAAAAGAGAAAAAATCTAAAATAAAGAAATAAATTTTGATTTGGATACTGTGAAATTTTAAGACTATTTTCATAATGTTAAAAGCTATCAAGTATTTAATCCCTGTATTTTAAAAAGAAGAATAATAATCACTTACCTTAAGGAAAAAGGGAAAAAAAGAGAAACAGTGTAAAAAAATTTTATTTGTATGCTTGTCAGGTTCCTGGGACTATCTACTAGGGACTATTAGAGAAAGATCATAAAATTTTATTATTCTATTCCATGAAAGAACTAATGAATTGATTTACTAAAAAAAAAAAAAAAAAAAAAAAAAAAAAGAGGGGGGGGATCCTCTCTTTCATTACAAGCACTTCTAGGCAAAGCAGGGAAGATTTAGAAATTTGTTTATAGCACAGCAGTGATTTCTGTGATGATTTATGATTTGAAAATTATGGCATTTCCTAAAATGTGTATATTAAAGTTATATCTTGAAACAACTTAGTCTCAACAGATTCCAGTCTTAAAAATTTTTGCCTCAAGAGGATAACATACAGTACCTTAAGAGATGGTTATCTGTTAGTCTGGAGATTTACAGCAATTAGCTAGTATTTTTTTTTCTTGAAATTTTTATTAAATGATCATTGTCACATCTATGTAGAATTCCAGCATGCAATGATTTTCTTGATTTTTAATGATAAAAGTTTTACACCAAGATGAGGAAGAGAAAAGATGTTCACTGATATTTTTTTCGAGGTCTGGTAAACTTTTATTGCTAACTAAGGTTCTGTTACAATCATTAACATGAAAGTAATAATTATATCCAGCCCTGAGTTGACTCCTACCTGAAATGAAACAGAACTTAGGATGTTATATCTTATTATATCTATATTGAATCATTCTGTGCCCTTAGGCTTAGGTCTGAAGGACCACTTTTCATGCTATTAAACTGTCCTTGCTTCCTTTCAGAGGCAAATGTCTCTAATCAGGGCAAATAAAACTGTTTTATATATACATAGATACATGTGTGCATACACACACACACATGCACACACACACACACACACACACACACACACACACACAATGAATCTTGTTACAATACTCCAGCATCTCTGCACTGCAATAAAATGTGATATCCTTGAAAAATATCAGTATAATGTGGAAATGATTAGACAAAGATGAAGTTTGTGGGACATGGCTATAAATATATTAAATCAGAAACATCTTTGATTGCTTCAGTTATCTTAAAGGAGAGTAACTTATGAACTATCTTATTACCTCAAAGGGAAATTTCCCTTTGTCCACTATGAGAGTGGACATGCAAAATATAAATCTTACCTGGATGCTTTCTCACTTGCTCTTGAAGTTTCTTAAAGAGCTGATATATATTAGAGGTTGCAAATTTTATTTGGGCTGTGGTAATTTTTTGTACAACACCTATTGAATAGGCCAAATCAGATATTATATTTATATCTCCTGGATAATAAGTAAAAGCTAGAATGATTGCATACAATTCATTCTGCTGAGTGGACTGAAAAAGAGTTCTGACTACTCTCTTTATAGTTAAGTCACGAGAATATACTGTGCAAATATTATGTTTGGATGAATCTGTAAAGATAGTTGGTCCTTTAAGAGGACAAGTGTTCTTGTGATGACCGTGTATTTTAAAATCAGCAGGAGGGAAAATCCTCTATCTTTATTTTTTGTGGAGGTGAAAGGGGGAATGGCGATATGAAGTGAGAGCAGTCACCACATGAACCCAGCCAGCAGTGACTCTGCCTCCACCCACCAAAATCGTCTCTACATCATTTCCTATACAACACATCAAAACTTGCACAGAGAGTGGGTGGAGCCATTCTTTCTTCAAACATATATTAATAGAGTATCATCCAATTGCTATTTAACCTCAAGTGCTTGGGACCTCAGTGCATCAACTCGAGCTTCAGCCTATTACATCTCCCATTTTCTTTTGTTTTAGAACACATGCCATCCCTGACTTCTCAGGGAGGTGAGAGCCCCCAAGGGGAGGTGATCATACACCCCCTGACATCTCAGGAAGGGAGATGAAAAGCACAAAGGGAAATTGGGGTTGCTAGCAGGTTCCTGGGCTGAAGAGTCTTATTAGAAACAGGTATGCACAAACCCATCAGCATGGGAGGTATTGCACAAGCACATAGCAACAACACACAGGCTATTAGTGATGACTCTCCCCACACTCAGTGCAGGCTCAATGTAGTGTAACAAACATGAATTGTACACACAAGTAGCGGTATAATAAACAATATAAATCAACATGGTGTTGTAAAAGATTTCCAGAAATCCTAGAAGGAGGGTATGTAAACTACAGTCACACATACACCTTCTTCAGCAGCCAAGAGATAGTCCAAATCCAATCTATTGTTCACTGCTTCACATGTCAGGGAATCCAATGATCCCTCCAAGTTTTTGAAATCCTGCAACAATCCTTTTATGTGTTATTTATGTGATTCCAGCAGATTTTGAAGTCCTGCAACAGTCTTATCATTTCTCAGAAAATCCAATGATTCCTGAGGGTTTTCAAGTCCTACAACAGTCTTATGTCTCAGAGAATCCAATGATTCCTGAGGGTTTTGAAGTCCAACATTTTTCGATGTCCATGAGTCAAATGCCATAACTGCCATGCTCTTTCATTGGTGAGCACACTCAGCAACAGAACCACCTGATGTTTCTTGGGTCTTCTCCTTCGTTTCAAGGGTCTGCTCTGTCTCTCTGCGATGGACAAGGTGAATACAGCTTGTTGGCACCCATCTGATTCCTTCTCCACCTGTAGAGATACAAACAAATCCTCTTCCCTAAGCAGTTAGCCTATCTGGTCCCTTCCATTCATCACTTTCTGGATCTCTCCACATCACCTGGCGATTATCTAAAGATAGTGGGCTGCTTGCACTGGACACTGCCCTTCCAGTGGGTTATAAAACCTGTCTGCTGAAACCAGTGAATCTTTGTCAAAAATCAAGCAGTTAATAGTATAAAGGGCTAGATTTAGAAGTTCTCTAGGGTTACCTGTGGCTCCCCCTTTCTTTTGTTTTTGGAGGAGCATCTTAATGCCTCTGTTTCTTCTCTCTACTATTACCTGTCCTTGAGGATTAAAGGATATGCCAGTGGTGTGTAAAATCTTATACTGTGCACAAAAGTGTGCGAAATGTTTAGAAGTATATGCAGGACCATTGTCTGTTTTTATTGCTTGTGGCACACCCATAATGGCAAATGCTTGTATGAGGAATTCAGTGACCACTAGGGCTGTCTCTTTTGCTGCTGGTATTGCAAAAGTGAATCCTGAAAAGGTGTCTACCACAACATGGATAAAAGACAGGCAACCAAAAGATTTATAATGGGTCACATCCATTTGCCAAATTTCATTGGGTCTCAAACTATGAGAGTTCTTCCCTGGAAGCAGTATAGGAGTGTGGAAAGGAAGGCAAGCCATACAGGCTTTTACTATTCTCCTAGCTTCCTCTTTTGTTATTCCAAATTGTAAACGTAAAGCTCGAGCAGCCTGATGATATGTAGAATGAAATTCCTGGGCTTCTTGGAATAAAGAAGTATTGACCAACATAATTAGAAGGCTATCTGCCTTTGGATTACCATCAAAAATAGGACCTGGAAGTCCACTATCAGAGTGGACATGCAAAACATAAATCTTACTTGGATGCTTTCTCACTTGCTCTTGAAGTTTCTTAAAGAGCTGATATATATTAGAGGCTACAAATTTTATTTGGGCTGTGGTAATTCTTTGTACCATACCTATTGACTAGGCCAAATCAGATATTATATTTATATCTCCTGGATAATAAGTAAGAGCTAGAATGATTGCATACAATTCATTCTGCTGAGTGGACTGAAAAGGAGTTCTGACTATTTATAGTTAAGTCACGAGAATATACTGTGCAAATATTATGTTTGGATGAATCTGTAAGATCCTTTAAGAGGAACTTTAGAAACCTTTTCTTCAAGAATCCATAGCCAATTCTGTAATAGTCTGGTTATCTTTAATGGAGACCCGTGTGTAAAATTTGTAGCCATGGCTAATAAAATTTGCCACTCTGGGATGATCTCACAGCACACATTAGTTTGTGTATTAGTATAAAAAAATGTATATCTTGTCAGGTCTTATCCCAGATAATTGTACTGCTCGCTTAATGGCCTTTAATAAAATTCTAGCCACAAGCTCTGGGTAAGGAGTAAGGTTTTGTTCTGGTTGTGCTGGGAGGTTCACCCACTCTATCACACTGTCTCCTTGATGAAGGACTGCCGTGGGTGTCTCTTTTGTATCAAAAACTGGTATTTCCAAGGGTTTTTGAGTGACTTTTTCAAGAACATTGGATAAAGCCAGTTCAACTTCTCTCAAAGCCTCGAGCTTCTTTTGTAAGCTGATGTGGTGAATTTAAAGCACAGTCTCCCCTTAAAATATCATATAATGGTTGCAATTGATAGGTAGTCAAGCCTAACACTGGTTGCATGCATTGGGGTATCTTCTATCAATTTCTGAAAATCATTTAAGGTATTTAGCTTCTCTGTTCTTAAGGACAGTTTTTGTACTGTAAGCACCTTAGGGTATACTTCATATCCTAAATATTGAAAAGGAGCATGTCTGAATTTTTTTCTGGAGCTATGTACAATTTGTAATTCCTTGATGTTTCTATGGTTTTTTATAGACCTGCTTCTAACATTTGTTCCTCAGGTGCACATCCCAATGTATCATCCATATAATGCAATAACATCACTTTTGGAAATGCTTTTCTTACTGGAGTAAGAGCAGCAGCAATATACATGTGACACATAGTAGGGCTGTTTTTCATTCCCTGTGGCAAAACTGTCCATTCATATCTTTTATAAGGCTCAGCTAAGTTAACGCTGGGCACTGAAAAGGCAAATCTTTTTGTATCCTCCTTATCCACAGGGATAGAATAGAAACAATCCTTAATGTCTATAACCCAAAGAGGCCATTCTCTAGGCAATTGAGTAGGAGATAGAAGTCCAGGCTGAAGAGTTCTCATAGTTTCCATCTGTTCATTTACCTTTCAATCTTAATGGGGCTTTAGGGTTGTCAAGTCTCTTCATTTGGTTCCCTGAACCTCAAACCTGCCACTAACTTCATCATTCAATTCCCTGACTCCTAGGAACCCTAGTCTCATCATTTTGATTCCCTGAATCTAATCTCATCATTTCTACTTTCTTTTCATGTCCTATCCCTCTGGGATAATTCTCTTGGATTATTTCTTGTATTATTGTAGCAAGGTTTTTTTTTTTTTTGGTTACAGCTTTCATCTGGTCCAATTATTCTTATATGTTTTCTTCTTGATCTATTCTCTAGATATGTTGTATTTCTTATAAGATAATTGACATTTTGTTCTCTGTTTTCATTTTTTATATTTTGTTTTGTTATTTCTTGGTCTCTCGTAGCATCACTGGCTCCCCTTGCCCAATTCTAATTTTCAAGAAGTTATTTTCATCTTTAAGACTCTAGTTTTCCTTTTCTGGTTGGTTAACTTTTTTTCATAATCTAGTTTTTCTTGGATGGTTTTTCTTTTTCTTTTTTTTAGTTTTTCCTTAATTTTTCTCATTTATTTTAAAATTCTTTTTTTGAATTCTTCTATAAATTCTCTTTGGACAAGGAACCATTTAACATTACTGTTTTGAGTAAAATAAGCTTTTTTTTTTTTTTTTTTTTACTATCCTCCTCTGAAGATGAACCCTGGTTTTCCCTACTCCCATTGTAAGTTTCTATGGTGGTGTTCCTTCTTCTTTGCTGGTACATTTTTTTAAGATCTGGGAATGATCTTGGAGGTCATTAAGTCTAATCTCTTTATTTAATAGAAGTGAACACTGATACCCAAGGGGTAAAGTAACATACCCATAATTACATAGATGATTAAGTGGCAGAATTAGAATTGGAACTCATATCCCTTTCCATTACATCGCACTATTACTCTGGGATAACTTTCATTGTTAGGAAGAATTTCTTATACCAAGCCCCACTTACATTGCCCTTTGAGGATAAAGTTTAGTTTTTGTTGTTCAGTTGAATTTGACTCTACATACTGGGATTTTCTTGGTAAAGATACTGGAGTGGTTTGCTGTTTCCTTCTCCAGCTCATTCTATAGATGGGAAATCGGAGCAGGTTTAAGTGGCTTTTCTGGGGTCATACAGCTAGTAAGTATCTGAGGTCAGATTTCAATTCACAAAAATGAGTCTTCCTGATTCCAAGCCCAGTGCTCTCTCCCCAGTGCCATCTAGTTGCCCCAAACTATAAATAGTCCTTTAAATACTTGAAAACAGCTATCTTCTACATCCTTCCCATTTCTCCAACCAGCTCTTCTAGCTAAACATACCTATTTTCTTTTTTAAAAAAATTATTTCAATAATTTATTTCTTTTCAATTGTTTTGAGTTCTAAATTCTCTCTCTCTCTCTCTTTTTTTCTCTCTCTCTAGCCCCTTCTCTACCTACTGAGAAAGCGAATCTTATGGCATTGCTCTTATTTCCTTTAACTGAATCTTATAGGGCTTGATCTTCAGTGCCTTCTCCAATTTGGGCTTTCTTTTGGACCTGTTTGCCTTTACCAATATCCTTTTTAAAATTTGATGCCCAGAATGAAGCATCATAAATACTCTATGTGTAATGTATCCAGGACAGAGTATCACATCTTTCATTTGGAATTCCATGCATTTCTGTGTATCTTAGGGTCACAAAGCTTATTTGATTGCCTTAGCACACCATTGATTCCTTCAGCTAGAATTTCCCTAACATTCCTAGAGTTTCCCTCAAGTGATCTGTCCAGCATGCCTCTCTTATCATATACTTGTGATATGGCCATTCATATGTATACCATCTCCTCTAATTAGCATATGAGTTCTTTTGGAATACTTCATTTAAAAAATGTGTTTTCCTTGCTCTTACCACACTGCTTAACAAGCAAGCACTTAATGAATTCTTTTATGCTAATCCATCCTTTCTTTCATAGATTCTATCACCATTGTAATCTATTACTACCATCATCATAGAACTTCTGCATCTTCAGCATAATCTCAAACAACTTTAAGTGTTCAAAAATGCAAAAAGTGTTTGGGTGGTTGACAATCACAAATTTGTTCCATCTGAAATCTTGAAATGCAGAAATGTGCAGAGTAGTCATAATTAATGTGTCCAGTGTGACAAGTGGTGATAGTAGATGCAAATACATAGAAGCAGGAAAGGCCAACATGAAGCTAAAACATTGTGACTATAGCAATTTGACTGAAGTGTGAAGTTATTGAATGGTAGAAGAGTGAAATAAAGCCAGAATAGTCTATTGGAGCCAGAATGTCACCTTCTATAGGTGATAGAGAGCTGAAAGTTGATGAGCAGAGAAATAACATAGTAAATAATGTATTGGAAACTTGACAATTAACTAAATGACAGATGAGATAGAATTGCTAAAATTGAGAGAGAAAAGCTAAAATTGAAGTTTTGAAATGAGGTAAATAAAAAGACATTGGTAGCATCAACAGAAATTGGGAACTTAGGAAGTGAGATATATTTAGATGGAAGTTCTTAGAGAAAAATTCACAATTCTAGTTATAGCTCTCTTTGGAAACTTCTGGAGGTAGAGCGGACCTACAGGGAAAATTCAAGATAATCTTCAAACTTCTGATATTTATATTTTTTGCAGAAGAATAAAAAAAATGTTTGGGGAATGGAAAGCTGAATCAACATTCTTCAGTTTTTAAGAACTTTTAAGAAAAGTAGGTTTTTAAAAAAGTAGGTTTCCCAGGAGGACAAAATGAATTGTGTTAAAGATTTTCCCTTTGTCTCAATGGTTTCTGTTGGATTCATTTGTGTAGATGGACAGCAGCTTAATTATCTCTTTAGCTATTTTCTTACCTATACACTGTACATTGTCCCCAAACAAATAACAATAACAACAAAACAGGAAAAACATAAGCAGATGTCTTATAAAGAGATACAGAATCAGGAAAAGCACAGACACTGCATTTCTAGGTTACTTTGACCTTGGCGGGGAAATATTTTACTATCTTCTCTCCTTTATGCCATCTTGTGGCCATATGGTGGAATAACATTGCCCTGATAATTGTTTATGTAGCTTGCTTTATATAGCATTGTAGGATTTCATATTGGAAGTTTCAAGAATGCTACATTGAATAAGTTCATGTCCCAGGTTCAAGATATTACCCAAATTTTGTAGAGTATAGCCAAAAAAAAGTGATTCCTTTATGTGAAAATTAATCTTATCCTTTGCTTTATCAGTTGGAGAATGATTTGTATTTTTACAAATTTGATTCAGTTCTCTATACATTTCAGAAATGAGTCATTTATCAGAGACACTTACAGTAAAGACTTTTTCTCAGCTATCTGTTTTCTTTATAATCCTGATTCCATTGATTTCATTTGTACAAAACCTTTTTATTTTAATATAATCAAAATTATCTATTTTACATTTCATAATGCCTAAAACTCACTTAAACTTCTCCTTTAAGAATTTGAATGCTAAATGTATGTTTAGTATTGATATTGCTTCAACATCTATGGTAAAACTTTTATTTATTTTTATAAAGCTTCTTCTTTTCAAAACACATGCATAAATAGTTTTCAGAATTCACCCTTGCAATTTTTTTCTCCGTCCTTTACCCTTCACTCCCTCCCCTAGAAGGCAAGTAATCCAATATATGTTCTTCTATACATATTTCCACAATTATCATGCTGCACAAGAAAAATCAAATCAAAAGAAAATAAGAGGGAAAAGAAAATACAAGCAAACAACAACAACAACAAAAGTGAAAGATACTATGTTATGATCTACACTTAGTCCCCACAGTCCTCTCTTTAAGTGCAGATGGCTCTATCCATCACAAGACCATTGGAACTGGCCTGAATCACCTCTTAATTGAAAAGAGCCATGTCCATATGAATTGATCATCATATAATCTTGTTGCTATATACAATGTTCTCTTGGATCTATTTACTGCACTTAGCATCAATTCATGTAAGTCTCTTTAGTCCTTTCTGAAATCATCCTGCTAATTGTTTTTTGTAGAATAATAACATTTAACTTTTAGCAAAATGTAGTTTTCTTCCTTATGTCTTTTAGTTAGGTCTATCTGTGCTTTTACTTTGTCTGAGATCAGGACCGCTACCCCTGATTTTTTTTGTTTGTTTTACTTAACAGAAGCATAATAATAGATTTTTTTCCAGTCCCTTATTTTCTTTACTCTTTATGTATCTCTCCAATTCAAGTGTTTTTCTTATAAAAAAACATATTGTAGGATTCTGGTTTTTGATCCATTCTTTTATCTTCTTCCATTGGGTGGGAGAGTTCTTCCATTCACATTCACTGTTATGATTACTAACTGTGTATGTTTCTCCTATTTGTCTTCTCTTCTTTCACCCTCCCCCTCCTTGATAATGTTTTGCTTCTACCATCCTCAATTAACTCTGTGTTCTGTCAGTTCCTCCTTTCCTGCATGTTTACTTAATCTTCCCTTTTACATACAAGGTCTTTTGTACTTCTTCATGTGAAATAATTTATCCCACTGTATCACTCCCTTCTTTGTGTACCAAAGTTCTCCTTTTTTTCCTTTTATTATTTATTTTATTATATATATATAAAGAGAGAGAGACAGACAGACAGAGAGAGACAGAGAGATAGACAGGGACAGAGGTAAAGATCTAAACTCTGTAGATGAAGTAAAATTAATTTTTTTAACCTTATTGTAATTTATAAAATCAGCTTTATAGAAATTATAAAATTCTAGACAACAAAAAGATATAGTTAAAGAAAGAGGTATGAATTGGGCAACCAATAATATTAATTAGGAAATTGTTATTTAATGGAAATATGAAAACATTAAATTGAGCAATAATTGTGCTTTGCACTGATTTCAAAAATATTACACAGGCTAACAGACTAGCATATTAAAATTTTTTAATTTCATTTCATAATGTCATATGAATTATCTTGGTTTTTATGTACGCCTAGAATTTTCAATTAGGCCCAGCCACATTACTAAGGTTAATTAATTAATTCTTTCAGTTCAGTTTATTAATTCTTTCCTATAATGGTTTATCATTCCAAACCATTTGTGTCCTTTAGAATAATTTAGAAATGCAAGCAAATGTTCAATTCTTCTGAGATTTTCTCATATCAACTTCATAAGAGTTTGTCCTACAAAATATCAAGCTAATGGTGGAATACCATTCATAAGATAAAGCATGTTTTCTCATAAATAAAGCAAGTCATTTTAGTCAGATATCTCAGAGGGATACAAAAGAATCGGAGTTTGAATACATTTCTTGGAATGTGTTTAACTTGGTACATCAATAATGTCAAAAATTTTCAGAATCTTAGAGGGGACAGATTTTATTAAATTCATTCAGAAATGAAAAAAAAAAAGATTTCTGAAGGAGGCAAACTTAACTATTTCCCAAAAAGTACTTAGTGTATTCATCTCTTAAAGAAAAAGAAAAATACAAATATTTTCTCCTTAGAAAGCATGACTAAAGAAATCTCATTGAAGGTAGTTTGGTTGATGTTCTGACTTTACTTACTTTTAGTAATTTGAATCTTTTTTTTTTTTACCTTGTGACCCCTCAGCTTGCATAGGATGTTTATCTGAGGTTTTGGGTTTTTTTTGTTGTTTGTTTGTTTGTTTTTAACAAGATTCACTTGAGATATTTCTGATTCACAGATTAGATGTTTTTTTTTTGTCCTTAGTTTGTTTTAAATTTGACTCTTTACCTTCTCAGTGTCAGGCAAATCATTTGTTGCCATAGGGGCCTGATAAACTTTTAATCAGTTTACTACTCTAGGGATTCCAGAAAAGATTGAAGGCCCAGAAAAGAATGTAGAAAAGGATTCCAGATATATTGTTAAATACATCAGAATGAATTGGTGAGTATATACATATATATATATATATATATATATACACATTAATAACTGTCACAATCTTTTCTATTCTTTGAGAATCAGAATCTCCTGGGAATCCTGAGAAATTAAGATCTTATAACAATCATAAAATTACTGAATACTTTGCTACCACATTTTATCAATGGGAATATATTCAAGATCAGATTATATATAGGGCTTCTTAAACTTTCCCACTCATGACCCTGGGTATACAGATATATAAAATAGATATATAAATCAAACATATACTAATTATAAATTATAATTTAATGACCCCCATATTTAGTTATGGGTCCCCATATAAAATTGTGAACTACAGTTTAAAGTTAAAGTCCCAGTTTAAAGAACTGGGAATTAGAAGAACCTCTGGGGTCCTTAGCTGAAATTTTGAAATATCCAATAGTTTCTCCAATGTAAAAATAAAATAGCTTTTAAATTGGGACCATGGAATCCTGGCTACATGACAAATAAATTCCTGTAAATCTGGACAAATTTCCTTTCCCTCTCTCTTCTCAGAACAGCCTGTATCTTAGAACACAAGAGCCCCATGACATGTATACCACCACCTGGATTGGAATAAGAGAATTTGTGGGGAAGAAAAGGAAGCAGAAGCTTTAGGAGAATTCTCTGTCTACTCTCTGTCATCTTGGCTCCACCCTCTTTAGAAGAATTCTCAAGATATCAAGTCAGCTGAAAAGTTCATGGGCTAAAGATCCCCATTCCTAGGAGTCTAGAGGGGATAGTAGGCCTCTTGAGGTCCACCGACACCTTCCCCATTTCCCCTTCTTCACCCTTCCCTTCTTTCCTTTATTCCCATCCCCTCTTCTAACTTGAGGATCCAGGCAGGTGTGTGAAGGAGGAAAAAAAGTCATCCCAACTGATGATGCATTCAGAAAACATGTGCAATGTGTTTCTTAGCCCCAAGAAGGAGGAGTGAAAAAAGTGTTGGCACAACTATATAGTGTTCAGAAAATAAGATATTTTTAGTTGGAGACACAAACTCTTAGAATATTCTGGTTCCTATAGCCTTTGTCTCTGAAAAAACATATCTCATTTCAGAACACTTCATTGACAAGAGACATGTGACAGCAGGCAATCTCTCTGAGAGCATTCCCATAACTTTGCTATATATGAAAATGCCTCTAGTCTTAGGATGCTGAGAAGAAAAAAAAATACTTGTACATAATATTTGATAACACTTCAGTTTCTTCAAGCTTGGTCTCTGTAAAGCTAATCTTATTTATTGTCTTGATTATCTTCCATGAGAAATAAAAGTAAACTGAGGCAGTTTAGGAAGAAGACAAGAAATAGTAGGGAAGAATTGATTTCCCCCCTTCTTTTTCCTCCTCTCTCCCAGTTTCTTAGGAAGGGCAGCATAGGATTAGGGTTGATTCTCTTCACTGCCCCAATCTTTTCCTCGTAATACTGTGAAAGTTCCTCATAAAACTGTGAAAGTTTTTGTTTGCTGGTTGGTATACCTGGGTTGGGTTTATACAGTGGTCAGTTACCTCCAATATGTGACATATTCTTAGTATCTTTTTCCAAAAGTCATTGTAGATAAGTTCTAAAGGGTTATCAGAATTTATATTCTTCAATTATTCAACATGAATTGATTATGTTTTTCTTGGCAGATACTAGACAGGTGCCTGACACTTCTTGTTGATATATGTGACCTTTGTAGACCAGTAACATTTACTTAATGTCAGTCCTGAGACCCCAAATGAAATTGAGGGATAGGCATTATCCAAGCTCTGTGTACAGAGGGTACAACTCTTCAACAGGAGCTTCTAAAAGGAAAATATTTTTTATTATTCATCTAATGTGGCTTTTAGGAATGAAGAAATAACCTAGGCATTAAGAATGAGATTATAAATAAATTGGAAGAGCATAAAATAGTTTACCTCTCAGACTTGTGGAAGAGGAAGGATTTTATGACCAAAGAAGAACTAGAGATCACTATTGACCACAAAATAGAAAATTTTGATTATATCAAATTGAAAAGTTTTTGTACAAACAAAACTAATGCAGACAAGATTAGAAGGGAAACAATAAACTGGGAAAACATTTTTACAGTCAAAGGTTCTGATAAAGGCCTTATTTCCAAAATATATAGAGAATTGACTCTAATTTATAAGCAATCAAGCCATTCTCCAATTGATAAATGGTCAAAGGATATGAACAGACAATTCTCAAACGAAGAAATTAAAACTATTTATAGCCATATGAAAATATGCTCCAAATCATTATTAATCAGAGAAATGCAAATTAAGACAACTCTGAGATACCACTACACACCTGTCAGATTGGCTAGAATGACAGGGAAAGATAATGTGGAATGTTGGAGGGGATGTGGGAAAACAGGGACACTGATACATTGTTGGTGGAATTATGAATACATCCAGCCATTCTGGAAAGCAATTTAGAACTATGCTCAAAAAGTTATCAAAAGGATATCTTTGATCCAGCAGTGTTACTACTGGGCTTATATCCCAAAGAGATACTAAAGAGGGGAAAGGGACCTGTATGTGCCAAAATATTTGTGGAAGCCCTGTTTAGAGTGGCTAGAAACTGGAAAATGAATGGATGCCCATCAATTGGAGAATGGTTGAGTAAATTGTGGTATTTGAATGTTATGGAATATTATTGTTCTGTAAGAAATGACCAGCAGGATGAATACAGAGAAGACTGGCGAGACTTACATGAACTGATGCTAAGTGAAATGAGCAGAACCAGGAGATCATTATATACCTCAACAAGGATCCTGTTTGAGGATGTATTCTGATGGAAGTGGATTTCTTCGACAAAGAGTTCTAACTCAGTTTCAATTGATCAAGGATAGACAGAAGCAGCTACACCCAAAGAAAGGACACTGGGAAATGAATATAAACTGCTTGCATTTTTGTTTTTCTTCTTGGGTTATTTATACCTTCTGAATCCAATTCTCACTGTGTAACAAGAGAACTGTTCGGTTCTGCACACATATATTGTATCTAGGATATACTGTAACCTATTTAATATGTATAGGACTGCTTACCATCTGGGGGAGGGGGTGGAGGGAGGGAAGGGAAAAATCAGAACAGAAGAGAGTGCAAGGGATAATGTTGTAAAAAATTACCCTGGCATGGGTTCTGTCAATAAAAAGCTATTTAAAAAAAAAAAAGGAATGATGTAAAATACAGGTTGAGAGAAGCCTGGTGCAAAATGAAGGGCAGAGGACCAAAGGACTCATTTATATGGTAATGACGGCAGGGTAAAAAGGAAAATTTTGAGTTGTCATCATGTGACCATGCCAGGATTCCAGAGAACCAGTAGTGAAGAATGCTACCCACTGCCTAAATAGAGAGGTGAGGGTCTCAATGCAAACTGAAACCTTGGCACACTTTGGGATATAGCCAATATGGGGCTTTGTTTTATTTTATTATACATATTTATTACAGAGATGTTTGTTTTGCTTTCTTTTTCTTTTGTGGAGTGTGGAAATACAGAAAATAAATTCTGGTTTTAATTGAGCGAAAAGTGAAATTTAATAATTTTTTAAAGACAAAAGAAAAAACTGATGAAAGACCAGTGTAATGTGCTCCTATACATATGTAAACTGCCCCATGACATTAGTAATAAAATAATTTCTCTTTTCTTTTCATGAAAAAAAAAAGGAATGAAGAAATTCTGGCAGATGAGTCAGGGAATATTGACTTTGTTGGAATGAAAAGAGCTTTGGTACTAACAAATCTTAGAACATATTGCATTTAAGAGACTTATGACTTCTTAGACACTTTACTTCAGGTGTTTCTGAAACATGGTGAAGAATTATAGAGCTACACACAGATTATCAGACATTGTATCTTGCTATCTCTCACAAATGCAATACTTTCATGTTTATGAACTCTGAAGTTCCTTAAGCTTATATTTCTCTAGCTTGAAATTCCAAAACTTGTTGTTTATAAGCACTTTATTACTTCCAGTGCATAGTGCTTTTCTATGCCAAAACCTCTATACTGTCTATGTTCTATTTCTTATCCCTTTCTTATACTATCCTCTGTTGAACCAGTTCAACACTGAACATTTTTTTTTTCATGACTGTTAGAGATCTTTGCCTGGCAAGACTCAATCTTGCCATTGGCTGCCATTAATCCTACTCACTTATTGGTGGAAAAAAAAGAGAAAAAAATCATGAAATTATGCTGATTAGATCTACTACAGATTTATATTTCATAATCTTACCCAGTTTCTTACTGAAACAAAACAATTCTTTTTTTTGCTACATCTATAATTAACTCACTATCCCACTTGCCAAACAGGCTTTCTAAATGTTTTCATCCCTCCTCATACCTTATATAATTTTCTCTCATTCATACCATCTCCACTGGGAAACTTTGCTTTAGATTTAACTGACAAAATTGAACTCATTTCGAAAAAAGCTGTCTCTTCTCTACTCCACCTCATCTTACATCACTCAGATGCCTCCTATCACTATCTTCATCTTATCACAGACTCACTTGAAGAGATGATCTTTGTCCTTGTCAAGACAGGTTCCTCTCCTTGAAAAAAGAATCTAAGTCCATCCCATCATCTTCAAAACTTTGTCTCTACTATTATCTTCACTCTCTAATTAATCTTCTCCCCCCCCAAAAAAAAACCCCATATTTCCACATTAGTCATGTTACAAAAGAAAATATAAACAAAATAAAACAATAAAAATAAACAAAAGTATACTGCATTCAGAATTCATCAGTTTTCCTGGAAATGGATAGCATTTTTAAAAATCATGAGTCCTTTAGAATTATCCTGGATTGTTGGAATCCTTACTAACTGCTAAGTAATTAGAGTTGATCTAATCTTACAAGAAGTTGTTTTGGCCAGAACCTGAAACAAGGTACTAAGTAGAACTAATCAAGACAAGGCTTGTGTTCCCACCTTTACTCAAAGTCCACACCTTAAAGCTCTTTGGGCCAGAGAGCACTATGGGAGGTATGAACTCATTGAACTCCAATGAGTAAAGGTGTGAACACAAGCCTTGTATTGATTAGTTCTACTTAGTACCTAGTTTCAGGTTCTGGCCAAAACATCTTCTTGTAAGATTAGATCAACTCTAATTAGTTAGCAGTTAGTAAGGATTCCAACACTGGATCACTGATTTGATCAGAGTAGCTAAATCTTTCACAGATGATCATACTTACAATATTGTTGCTATTGTGTACAACGGATGCAGGACCTTTCTTCTCTTCTGCCCTACCGCCAAAATGACCCTGGATTGTTTTGTTCCACCCCCTACCCCATCCCACAATTCTCTGTATACACCAAAAGATTGAACCAACACAGAATAGTGGGAAGGTCCATTTTCCAAGCATATGCTAATAAAGTATAGTCCAATGGGTAGTTAGCCTTAAGTGTTCGGTTGTCCATCTTCAGTGCATCAACTCAGAGTTTCAGCCCTTTACAAATTAGGAAATGGTTGAATGATTTATGATAAATGATTGTGATAGAAAACTACTATACTATAAAAAAATGAACTCTATGATCTTAGAAAAACATGCAAAAACTTTCATGCTAAAATAAAGAATGAATTAAGCAGAACCAAGAGAACATATATATTCAGTAACAGCAATATTATAAGAATAACTTTTTGTTGAAATCTTTACAAATTGTTAAGTCATTAGAGTTGATAGAGACAATAATTATCTAATTTAGCATGGTTCAATATCACTGATTTGATCTTACAAGGAAATGTTTTGGGCCAGAACCTGAAACAAGGTACTAAGTAGAACTAATAGAAACAATGCTTGTGTTCACACCTTTAGAGAGCTCATATAAAGCAAGAAGTATTAAAGTACTCATTGGAATTCACAAGTATGGGAGATTCACAAAGTAAATTTTGTAACTGTGAATTCACACCTCCCTTAGGTGTGCCTCTAGAAGAAGGAGTCAACCTTTGGGAGATCATATATAAAGAGGCTCTTAGCTTCAGGTTAGTTGGTTACTTTGAGTTAGAGAGAGTTACTTCGGAACATTGACTGGGGTAGGAGAGGAGCACTCTGGGAGGAAGCCCACAAGCCCTCTCTCCAAGGCAAGAGAGATTCATTCCATTTTCCACTTGGTGCTGGCTGGAGGCTGAAGAAAGCAGAGGCAGAAGCAAAGGAAAAGCTGCAAGAGCTCTTGGACCCAGAGAGATAGGTCTCAACTAACCGGGCTATTTTGGAAGGAGAAAATAAATGTTTGAACTTTTATCACCTGGCTGCATTTGGGGTAATTATTGGTCTGAACTGATACTAAGGCTGCCTCCAGAAAACCTCCCCAAGAAACCTGCTCCCAGAGAAAATTATTATATTTTAAAGAAAAAGAACACCACAACTTTTATTGACGAAGTCATTTTGACTATTATAAATACTCAAATTAACTTCAAAGGGAATATGAAGAGACTATTTGAATCCACAGAAAGAATCAATAAATAGAAGCATGTATAGAGTAATTTTACATATAGGTAGATTTGTGTGAGTATATATGTGTATGTTTGTGTGTGTATACATACATACATATTTATATCTAATGAAAACCATCTCTAGAGTGGGGCGGGGCAAAGGGAAGAAAAAGAAAAGAAAGATGTACTTGATAACTTTATTATATATTTTAAAGGAATAGCAAATTGTGCATAGTAGAGTTGTATTTTCCTGTAGGAAATAAATGTTTTATTCTATAAATTAAAAATTAAATAATTTTTAAAAAATAAAGTGGTAGACTTAGGATTTTTTCTTGGATCCTCTAAATACAAATCCAATGCTCTTTTAACAATAGGATACTACTTCTCACTTCATTTTGAGACAAATGAAAAACCTGAACAGAGTTTCTAAGTAATTAATAATTTATTTACTAATTAGGCTAGCTAATAATCAACAAATTGATGGTCAATAGTTCTCAGTAACCAAAGACACATAATGGAGGCCTTGAATGCCTCAAAATTTTTTTGAAAGGGAATGTCCTTACAATAATCCTGATTGCTAATTAATTAATGAGGTGCTAAGCCTTTAAATGAGGAAGTGGGCTTAAAAGTCTTCATCTTCTGTTGAGAATGAAACTTAATCATGATACTCAGCCAAATGCAGCAATTTGGACAAATGAACCAATCTCTACTCACACCACTCTGGTTGGTTTTTTTTTTTTTTCCTTCATAAGTTGGTCACTTTAAATTGTAATGGAAGAGTATAGGGGTATAGACAATATTTTGGGGCTAGAATTCACCTAGATTAGATTGTCTCAATTTGTACCAAGATGTAAATGGTTCAAAGCTATTTAATCTTTAGATGGGCATTAATAACTTAAGTGAAACCACATTTGACAATATTTGGAGTGGACTAAAGGAAGATATATAAGTGGATGTGAGGGCATCTTGCTACTTTGATGATCTACTTTGCTTAGATGTAAAGATGGTCTAGTTATAGGGTCTTCCTAATTCTCAACAGTCTGATTTCGGACCTCATCATTCAACTTGAAATTACTCTCTCCAAAGTTGCCAATGATTTCATAATTACCCAATCCAATGGCCTTTTCTCATCCCTCTTCCTTTTTTGACAATGCTGATCCCTCTCTTCTCCTTGATGTTCTCTTCTCTGTAGGTTTTCACTACAATACTCTCTTGGTTCTCCCCTTACCTCTCTTATTTCTCTTTCTCAACCTCCCTTAGTGGATCTTCAACCATGTCATACCTGCTAACTATAAGTGTTCTGCTGATCTATAAAAACAATCAGTATGATTATCAATACACACAGGGAAATTTTCATTTTCCCCTATCTCTAGGTACTTAACACAAAGATAGTTAAGATAAATTGATATACTAATGTTGAAGAGATCATTAAATAAAATGTCTCTATTGGTGTGAGTCATCATTAGCTCAATACAAACAAGCATAATTAACCTTGTATGTCTTTTTAAGTAGGAGCAAAATAGTAATAAAATAGATGCCTTGAACTATGAAGAACTTCATTTGCTATAATCCCATAATTTTGCAGATTAAGGAAGTTAGGCCAAGAGAGGTGAAATGACTTGCTCAAAGTTACACAGATAGTCCATGATTATTATATGTGATGAATATGTAAATCACTCTAAGATAGATTCAAAGAAATGAATAGAAAATCCATGATGAATTATTTAAGGCATATTTGAAATATGTGAGCTTCAGTAATAATTTGCATTCAAGGGGCAGCTAGGTGGCACAGTGGATAGAGCACCAGCCCTGAAGTCAGGAGGATCTGCGTTCAAATCTGCTCTCAGACATTTAACACTTCCTAGCTGTGTGACTCTGGGCAAATCACTTAACCCCAATTGGCTCAGCAAAAAAAAAAAAAAAAAAAAAAAAAAAAAAAAAAAAAAAAAAAGAAAAGAAAAGAAAGAAAGAAAGAAAGAAAAAAAGAAAAAAGAAAATTGCATTCAAATATTATCTTAAATTTCTCAAAATATTTTAATGACAACACTTTGATAAAATGGAAAGAACATTGGCTCTGGAACACAAACCATAGATTCACAACAATAACAACAACATTACCCTCACCAATATGTTCAAATGCTGACTTTGATAATTAATGTTTGTTTTACTACAAGGAAGTCATGTAGCTTTCCCAAGCTTCACTTTCCTTTTCTTTAAAAAAAAAAAGATTGGATATTGTGATCTTTGAAGTACTTTCAATTATAAATCAATTATCCTATAACTCCCTGGTTTTTAGAATGCTATTTGGAAGACTTTCTTATAAAATGTCTTTTAATGCAATTCTTTGACATTGAATAGTGAGTTGATCTGGCCCAAGATAATATTTCTTACATTCTTATTTTTCACCTGTATGGGACTGTGGGGAGGTGATGAGAGGTTATGAGAGGTTGTGAGAGCCTCATGGGTAAAGATTGCTAATAAGATTACATTTCATATATCCACCAGGATTTAGTTTTTTTATTTTTCCTGGAGATCCAGATCTACTCTTCCAATCCTTCTAATTTCTTTGATTCAAAAATTTTGTAATAGCAATGAGTACAGTTAACAATACATACAAGTAAACTTTGTATTTTTTTTTCTATTTCCAAGTGTTTGATACAAAAATAATTGAGATAAACAAGTCATTAAGGGCTAATTAGGTGATGTGTCTCTGATGATATGAGCAAAGTTTTAATGAGCCTTTGGAGAGTTGAGGATCTGAATAGTTTTTACTAATTTGTATGTTAATTAGAAAAGTATAAAACTTTAGTACATCCCTCTGTGTATAAAGAAGGTAATTATTTCCTGACTCCAGTAGATGAATGGTGAGAGAGTCTAAACATCTATATGGTACCAGAACTATGATACACAATTATGGATATTTCTAAGGTCTGCCTTGGTGATCTACACAAGGGAGTTGAGGTCTCATAGCAATGAAGTTACTAAGTCATTTAGGTTAACCTAAGTACCAACACAAATCTCTTCAAAGCATCATACAATTTTCAATTGTTATGGTACATGAGTATTTTTTATTTTTATTTTTACCAAAATAAGACTGTATTTTTACAATATATGAATGTCTATATATGCACATTATATATATATATATATATATATATATATATATATACATACATATATGTGTGTGTGTGTGTGTTCATACTTATAGCTTACATATATACATGAAATTGCAAGGCAATCAGGGTTAAGTGAATTGCCAAGGTTTGCAAAGCTAATAAACGTTAAGTGTTTAAGACTGAATTTGTATTCAGGTCCTTCTAATTCCAGGATCAGTACTCTACTAGCTACCCCAATTCTCATATTTTAGTAAAAAAAAATTCTGCTAATTTATATAAAAATTTTTCATGGTTCATTTTGCTATTTTATGGACAATATTGAACCCAACAGACAAAGATAACTAATATGATATTGTTCCATCTCCTAGATAGGTTGAAAGAAGGTGGTATGGTAGCAAGACTATTAGACTTGGAGTCAGATGAGATGTAGTGTGCACTGGTTTTGTCACATCCTAAATATGAGATTAGGAAAGTCATTTAATATCTCAACCTCAGTTTCTCAATTAGAAAATATGAAATAATGCTATTTTCACTACCTAGTTTACAGATTAACTGTTTATCATGTAAATTAGAATACCAAATGTCATCACAACTCAGACATAATTTTGGGAGAAGAACTAATCTATATGGATGCTGTATTATTTACTTATTCACTCCAATATTTTCAGCTCCAAGAAGTTATGTCATGTTGGAGTGGCATCTATCCTAAAAAGATAGAAGAAAGATAGCATGGAAAAGTGGATAGAAACTTTCCTCTGGCTCCATGACCCTAGGAAGTTTACAACAACAGCAACAACTAGCATTTTATTCATCACTTTGCAGCAAGTAAAGTACTTTACAAGTATTGTCTTCTTTACTATTTACAATATCTCTGTGAAGTACGTGCTATTATCATCCCTATTTTGCAAAAGAGGAAACTGGGGTGACAGATTAAATGGCTTTCTTGAGGTAGCTAAGAACTCAGGTCTTTTTTTGACTATATGTTTTTTGTTCTAGTGGTTGTTTCAATAAAATTTCTTAACTTAGTCTCTTAGTATTCCAAACAACTTGATGACTAAAAATTGCAGGAAGGTGTCTACTAAAGGAATTTTTTTAGTATTCAGTTTAGGAATTTTTTATTCTCATGTATAGTCCGGTTCTGTCTATATTAGACTTGGAAAGGAACAATGTTATGATGAATAACCTCCACTATCTCATTTGGAGAAATTAGATAATAAGTATACAAATTACTATAATCAAGGAAGAACTTCATTGGAATTATTAGTGATATAATCAAAATGAAATTAGAATTTAGAAAAAGGAGAGAAAACTTTCATATGATAAACTTGTGAAAATTTCATTATCGCACCATTTAAAATAATCTTGGAGGGCTTATTAAAATTAAAAATATATAAGTGGTGGGAAAGCATTCTATATAAAGTGAATATTGTAAGCAAAAGTATGAAGATGGGAAAGCCCGTAGTATGCATAGAGACTAATGAGTAATCAAGTTTTACTGGGTATTTAATAAACATGAAGCAGAGTGACAGTAGATAAAGGTAGGAAGGAAAGTTGGAGAATATTGTTTTGTATGTCCCAAATGTGTGCTGGACTGTCTGGGTACGGTATTCTAGGCTGCCAGGGTCTTACATACCAGTCTTCAGGACATTACGGATAAACGCTGAAAACAAGCCAATCGGGAGGTACAAACAGTCTGTCTTTATTCAGTCATCCTCTCAGAGGTTGGGGTAGCAGGAAGCAAAAGAGCAAGTTCCACTCAAAATTGTCTATACTTCCTCTCTTGAGGGATTATTCCATGCCCAGCCCACTCAGTACTGCCTAGGTGGAGTCACAGAAGGGAGATTTCTGGAGTTAATGCTACATCTCAGGAGGAGATCCACCAAGAAGACACACCCTTTACCACCTCAAGGATCTTATTAGCAGTTCTTTTAACTCTTGCAAGACATAACCTCCTGGTCCGCATTGTGAAATAATTTAACAAATATAATTCAATTATCACATACTAATTGAACCAATGATAATGGATAATATCACAAAAGATTGCAGAGATATATCAGGAAAAAAGCAAAGAATACAATACTTTACAAAGAATTATAAAAAAAATGAAGGAAAAAGCAAAGGAATAGCCAAAATGTATAGGGGATTCATAAAATTCAAGTGTGCTGTTATGATTCTATGAGAGGAAGTCTTATAAAGGAGAGAATGGTAAATGTTGCCAAATCCTACAGACAGATAGAGAGGAAAAGGGTCTGATATAAGGCTATTGATTTATTAATAAGGAGGTCATTGATTAAATCAGAGTAAATATAAGTAAAGTGATGAAAAAGAAAGTCAAATTTCAAAGTTTTGAGATATGAGGTGAAAGTAGAGAAAGGGAAACAGAGGTGTGATTCCTTTTTTTTTTCTGGTAATAATAGGAATGATGGAAATAACTAGCTTCCCTTTGAGAATGCAGAGACAATAATAACTTGTGCTACATAGTATTTTCAGTTTTACAAAGGATGTCATTTGATCCTCCAAATCTAATGGATTTGCTATTACTCTGAGCTCTTTCATTTAAATTGCAATCAGTCTGTGCTACATTTATGGCAGAACTGATTTTTCTTCACCAAAATATGAAAAGTAAACCTTGTTTCAGTAAAACCCAGGAAAAAGTAGCGATAGGAAAGTATATATTGCTTTAAAAAAATTCATACTGGTAATTAGGCTAGATGAAAGTACATTGAATTGAGACTTCCTCTCCCTTGTATAAGTCATCAAAGGCAAAACTTGGAAGTATTCATAAGTTTCCAAAATTCCAATATCTCTGTGAGATAAGTGTTATTACTATGTTCATTTTTCAGATAAGAAAACTGAATCTGAAAGTAGTTACTTGTTTAGAGTCATATGATAGATGTCTAATGGAAGTTCAAACTCAGATTTTGTCACAACAAGATGGAAGACTATTTTCTCAAATCATCATAAATTCTTAAAGTCTCCAAAATAAGAAATATGCATGAAGTAAATTATTGCAACTGTACCCACAGGTTAAAGCACTAAGAATCATAGCAAGGAATTGATGAACCTGATGAATTCACAGTAGAGAAGGCAAATGCCTAATCCCTAACATATTCATTAAGCATGTCAAGAACCTCCACACTCTTAGAATTGTGGTCTGAGTCACACAGCAATTCCCTTAATGCTACTTAAGTCTGCCCCTACTCTTCTTCCCCTTCCTATATCCCACTCTTTACCCTATTTTCTGTTTCAATAAGCCAAAAACTCAATCCATCCTTTGTCCACATCCTACATCAAGGAGGCACAAGTATAAGTTTGTTCTATTGTTCAACCAGAAAACTAAGAAAAGGCAGAAACTAGAGCAGGACTCAAGCATATGTGGGGAACTCTAACTGGCAGAAAAGTTCCTCAGTAGTCCAGTCTTATCTCCACTCAAGTAACCAGCAATATAGACTGAAGTCAATGAAAAGTAAATTCCCCAAGAAGGAGAGGAATCTGCAACAACTTTGAGGTTCAGCTACTCAGCTATATGTAGTATATATATACTACAGTGAATAGTAGGGGAATATTATGGAAAAAACAGAAATTACCAAAGATTTCACAAGAAAGAAAATTCAGGTAAAAATGTTGAGCACAAGCAGATAAAGCAACATGAGATATGTTAATACAAAAAAAGAAATGGCATCCAAGATATCTGTTAATCAGTACAAGAGAAGATATTGGATTCTGGGGATCAGATTATTTAGTTTCCAATTAATTTTGTCTTTTTCCCCCTAGCTTTTTATTGCATGCAATATTTATTGCATCATGATTGAAAAAAATACCTTTACTATCTCTGCCTTTCTGCATTTGATTTTGAGGTTTTTATGCCCTAATATATGGTCAAATTTGACCTCCAAATACAGAACTCAAGAAAAGCATTAAAAAGGTAAAAAAGAAAGAGCTCTTGAGAACTATATCTCTGTTATGGGTATACTTGGAGAGTGCAGGTAAAATTTGATTTTATTGTGATAATATGAAAAAGAAAGTAGAGGAGGAAAGAGAGTTGTATTAGAGGGAAAAGAGGAAAAAGAAGTTAAAATGAGGGAAATTACATCTCATGAAGAGGGAAAGATCTATTATAATTGAGGGAAAGAGGGGAGGGAGATGATCACTGTGTGAATCCTACTCTCATCAGCTTTGCCTGAAAAAGAAAATATCAGATTTATTTGGTTTCCCAGAGAAATTTCTCTCACTTTATAGGGAGGTGGGAGGGGAGATGGAAAAGGAAAGAGGGAGGCTAACAGAAGGGAATACAGAATTAGTAGGGAAAAGATATAAGAAAGAGGAAGGGACTGTAAAAGGAAGGGTTGTTTGAGGGAGATGGTGATCAGAAACAAAATACTGGGGAGGAGAGAAAGGGGGAAAGGAAAGAGAAAAGCATAACCTGGAGTAATTAAGATGGCAGAAAATACAGATTTAGTCATTTTAATTATGAATATGAATGAGATGAATTCTCACATAAAACAGAAGTAGATAGCAGATTGGATTAAAAACCAGAATCCCACACTATGTTGTTTATAGGAAACACTTTTAAAGTAGAGTGATACATTTAGAGTAAAGGCAAAAGGCTGGAGTAGAATTTATTATGCATCAGGTGAAGTAAAAAAGCAGGGGAAGCAATCCTGATCTCAGATCAAGCAAAAGCAAAAATAGATCTAATTAAAAGAGATAAGGAAGGAAACTATATCTTACTAAAGGATACCATAGATAATGAAACACTATGTGGTATAGCATCCAGATTCCTAATGGAGAAGTTAAGAGAGCTGCAAGAAATAAAAAAAACAAAAAACAAAAAAATAACTATACTGGTGGGAGATCTCAACCTTGCTCTCTCAGAACTAGATAAATCGAACCACAAAATAAATAAGAAAGAAGTTAAGGAGGTAAATAGAATTTTAGAAAAGTTACATATGATTGATTTTTGGAGAAAATTGAATGGAGATAGAAAGGAGTATACTTTTTTTCTTGGTGGTTCATAGAACTTATAGAAAAATTGACCATGTATTAGGGCATACAAACCTCAAAATCAAATGCAGAAAGGCAGAAATAATAAATGCATTTTTTCCAGCTCATAATGCAATAAAAATTACATGTAATAAAAGCCCAGGGGCTTTTTAATTCCAAAAATTAATTGAAAATTAAATAATCTAATCTGAAAGAATGAATGGGTGAAACAACAAATCATAGACACAATCAATAATTTTATCCAAGAGAATGACAATAATGAGAAAACATACCAAAATTTGTGGGATGCAGTCAAAATGGTTACTAGGGGAAATTTTTTATCTCTAGATGCTTACTTGCATAAAATAGAGAAAGAAAAGATCAATGAATTGGGCTTACAACTAAAAAAGCTAGGAAAAGATAAAATTAAAAACCTCACATTGAAATTCTGAAAATAAAAGGGGAGATTAATAATAAAATTGAAAGTAAAAATCAAGGAAATAAAGTAAGAAAAACTGAGAAAAAAATGAGAATTATGGGGGGAAATCATTTTTAAAAAGTTCAACAGTTTAGAAAAAAAAAGCACAAAAATCGGCTGCAAAAAACAAGTTCTTAAAAAATAGAATTGACCAAATTGGGGGGGAAAGTCCACTGAAGAAAACCACTCCTTTAAAAGTATAATTGGTTAAATGAAAAAGGAGGTACAAAAGCTAACTGAAGAAAGTGATTCCTTGAAAATTAGAATTGGGAAAATAGAAGCTAATGACTTTACAAGATGCAAAAATCAGGCAAACAAACTAAAAGAAAAAAAAATTAATTGAAGAAAATGTAAAATATCTCATTAGAAAAACAACTGACCTGGAAAATAGATCCAGGGCAGAGAATTTAATTGGACTAGCTGAAAGTCATGATAAAAAAGAAAAAAGAGAGAGATTGAGCAGCATCTTTCAAAAAACAATTAAGAAAAAACTGTGTAAAATAGTTGAAAGAATCCATTGATCCCTTCTTTTTTATTATTATTATTATTATTATAACTTTTTATTGAGAGAGCCCATGCCTAAGTAATTTTTTTACAATATTATCCCTTGCACTCACTTCTGTTCTGACTTTTCCCTTCCCTCTCTATACTCCCTCCCCCACATGGTAAGCAGTTCTATACAAATTAAATATGTCACAGTGTATCCTAAATACAATACATGTGTTCAGAACCGAACAATTCTCTTGTTGCACAGGAAGAATTGGATTCAGAAGGTAAAAATAACCTGGGAAGAAAAACAAAAATGCAAACAGTTTACATTCAATTCCCAATGTTCTTTCTTTGGGTGTAGCTGCTTCTGTCCATCATTGATCAATTGAAACTGAGTTAGATCTTCTCTTTGTCGAAGAAATCCACTTCCATCAGAATACATCCTCATACAGTATCATTGTTGAAGTATATAATGATCTCCTGGTTCTGCTTGTTTCACTTAGCATCAGTTCATATAAGTCTCGCCAGTCCTCTCTGTATTCATCCTGCTCATCATTTCTTACAGAACAATAATATTCCATAACATTCATATACCACAATTTACCCAATCATTCTCCAATTGATGGGCATCCATTCATTTTCCAGTCAGTAAACAAAATTCAAATGTGAAGGAATCACACTCAGGATTACACAGGATTCAGCACAGGGTCCTCAAACTTTTTAAATAGGGGGCCAGTCCCTCAGACTGTTGGAGGGCTGGACTATAGTAAAAACAAAAACTATGAACAAATTCCTATGCACACTCCATATATCTTATTTTGAAGTGAAGAAACAAAACAGGAACAAATACAATATTTAAAATGAAATAAAGTTAAATCAACAAACTTACCAGTATTTCAATGGGAACTATGGGCCTGCTTTTGGCTAATGAGATGGTCAATGTCTGGTTCCATATTTGTCACTGCTAGTCATAACAAGTGATGCAAGTGTGCATCTGTTAGTCTTTGATTTCAAATGTTTCATTCTGGAAAAAGTCTGTTCACAGACATAAGTGCTGCCAAAGATGGTTGCCATTTTGAGTGCATGGTTCCTGAGATGAGGATATGTCTCAGTGTTGGAATCTTTACAAACTGCTAGCTCATTAGAGTTGATAGATTATTGATCTGATCTTACAAGATGTTTTGGGCCAGAACCTGAAACAAGGTACTAAGTAGAATTAATTGATACAATGCTTGTGTTCACATCTTTACTCATTGGAGTTCACAAGTATGGGAGATTCACAAAGTTAACTGTGTAACTTTGTGAATTCACACCTCCCTTGAAGCTTAGGGCCAGAGAGCACTATGGGAGAAAACCCATAATCCCTCTCTTTTGTATCCCACAATTCCTCTCTCTCATATAAAAGAAACAGACAGAGGCTCTCGGGCAGATTTCAGCAGAATTACATGAAGAGTGGAGCTGGATTGAAGAAAGCAAAGGCAGAAGCAAAGGACAAAACCTTTGGATTTGGAGACATTCGGAGGAGCTCTTGGAACCAAGCAGAGAGATAGGCCTCTAAGAATCTATCTATCCAGGCCCAAGGAAAGAGACAAGACTTGGAAGGAGAAATAAACATTTGTATTTTTACCAGCTGGCTGCATTTGGAGTAATTATTGATCTGAATTGATACTAAGGCTGCCCCAAGAAAACCTCCCTGAGAAACCTACCTTCTCCCAGAGAGAACCATCATCTTATATTATATTTTAAAGAAGAAAAACACCACATCTCAGAGGGGAGAGATGCAAAGAAATTATGAAGACTGCTTGACTTGAATGCATCTTTCAGAGAGTCACAATTTTGCAGTTCAGCCAGTTTCATTTGGTAAATTGTATCCACATTTTCAATGTCAATAGAAAATGGGTTACACAAAAACTGTATGTCCTGTTCATGGAGATGAATCTCTTTAAATCTAAATTGGAACTCTTTTTGCAATTTTTCCAGTGAATCCACACATGTTTTGTTTGGGAATGCAATCAGCGATTTTTCCTCTAACAGATTTTGAGTTGTGGGGAGATGGCAGAAGTTTTCCTCTTTCACTTGTTTGATGAGGAGGCCTAATTTTACTTCAAATGCTTTGACATGTGATTGCATATCACAGATGAGCTTCCCGTTTCTTTGAAGTTGCATATTGAAATTGTTGAGTAGCTCTGTTACGTCTGTCAGAAAGGCAAGGTGCCATCTCCATTCTGCATCATTGAGCTCTGGTACTTCTTTGTTTTTTGAAAGCAGAAAAGTTGTAATCTGTGGAAGTAAGTCATAGAAATGTTTCAAAACTCTCCCTTGACTCAGCCAATGGACTTCTGTGTGGTATAGAACATCTTCATTCTCAACATTTAGCTCAGACAGAAATTCCTGAAATTGTCTATGATTTAGTGCATTAGCTCTAATGAAGTTAACACAAGATACCACAATTTTCATAACAGAGTCCCACTTCAGTGATTTACTATATAGCGCTTGTTGGTGGATGTGGCAGTGTATGGCTATTGGATGAGAATAGTTGTTTGTCCCTCTCTTGGTTAATGAGAGCAATTATTCCTTTCTTAGACCCCACCATGCTAGGAGCACCATCAATTGTCATGCTGGCTAGTTTAGCTCAGTCCATCTCCAAACCATTCATAGTTTGGCAAACCTTTTCATAGATAACCTCTCCTGTGTTTGTTCCTTTGATGCTTTGCAGTGCAACAAGCTCTTTTATGACTTCAAAATAATTATTTGTCCCACAAATAAAAATCAGAAGTTGTGCAGAATCATGAACATCATTGCTTTCATCAAGTGCCAAGGAAAAATATGAAATTTTTCTATGGAGTTTTGCAAATGCTGATGCAGATTGTCTCCCATTTCCTCAATCCTCTGTGTAATTGTAGGTCCTGAAAGACTCACTACTAAATAAATTGGCCTTCTCTGGACACATCTCTTTGGCAACAGAAAGAAGGCATTCTTTAACAAATTCTCCCTCCACCAATGGTCTGCCAGTGTGTACATTAGCTTGCCAACTTGAAAACTTGCTCGCAGTGATGAAATATTTAGCTGCTTCTGCTTCACAAAAGTATTTTGCTGAGTTGTCAATGTATTTTTCAGTTTTAATATTTTATCTTTTCTCACTTCTCCAACCAAACATTCATATTTATCTTTATGTTGAGTTTCATAGTGTCAACGCAAATTATATTCTTTGAACACAGACACTATATTCTGGCATATCAGATATACAGCTCTTTCCTTGTAGTGCATGAAAAAATAATCATAAGTCCACTGTTCTTTGAATATCCTACACTCCGAGTCAATTTTTCTTTTTCTTGACATCGTTATTTCCTAGGGATTCCAAATTGCTATTAGTAAAATATCAATATATATATACAGCGCTACAAAAACAATATACCAGCAATAACTTTGACCACACAGAGACATACAGACTGCAATGCCCGACTTCCTCCAAGCTGCCTCTGCACTGTGATGCCTCCGTTTCCCACACTCTCTCTTCTGCTCTTCACACTCCCACTTCTGACCTTCACTGCTGCAGTGAATTCCCCCTGCAGTGACTGTGACATGCGTAGCATGCATTGTACATCTCCTGCATCTGTCTGTTGTGCCATTACTGTATAAGACCGTGGGCTGTCAGTTTTCCATCTTCTGCATCTCTCTCCTTTCTCCACACCACACACCCCGGCCTGGGAACTTACCTCACCTTGGTATCACCTCACACTCTGTCTCCACCCCCTTAGCCCAGTGCAGGAAGTGTGTGTTGCTAATGCGAGTTTAAATCGAACATCACTTCTGGTCTGATTTTGCGACAACTCGGTGGGCCGCATAAACATCCTCAGTGGGCCACATCTGGCCCGTGGGCCATAGTTTGAGGATCCCTGTTCTATACTAAAGGATCAGAGGTTTTAGAATGTAATATTCTGAAAGGCAAAGGAGCTTGGATTACAACAAATAATTAGCTGCAACAAACTAAATATAATCTTTCAGGGGAAAAGATGAATATTCAATAAAACATGATACTTTCAAACTTTTGTGATGAGAAGACCAGAGTTGAACAGAAAATTTGGTCTTCAAAGAGAAGCATAACAAGGTAAAGAGGAAAAGAAAATTTAAAAACCAACAATAACATGATATTCAATGAGGTTAAAATGTTTACATCCCTACATGGGAAGATAATATATGTAATTATTAAGAACTGTATCTTTATTGGGGTAATATGAAGAAGTACAGAAGGTGTGGGTATAAGCTGACTTTGATATGGTAACAAAAATAGCTAATTGGTTGATTAAATGATTGTAATAGTAAAAAAAAAGACAAAATGGGGAAATAATATTACATAAAGAGGCATAAAATATCTATTAAAATAGTGGGAAAGAAAGTAAACATTGTTCAATTCTTATTCTCATTGGATTTGGGTCAAAAAGGAATAACATATACACTTAATTAGGTAAATAAATCTATCTTTTCTTATAGAGAAGTAAAAGGGGAAATGGGAAAGAAAAGGAAGTGGGGCTGATAGAATGGGGGGTATATTAAAGGAGGCTGTGGTCAAAAATAAAATATTGGTGAGGAGGGACAGGTGATAGGAGAGAAAAAATATAAAAAAGGGAAAATAGGATGAAGGAAAAAAAAAACAGTAATCATCACTGTGAATGAGATTGAAATGAATTCTCCCATAAAATGAAAGCAAATAGCAGAGTGCATTAATAAGTAGAATTCTACAGTATGTGGCTTATAAAAAACATATTTGGAGAAGAGAGCCACATGCAGAGAAAGTCAAAAGGCTGAATCAAAATCTATCATGCTTGCTGAAGTAAAAAGAAAAAAAAAGTCAGGGTTAGCAATCCTGATCTCAGAAAAAACAAAAATAAAAGTAGATCTAATTAAAAGATAAAAGGAAGGCAACTATAGCTTGCTAACAGGTACCATAGATGATGATACTAAACAATCTGTACCAAGTGGTATAGCACCCAAATTCTTTTTTAAAAAAGTAATATATTTAACACAAATACAAAATAAGAAAAAAATGAAATAGAAAAAACAAAACAAAAAAATTGTTATGTGCCCAATAGAAAAAACATCAGAGAGGATTCAAAATAGGTAACAATAAATTTCCATTTCAAGAAAGCATATATAAAAATATAAGATCGTATATTCATGCCTGACTGTTTTCTTTGCTTCCTTGTAGGTTTTCTTTTGTTCCCTGTTATCTACTTTTTACTTTATTTTTTTCCCCCATTTAATCTCTGCTGGTTGATCTCCTGGCCACAAGTCTCTCTACTTCAGGCTAATCTTCATTCAAAAAACAAAGTGATTTTTATAAAGTACAACTCTACTTGTCAGTTGTCTGTCTACTGTCTACAGACAGTTACCTGTCTATCCAATAAAATCTAGTGATTCTCTATCACTCCCAGAATCACTGACAAAATCCTCTAGTGTTCAAAGATCTTTGTAACCGCCTACCTTTTTAGTCTTACACCTTACTTCCCAACATGTACCATTCAAGCTAATGATATTGGCATCTAGGATGATCCAAGATACTCCAATTTCTGCCTCTGGGAATTTTCTCAGGATGTTCCCCATGCCTGGAATGCTCTCTTTTCTCAATAAATTAATAAACACTTATTAAGTCCCTATTATGTACCAGAGTCTGTGCTAAATGCTGAGGATTAAAAAAAAAAAGGCAAAAGACAGTTTCTGCCTTCAGAAAAGTCACAACCTAATAGAGGAGACAATAAGCAAATACATATATACAATCAAGCCATATTCAGAATAAGTAGTTCTGAATAAATATAAACAACACAAGAGAGTTAATAAAATTAAAAGGAATTGGAAAACACTTCCTTTAAAAAATAGCATTTTATGCTCTAAATCCTATCAGAGATATGAAAATTAAGACAACTCTAAGGTACCACTATGTTGTACTCCTAATGTTAACTCAACTTGAAACAAGGTGATAACTCAAGGGAGATGTTAGAATCCTAATGTTAACTCAATGGAATTGATACAATGCTTGTATTCACGCCTTTAGAGAGCTCATATAAGCAAGAAGTATTTAAGTACTCATTGGAGTTCACACATTTGGGAGATTTCAATGTTTAGTATGAGATATCCAAATTCACACCTCCCTTTATCCTTACCTTGGGAGGAGTCAACCTTTGGGAGATCATATATATTGAAGCTCTTAGAGCTTCAACTTAGTTACTTCGGAACATTGTCAGGGTTGGAGAGGAGCACTCTGGGAAATACAGAAGCCCACAAGCTCTTTTCCAGAGGTGCAACCAGATTCACTTCATCCCACACCATTGTGGTGGCTGAGATCCTGCACTTCCCCCACTGAAACCAAGCTGGTCTGAAAGGCTCTCCAGAAAGCTAGCCGAGCCCCAAGTAAAGGAAGCAAGAGAGATTCATTCCATTTTCCACCTGGCTGGCTGGAGGCTGAAAGACAAACCTTTGGATTTGGAGACATTCGGAGGGAGCTCTTGGAACCAAGCAGAAATATAGGCCACTAAGAAAAAGTAACTGGGATATATTGGAGACAATAAAAGATCTGAACTTTTAACACCTGGCTGCGTTTTGAGGTGATTATTACTTTCAACTGAAACTAAGGCTGCTTCAAGAAAACCTCCCCGAGAAACCTGCTCCCAGAGAGAACGATAATATTTAAAGAAGAAAAATACCACGCCACTACACACCTCTAAGATTGGCTAAGATGACAGGAAAAGATAATGGTAAATTTTGGAAGGATGTGAGAAAACTGGGACACTAATATATTGCTGGTGGAGTTGTGAATTGATCTAACACTTCTGGAGAGCAATATGGAACTATGGAACAAAGCACTATCAACCTATGCATTCCCTTTGATCCATCAGTGTCTTTACTGGGCCTGTATCCCAAAGAGATCATAAAAAAGAGAAAAGAACCTACATGTGCAAAATTTTTTGTAGTGGTCAGGAATTGAAAACTGAATGGATACCCATCAATTGGGCAATAGCTAAATAAGTTATGATATATGAATGTAATAGAATATTATTGTTCTATAAGAAATGATCAGCAGGATGATTTCAGAAAGGCCTGGAGAGTCTTACAAGACATGATGTTTAAGTGAAGGGAGTAGAATCAAGAGAACAATGTACACAGCAATATAAAATTATACCACAAATCCAATGGACTTGCCTCTTTTCAGCAATGTGGTGATTCAGACCAATTCCAATAGGCTTATGATGAAGAGAGCTATCTGTATCCAGAAGAAGGGACTGAGTATAAACATAATTTAAATTTAAAAGCTACTCAAAGGATCACAACATAGTATTTTTACTTTTTTTGCTGTTATTTGCTTGTATTTTGTTTTATTTCTCATTTTTCCTTTTTGATCTGATTTTTCTTGTGCAGCATGATAATTGTGGAAATATGTATAGAAGAATTGCGTATGTTTACCATATATTAGATTACTTGCCATCTAGGGGAAGGGATGGGGAGAAGGGAAGGAAGACATTTGGAACACAAGGTTTTGCAAGGATGAATGTTGAAAACTATCTTTGCATATATTTTGAAAATAAAAAGCTATTATTTAAAAAATAAAAAGTAGCATTTTAAAAGTAGTATTTTACCTTAAGCCTTCTTTTCTTCTCCCTCTACCTTATTTCACTTATTTCATCATTTTCCATGAATTCTATTATTGTTTCTATGCCAATGATGTAATGTCCGAGAAACTGAGGTATAAAGAGATTAGAAAGTTTTTAATCTTTTATTAATGGGAGAGTATAATTGACTGGACAGGACTCTCATCTCAAATTATCCAGTCAGACAGAGATTGGAGGCCAATTCAATAGTTTATTAAATGGAGAGATATACTGGGACCAAGGGATCCATGTTGGTCCCAGGGCTGGACGACACTATCATCTCAAAGAATCCAGAATCCAATGATGAATAAGAGAACCCCAACTTCTCAAATACCTTTTCTCTAAACAAAGGAAGGGGAAAGAAGCAGTAAAACTTCTGTCAGGATGAGGGGAGGCCATAAATTCCTACTAAAAGCCAGAGTCAGGATGTCTAAATTCCCCCTTATCTTGCTTACATTGACAATTTACAACCCCAGAGCAAATGGTCCCCAGTCTTAATGGACCAGAGGGGGAGTTTTACAGCTTATGGGATTGAGACAGAACAGTTAAGAAACTAATGCAGGGAAACTGAGTCAGGACAATTAAAGAGAACTGTGGCATAACAATGAGTCTTGAATCTAGTTTCCAGTTCTTAATTCTATGCTGCACTGCACTTCTGGACAGCAATCTACTCCACTGCCTACAAACCTTTATCTCTGTCTTCCTAAACTTCCCTGGGCTGGAAAAATAACTCAATGACTTTTTTCCTGATCAGGCTTTGATATAGTGCATTTTCTAGATTTTATGGAGGAGATATTTTGGGTAAGATGGGAGAAATGCTGACTCTCACTCTACTATCTTGGCTTTACCAATCCTGGATGATTATTAAAGATAAGTTCATTTTATGGTTGCAATTAATAGTTTTAAGAGTAGGGATTCATATAGAGAACCTTTGAAATCAGTAAGAATTATTACTCCTTGGTAAGCCAATATGAAATCCTTACATGTGAGTTAGAGAAAGCATACTATATCTCTATAATTAGCATACAAGTACATTCTATGCTATCACCTTTTTGGCTCACAAACACACACACACACACCACACACACACACACATTCCCTCTGTGAGGATAAAAGAAACGGAAAGTTCTATACTTATTGGAAACCTTCTACTCTTGATATACATAGAAAGGAAACAATATCAGTTTTGTTTTCTTATTTTTATGATAGCCCGCACAAATTGGAAGTTGGACTGCCCCCTAATTTGAATAACTATAAAAAATCCTTTAATAGTCACATTTGATGATTGTTTATATTATTTGGACCAGAGCCTACTTGTGGCAGCTACTACTCACATCCATTCAGACTCATTGGGCAGGAGATATTACTTAGACCTTTCATAATTTCAAAGAAAATATTTCATCCATGGCAATAATCTCCCCTACTCTGTGTGGCTAGTGACATTTATTTGCCACTCTATAAGGGTCCCTGGAAAATCAATCCATTATTTGAACTAATTATCTCCCACAACTTCTAAGACATGAGAAAAAGCATACAAGTCCTCAGACATAGATATATTCACTCATGTTAAATATATAACTATTTGTTTTTAAGATGAACTATGGAGTCATTAAAAGAAGTTCACAATTTCCAAAATGAAATCTAGTCCTCTTTCTTCCTACTATTCAACTCTTGACCCTGCTTTGATATAGAAATTCACTAGATGTTCAATATATATAAATATACATACATATGTATATATGTAAATGTGTACACATACACACATACTGATGTGCTAGCTCTAGTCACATGTCATAGTTAATGACAATAAATGTCCTTCATGTGCTTTTCCTGCTTCTGTAAACAAGGCTAGACTTTCTTGAATTTTTATGAATACTCTAGGGCTTGATACAATCAACACAATCTGTAAGGAATACTCCCATTTTGACTCTATGCTATATATTATTCAAGATAGCAAACATCTTTAAACAAAACATTGTCTTGCTTTCTCCCTCATTTAATATTAACATTCATTTTTATCTCATAGAGATAAAAGAAATATCTGTATCATAAATCTCAAAAATTCTTGTATTATTTGGAGAAATTCTTGGGAACGACATTTTTTGTGGAAGGACTTGAAAATAACATTTAAATTTTGTTTAAATGCCATTGTGCAGTCAATGAAAATTAAGTGCAGTGATATCTTTTATTGTTTACCTATCTCAGTCATTTTTTGTGAAGGGCTATTCCAAGATTCTCAATTTATTAACAATTGTTTCATATATAGCAAGAATATGCAGACACACAATTACAACATTCAGAGATTTTTCAGGAGACTGTCATGAATTAATTACCACAGTTTAATTGCATAATAGCTTAGATATCAGAAAGCTTGTTTAAATGATATAACCAGAAGTATTTTTCTATGAGTTTAGATTTTTCAGTTATGTTGATAGTTTTTTCTAGATACTATCTCACAACTGAATTCATTAATAATTGTATAAAGCCATGGTTCATGAATTAAGGCTTTGCATTGGTAGAGAAAAAGGCTCAGATGTTATTTTTTTTAAACAAATCATCAGAAATATAGTGATGAATTTTATTATCTGAATAAGTATCACCCAATGGCAACATGAACACACTGTTACTCCCTGAAAAGAATTTTTAGGTTCACAGAATTATAGATTTTTTATATGAAAAGAAATTCAGAAACTATGTAATCTACCATACTTGAAAAAGAATTCTCTCTATATCCCTAAAAATGATCACTCAATTTTCCTCGAAAGCATTCTATGAAAAAGGAAATCAAAAAACCCCACTAAAATTAAAAAAAAAAAAATCTTAAAGTTCTACCTATGTCTTATATTCCTGGGATCTAGTTAGAAAAAATTTATTCCTACATAGTTTCTCTTCATATATTTAAAGATGGCTATCATGACTTTACCTTCCTCCCCTAAGTTTTTAATTCTTTAGGTCAAACTTTACCAGTCCTTTCAAAGTATCCATCTATGATGTGAAATCAAAGTCTTTTGTAAACCTGGTTCCTTCCTCTGAATACTTTCTAACTTAGCAATATCCTTCCTAAATTTTTACTACTTGAATGGAACATAAAGCACTAGATGAGATATGACAAAGGTGGAACATAAAAATTATTCCTGGGCTTCATGCCTTTTTCTTTCTTTCTTTCTCTTTTTTATTATTATTTTTTTTTAGTATTAACATTTTTATTTAAAATTTTGGGTTCCTAGAAACATTATGAAATGCAAAATGGATAATTTTGATTATATTAAATTAAAAAGGTTTTTGTACAAACAAAATCAATGCAGCCAAGATTAGAAGGAAAGCAGAAAACTGGGGGAAATGTTTATATCCAAGGATTCTAATAAAAGTCTCATTTCTAAAATACATAGAGATGACTCAAATTTATAAGAATTTAAGCCATTCTCCAGTTGATAAATGGTAAAAAGATATGAACAGACAATTTTCATATGAAGAAATTAAAGCCATTTCAAGTCATGAAAAAAATGCTTTAAATCACTATTGATTAGAGAAATATAAATTGACAACTTTGAAATACCACTTCACAACTCTCAGATTGGCTAAGATGACAGGAAAAGATAATAAATTTTGAGGAGATGTGGAAAACCTGAACATTATTACATTGTTGATGAAGTTGTGAACTGATCCAACCATTCTAAAGAGTTATTTGGAACTATGTCCAAAGGATTATCAAACTGCGCATTTCCTTTGATCCATAAATGTTTCTACTGGGTCTGTAATCCCAAAGAAATCATAAAAAAAAAAAAAAGGATCCACGTGTGCAAAAATATTTGTTGCAGTTCCTTTTGTAGTAGCAAGGAATTAGAAACTGAGTGGATGTCCATCATTTGAGGAATGGCTGAATAATAAGTTGTAGTATATGAATGCAATGGAATATTATTGTTCTGTAAGAAATGGCAGCAAAATGTTTTCAGAAAGACCTGGAGAGATTTACATGAATTGATGCTGAATGAAATGAGTAGAACCAAGAGAACATTGTACACAATAACAATAAGATTATGATCAATAAAGTGATCAATTGCAATGGGTATTGCTTCAGGCCAATACCAACAGTCCTGTTATAGAGAGAGCACATAAAGAGGGCTATGGGGGCTAAATGTGAATCACAATATAATATTTTCACTTATTTTATTCTTATTTGCTTGCTTGTTTTCTTTCTTTCTCATTTTTCCCCTTTTGATAACTGTGGAAATATGTTTAGAAGAATTGTACATGTTTAACCTGTATTGGATTATATGTTTAGGGGAGGAGACAGGAGAGGAAAAAGGGAGGAAAATTTGGAACACAGGATTTTGCAAGGGTGAATGTCGAAAATTATCTTTACATGTATTTTGAAAAGTAAAAAGTATTATAAAAAAGTAAAATTTTGCATTCCAAATTCTATTCCCCCCCCTCCCCCCGAGGGTAAGCAAAAATAGCACTCAATCATTTGTAGCTTTTACGCATGGGATTATGTAAGACATTTTCATATTAGTCATTTTGTTCAAGAAGATTTGATTAAAATTTTAAAAATGAAAGCAAGTGAAAATAGAATGTTTCAGTCTGTATTCAAACAATATCTTGAGTCAGATAATATGATTCATCACTGATCATTTTGTATTGTCTTGGATCATTGCATTTCTGAGAAGAGCTAAGTCATTCACAGCATTGAACAATATTGCTATTACTGTGTACAACATACTCACTTCATTATGCTTCACTTCACTATGCTTTCGTTCATATAAATGTTTCCACATTTTTCAGAAATCCACCTATATTATGAGCCAGAACTTGAAACAAGGTGATAACTCAATGGAATTGATAGAAACAATGCTTAAGTTAACACCTTTGAGAGCTCACACATTAATTCACATGTTTGGGAAATTTCAGGATTCAGTATGAGATATCCAAATTCACACCTCCCATAATCCCACTCTCAGAAGAAGAGTCAACCTTTGAGTTTACACCTCTAAAAAAGTATAAAAACAGCTGAGCTCAGTCAGGAGACTTCAGTTGAAAAAGATTGAAAGCCAGAAAGAAGTCAGTCAGTTCAGAAGATTGCCAGGAGTCGGAGTGGAGGTAGAGGCAAAAGACTAGCAAGGAGAACTCTCAGAACCAAAGAAAGCTAACTGAGCTATTTTGGATGAGACAATAAAAGATTTGAACTTTTATCAGCTGGCTGTATTTGAGGTGACTATTGATTTGAACTGAAACTAAGGCTGCCTCCAGAAACCTCCCCAAGAAACCTGCTCTCACAGAGAATAATCATATACCAACCAAAAGAAGAACACCACACATCTGCTTTTCATTTCTTATAGCATAATAATATTCCATTATGATCACATACCACAGCTTATTTAGTCATTTCCCAATTGATGAACATCACTTTCATTTCCAATTTTTACCACCACAAAAAAGAAGTATTACAAATATTTTTGAACCCACAGGTCCTTTCCTATTCTAACTTTATTGGATGTTTTTGGAATATAGACCTAGCAGTGGTATTGTTGGATCAAACAATATGAAGTTTTATAGTCCTTTAAGCATAGTTCAAAATTACTCTACAGAAAGGTTGCATCAATTCACAACTCCACTAAGAGTGCATTAGTGTCCTAGTTTTCCCACATCCCTTCCAATCGTTATTATTTTTCTTTTTTGTCATTTTAGCTAATCTGAGAGATGTAAAATGATATTTTTGAAGTGTTTTAATTTACACATCTCTAATTAATAGTGATTTAAAGCATTTTTTCATGTGACTACAGATATCTTTGATTTCCTTGTCAAAAAGTTGCCTGTTTATATCCTTTGACTATATATCTATTGAGATATGACTTGTGTTTTTATAAATTTGAATCTGTTTTCCATATATTTGAGAAATGTTTTCTTTAGGTTTCTGCTTTCCTTGTTATTTTGGTTGCATTGATTGTGCAAAAACTTTTGAATTTTATATAATAAAAATTAAAAAACATAAAATAGATTTTGTAATGCTTTCTATGTCTTCTTGGGTCCATAAGTTTCATATCCATAATTCTGACAGACCAACTATTCCATGCTCCCTCAACTTGTTTATGGTATCACACTTTATGTATAATTCAAGTACCTATTTTGACAGTAATTTGGTATACACCATTTTATAATATAGTTTGGAATCTGATATGACAGCTTAAAGAATTATGTGCTAAAATAACAGTTTGGTCATGTATATTTATTTTGTATTTAATTTATACTTTAATATATTTAACATGTATTGGTCATCCTGCCATCTAGGGAAGGGGGTTAGGGGAAGGAGGGGAAAAATTGGAACAAAAGATTTGGCAATTGTCAATGCTATGAAATTACCCATGCATATAACTTGTAAATAAAAAGCTATTAAAAATTAAAAATAAAGAATTATGTGCTAAATTTATTATATTTTAAAAGAATAAGCAAACTACACATGAAAAATTCACAGATTCAGTTGCTGTCCCTCTATTTCTCATAGATTTATGTGGTATTCTTCTTCTTTAATATATAATAATGGTTCTCTCTGGGAGCAGATTTCTTGGGGAGGTTTTCTGGAAGCAGCCTTAGTTTCAGTTAAGAGAAATAATCACCCAAATGCAGCCAGGTGCTAAAAATGCAAACGTTTATTTTCTCCTTTCAAAATAGCCCAGTTACTTTTTCTTAGAGGGCTATCTTTCTGCTTGGTTCCAAGAGCTCCCTTCGCATGTCTCCAAATTCAAAGATTTGTCCTTTAGCCTCTAGCCAGCCAGTTGGAAGTTATAATGAATCTTTCTTTGCCTCCGAGAGAGGGCTTCTGGATGAACTCACTTGACACTCTCTTCTCAATCTAAATTCAGCTGAACTCCAGTCTGCTTCTTATATATCATCTCCTAAAGGTTTACTCCTCCCCTCTGAGGGAGGGATTAAGGGAGGTGTGAATTTGGGTATCTTGTACTAAACCCTGAAATCTCTCAAAAGTGTGAACTCCAATGAGTACAAGTGTGAATACAAGCATTGTTTCTCAGTTCCACTTAGTACCTTGTTTCTTCTGGCCCATAATATCTCCTTATAAGATCAGATCAATCATACTAAATTAGATAATTATTGTCTCTATCAGCTCTAACGACTTTACACTTTGTAAAGATTCCAACAGATTTATGTGGAAAACAAAAATAATATGCTTATTATTAATATATCAGATATTTTCAATTAATTTATAGGCATATGATTTGGATAGTGAGATTTCTGAATTCCTCCTGCTAAATCAAAAAGCTGCTTCTTTTAAAATAGTTTACGTTTTACAGAAATTCAACTGCAACAATAAAAATGAAAACATGGAATCAGGATTATTAAGTAATATAATCAACATTAATATTGATATGAGAGCCCTCTCAGAGGGACTTGGTAAGAATCTGACTTTTTCTGCAAAGGGCAGGACAGCTGTGGCAGAGAGACAGAAAGAGAGATAAAGACATGAGCAAAGACAGAAAGACAGAGACAGAAATGATGTATGATGTATATCTTTTCTAACAGTGATGGCAGCAAGAGGGCTATAAATGAAAAACATCTGGGATATTTCCCTTCCCAGGCCCACAAAAAGTAAAGAAAGCCAAGAGGGCAAAAAAAAAAAAAAAAAAAAAAAAAAAAAAGAAAAGAAAGAAATATAATGCTTTTTCTTTTAAATAATAGCTGCTTATATGTGTGTCTGGACCATTAATATAAATGTTTTATAAGTAATGTAAAGAATGAATCTCAATCCTTTTCCCTTTGCTCTACTTTGACTTGGACATAATGAGCAACCATTTTCTGAGCTTATTCATTTATAGTTTTTACATATCCAGTTTTACTTCTCATAAATATCTGTGCTATTTACAATAGGTGCTTTTCCTTATTACATCTCTTTTTCCTGTCTGATTGTGCAGGGCCCTAACTCTTCAGCCACACAGAATATTGGTTGATTAGGAAGGTTTTTTTTTTTTTTTAAATTAGTTTCTGGTTCTAAGTCAGTATCCCTAATCTCATGTTCATTGTTAGAAAATCTATCTAACTGGGGATAAAGTATTATGAGCTATTTGACTTTTTTTTTTTCTGTTAAAAGCTCCTAAAAGCAGAAATTTCAAATGAAGGTTTTGGTCACTTATTTCCTAAATTTAGTGAAATTAAATTTCATTGTAGATCGCTGGGGAACTTTTTTTTGAAGGATAGTATCAGAACAGTCATGATTTCAGTTTTACTCCCATTATAATTACCCAAACCCAGAGATCTCTCGTGTTCTATTCAAAGACTTTTTTGGAGAAAAACAATATACATGATTATATACGATATATACATATAAACTTTACATAAATATATATCAAATTTTATATAATAAAAAACTATATAAAGTAGAACTTTATCATAATCACAATATTATAATATGATATATAAATAAAACTCGAGATTCATGCTATCTTGACTTCCTTCTTGATTTCCAGCATCTCTAGTAACTAGTTTTCTCCCACTTCTCTTGTTTCTTCTTTTAAAAATGGCAACATCACAATATGACTTTGGAACAATTTCAGTTATTTTATTCACTTTAGCTTCTCAGGGATACTTTTGAACTCACATTTGTTATTATTTCTGTAATGTGAAGGATCCATAAAACTTCAGGGGAAAACCAGTTTTTCAAAGGCAAGTTACACTAAAATCTAGGTAAACTATGGCTATAACATTATCCTTGTCTACTTAGCTTAATAATTCTTTTGAGAAAAGAAATAGTGATGGTATGGTCGAATTTTGATGAAGCCTTGGCTCTTTGTGATCAATTTTCTTTTTGCAGGATTCTTTTCCAACCTTTTAATTACTAGAATTTTGCCAAAACAGCAAAGTTTACTGCCCTATGGTTTGTAGACTCCATTTTCTTGTCTTAAAAAAGCAAACAAGCAAAAAATCTTCTATTCCCTTCTCCAATACTGTGGTGTCTTGGAGGTTGGAAGAATACCTAGCACAAAGGAGGAAAGAAAGTAGAAAATCCTACTAAAGAGAAGGAAGCTAGCTGCAGAAAGTGGTTGCTTTTCCTATAAGTAATGATGCATAAAAGTTGTGATAACCATTTAGTAGTAGTCAAAGGAACAAATGTTGAATTCCAGTCACCAAGTTTTTGGTAACGGTAAAAGAATCATCCAATTATATTCAGGTGATTTTTATGGGTATCAATAATATACCTAGAAAGAATCTCAATAGTACTGCTAAAATATGAAGACCCAAACAAGAAATTGGGAATACAATTGCTATTTTAATCACTAATTCCTATTTTTTTCAGAATTGAGAAAGAGGAATGGGCTATGAAAGAAACTGTGTCCAGAAAGTTTGTTTACCATCATTTTTCATTTGCCCCTTTATTTGCTCCCAGAAGCCTCCTCAGTGACCCCTTTACTTCCTTGTTTCTCAGTGTATAGATGACTGGGTTGAGGAGTGGAGTCACTATATTGTAGAAGAGGGTGAAGAACTTGCCTTGGTCCTGAGAAGCACTGTTTCCTGGTTGCATGTATATATAGATAATGTTGCCATAAAAGAGGGATACTATAATAAGATGGGAACTGCAGGTGTTGATGGCTTTCTGTCTCCCTACCCCTGACTTGATATGTAATACTGCCTTGGTGATATAGCCATAAGAGATCAGAATAAGGATTAAGGGTGTCAGTACAATAATCACTGCCAGCACAAATATAGTGTTCTCAATGACAACAGTGTTTACACAAGCCATCCGAATCAGTGCTGGCATTTCACATAAGAAGTGGTTTATCTTGTTGTTTCCACAACGAGGCAGTTTCAGAGTTATAGGAGACATAGTCAATGAGTTGATCACACCACCAAACCAAGCAATAGACACTAGTCCCAGGCAGAGTTTTGGATGCATAATCACTATATAATGAAGGGGCTTGCAGACAGCAACAAAACGGTCATATGCCATAACAGCCAGTAAGAGACATTCAACACCACCCAGAGCCAGGAACAGAAAAAGTTGAATAGCACAGCCTGTGTGGCTAATGGTTTTATCAGGCCCACTTAGGTTATAGAGCAGTTGTGGGATAGAGCTGGTGGTGAAACAGAGATCCAGGAAAGAGAGGTGGGTAAGGAAGAAATACATTGGTGTATGGAGGCGAAAGTCTATTTGGGACACTAAAATGATGGTTGTGTTACCCACAACTGTCAGGAGATAGGCAATCAAGATGACCACAAAAAGAACTAACTCAAGCTGGGGCCTGTTGGAGAATCCTAGAAGGATAAAATCATATTGAATGCTTTCATTGGTCCCATCCATCATTTGTACTAAACCTGAAGAGAAGAGGGAACAGAAATAATGAATAGATTACCACAGTCCTTTGTACATTATAGTTTAGTGCTTTAAAATCAATTTTTAAGATGTCTACTGAAATATCAATTACTTGGAATCTTTATTTTTCCGCATTCTTCAAAAGAAATAAAACTAATTGTGAAACCTGAACTTTTATATCAAAGATTCCTGACTACTAACATAAAGTTGGTTCATAGCATATTTAAGCATTCTCTTTATTCAAAGTGCCTTTTTTATCTACAACTAGTTTCTGTGATATCATATTCTCTTGGAGTTCCTACTCTTAATCTCTATGACTGCTCCTCTTTTCTCTTTGTTGCCTCCTCTTCCTTCTAAGATAATGATGGAGTGAATATAGGTTGGCAAATTTAATAAAATCTGAATAAAACTAGATTTGGAGATTGAGCTTAATTCTGTTGATCAAAAAATTATCTGTGGCTTTATGTTTCCTAGCAAATTTAAAATAAGTTCATTAGTCTAGCAATTTAAATGCAAGCAAATTTGGTCCCATTCTACCTTTCTAGGTTTTTTTTTTTTTTTTTTTTTTTTTTTTTCACTATTTACTCTGATTGGAATATCCTGCCACCATTATTTGTATGTTCTATCTCCATGATTCTGAAATTTACCAATCTAATTATAACTCATTAGCCTTCTATCCCTTCCTATGCTTTACATTTCCTAAATCTCATATTACTTAAATTTTCTTTCCCTGTTTCATCCATCTGTCTCTCCATTCATCCCTTCTTTCTCAAGCCATTACCCTTGCTCTTGTTTTCAATTTCCTTGTTTTATTCTCTTGATATTCTAACTTTTTAACATTTAATATTCTAACATTTTAACTAGTTAAACTATATAATATATATCCTTTCTACCTTTGCACACCTTTTCATTTTGTCCCATTGTTGTTCAGTCATTTCAATTGTTCCTGGCTCTTTGTGACCCTATTGGGATTTTCTTGGCAAAGATACTGGAATAGTTTGCCATTTCCTTTTCCAGTTCATTTTCAGATAAGGGATCCAAGTAGATAGAGTTAAATGACTTGTTCAGGACTTACTAGTGTTTGAGGCTGAATGTGAATTCATATCTTTCTATTACCCCTCCCCACATACACATACACACACTAGCCACTGTGCCACCTAACATCCTTTTTTCCATAGTCATGGATTAATTCCAAACCTAAATTCTGGACTAATTCCACTATATGCCTTCATAGCTGTGTCTGATGTAATAGATACCATTGGAAGAATTCACACAATTGTATTCACTAGGCCTGTTACAGAAATATATATTATCTTTTCTAATCTAGAATTTCACAGTGACATGAAACTTCTTTTATTTCATTCTCCCAAGTGCTTTTTTAAAGTGAAATTTTTAAAATTTCCTGCAAGACACCTACACTATCTCTTATCCATTCACTCTCAGCAAAATAATTTGAAGTTTCATGCTTCACTGAAAAATCTGAGGCATGATTTCTTACCTTTATTCTAATTCTAAGACTCAGATAACTTTATCATGCTCCTTTTCTTACCTCTGGGCACATTTACAAAGTGAAGTGACTTTTCTCTTTGGATGGTGAAAATATGTATCTATACATCCATCTCTCACTCTCCTTCCCTCTTCCTCCTTCTTCCCTTCTCTTTCTCTTTCCCTCTCCCTCTCACTTCTTCTCCTTCTCTCCCTCCCTCCCTCTCCTTTTCCCTTTCCCTCTCTCTCTCCTTTCTTCCTTCCCTTCCTCTCCCTTTCCCTCCCTCCTACTCTCTCTCTCTCTCTCTCTCTCTCTCTCTCTCTCTCTCTCTCTCTCTCTTTCTCTGTTGCTGTTTCTGTCTCTATTTTTCTATTTATCTATCTCTTTTATTCCATCCCATCTGACTTTCTCTAGAATATACCCTTTCCTAAGATGACAGGAAAAAATAATGATGAATGTTGGAGGGGATGCGAGAAAACTGAGACACTGATGCATTGTTGGTGGAGTTGTGAATGAATCCAACCATTCTGGAGAGCAATCTGGAATTATGCCCAAAAAGTTATCAAACTGTGCATATCCTTTGATCCAGCAGTGCTACTACTGGGCTTATACCCCAAAAAGATACTAAAGAAGAGAAAAGGACCTGTATGTGCCAAAATGTTTGTGGCAGCCCTGTTTGTAGTGCCTAGAAACTGGAAAATGAATGGATGCCCATCAATTGGAGAATGGTTGGGTAATTTGTGATATGTGATTTTTTTTCCATTCCCTTATTGTTTTTTTTAAATTTAATAATAACTTTATATTGACAGAATCCATGCCAGGGTAATTTTTTTACAACATTATCCCTTGCACTTGTTTCTGTTCCAATTTTTCCCCTCCCTCCCTTCACCCCCTCCCCTAGATAGCAAGCAGTCCTATATATGTTAGATATGTTGCAGTATATCCTAGATACAATATATGTTTGCAGAACCGAACAATTCTCTTGTTGCACAGGAAGAATTGGATTCAGAAGGTAAAAATAACCCGGGAAAAAAAACAAAGATGCAGATAGTTCACATTCATTTCCCAGTGTTCTTTTTTTGGGTGTAGCTGCTTCTGTCCATCATTTATCAGTTGAAACTCAGTTAGGTCTCTTTATCAAAGAAGTTCACTTCCATCAGAATACATCCTCATACAATATCGTTGTCGAAGTGTATAATGATCTCCTGGTTCTGCTCATTTCACTTAGCATCAGCTCATGTAAGTCTCGCCAAGCCTCTCTGTATTCATCCTGCTGGTCATTTCTTACAGAACAATAATATTCCATAACATTCATATACCACAATTTACCCAGCCATTCTCCAATTGATGGGCATCCATTCAATTTCCAATTTCTAGCCACTACAAACAGGGCTGCTACAAACATTTTGGCACATACAGGTCCCTTTCCCTTCTTTAATATTTCTTTAGGATATAAGCCCAATAGAAACACTGCTGGATCAAAGGGTATGCACAATTTGATAACTTTTTGGGCATAATTCCAGATTGCTCTCCAGAATGGTTGGATTCGTTCACAACTCCACCAACAATGCATTAGTGTCCCAGTTTTTCTGCATCCCCTCCAACATTCATCATTATTTTTTCCTGTCATCTTAGCCAATCTGACAGGTGTGTAGTGGTATCTCAGAGTTGTCTTAATTTGCATTTCTCTGATCAATAATGATTTGGAACACTCTTTCATATGAGTGGTAATAGTTTCAATTTCATCATCTGAAAATTGTCTGTTCAAATCCTTTGACCATTTATCAATTGGAGAACGGCTTGATTTCTTATAAATTAGAGTGAGTTCTCTATATATTTTGGAAATGAGGCCTTTATCAGAACCTTTAACTGTGAAGATGTTTTCACAGTTTGTTGCTTCCCTTCTAATCTTGTCTGCATTAGTTTTGTTTGTGCAAACCCTTTTTAACTTAATATAATCAAAATTTTCTATTTTGTGATCAGTAATGGTCTCTAGTTCATCTTTCGTCACAAATTTCTTTCTCCTCCACAAGTCTGAGAGATAAACTATCCTATGTTCCTCTAATTTATTTATAATCTCATTCTTTATGCCTAGGTCATGGACCCATTTTGATCTTATCTTGGTATATGGTGTTAAGTGTGGGTCCATGCCTAATTTCTGCTATACTAATTTCCAGTGTGATATGTGAATGTTATGGAATATTATTGTTCTGTAAGAAATGACCAGCAGGATGAATACAGAGAGGCTTGGAGAGACTTACATGAACTGATGCTAAATGAAATGAGCAGAACCAAGAGGTCATTATATACTTCAACAACGATACTGTATGAGGATGTATTCTGATGGAAGAGGATTTCTTCAACAAAGAGAAGATCTAACTCAGTTTCAATTGATCTATGATGGACAGAAGCAGCTACACCCAAAGAAAGAACACTGGGAAATGAATGTAAACTGCTTGTATTTTTGTTTTACTTCCCGGGTTACTTATATCTTCTGAATCCAATTCTCCATGTGCAACAAGAGAACTGTTCGGTTCTACACACATATATTGTATCTAGGATATACTGTAACCTATTTAACATGTATAGGACTGCTTGCCATCTGGAGGAGGGGATGGAGGGAGGGAGGGGAAAAGTTGGAACAGAAGTGAGTGCAAGGGATAATATAAAAAATTACTCAGGCATGGGTTCTGTCAATAAAAAGTTATAAATATATATATAAAGAATATGCCTTTTCAATTTCTTCCATGAATAGCTTTTTAATTTTGGTATCTTCATATGTATCTCTTTTATTTTTAAATTTTCAATATACAAAGACATACAGAAAAAATGATCATATATGAAATTATTAATCTAATGTGTAAAAGTTATTTTAAATATATATTAACTTTAATGCTTTTTTGTTTATGTACTCTTTTGAATTTTCTTTTGCTCCCTTCTATATATTTTCACTTTTAAAAATTCCTCCTTTCCTTTTCTTTGGCATTGCTATCAATACTCACACACTCAAAATAAAAAAAAAATTCCCATGTATTTAATAAGTATGTATTAGCTAAAAAAAAAAATTATCTGCTGGCTATGTCTGAAAACATCAAAAGGTGGGATGATTGGCTCACTGTAGTCTTTTGCAATCATATTTAGCAATTACATTGATGTGAGTTTTTAAATTTTTCAAAGTATTTTTCTTTTTTCTTTTTAAAATATTTTATTTTATTTTATTTTATTTTATTTTATAATAACTTTATATTAACAGAATCCATGCCAGGGTAATTTTTTTACAACATTATCCCTTGCATTCATTTCTGTTCCGATTTTTCCCCTCCCTCCCTCCACCCCCCCCTCCCGCTCCTAGATGGCAAGCAGTCCTATATATGTTAGATATGTTACAGTATATCCTAGATACAATATATGTTTGCAGAACTGAACAGTTCTTTTGTTGCACAGGGAGAATTGGATTCAGAAGGTAAAAATAACCCGGGAAGAAAACAAAGTATTTTTCTTTAGATTATTTTAGTAATTGTGTAAATTGTACTTTTGGTTATGCCCAACTGAATAATTTCATACAAATTTCTTTAAATTTCTATGAATTCATTCCTTTAATAATTACTTATAGATTAATGCTATTTATGTAGATTTCTATGTCAAAATTTGTTCAACCACTTCTCATTTGATAGGCATATGCTTTATTTTCTGCTACAATAAAAATACAACTGTAAATGATTTTGTACAAATAAGATCTAAAAGTATAAGTACTTTTTTCCCTTCTATTTTTGTAACATCTTTGGATTATATGGCTCAGGGTCACTTTACTTTATATCAATAATTGGGCTTAGGAATATACAGTTTTATTTGACTTCTTGGATATAATTCCAAATTACTTAAAAAATTGTTAGGCCAATTTATATACTTCACCAACATTGTCTTGACTTTCAAAAATTATGTTTTCTTTTCTTGTTATCTTTGATTATTTGATGGCTATAACCTCATTATAGTTTTAATTGGCATTTCTCTTATTATTACTGATCTGGAGTATTTTTTCCATTGTTGTTGATAATGGAATTTTTTCTTTTGATAAATACCTATTTAAATTTCTGCATATCTGTTCTATTGGGAAATAGTTTTTGTGCAATATATATATATATATATATATATATATATATATATATATATATATATATATGTATATATATATTTTAATATATTTTATTTAATAATAACTTTATATTGGCAGAATCCATGCCAGGGTAATTTTTTTACAACATTATCCCTTGCACTCGCTTCTGTTCCGACTTTTCCCCTCCCTCCCTCCACCCCCTCCCCTAGATGGCAAGCAGTCCTATATATGTTAGATATGTTGCAGTATATCCTAGATACAATATATGTTTACAGAACCGAACAGTTCTCTTGTTTGTGCACATATATTTGTACAAATTCCCTACATATTACTGTTATGATTTTTACAAGGTAATAAGACAGCGGAATTGATCTGATTCTACAAGGAGATGTTATGGGGCTAGAACTTGAAACAAGGTACTAAATGGAATTGAAAAGATAATGGTTAAATCTAATTTAGCATTGATTTAATCCTAGAACAAATAATGGTTTCCTAGTGATATAATGATTGCAATCTATTCAGTGTGCAGCATATAACAAGGAGCTCCCACAAACCCACCACACCCAGAAGCCCACTCTCAGAGGCAAGACAGATTCATTCCATATTAGACCTGTATGCTGGCTGGAGACACTTGGAGTGAGTTCTTGGAACCAAGGAGGGAGATAAGCCTCTAAGAAAACTTACCAGCTATTTTGGAAGAGACAATAAAAGATCTGAACTTTTAACAGCTGGCTGCATTTGAGGTGATTATTACTTTGAACTGAACCTAAGGCTGCCTCCGGAAGCCTCCGGAGAAACTTGCTCCCAGAGAACATTATATTTTAGAGAAAAGAACATTACATATTACTATCAGAGAGATTTAGTAATAAAGCTCTCTATATGTATACCCCATTCTCAGATAACTGTTTAAATTCTACTTCTAGCTTTACTGATATTGTTAGTTCAAAAATAGTACAATCTCGTATAGTTTGAATTGCTCATCCTTTCTTTTGTCTTTAATTTATTTAACTTACTTGGCTATTTGGAACTTGTGTTACATTATTTGAAATGGAGAAGTGAAGTCAAAATGGTATAGTAATAGAAATCAATACAATCAACTCAATTCAAGAGTCCCCTAAACAGATTTAGAAAATCCTGATGGGAAAAATCTAAGAAAAATTTAGTGAGTGATTTGCCCATTCCAGATTGGAGAAAGACAAAGATGTCTGTGGATACAGGGGTAAAGTCTGTCCAGGATCATAAGAACTCAAAAGAGATTATGTACCATAGCAAAAGGAAGTCTCAGATACATGGCACAACCTTAGGTGCAGTGTGCAAACAGATGTCAAGTCTAATCAAGTTCTAGGTCAAAAATCCAAAAGAGACTTTGGATATGTCCCAGCTTGGGATAAAGAGGCTAAGGTAGGGAAGCCATAGGTCATATATTGAGAGAAGAGAAAGTTTAGAAGCTACCAGTAGCCATGTGGCTCAGATCCTGGGAGCAAATCAGAATCTCATTTCCAGCTTCTAATCCAGTCTGAAGTCTGTAGAAAAATAACTACTGTAAGAATCGCCAACCAAAGAGGTACCCACAGGTCAGTCACTTAGAACAAGCTAAACTTCTCAATGGTTTCACAGTGAGTCTACTTTTGTTTATACCCAAAGCCAGATAAGGAACAAGCAGAATTCATACCAGGGTGGGGGGGAGGGGGAACAATAAAACTTTGCTTGAAATCACTTTAACCATCTAACTTTCCCTGTCCTTTTCCTCCTATCCACCCCCCACCCCCAAACCCAATTACTTCTGAGGTAATATAATCTTTTGAAGACAGAAATTATGCACCTTTATTGGAAGATATAGCAAGAAGGGAAACCAATCACCTCTAGAGGGCAACTTGTTCATCTTTCCAACAGGATGATTTTTAGGAAGTTTATCTTGAGGTCTTGCCTAAATAGAGAAAAAGGTAATTTAAAACAATTCTTACATTTCCTCTGAAGCTATGAAAATTGAAAAAAATGAAAAAGATATTAATGATAAGTTTTGGAGGCACTATGAGGAGACAAATACACAAAAATTCAATGTCTTTGGTGGAATAGAATTATGTTATTCCCAATGACCTCTTATCACTTCTTCCCCTTCTTGTCTTATCTCTTTGAAAATACCATACAGGAATCTGCAAATTTTCAGATGAGTACACCCTACATTCTATAGAGTAAAGCATATGCTGGAAAATTTGCTTTGTTCACATTGAGTTTCTCTTAGGGAGGCAGCTACAGTGAGAAAAATAATTGAAGGAATTTTGAAGATTTCTTTTGCAAAGATCATAAAGTTTATTAGTCAATGATGAACTTCATTCTTCCTTATAGTATAAGATGCTAAAATTCAAGGGGAAGGCTCACAAGATTCAGTTATGGGAAGAGGATATCTAATTGTTCCAAAAAAATTTTAAATTAAGACGCCAACATCTTTCCTCAAAAAGATATTTTTGAAAGAGTACTCCCTGGCTAGAAACTGGAAAATGAATGGATGCCCATCAATTGGAGAATGGTTGGGTAAATTGTATTATATGAATGTTATGGAATATTATTGTTCTGTAAGAAATAACCAGCAGGATGAATACAGAGAGGCTTGGAAAGACTTACGTGAACTGATGCTAAGTGAAATGAGCAGAACCAGGAGATCATTATATACTTCAATACTGTATGAGGATGTATTCTGATAGAAGTGGATATCTTCAACAAAGAGAAGATCTAATTCAGCTCCAATTGATCAATGATAGACAGAATCACCCAAAGAAGAAACACTGGGGAATGAGTATAAACTGTTTGCTTTTTTGTTTTTCTTTCCAGATTATTTTTAGCTTCTGAATCCAATTCTTCCTATGCAACAAGAGAACTGTTTGGTTCTACACACATATATTGTATCTAGGATATACTGTAACATATTTAACATGTCTAAGACTGCCTGCCATCCCATAGGGAAGGGAGTGGAGGGAGAGAAGGGAAAAATCGGAACAGAAGTGAGTACAAGGGATAATTACCCATGCATATGTACTGTCAATAAAAAGTTATTAAAAAAAAAAAAAGAGTACTCCCAAGCTGTAAACTATCCTGTCATTACCATTCTTCACATGATATAGAGGATACAGAACCAGTCTACAAAAGGAAAACTTCTTGACCAAAAAGGTCAAGATTTGGTTCTGTAACTTGTTGGCTGGATGACTATTTAAGTTACTTGACCTCTCAGGCCTTCTAGTCAACACTCTAAAACTATGAATTGCAAAGGTGCTAATCTGCATTGGTAATAAAAGTTTCTTAATCTGGGAGTTTCCCATACCAAAGAAATCACAAGTTCAGTCTGATGCCTATCTATACAGTTTGTCATAGATGTCAATGCTGCCATCTAATCCAACATAGCTAAGAATTCCTTGATTTCTGCTTGCAAAAAATTGTATTTTTATTTCTGGAAAACTTCTAGAATTATTATTAGAGAGTTAATAATAAACATCTAAAAGTTGTGAGCATAAAGATTTTATATGAGAAAGGGAAGAAGGGAATACACATTGATAAATTCCCTACTATGTGTCAGGCCTTGTACCAAGTGCTTCACATGACTTCAAAAATATATTTAGAGCTGGAAAAGACTTCAGAGGTCACCAATATTAAAGCCCTTACTTTTAAAATGAGGGAACTGAAACATAAGAAGGTTGAAGTGAGTGAAATGTTATACAACTTAATAAGTGTTTGAAGCTGGACTTGAACTCAGATCTTCTGGATTCCAGGATCAGTGTCCTTTCTAGTACTCTATGTCATGGTAACCTTATTTCCTTTTCTGAGTGCTTGACAAAATTAGCGTAATACTGCTCTATGTAGGTTAATATAGCTAGCTATATTCTAACTCAACTTTTTAAAAGCATTTGATAAACTATCACATACAATTACCTTGGGAAAATACATAAAGATGTATTCTAGAGAGTACCATTTGATAGAATTAAATTTTTTGAATGACTGGACTTAAAAGTGGTCATCCTCATTTCAATAGCAACATGAAAGGATGTTTCCTTTGGAGTGCCTGAAGGATATGGCTTGTACTTGTGTTATTTAATGTTTCTCAATGACTTGGCAAAAGATATCTATATATCTATATCTATATCAATATAGATATAGATATTTATATCTATATCTATAAATATGATATATATGTATATATACACATGTATGTACATATATATGTATGTATATATATATATATATATATATCATATTTATCAAATTTGCAGAATGCACAAAACTAGGAGAGTGAGTTTCAGCTAGCCAAGTAACAGTCAAGATTTTGATTAACTAGAATACTAAGTTTAGTCAAATAAATTGAAATTTAATAGCAATAAATGTCTTTAGTGCAAAGATTTTGTTAAATTTTTTATCCTCTTGATCACAGTTCCAATGCACAGTTAGTACTTAATAAATGTTTTTAACTGAATGAAGTTGACTTAAAAAAATTCAATTGTATAACTTTATATTTATTTCTATTAAATACTATTTGATCATATCAAGTATCAAAATATAAAAAATGTGATCATTTTTAGTTATACCTATAATTTTTAGCCTATGAAAATCTTCTTGGATTCTGACTGTCACTTATGTTAGATATTTCTTTTGGAAATCCCCTTATATTATATTATATGCATATTATATATCCCATATATCATATGATATATGACATTTATGTGTATATTCACTTATTCAAATCAAAATATCAAATTAAAATAGTAATAAAAATAGCAACTGGCATAGGGATAAGGACTGATTTCTAGGTCATTCCACCAGAGACTTTCTTCCAATTTGTCACTAACTACATAGAGGATGCTTTTTATGTCTGGTCATTGACTTAACAATGCTATCATCTGTCTCAAATCTCCTAAAGGATGATTTCCAATTTAATTCAACAAGCATTTATTAGGGGCCTACATTGAGCATTCTGCTTATTATCAAGAATAAAATGTCAGAAAATAAAACCGCATTTTCTGCCTTTAAGGAATTTACCTTCAGCTGTTATAAGGTGAGAATAGAGATGGAGAATAGAATCAAAAAGAACTAATTACAATATAAATTTAAAAAAACAAACAACGCTCCCCATTTTAAAAGAAAACATAATAAAAAAGTAAATCCAGAATTATTTAAAATGAAGGGGGGAAGGGAGATAACAATCGGGTACATTTAAATTTTGAATGCTTAAAGAGAACCATGAAGGAATCCAGGGAGTGCAAAAGCAGGATATGAGGGTCCATAAAAGGAGACCAATTAGGAAACTCTTCTGATAGCATAAAAGAGAAATGTCTAAAAGTTTGAAGAGTAATTGAATATGAAGGGCGAGAATGAAGAGAAGCGAGGAAAGTTAGAGAAAAGTTTGGATTTAAGGAGAAATATCAAGAGTTCTGTTTTAGACATTGAATCTGAGATACCTGAAGGTCAGTCTAGTAAGGGGATTATAATTAGAGTTACTTTCTAATTACTATCTCTGTGCCTTAGGTCATGGAATCTCTTCAAACTTCACTTTTTTCCTGGATCTCCTCAGTTAATCTCTCCTCATAGTTTGTCTTAAGATTCACATGTTTAAAAATAAATTCATATGGGAAGCCTTCCTTCATATATTCCATGTGAAGTTGCCTGGTCTTTTTTTTTTTTTTTCCTTTGTTTACAGAACATGTCTGTACTTAAAATGTTACGTGATACTTAACAACATTGTGAAATAGGTGGTATAGGCACTATTAGCCCTACTTTATAATGAAGAAATCAAGGTTTAGAAAAATTGAGTCATTTTTTAGGATTGAAAATAGATAGAAAGTAGTTCAAGATCTATCTTGAACCCACATTTTCTGCCTGCAAATCCAGTGCTTCAGGCATTATACCACATTTCCTACAAAACTTCCTTTTTCTTGGGTACATCCTCCAATTAAGCTCTGAGTACATGGTTGTGTTAAGAAATATTTAATGAGTACTTGTTAAAAAACAAACAGATAGTTCAGACATGGAATTTTAGGTGCACTTTTAAATACCGTATTTCAAATGGGACTTTGGTAAAATCACATCAAGGAAAGGGCGATCAAGATGTTGAGGAGCTTTAAAGCCATTTCCTATAAACTATAATTAAGGGAAATGGGTTAATTTAACATAAAGAAGCCAACCTAAAGAACTAACATGTAAAAGACAAAAGTCTGCCTCATTCTTAGAACAAAGTGCACAAGGAACACCAATGGTTAGAAGTTTTAGGAAGACCACTTTCAGTTTAGCTTAAGAAAAACTTCTGAAAAATCAGATTGCCCCAAAAAGTAATCAGATAATTAAGTACATGTTGTACAATTTACTTGCTGAAGATATAAAATATTGAGATATATGTTGACTTTTTAAAGATTGCTATTTTTTAGTTAACAAATAGTAATTGTATACCCATGGGTCAGACTACTTACCATTACTGGAGGTATCAACATGACTCCAGACTTAATAGTCATGAGGTCCAGGTGAACTAAGGGATTTACGAGAAGTACTTAAATAATTCCAGTCTTCAATTCCAGTTCAATTCAAGAATTCCCTAATTTCTGTGTCCAAGGAGTAGTTGCCATTTGGTGCTGGCAGGTCAGTTGCTTAGATAATTTAGGGACAGGGATCCTTTCTTCTCAGAAAGCATGAAAGAGGTTGTGGTATAAAAGGCAGTGGAGGATGTCTCATCACTTATTCGACTCCTATACAACTACAAAGGACTACCACTGACTGCTGTGTAAAGGTTTTACTTATGGAAGTGACATAGAATGGACTAGGATCTCATGAGTTTAAGTCTGAAGGGACATTCAGAGAGAGAGAGGCCCTAGTTAATTAAGGACAAGGAAGCCTCTGGGACCTAAGAATCATTAGGGAGGAAGTAGGGATGTCCCACATATGAGGATCCAAGGGGAAATCATTTCAGAACTTTTTGCTTTTAAAAGCATTGTAAAATAAAATATGGATCACATCCTAGGAATTAGGATATTTGACATTCTTTCCTTTGCCAAATTGTAATAATTTCATTACTATCAGATAAAAATAATCACAATATGATAATCACTAGGAATTGAGTGATCACTTAGTACTTTTTGCCTTTAGCAGGGCAAAAGTAGAATCATCCTGCTGAGGTTATCAATCCCACCTTCCAGAGGATGATGATGTTTGGTATATGGATCAAAGACAGAAACAAAGATACCTGGGGAAAAAATGGGGAAAAAAGTAACCAATACTGTAGTAGTACAAAGGATTCTTATTTTTATGCTGATTGAAGTAGTAATGTTACTAATGTCTTTTCCACATGACATTCTCTGAAGCAATATATAGCAATAATACTTCACTGGAGAACAGAAAAGAATATATTACCAGAACTGTAGGAGAAAATGATTGGAGACAATAGTTTATAAAAAACTAGATTGTTGAATTCAGTTTCTCTTTTACATTTAAAGGCTTGTATTGGCTTATATCCTAGTTTACAATATATTTTATTGCTCCATCTTGAAAAATTCACCAAATTCGTATTATTATGTATCCTTTTATTAATAAAGACAGGATATTCAACTCTTTTAAAAATAATTTCTTAGAGATTTGCCCACAAAGTACTTTGAAAAGTACACTGTATCTGGAATCATACATTGTATCTGGAATCAGAGCACCTAAATTAAAATTCTGTGTGATCTTTGGTAATTCACTTAATCTTCCTAGGCTTAGCTTTCTGCATCTGTAAAATAGAACAGTTTCTGATGTCCCTTCCAAAGCTATGTCTACGAGTTTTGGAATACTGATTTCTGTGACTAAATTGATGAGTCATCCCCTTCTCTTCAGTCATTGCACTGACTCAGATCCTCATTATTTTTCATAGAAAGTATTTCTATAGCTTCTATAATTGATCTCATTGCTTTTCTAATTTTACCAAAATACTATCTAAAAAATAAATCTAATTATTCCTTTGATCAATAAATTCTGATTGTTCTCTTTAAATTCTAGGATCAAACATATTTACACATACACACTCATAAACACACACACACACACACACACACACACTCATACACACACACATATGTCTTTGAACCAACTCCAGTAAGAGTGAAGTTCAGATGCTGCCCACTATGTTTCCATTTTTCACTTCATTGTAAAGACTGTTCTTTTTATACCACTTTCATGTGAGATATTTTCCCCCTATTTTACCTTTTACTCCCTCCTTCTCCCAGTACATCCCTTTTTGTTAACTCTTTTTTTTTTTTTTTTTTTTGGGCATTCATCCCAACTTAATCACTTTATATCTGTGCCCTCTATGTAGAGTGTTTTTAACTGACCGAAAAATGATAAAAATTCTTGGGAATTACATGTATTATTTTCCATTATCAGAATATACATAATATAACTATTGAATTTTTATGATTACTCTATCTTGTTTTTGTTTCTACACTTCTTGTGTCTTGTGCTTGAATATCAAATTCTATTTAGCGCTGACCTTTTCAACAGGAATGCTTAAAAGTCTTCTATTTCAAGAAATATTCATTTTCCTCTTGAAGGATTATACTCATTTTTGCTGGATGAATTCTTATTGGTTGTAATGCTAGTTTCTTTGCCTTCCAGAATATTACATCCAAAGTTTTTTGATCATTTCTTGTCAAAGCTGCTAAATCTTGTATGATCCTGACTGTGTTTCCTTGATATTGAATTTTTTTTTCTATTTGCACTATTTTCTCTTTGACTTGGATGCTCCAGAATAATAATTACTTGGAGTTTTCTTCTGCGATTTATTCCAGGAGGTAATTGGTGGATTCTTTCAAATTAAAAAAAAAAAAATATCTTCTGCACCTAAGATATCTGGGCAATTTTCATGTTTAAAAGTTACTTAGAAATAAGAGATTGGAAGCCAGCTGAAAGTTTGGAATGATTTGGGTTGATTTCCAGTAAACATCTTACACTCAATTATGTCCAAAACAGAATTCATTATATTCTCTTCTAAATCTTCCTGCCTATTACTATTAAAGTCACATAATCCATCTAGTCCCTCAGACAGTGAGTAGCCAAAGAACTTAGATGTGATCTTTGACTTCTCACTGTCTTTTATCTCCCCATATTCAAACTCTTGTCAAGGTCTGTCTATTTTGCCTTTTCAACATCCATTATGCCTTCTTTTTTTAGGTCCTCATCACCTCACATCTAGAATATTGTAATTAACTTCCTGGTGGGTCTATCTGCCTTTCAAGTCTTTTCTCATTCCACTCCATCTTCTATTCAAGCACCAACGTGATTTTCTTTTTTTATTTTTTCCTGAGACAATTGGAGTTAAGAGACTTGCCCAGGGTCACATAACTAGGCAGTGTTAATTATCTGAGACTAAATTTGAACTCAGGTCTTCCTGACTTCAGGGCTGGGGCTCTATCCACTGTGTCACCTAGCTGCCCCTACCAAAATGATTTTAAAGCCAGGTTAAGCTGGCACATTTTGCTCTCCTATTCAATAAACTTCAGTGGCTCCTTAAAACTTCCAGGATCAAATACAAAATCACTTATTTGGCATTCAAAGCTCTTCATAATTTAGCCTCTCCTACTTTTCCTTTAATCTGACATTTTACTCCCCAACATACAATTTTTGATTCAGTGATTCAGTGACATTGGCCTTCCTGCCTTTACATGAACAAGATACTCCAGGCATTTTTCTCTAGCAGTACCCCATCACTGCAATATTCTTCATCTCTGTCTATTGAGTTCCCTGGCTTCTTTTAAGTTCCAACTAAAACCCCTTCTTCTACAGGAAGCTTTCTGAATCCCTTTTAGTTCTAGTACTTTCCCTCTGTTAATTATTTCCTTCTTATCCTATTGTATATCCTATTGCATATATTTGTTTGTTGTTTCCTCATTAAATTTGTTGGAATCTTTACAAACTGCTAACTCATTAGAGTTGATAGATTATTGATCTAATCTTACAAGGAGATGTTTTGGGCCTGAACCTGAAACAAAGTACTAAGTTGAACTAATTGATACAATGCTTGTGTTCATACCTTTACTCATTGGAGTTCACACGTTTGGGAGATTTCAGGGTTTAGTATGAGATATCCGAATTCACACCTCCCTTGAAGCTCTTGGGGCCAAAGAGCACGCAGGGAGATATCCCACAATCCCACTCGCTCATATATAAGAAACAGATAGAGACTCTCGGAGAGAGTTCAGCTGAATTAGATTGAGAGGGGAGCATCAAGTGAGTTCAGCCAGAAGCCCTCTCTCGGAAGAGAGTTACTTCGGAACATTGACTGGGGTCAAAGAGGAGCACTCTGGGAGGAAGCCCAGAGGCAAGACAGATTCACCTTTGTGCTGGCTGGAGGCTGAAGGGCAAACCTTTGGATTTGGAGATATTTGGAGGGAGCTCTTGGAATCAAGCAGAGAGATAGGCCTCTAAGCTAACTGGGCTATAGTGGAGACAATAAAAGATCTGAACTTTTATCACCTGGCTGCATTTGGGATAATTATTGATATGAACTGTTACTAAGGCTGCCTCCAGAAAACCTCCTGGAGAAACCTGCTTTCTCCCAGAGAGAACTATTATATTATAAAGAAGAACAAGAACTCCTCAAAATTATTACCTCTTTGAGAGCAAAGACTGTTATTTGCCTTCTTTTTTACATTCCCAGAACTTAGCACAATGCCTGACACATAATAGGTACTTAATAAACGTTGATTGAGCAAGTTGAACAAAATCATGGCATCTGATAGTATATGACATAAGATATAAGTAATCCCTCATCTCTTATTGAAGAGATGAATGATTTTTTTTTTCTCTTATCTTTTCTCTGGAGTCAAGATTGCTCACTGTAATTATTTAGTATTCAATTTAATTTTAATGTTTTTTTTTTTATCTACACTATTTTCATCACTGTGGATTTTGTTCTTTAGTTTGTTTTATTTTTTCTATATCAGTTTATTCAAGCCTTCCTATATTTCTCTGAATTTCCTACATTCTTCACCTCTATTCCATTTTGTCATATAGGACAATTTATTTCACCAATTTCAAATTGAAAGGCATATAATTTGTTCTCTCTCTTTCCTTCTCTCCCCTCCTTTCCCTCTTCTTCTTCTCCTTCTCCCTGTCCCTTTTTTTCTCTCTCACTACCCTTTCTCTCTGTTTCTGTCACTCTCTTGCACTATCTCTCTCTCCCTCCCTTCCTCCTCCCTCTCCTTGCTACAAGTCCTGTTATTAACATATCAGCATATTTAGAAATGTCCTATCTTTTACTTCCTTGTCTCATGTGTCCAGAGTTAATATCAGGGTAGAAAAGGTATGAAGTGAATAGTTGAACCAAATCACAGCTCCAACAATATTATTTTTGTGTCCTGTCTTATTATAACCTTTTCAACATTAATCATTTTCATCTTTTGACAATTTAGTCAATTTGCATGATATGAAGTAAAAAATGTAGTTGTTTTAATTTGTATTTTTCATTATTATTGATTTAGGATAATCATTCATACAGTTGTTGATTATTTAAATTCTTCATTTGAAAATTGTTCATGTCCTTTGATCACTTTTATCAGGAGGCAGTATATAACAAAAGAAAGACTGTTGACTCTAAAGGATGTAGTTTCTAATTCTGACTTTGATATTTTCAATCTGGGTGACTTTGGGCACATCATTTAGCCTTGATCTCAGTTCCTTCATCTGTAAAATGAATATGATGTATTATATTGTTTCTGATATTCCTTCTTTCTCTATATTGATGTTTTTGTGTAATATTTGTATTGCTGTTCTATATTTCTTGGATATCAGACTCAAAACTGAGACAAATTAAGAAAAGATTCTTTCACCCCCAATAGTTTCCTTTCTTGACCTGGCTGCACTAATACTATACATGCAAATTGTTTTTGAAATTATATTTTTCAAAAATAAAATTGACCAACAAGATGAAGAACGAGACCTTTTCTCTTATTCATATTACCTTTCAAAGTTTTCCATCATGAAAATTATACACAAAAGATGAAATAATAATAGTTTTTTCTCAAGGTTTAGGACATCAAAAACACAAATAAGGTAAAATCCCAATGAACTAATAGAGAAAGGGAAGGTGTAGCAAGTAAGAAAGTTTGCTTATTGGGACAATAGTCTCCCAATAACCAAACTTTCTTATTTGCTACACCTTCCCTTAATTTCTTGAATGTTCTTATGTCCTCTGAAAAACCATAAGTTTTCAACAGAACTCAATTCCAACATTCCCTCCACCCCAAAATCCTCAGACTCCAAATATTATTATGCCACAGTTCTCTTTTATTATCCTGACTCAGTTTCTCCAATTATCCTGACTAATTTTTTCTGCTTCCCAGTCCTGCAAAACCTCCCCTCCTTCTTTATCAGAATATTTTATAAGAATAAAAGATCTTATGTTTTAGAATATCAGAATGCCTCTCCCCATCCCAAGCTATCAGAATGTCAGATACTGTCTTATCAAGATGCCTCTCCCCATGTCCTGGGTGTCTCCCCCTATTATGTCATCTCATGTGGCTCACTCCACTCTGTCAGGGTCCTGTTCCCAATCTCAGCACCCTGACTCTGTCCCTGCCTCAGTGTACCTCCTGAGTCTGAGTCATGTATGTATATAGGTCACTGAGAACTCTTATTGTATGCTGGCTTCTTGGAGATGATAGTCTCATTCAGCCCTGGGAACAAACCATGGATCCATTTGGTTCCAGTAAATCTCTTCCATTTAATAAATTATTAAATACTCTCTAATCTCTATCTTGCCACAGTTTCTCGGGCATTACAATATAGAGTAAAAGCTTGTTTAGAATGAGACAATCTGACTAAACACAGTCCATCCAGGAGGCTGGGAAACAATATGACATAGTTTGAGTGGTTTGAATTCCTGGTGGTTTAGAGGTTAGTGGCTATAAGAGAATTGTTGAGAATCCCTTTTAAATCAGCCGCAGGTTCTAGGAATGAAAGAATTCACTCATTCCTGAATTATTAGTTGCAAAATGAAAGTTTATTGTTGGATAGAAATCAGTTTACCAAGAGACTGACTTCTACAGTGGCAGATCTATGGGAAAATGGAGTTTTGCACTGAAAATTCAGTTCTCAGTGGACAGAAGTGTAATGACCACGTATTTAAAATCAGCCGGAGTCAGGAATTCAGGTTAAGGGAAAAATCTTCAATATTTATTAAGGTGAAGAGGTGAATAAAGATTGCAATAGCAAATATAGGCAAGAAAGATTGCTATAGCAATATGGGCAGCTGCGACAGGAAGCCAGCTAGCAGAGAACGATCTGACCTGAGCCAACCATCGCAATGGCAATCCCAAAAGTCTCTCCTTCCCCTTCCTTTTCCATTCTGTTATGAGTTCAAATGTGGGGTCCCTGTTCGGGCGCCAAAATGTCGGGGTTTGTTCTTCTCAAAACACAGCCGGTTTAGCTTAGAGCCCTCCGAATGTCTCCAAAATCAAAGGTTCTGTCCTTTAGCCTCTGCCTCTGCTTTCTTCTGCCTCCAACCAGCACAGAGATGGAATGAATCTCTTGTCTCCTTCACTCGGGGCTCGGCTAGGTTTCTGGTGAGTCTTTCAGACCAGCTTGGTCTCAGTGGGGGGCGTGCAGGAGCCCAGCCACCTACCACAGTGGTGTGAGATGAAGATGAATCTGGTTGTCCACTGAACTCTCGACTCGTAGCTTCTTCCTCTGAAAACTCTTCTTCTGCCACCAGCCAGCAAAGTGGAAAATATTCTGCCTTGCCTCAGAGAAAGGGCTTCTGGCATAACTCCGCTGAAATCTCGACTTGTAGCTTCTTCACTCTGAAGAACTTCTTTGACTGGCCCATTGAAGCTCTATTTATGCTCTTTCAAGAGAGGGATTGTGGGTTTTCTCCCATAGTGCTCTCTGGCCCAAAGAGCTTCAAGGGAGGTGTGAACTCATTGAACTCCAATGAGTAAAGGTGTGAACACAAGCCTTGTATTAATTAGTTCTACTTAGTACCTTATTTCAGGTTCTGCCCAAAACATCTTCTTGTAAGATTAGATCAACTCTAATTAGTTAGCAGTTAGTAAGGATTCCAACACCACTCCCCTGCCTCCACCCATCAAAATCGTCATTTCCTATACAACACATCAGGACTTGCACAAAGAGTGGGCAGGGGCCATTCTTTCTCCAAGCTTATATATTAATAGAGTATGGTCCAATTACTATTTAGCCTCATGTGCTTGGGACCTCAGTGCATCAACTCAAGCCTCAGCCCATTACACAGAAGGATCCTGATAGTTGAGTGTGCTATCTAGGCCCATCTGCAAAACACCTTCATTGAAGGAAGCTGTTATATTGGGTCTTAGTCGGGGCTGGGACAGCTCAAGCAGGTCAGACCTAGTGGGGGCTGGGACAGCCCAGATCTCCTATTGGAATTAGCAATACTTCAAAGGGGTGTTTTTTGACCAGGTTTTCTTTTTTTTTTTTTTTTTTTAGGCAGGATTGTTATTTTTATTATATTATCTTAGCCTTCCCATGAGCAATGGATATTTTTTACAGTTGTTTAGATATTTTTTTTTGATTTGCATTTTTTTTATTTTGAAAAAAATTTCTTTACATTATCCCTTGCACTCACTTCTGTTCCGACTTTTTCCTTCCCTCCCTCCACTCCCTCCCCCAGATGGAAAGCAGTCCTATACATGTTAAATATGTCACAGTATACCCTAGGTACAATATATGTATGCAGAACTGAACAGTTCTCTTGTTGCACAGGAAGAATTGGATTCAGAAGGTAAAAATAACCCGGGAAGAAGAACAAAAATGCAAACAGTTTACATTCATTACCCAGCATTCTTTTTTTGGGTGTAGCTGCTTCTGTCCATCATTGATCAATTGAAACTGAGTTAGACCTTCTCTTTGTCGAAGAAATCCACTTCCTTGACCAGGTTTTTTAATTGCACCAAAGGCTCTGGCATCCTGGAAAGATAACTTATCTGGGGAGGATATGCCTTCTCTAGGAATGGTTGAGACTCTGAAAGGGATCACAGATCAATAGGAAATACAGTTTTTTAAAGGGACCCCAACCTGCTTCAAAAGGATCTTGAGGCAGTAAAAAGATTGCTATTTTGATGATGGCTAAAGTAAATCATCTCCATATTGCTTTCCAACTGTGTTCTCTGAATAACTTATATGAAGTGAACATACAACCTTGGATTGTTAGAGAAAGTAATTGTAGGGTACAGCTGAGAGGATTGTAGGGCTAATTCAGGATAACTGAATTCAGATTCATTTGGTTTAGAGAATTTGAGCTTACATGTTTATTTTAAAAACTCAGTAAATTGGACCCTGTCTCTAAAAATGTCTTAGATGTTGTATCTATATAACACATTATCTCTGGAGTCAGAATGGTGAGTTGAAATCTAGTTTTCAGAGCTCCCGGTATGGGAACCAAAAATATGATGAGGTTTAGATTTTGGGGTTTCCTTTAGTAGGGAACCAAATGATAAGGTCTAGATTTAGGGAACTAAAGTGAGATTAGGGTTTCTGGTGGTCAAGGAGTTAAATAATAAGGTCTAGTGGCAGATTTGGGGTTCAGGGAACCAAATAGAGGGATTTGCCACAAGGGTAAGAAGTTTTGGGGAATCCCCTTCTGGTGGCACAGGGATTCTCTATAAAGGAATTTACAAACCCCAAAACCTAGATTGATAAACGGTTTATTATAGGGATTGGGAAGTAAAGTTAGAAATCCTGACAGGCATATATTTCCCTTGTTAGGGTGGAGTCCCAAGTTGTCTCATCTACAAGCTGGGTTTAGCTTGAGCTGAAATTTAAATAGAATTGAATCAGTTTCTTTAATTGAATAGGATTGGAATTCTTTTGCTCAGGACTGAACCAATCCCACCTATATAATAGAATGAAACTGTTTGTCTTGTTTCCCTCGGCTGTGTCCCTCATTGAGGCAGAGTTGAATATTTTTCTCCTTCAAAGAGTTTTAGAGTTTCAGGGTTCCTTCTTCAAGAATACCTAGATTTAAATGCTACCTCTAACACTTAATACCCATGTAACCTTTGGTCTCTTAACATCTATGGAACCAGGTTTTTTCATTTGTAAAAAAAAAAGAAAGAAAGAAAGAAAGAAAAAAGAAAAAAAGAAAAAAAAAAGCAGTGGGGACAGATGGTCTCTGAGATCTCTTCCAAAACTCTATTGTCTTCTATATAAGATTTTTAAAATTCAATTACTTAACTAGTCAATTCTAACGGAGAAAGAAGTGAGGAAGATTTATTTGTGTGACACAGTCAGGACTGGAGAGTTTCAATTTTGAATTCAAATGAAGCTATGCTTTGAGAACCTTAGAAGAAAGATTTTCTAGAAATCTAAATTACTTTATCTTCTTTGTTTCTCTTTTACTGGGAACAATATGGAGAAACTACTAGAAATTCTCCCCTGATGCACATAGTAACAGACATGAAACTTAATAATGACCACTTGGAAGTAGATTCTGGGAAATGCAGCTAAATTTAATGAATCCCAGTGAATGAGATGAGGTGAGATCTTTCAAGACAGTTGTGAAAATCTAGTAAGGATTTATCTATTTCAAAGTTTGAGTAGGCCTGAAGGACTTTAAGCATTAAGTCAAGGGCATACTTAAGACCCCTCCCTGCTATCCTCTTAAGGGCATACTTAAGTCCCCTTGTTATCCTCCTATGATATCAGTGTCTTTCTGTTTAGATCAAATATAGGCAACTATGTACTTATTATTCAAGTTCAATTTTTTGGGTAATTCCCGGGTTTAGAATGTAAGATCCTCAGCATAAGGGTCAGTGGTAGGAGGGGGTAATTGTGTTAGGGATTAAAAGTATTGACCCCGCCCTCCTATGGGGCCTCCTCCCTTTGATTATCTGCTGGACTGGTGGGATGCCCGATTCTTGCAAGAACATATAATAAACTTTGCTTTGCTTCTAGAGATCTCTCCAGCTTTTTTTATTAAATGGTATCTGAACCACACACCAGTGTTGCAAATTCCTTTGTCCCTTAAGGGTACAATGAATAAAAAACTTTATCCAGGGTTGATGAATACTTTGGCCAACTAATTAGACTTTATTAGCAATTCAATTTCTATTACCTGCCATCTAGTCTACAATAACACTCTACAAATACCTTTTTAGGTTACATCCCCAAATCATTATGGCATAACATGACATAATTTAGTCATGCAATCAAATGAGTAGTTACAAAAATTTTATTGATTCTTTTTACTTACCACTTCACAATTAGCCCTCTACCCTAAAACAACCTTCCTTTTTAATCAAGAAGTATAATTAAGAATGACAAATTGACCTATCTGAAAAAAAAAAGGCATTCGTCACTCATATTCCATGCCTTTGTTAAAATTATCCTGTGGTGATTTTCTTCTTTTAAAATAATATAGTTCTCTCTGGGAGAGAGCAGGTTTCTTGGGAGGTTTTCCTGGAGGCAGCTTTAGTTGCAGTTGAAAGTAATAATCACCCAAAATGCAGCCAGCTGGTAAAAATGCAAATGTTTATTTTCTCCTTCCAAAATAGCCCGGTTAATTGAGGCCTATCTCTCTGCTTGGTTCTAAGAAGTTCTTTCAGCTTTGTCCTTTGCTTCTGCCTCTGCTTTCTTCAGCCTCCAGAGCCAGTACCAAGTTGAATCTGTCTTGCCTCTGAGAGAGGGCTTCTGGCTCTCAATCTCCCAGAGTGCTCCTCTCCGACCCCAGTCAATGTTCTGAAGTAAAACTCCTCACTCAGAGAGGGCTTCTGGCTGAACTCACTTGATGCTCCCTTCTCAATCTAAATTCAGCTCCACTCCCTTGACTGGGCTCACTGAAGCTCTATTTATGCTCCTTCGAGAGAGGGATTGTGGGATGCGAGAGAGAAAGAGAGAGAGAGAGAGAGAGAGGGATTATGGGATTCTCCCATAGTGCTCTCTCACCCTAAGAGCTTCAAGGGAGTTGTGAATTCAAATATCTCATACTAAACCCTGAAATCTCCCAAACGTGTGAACTCCAATGAGTAAAGGTATGAACACAAGCATTGTATCAATTAGTTCTACTTAGTACTTTGTTTCAGGTTCTGGACCAACACATCTTCTTGTAAGATCAGATCAATAATCTATCAATTCTAATGAGTTAGCAGTTTGTAAAGATTCCAACATTAACCTGTCACCAACCTTATGAATACATTGGACTAAATTGTAATATCTTTTAATTCTCTTTTCTTTTATATTGTTGTAGCTTTTGTGTGCTTTATCCCCTTAGCTCTCCTTACTACATGCTAAATTACTTCATTCTTCCTAATCTTCTCTGTGTTGGTCACATTTATAATTTTCTTTCAACTATATGACCCTTTGTTCAATTAAATCATCATGAACAATTTAATGAATATGAAGTAAAAATTCAGAGTTGTTTAATTGTTTCTTTTTATTGGTGATCTGGAAAATCTTTCATGTTTTTCATTTTTTATTTTGAAAATTGTTGTTTCTCTTTTGTAATTTCATTTCCCATGTGTTCAATCATCACCTCTATAAGCATACCTCCTACATATACAACAAACTCGAATTTTGAATTGCCAACTGCTTACTGAATACTTGTCTTGAATGTCTGTCTCAGGTATCCCAAATTTAACATGCTCAATAAAGAACTTCTTATCTTTCTCTTGGAGTGCTTCTTTTTTCTGAATATCCCTACTTCTGTAGAAGGCATTATAATTTTTTCAATCACTTAGGTTCATGACTGCAAAGGAATCCTTGTTTTGCCTTATTCCATAAACCCATACATCTAAGCACTTTTGATGATCTGTTTAATTTCTCTTTACATCTCTTCCATCCTTTCCCTTCTCTTCAATCACCACACATTCAGATTCTCTTCTCACATGAAATATTGTAAAAATTTTTAATTGTTCTGCCTACACCATGTCTTTCCCTCTTTGATCTGTCTTTCACATTTACCTGAGTTACATATTTAAAGCATATTTCTAAGCACCTCACTCCTCAGTCAAGGAATTCCAGGGGCTCTCTATTACTTCTGAGGTCAAACACACAATTTCTTGTTTTCCATCTAAACTCTTTATAATTTGAGTCTAATATAACTTTAAATCCCTATTATTTATGATTTCTTTTTATGCATTCTCTTGTACAGATAAACAAGTGTTCTTGACAACCCATTTCCAATTTTATGCCTTTGTAAATATTATTACTCAAGTCTGGAATTCACTTCTTCATCTCTACCTCTTAGAGTCTCTAATTTCCTTCAAAGTTTAATTCAAATACTACTTCCTTCACGTTTCTCCTAGTCCCAGCAATGGCCGGTGCTTCTCTCCCCATTCCCCCTCACAGATGTACCCTGTACATATTTTAATGTATATTTAGTTTATATTTATGCAAGTACATGTTGTTTCTTTTTATGCAATCTCGGTTTCTTCAGGAAGGGAAGAAAGGAAGAAAGAATGGTGAGAAATAAGGAAGGGGGGAAGGAAAGAAGAGGAAAAAGGAAGGAAAGAAAGAAGAAAACTAGTATTTATTAATTAAACTATGTGCTAGGCATTGTGCTAAGGACTTTGTAATTTTCACAAAAAACGGGAAGGAGATGCTATTATTCTCATCTTACAGTTAAGGACTCACATAGGATCATACAGGTAAGCCTAATTTGAACTCAGATCTTCTTGACTCCAGATCTTTTATTTTTTCTACCTATTGTTCCATCTAGTGGCCTCTGGGTAAGAACCACTTTATTTTTTATCTTTCTAATCTTAGCATTGACCTTAGAACTTTTTGTATACTTAAAATGTACCTAGTTGATGCATTAATTGATTCATAATTGATGACTAATTATCTTTTCTTTTTAAAAAGTTTTATTGATGCCTTTAGTTTTTATATCAGTCATTTCCAAACTCTAACTTCATTCTTGTTGAACCCTGCCTTATAAGACAAATAGCTCAGCAAAATGAGCCCACATACTGTTATTCTGATAGTTTGTATAAAATTTGATACAAGTAATTCATGACATCCCTACTGAAACTCTTAGCACAGTACCACACATATAAATCATTTATTAAATGTTTATTTATCATTGACTGATTGAAGGAAGGGACTAATATTTTCTTCCATTTCTTTTCTTAGTACCAAGATTAGTCATTACAATTACTCAACATTCTACTTCATTTTATTGTTTATATTGCTATAATCAGAGTGTAATTTATTCTCACAGTTCTATTTATTTTAATCTATATCAGTTCATTCATTCTTTTCCATATTTCTTTGAATTCTTTATATTCATCTTAAAATCACAATAATAACACCATTCATCTGTGTCAATTATTTGGCCACTCTCAAATCTATATATTTATTTTGTTTTTATATTTTTGCTGTCACATATACTACTATTAATATTTTTGGTAGCTATGAGGCTTTTCTGTCTATTTTTGTCCTCCTTGATGTTTACACTTAATAATGGTATCAGTGTGTCAAAGACTATAGAAAAGATTATAATATCATTTCTTCCATCATTCTAGAATTTGCTGAAACAAATTACAGTTCCAATAATAATACAGGTTTATCTGACTTATTGTTGGCTTCTCCTATATTCTCCAGTTCTATCTCTGGTAATTTTTGCTTATTTGCATGGGCTGAGACTAAATCATTTTATTTTTTATTATAGGTGATATATAATAAAATTCATATAGTTATTTGATAGTTTATAATTTTTCGTTTGAAATTATTGTTCATGGACTAGAAAAAATGGTGGAGTAAGAAGAATAAGTACAGTCCATCTTTTCCCAAAAGTATATCACCAAAAACTTAAATGGAACTCCAAAATAAATACTAATTGGAAAATTTAAGTAGAAACCATAGTGTATCATTTTTCCATGTCACGATCATGAATTTATACCACTGAAAGTGAACAAGGCAGTAACTGTGAAAGTAACAAGGCAGTTATTATTAGTTCTTTCACTTTGATGTAGAACAGAATGGGAGATCCAATAACTAACTTGACTAAGATCAGAGGGGTAAGTTTTCCCTTAGGGCTCAAACATGTTCTGTGATACATACCAAGGGCTGAAGCCAGGAAAGTGCTATTATCCTAATCAAAAAGTAAAATTTTAAATTTAGCCTGAGGGCTTAAATCAGAGGGAGAACAACAGTGGTAATCTTCTAATTATATATTTAATACTTATGTTGGATAGAGGTTCAACCCTCAGATTCAGAGTTGTGGGGAGGTGAAATTGTGTTACCCAGAACCAAAATAAGGACTGAAGCCCCACAATAATCAGACTGTGTCCTCTGCCAAACCACATGAGTCTACTGAAAATTTCCAGCTTCCTTGTCCAAGCCTCGTCTTTGATTCTTTAGGAAAATAACAGTTAATAATCAGAGTATAGTGACAGGACCCCAGAAAACAGAGACCAGCACTACATAAAGGCACATTACTTCCAGAATTAGACAGATCCTGGCCCCAACATAAATCCCCAGTGTTGAAAGTAAGACTGGAAGATTGTGTAATCAAAAATATACATAATAATTTTGTAATTCTATCATAGTTTATCTTCTTAATTGTATTAAGAATATTTCTTATCCTAGTCATTTCATCAGTTTTTCCATTGTTTTCCATATACCCACTGCTCCATTAGTGTGGGAAATTTAACTTTTGGTTTTCTCCCTATTGTGAGCTAGAGAAAATTAACAAAATCATTTCAATTCAATAACAAATGGGAATACTAATTCAAAGAATGAATTGCTAAAAAATCCTTATGGAAGTTGCTTGTTATTGCCTGCTCCATCTAAAGTGAGTTCAAACCTTTTTTTTTTTTTTTTTTTTTGCTCAGTAGCTATTGTAGCCATTACCATATTAACCCTGGAAAGCTAGGTCAGGGAAGTGGGTACAGCATGAAAGAGTATTTCTAGGAAGGTCCTTGAGGATCATCTACCTCACAACTAATTTGAAATTCTTTAATTCATAACTTTCATAGATGTTTCCCTATGGAGTCTGAAGCTTGAGGTCTAGAGTTGGGGTAAAGAATGAGATTAAATACACTATGATTCTCATACTTGTCACATACTCTGAAATGAAAGTAGGAAGAGGGAAGATCATGGAACCAATGTTTGGACTTACCTGTAAGTAGACTGTTAAAAGCCTTTGGTCACCCTCCTTCAACTAATTTAAAACATTTTGTATCTCAGTATTTATTGTTGGCTCTGCACCATGGAAGTCTAGGACTGGTAAATTTTTTCCCGAAAGAAAATCATTTCCTCAATTGAATTTCTTATCCTTTGATAGATTTAGAATCAAAAAGGTTCTTAGTGGTCAATTGGTCTAGTTCTTCAACTTTATAAATGAACACCTGAGGATGAGAGTTTAAATGACCTGAGCAATTTTATACAGATAGTAAGTGGAAGATGTAGAATTCATACCCAGATCTTTTCTTTGTTGTTCTACTTCATTTTCTGAAATTCTTTCCACTTTTTAAAGTGTAATTGGGAAAGTTGGTCAAAATTTCTCACCAAGTCATATTGGTGAGGTGTAGAGAAGTCTAGATTTCTGGTGGTCTAGAGGTTAGTCGCTATAAGAGAGTTATTAAAAATCCCCATTAAATCAGCTGCAGATTCTAGGAGTGAAAGAATTCACTCATTCCTGAATATTAGTTGCAAAATGAAAGTTTATTGTTAGAAATCAATTTAACCAGAGACTGACTTCTATAGTGGCAGATCTATGGAAAATAGAGTTTTGCATTGAGAATTCAGTTCTCAGTGGACAGAAAACCCTGACAGCTGAGTGAGCCACCAAGGTCCATCTGCAAAGACTTTAGCTGATGGAAGCTCATTATATTGAGTGCCTTGGTAGGAGTTGGGAAGCCCTAATAGATCAGAACCAGTGGGGGCTGGACAACCAGAGAAGATCAGAATCAGGGGGGGTTGGGAGAGCCTAAGTTGGCTCAGATCCAGTGAGGGCTGGGACAAGTCCGGATCTCCTATTGAAATTCAAAGGGATGCTTTTGACCAGGATTTGTAATTGAATTAAAGGCCCTAGCATTCAAGAAAGACAACTTTGAGGAGGATGTGCCTCAGTCAGGAGGGGCTGGGAAACTGAAAGGAATCACAGATCAATAGGAAACACAGTTTCTTAAAGGGACCACAACCCGCTTCAATATTACTGAATGTATTCTAGTCAAGTGCACAAAACCAGTCAGTTTTACTGGTTGTTTACATAAATTAGAAAGTTCTTTGGCAACCTGCAGATAACAATAGAGATCTGCATTAGATTCCCTTTACAAGGATTCTATATCAGGTTCTGGAAACTAGGGAATTGGAAATGGTTGCTACCTCAGGAAGACTGATTCCAATTAGACAAGAGAAAGAATGATCCAAACTTTACAGAAAAAGAAATTGGGAAGTGTTCTTTATATTCTCAGTAGACTGATTAATGTTTCAATTAGTAAAATGAGTTGTGTGTTTTTGAATGCCCACAGGAAAAATAAAAATATAATAATCCACATAACATTCCTTTGTGATAGTCCAGTTAGGATAATTGTCATTTTACAAACTAAAAAACTGATGCTTAAATAAGTTAAACAAATTGCCCTGAAGAACAAAACTTACAAATGGTGAACTTGGGACTTAAAGGTCAGTGCTCTTTGCAACACACCTTTTAGGTTTAAGATTACAACATTAATCTGCCATCTGCAATGTAATTTTGCATTATGTCCTTGTCTTCAAATAATTTAGAATTGATAGGAATTAATTAGTTTAATTAATTAATTTAGAAATAATTAAGAAATAACAAAATAAAGAAATAAAAAAGTATAGAACAAATTAATTCAAAAAGGAAGACAATAAGTTAATTAAAATAATATATAGAAATAAAATGTCATTAAAGTTTAAAGGAGGGGAATAATCAGAAGAAGAATTATTATTTGGATAGCACTTTGTAGATTTTAAAGCTTTTTATGAACATAATCTCATCAGGTACTCAAAATTGTTCAGAAGTAGAAGTATGAATTTAGTAATTTCTTAAAGTCTCATCTCTGAAGGTACAAGGAGAAGGTTTATGTATTTAATTTTACTGTTATTAAGAGAGAAAAACTGAATATATAGGGAAACAATAGGCAACAGTAATAGAGAAGGGAAGAAATGGAGAGTGAGATAGGGAAAAGAAAAAAAGGAGAAGAGAAAGATGCAAAAGAAGAGGGATAGTGAAAGGAAAGCTAATGTGAGCTATAAGAAAAAAACACCAAACAAAAAGATTCAGGAAAGGTAAGTGTAACGTTCTTAGTTTGGTTTTTTGGAGGTCTTGGAGCAGCCTTTGTTTCAGTTTAGTAATCACCATAAGAATGGCCAGATGTTAAAGTCCAAATCCTTGTCTCCTTCAAGGTCTTGTCTCCTTACCAAAGGCTTCAGCTAGCTTTCTTAGAGGCCTTGGAGTCTTGGTTTCCGTGGAGACATAAAGAAAGAGAGCCTGCCACCAAGGCAGGGTGAGATGGAATGAATGAATCTGAGTCTCAGGGCTTGTCTTCTCTAGCTCTGAATGAATCTGGGTGAGGCTCCCAATTTATATGCTCTATACTGAGTATAAACCAATCATTATATCACTAGGATACCATTATTTGTTATATGATTAAATCAATCATACTGAACTTAGAGAACTATTAAGCACCATGCTAAATTAGATAACCATTGTTTCATCAATTCCACTGAACATCTTGTAAGAATCCTTGTTTCAGAGTTCTGGCCCATAACATCTCCCTCTTTCTTTTGTTTTAGAACAGAGGTGATCATACCCTCTCTTACTTCTCAAGGAGGTGAGAACCCCAAAAAGGAGGTGATCATGCCTTCCCATACTCCTCAAAAAAGGGGTGAAAACACCAAAAAAGGAGGTAATCACACCCTCCCTGACATCTCAGGAAGGGAGATGAAAACCAAAAGAAAATGGAGAATCAAATCAGATTAGCAGGTTTCTGAAGGATCTCACTTGAAACAGATATACATAAATCCATCAACATGGGAGTTATTACATAAGCACATAGCAATAGGTTAATAGTGATGTAACAAACAACATGAATCAACATGTGAAATTATATATGTCTATAAGTCCTAGAGATAGTCCAAAACCAATCTATTATGCATTAATTCATGTGTCAGAGAATCCAATGATTCCTGCAAATTTTGAAGTCCTGTAGCTATCACTATGAACTGTGTCAATATAAGATTTGTGTCATTGAGCCACTAACTCATATCCAACCAGAGACACTATGTCCTTCATACCAGAAATAACTCAAAGAAATCATACAGTAAAACAAGTCCTGGCTTTGGAGTCAGGAGTATCTGTGTTCAAATTCTACTTCTAATACAACCTATATAATCTTGGATAAATTGCTTTAACTCCCCTAGGCCAGTTTCCTTATCTATATAATATGGGGTTTGGCATAGCTGGTCTACATCTATGATACTGTCAGCATAACTGCACTATGATAAACTTAAGTGAAATATGAGAAACTAGGTGGAGCTTTCAAAATTTCGAGATGCCAAGAATCATGACAAATTCTTTGTGACAGAAAATAATTCTTAAAAATTCAGTTGCACATTGATAGCTAAAAGAACAAAAATATAAATTGTAATAATTTGATATAAATTAAATATAAATTACAATATAATTAATCATTAATGTTAGAATATAATACAAATATTAAATATTGGTATTAATTAAAATTATAAATTTTTAAAAAGGTAATATTTTAAAACAACTTACAGATACAAAGCAATGACAGAAGAAAAATTATTATACTTTGTCTTCTGGAGTTGGGAATTAAAAACTCTGTTCCCTCTTACACATCTCTGACTACATGTGCCACTGAAAAAGCATGGCTGTTAACCCAATGTGTATGACAATTGACTCATGAAAGTCAAAAAAATGTTAATGATACAGCTACAATCCTTAAAAATCTACAGGAATCATTGGATTCCCTGACGTGAAGTAATGGACAATAGATTGGTTTTGGACTACCTCTTGGCTGCTGAAGGAGGTGTATGTGTGATTGTTATTTATATACCCTCCTTCTAGAACTTATGGGCATGTATAATTCCTCATGTTGATTCACGTTGTTTGTTACATCACTACTAGTCTGTGTTATATTACTATATGCTTGTGTGATTACCTTCCATGATGATGGACTTATGTATACCTGTTTCAAGTAAGACCCTTTATCCAGAGGAAACCTACTAACAATATCTGGTTTGGTGTTCTCACCTCCTTGAGAAGTCAGAGAGGACATGATCACCTCTTTTTTATTTCTCTTCCTGAGAAATCAGGGAGGGTGTGAACCTGTGTTCTAAAACAAAAGAAAGTGAGAGATGTAGAGCCTGGAACTCTGGAGAAGTATACTTGAAATTCAATTTCAAATTTCAAATTCAAAAAAATACAAATTTAAACTTCAAATTCAATTTCAATCTAATTCAATTGAAATTTCAAGTATACTTGAAATAAGAATACTTACAACAAGATGTTAACTCAGTAAAATTAATGAGATAATGGTTCTCTAGTTTACATATACTTAGTATGGTGAGGTAATGGTTTCTCTAGTTCACACATACTCAGTATGCTGTAATGATGTAATTGTAATAGAGTATTTAAGGACTGAGAGAACTGGGGTCAGAATCAGTCAGTCAGAGTGAATAGACTGTGAAGGAGGCAGACTGTGAAGGAGACAAAGACTTTAGACTCTCTTTCTGACCATCCTCATGGTGACTATCCTGCCGAGACCAAGGCCTATCCAGAGAACCTCCAGAAAGCTAGCCAGGACATCACACATAAATCCTAGAAGGAGGGTATATAAATAAAATTCACACATACATCTCATTCAGCAGCCAAGAGATAGTCTAAAACCAATCTATGGTTCATTACTTCATTTGTCAGGGAATCCAATGATTCCTGCAGATTTTGAAGCCCTGCAAAGTCTTATCACGTCTCAGGGAATGCAATGATTCCTGTAGATTTTGAAGTCCTGAGACTTCCGATCAAGATGGTGGAGAGGACACACACACATCTAATCTAAGCCCTTCCTTGCCTTCCAACTACTTTTCTTCATGTTATGGCTTTGGAATTAGTGTTTGATTGAAAAAACCCATGAATACATTACCACCAGAAGATATCCTGGAAATTCACCAGATAAGGTCTGTTTTTGCTCCTGGGTGGGGACAGTTAGACCAAGCATAGACCATAGACAGGCAGCAAGAGCATGGAAGGCGGCTCACACTGAGCAGAGCAGAGGAAGGCATTGAAAAATTTGTGGGGAGAACTTTACCCAGTTTAAACTACTTTTCCCTGGCAGCAAGCCAGTAGATCAGCAGAGAAGTTATAAACACAGGAGGTAAAGGATTCAATCCCAAAACACTGGGGTCTCTTGCAACCTGACTACACCCACAACAACACCCAGAGTGACTCAGCACACTCTCAGTGCTTCAGAGAGTGGCTGCTGTGCAGGCAGTGCAGCCACTACTGTTCCACTGCTACCTCACTGTTACCTCCTGTAGTCTGTAGAAGAAGTTTGGTAACACCACATTGTCCCAAAAGCAGACCTCATTTGCTTGTTTTTGTTTGTTTTCTTTTATTCATTTTTGTCAACAGGAGTAAAAAAATTAAAGTGAATTCTAACTACAGACAGCTTTTATATGGATAGAGAGCAGACTTCAAACCCTGAGGAGACTAAAAACAGAGTGTCTCCAGATGAACCCCCAAAGAGGGTTTTGATCTGGTCCCTACCACAGAAGACTCTCATAGAAGAAATTAAAAAGACTCTTACAAGAGAGCTAGAATAAAAATGGGGAAAGGAAAGGGAAGCTTGGCAAGAGGGTCTGGATAAGTCATCCCACTCACTTAAAGATAGAGTGGATAAAGAAATCAAATTCCTGAAAAATAGAATTAGTGAATTGGAAAAGGTAAACAATTCCAAGGAAAACAGAATTAGTGAATTGGAAAAAGAAAACAGCTGTCTAAAAAGTAAAATTGGTGAAATGGAAAAAAATTCCATAGAACAAAATAACTCATTTAAAAACTCAATTGGACAATTACAAAAAGAAATAAAAAGGTAAATGAAGAAAATAATTCATTAAAAATCAGAATTGAACAAATGGAAATGAATGACTTGAGGAGACACCAAAAATCAGTCAAGCAAAACCAAAAAAAAATGAAACAATGGGAAAAAATGTTAAATACCCACTTGGGAAAACAACAGACCTGGAAAATAGATCTAGAAGAGATAATCTGAGAATTATTGTACTTCCTGAAAATTATGAAGAAAAAAAGAGCTTAGACACTATTTTTTAGGAAATCATCAAAGATGATTATAGATGTTATAGAAACAGAAGGTAAAATAAACATTGAAAAAATTCATCAGTCACCTAATAAAAGAGACCCTAAAATCAAAACTCTAAGAAATATTGTGGCTAAATTCCAGAACTATCAGACTAAGGGAAAAAATACTACAAGAAGCTAGAAAAAAATAATTCAAATATAGAGGAGCCATAATAAGGATTACTCAGGATTTAGCAGCATCCACATTAAAGGATCAAAGGGCCTGGAATCAGATATTCCTAAGGGATAAGGAACTTGGTTTGCAGCCAAGAATAACTTAGCCAGTCAAAATGAGCATTTTTTCCCAGGGAGGAAGATGAAATGAAATAGGTGAATTTCATGCATTTCTGATGAAAAAACCAGAACTAAACAAAAAGTTTGATATCCAAATATAGGACTCAAGAGAAATAAAAAGATAAAAAGAAATCTTGGTAATTACTTTTCTGTTATGAATATACATAAAGAACACATGTATCATTTGGTTTTATAGTTATAATATAAAAAAGAAACTAAAGGTGGAAAGGAAATTGTACCAGAAAAGGGATAAAGTGGGGGAAGTACCAAAGAGGCAATTATATCTGAGGGAAAGAAAGGCGAGGGATGAATAGAGTGTATATCTTACTCTCATCAGAACTGGCTTAAAGAGAAAAATATTAGACATATTCCACTTACAGAGAAACTTGTCCTACCTCCTTGAAAAGTAGGAAGGGAAAAGTGAAAATGGAAGGAGTAAGCTAAACAGAAGGAATACAAAAATTGTGAGGAAAAGGGGTAAGAAAAGGGGAAGAACTCTAAGGTGAGAGGAGGGACCCTAAAAAGGTAGGGCTGTGAGAGGCAAGTGGTGCTCACAAGTTTAATACTCGAGAGGCGGTAAGGAGAAAAATATAAGCAGGGGTTAACAAGATGGCAAGAAATACAGAATTAGTCATTTTAACCATAAATGTCAATAAGGTAAACTCCCCAATAACATGGAGGCAGAAAGCAGACTGGATTGAAAGCCAGAATCCTACAATATGCTGTTTACAGGAAACACACTTGAAGCAGGACGATACATACAGAATAAAGGTAAAAGGCTAGAGTAGAATCTCCTATGCTTCAGGTAAAGTCAAAAAAAGCAGGGGTAGCCATCCTGATCTCAGATCAAGCAAAAGCAAAATTTGATCTAATTAAAAGAGATAAGGAAGGTACTATATCTTGCTAAAGAATAGCATAGCTAATGAAGCAATATCAATATTAAACAGAAATGCACCAAGTGATGTAGCATCTAAATTCTGAAAAGAGAAATTAAGAGAGCTGTAAGAAGAAATAAGACAGCAAAACTATAATAGTGGGAAATCTCAACCTTGCACTCTCAGAATTAGATAAATCAAACCACAAAATAAATAAGAAAGAAGTCAAAGAAATAAATAGAATACTAGAAAAGTTAGGTATGATAGATTTTTGGAGAAAACTAAATGGAGACAGAAAGGAGTACACTTTCTTCTCAGCAGTTCATGGAACCTATACAAAAACTGACCATATATTAGGACATAAAAAACCTCAAATTCAAATGCAGAAAGGCAGAAATAGTAAATACATTCTTTTCAGATCACAATGCAATGAAAATTGCATTCAATAAAAAGCCAGGGGAAAATAGACCAAAAAATAATTGGAAACTAAATAATCTCATCCTAAAGAATGATTGGGTGAAACAGCAAATCATAGACATAACTTCACCCAAGAAAATGACAATGAGATGTCATACCAAAATGTATGGGATGCAGCCAAAGCCCTAAAAAGGGAAAATCTTATAACTCTAGAGGGCTACTTGCATAAAATAGAGAGAGAAGTCAATGAATTGGGCTTGCAACTAAAAATGCTAGAAAAGGAACAAATTAAAAACTTCCAGTCAAACCCTAAACTTGAAATTCTAAAAATAAAAGGAGAGATTAATAAAATTGAAAGTAAAAAAAAAATTATTGAATTAATTAATAAAATTAAGAGTTGGTTCTATGAAAAAATCAACAAAACAAATAAACCTTTAGTAAATCTGATTTTAAAGAGGAAAGAAAAAAATCAAATTGTTAGTCTTAAAAATGAAAAGGGAGAACTCACCACTAATGAAGAGGAAATTAGAGCAAAAAATAGAAGGTTCTTTGTCCAACTTTATGCCAATAAATTTGATAACTTAAATGAAATGGAAAAATATCTTCAAAAATATAGCTTGCCCAGATTAACAGAGGAAGAAGTAAATTGGTTAAACAGTCCCATCTTAGAAAAAGAAAGAAAACAAGCTATCAATTAACTCCCTAAGAAAAAATCCCCAAGACCAGATGGATTTACATGTTAATTCTACCAAACATTTAAAGAACAATTAACTCCAATGCTATATAAACTATTTGAAAAAATATGAATTGAAGGAGTACTAACAAATTCCTTTTATGACACAGATACGGTACTGATACCTTAAACCAGGTCGATTGAAAACAGAGAAAGAAATCTCTCTAATGAATATTGATACTAAAATCTTAAGTGAAATATTAGCAAAAAGATTACAGAAAATTATCCCCAGGATAATACACTATGATCAAGTAGGATTTGTACCAGGAATGCAGGGCTGGTTCAATATTAGGAAAACTATTAGCATAATTGACTATATCAATAACCAAATTAACAAAAATCATATGATCATCTCAATAGATGAAGAAAAAGTATTTCATGAAATCCAACATTTATTCCTAATAAAAACACTTGAGAGGACAGGAATAAATGGACTTTTCTTTAAAATAGTCAGGAGCGAGAAGTTAAAAGAGTTGCAAGAAGAAATAGATAGCAAAACTATAATAGTGGGAGATCTCAATCTTGCACTCTCAGATTTAGATAAATCAAATCACAAAACAAATAAGAAAGAAATTAAAGAGGTAAATAGAATATGAGAAAAATTAGGTATGATAGATCTCTGGAGAAAACTGAATGGTGACAGAAAGGAGTATACTTTCTTTTCAGCAGTTCATGGAACCTACACAAAAATTGACCATATATTAGGACATAAAGACCTCAAAATTAAATGCAGGAAGGCAGAAATAGTAAATGCTTTCTTTTCAGATCACAATGCAATAAAAACTACATTCAACAAAAAGTTAGGTGTAAATACACCAAAAAGTAATTGGAAACTAAATAATCTCATCTTAAAGAATGATTGGGTGAAACAGCAAATTATAGACACAATTAATAATTTCACTCAAGATAATGACAACAGTGAGACATCATACCAAAATTTATGGGATGCAGCCAAAGTGATAATAAGGGGAAATTTTATATCCTTAGAGGCTTACTTGAATAAAATAGAGAAAGAGAAGATCAATGAATTGGGCCTGCAATTTAAAAAGCTAGAAAAAGACCAAATTAAAAACCCCCAATCAATTGTTAAACTTGAAATTCTAAAATTAAAAGGAGAAATGAATAACATAGAAAGTAAAAAAAAAATTATTGAACTAATAAATAAAACTGAGAGTTGGTTTTATGAAAAAACCAATAAAATTGATAAACATTTGGTAAATCTGATTAGAAAAAGGAGAGAGGGAAATCAAATTAGTAGTCTTAAAAATGAAAAAGGAGAACTTTCCACAGATGAAGAGGAAATTAAAGAAATAATAAGGGGTTACTTTGCCCAACTTTATGCCAATAAATTTGATAACCTAAGCGAAATGGATGACTACCTCCAAAAATATAGGCTTCTCAGATTATCAGAGGAGAAAGTCAATTGCTTAAATAGTCCCATTTCAGAAAAAGAAATAGAAGAAGCTATTAATCAACTCCCTAAAAAAAAAATCCCTGGGACCAGATGGATTCACATGTGAATTCTACCAAACATTCAAAGAATAATTAGCCCCAATGCTTTATAAACTATTTGAAAAAATAGGGAATGAAGGAGTCCTACCAAATTCCTTTTATGACACAGACATGGTACTGATACCTAAACCAGGTAGGTTGAAAACAGAGAAAGAAAATTATAGACCAATCTCCCTAATGAATATTGATGTTAAAATCTTAAATAAGATATTAGCAAAAAACTACAGAAAATCATCCCCAGGATAATATACCATGATCAAGTAGGTTTTATGGAATGCAGGGCTGGTTCAATATTAGGAAAACTATCAGTATAATTGCCCATATTAATAATCAAATTAACAAAAATCATATGATCATCTCAATAGATGCAGAAAAAGCATTTGATAAAATCCAACATCCATTCCTATGAAAAACTCTTGAGAGTATAGGAATAAATGGACTTTTCCTTAAAATAACCAGTAGTATCTATTTAAAACCAGCAATAAGCATCATATGTAACAGGGACAAACTTCAACCATTCCCAATAAGATCAGGAGTGAAACAAGGTTGCCCACTATCACCATTACTATTTAATATTGTATTAGAAATGCTAGCTTTGGCAATAAGAGTTGAGAAAGAGATTAAAGGAATAAAAACAGGCAATGAAGAAACCAAATTATCACTCTGCTGATGATATGATGGTATACTTAGAGAACCCCAGAGACTCTTCTAAAAAGTTATTAGAAACAATCCACACCTTCAGCAAAGTTGCAGGATACAAAATAAACCCACATAAGTCATCAGCATTCTTATATATCACTAACAAAACCAACAGTTAGAGTTACAAAAAGAAATTCCATTTAAAGTAACTACTGATTGTCTAAAATATTTAGGAATCTATCTGCCAAGGGAAAATCAGAAACTTTATGAGCAAAACTACAAAACACTTTACACACAAATTAAATCTGATTTAACCACCTGGAAAAATATTAAATGCTCTTGGATTGGGTGAGCAAATATAATAAAGATGACAATAATCTATTTATTTAGCCCTATACCAATCAGACTCCCAAAAAACTACTTTGATGACCTAGAAAAAATAGCAACAAAGTTCATATGGAAAAAGAAAAAGGTCAAGAATTTCAAGGGAATTAATGAAAAAAAAAATCAAATGAAGGTGGCTTCGCTGTACCAGATCTAAAATTATATTATAAAGCAGCAGTTACTAAAACTATCTGGTATTGGCTAAGAAATAGACTAGTTGATCAATGAAATAGGTTAGGTTCAAAGGACAAAACAGCCAATAACTTTAATAATCTAGTGTTTGACAAACCCAAAGACCCCAGTTTTTGGGATAAGAATGCATTATTTGACAAAAATTGCTGGGAAAATTGGAAATTAGTATGGCAGAAACTAGACATTGACCCACACTTAACACCGTACACCAAGATAAGGTCAAAATGGGTACATGACCTAGGCATAAAGAATGAGATAATAAATAAATTGGAAGAGCATAGCATAGTTTACCTCTCAGACCTGTGGAAGAGGGAAGAATTTATGACCAAAGAAGAACTAGAGATCACTATTGAACACAAAATAGAAAATTTTGTTTATATCAAATTGAAAAGTTTTTGTACAAACAAAACAAATGCAGACAAGGTTAGAAGGGAAACAATAAACTGGGAAAACATTTTTACAATCAAAGGTTCTGATAAAGGCTTCCTTTCCAAATATATAGAGAATTGACTCTAATTTATTCTCCAATTGATAAATGGTCAAAGGATATGAACAGACAATTCTCAGATGAAGAAATTGAAACTATTTATAGCCATATGAAAATATGCTCCAAATCATTACTAATCAGAGAAATGCAAATTAAGACAACTCTGAGATACACTTCATACCTGTCAGATTGGCTAGAGTGACAGGGAAAGATAATGCACAATGTTGGAGGGGATGTGGGAAAACAAGGATACTGATACATTGTTGGTGGAATTGTGAACACATCCAGCCATTCTGGAGAGCAATTTGGAACTATGCTCAAAAAGTTATCAAACTGTGCATACCTTTTGATCCAGCAGTGTTTCTACTGGGCTTATACCCAAAGAGATATTAAAGAAGGGAAAGGGACCTGTATGTGCCAAAATGTTTGTGGAAGCCCTGTTTGTAGTGGCTAGAAGCTGGAAAATGAAAGGATGTCCATGAATTGGAGAATGGTTGAGTAAATTGTGGTATATGAATGTTATGGAATATTATTGTTCTGTAAGGAATGACCAGCAGGATGAATACAGAGAGGACTGGCGAGACTTACATGAACTGATGCTGAGTGAAATGAGCAGAACCAGGAAATCATTATATACCTCAACAACAATACTGTTTGAGGATGTATTCTGATGGAAGTGGATCTGGCATGTGTTCTATCAATAAAAAAGTTATTAAAAAAAGAAAAAAGGAATGACCAGCAGGATGAATACAGAGAGGACTGGAGAGACTTACATGAACTGATTCTAAATAAAATGAGCAGAACCAGGAGATCATTATATACCTCAACAAGGATCCTGTTTGAGGATGTAGTCTGATGGAAGTGGATCTCTTAGTAAAGAGAGGTAATTCAGTTTCAATTGATCAAAGATGGACAGAAGCAGCTACACCCAAAGAAAGGACACTGGGAAATGAATATAAACTGCTTGCATTTTTGTTTTTCTTCCCGGGTTATTTATACCTTCTGAATCCAATTCTCCCTGTGCAACAAGAAAACTCTGCACACAGTTCTGCACACATATATTGTATCTAGGATATATTGTAACCTATTCAACATGTAAAGGACTGCTTGCCATCTGGGGGAGGGGGTGAAGGGAGGGAAGGGAAAAATTGGAACAGAAGTGAGTGCAAAGGATAATGCTGTAAAAAATTACCCTGGTATGGGTTCTGTCAATAAAAAGTTATTTAAAGAATAAAAAAAAAATAGTCAGGAGCATCTATTTAAAACTGTCAGTAAGCATCATATGTAATGGGCATAAACTGGAATTATTCCCAGTCAGATCAGGAGTGAAACAAGGTGGCCCACTATCACTATTATTATTCAATATTGTATTAGAAATGTTAGCTTTGACAATAAGAGTTGAGAAAGAGATTAAAGGAATTAGAGTAGGTAATGAGGAAACCCCAAATTATCACTCTTTGCAGATGATATGATGGTATGTTTAGAGAATCCCAGAGATTCTACTGAAAAGCTATTAGAAATAATCCACAAGTTTAACAAGTTTGCAGGATACAAAATAAATCCACATAAATCATCATCATTTCTATGTACCACTAACAAAATCCAACAAGAGATACAAAGAGAAATGCCATTTAAAATAATTGTCAATAGTATAAAATATTTGGGAATTGATCTTCCAAATGAAAGTCAGAAATTATATGCGCAAAACTACAAAACACTTTTCACACAAGTAAAATCAGATTTAAATAATTGGAAAAATAATAAGTACTGTTGGATAGGCTGAGAGAATATAATAAAGATGACAATACTCCCTAAACTAATCTACTTATTTAGTGCTATACCAATCAGACTCCCAAGAAACTATTTTAATGACCTAGAAAAAATAACAACAAAATTCATCTGGAAGAACAAAAGGTCGAGAATTTCAAGTAATTAATGAAAAAAAAATCAAATGAAGGCGGCCTAGCTATACCTGATCTAAAACTATATTATAAAGCAGCAGTCACCAAAACCATTTGGTATTGGCTAACAACTAGACTAGTTGATCAATGGAATAGGTTAGGTTCATAGGACTAAATAGTCAATAAGTACAGCAATCTAGTATGTGACAAGCCCAAAGATCCCAACTCTGGGGATAAGAATTCACTATTGGACAAAAACTGCAGGGAAAACTGGAAATTAGTATGGCAGAAACTAGGCACAGACCCACACTTAAAACCATACACCAAAAAAAGATCAAAATGGGCCCATGATTTTGGCATAAAGAATGATATTATAAATAAAAATAGAGGATCATAGGATAATTTACCTCTCAGATGTGTGGAGGAGGAAGGAATTTGTGACCAAAGAAGAAGTAGAGATCATTGTTGATTACAAAATAGAAAATTTTGATATTAAGTTAAAAAGTCTTTGTATAAACAAAACTAATGCAAACAAAAAATAGAAGGGAAGCAATAAACTGAGAAAACATTTTTACAGTTAAAAGCTCTGATAAAGGCCTCATTTCCAAAATGTATAGAGATTTGACTCCAATTTATAAGAAATCAAGCCATTTTTCCAACTGGTAAATGGTCAAAGGATATGAACAATTTTCAGATGATGAAATTGAAACTATTTCTCTTCATATGTTCCAAATCACTATTGATCAGAGAAATGCAAATTAAGACAACTCTGAGATAACACTACATACCTGTCAAATTGGCTAAGATGACAGGAAAAGATAATGACAAATCTTGGAGGGGATGTGGGAAAAATGGCACACTGATGCATTGTTGGTAGAGTTATGAACAAATCCATCCATTCTGGAGAGCAATAGAGCAGTTTGGAATTATGTTTAAAACATTATCAAACTTGTGCATACCCTTTCATCCAGCAGTGTTACTACTGGACTTATATCCCAAAGAAATATTAAAGAAGGGAAAAGGACCTGTATGTGCCAAAATACTTGTGGAAGCCCTTTTTGTAGTGGCTAGAAACTGTAAAATAAATGGATGCCATCAATTGGAGAATGGTTGGGTAAATTGTGATTTATGAATGTTATGGAATATTATTGTTCTGTAAGAAATGACCAGTAGGATAAATACAGAGAGGCTTGGAGAGACTTACATGAATTGATGCTGAGTGAAATGAGCAGAACCAGGAGAACATTATACACTTCAACAACAATATACTATATGAAGATGTATTCTGGTGGAAGTGGATAGATTTGATAAAGAGAAGATCTAATTCAGTTCCAATTGATCAATGATGGACAGAATCAGCTACACTTAGAGAAGGAACACTGGGAAATGAATGTGGACTATTTGCATTTTTGTTTTTCTTCCCAGGTTTTTACCTTCTGAATCCAATTTTTCTTCTGTAACGGATCTGCACACATATATTGCATCTAAGATCTGCTTTAACATGTTCAACATGTATGAAACTGCCTGCCATCTAGGGGAGGGGATGAAGGGAGGAAAGGGAAAAGTTGGAACAGAAGTGAGTGCAAGGGACAATGTTGAAAAATTACCCATGCATATATTCTGTCAATAAAAAGCTAGATATAATAATAATTTTTTTAAAAAACAGATTTTGAAGTCCTTCAGAAGTCTCATTGATAATTTTTGATGTTCAGGAATCAATTGCCATAATTGCCATATTTTTTCAGTGATAGGCACAGTCAGCAATGGAACCATCTCATATTTCCTGGGTCTTTCCCTTTGTTTCAAAGGTCTTTTTCATCTCTCTATGATGGACAAGGCAAATATGGCTCATTGGCACCCATCTGATTCCTTCTCTATTTGTAGAGACACAAGTAAATCCTCTCCCCCAAGCAGTTAGCCTATCTGATCCCTTCCAGTCACCACTTTCTGGATCTCTCCACATCACCTGGCAATTATCTAAAGATAATGGAGCTGCTCCCACTGGACACTGCCCTTCCAGCAGGTTACAAAACCTGTCTGGTAGAGCCAGTTCATCTTTATCAAAAATCAAAAAATAATAGTAATAAAGAGCTAAATTTAAAAGTTCTCTAGGGTTACTTGTGGCTCCCCCATTCTCTATCTCTTTTTTTTTTTTTTTTTTTTTTGGAGGAGTGTCTTGAAGTCTTTGTTTTTCCTCTGTACTATTGCCTGTTCTTGAGGATTAAAAAGTATGCCAGTGGTGTGTAAAATCTGATATTGTGCACAAAAGTGTGCAAAATGTTTAGAGGTATATACAGATCCATTATCTGTTTTTATTGCTTGTGGCACACCCATAATTACAAAAGCTTGTATGAGGAATTTGGTAACCATTCAGGTTGTCTCGTTTGCTGCTGGTATTGCAAAAGTAAATCCTGAAAAGGTGTCTGCTACAACATGGACAAAAGACAGACTACCAAAAGATTTACAATGGGTCACATTCATTTACCAAATTTCAGAAGGTCTGAAACCACGGAGGTTCTTCCCTGGAGGGACATAGGAGCATGGAAAGGAAGGCAAGCTGTACAGCTTTTTACTATGCTCCTAGCTTCCTCTTTTGTTATCCCAAATTACAAATATAAATTGCAAATAGCAGCCTGATGATATTTATAATGAGATTCTTGGGCTGCCTCAAATAAAAGAGTATTGGCTAACATGGTAAGAAGGCTATCTGCCTTTGAATTTCCATAAAAAGTAGGACTTGGAAGTCCACTATGAGAGTGGACATGCAAGATATAAATCTTACCATGATGCTTTCTTACTTGCTCTTGAAATTCCTTAAAGAGCTGATATATATTGGAAGCTACACATTTTATTTGGGCTGTGGCAATTCTTTGTACCACACCTGCTGAATAGATCGAATCAGATATTATATTTACATCTCTTGGATAATAAATAAGAGCTAGCATGATTGCAAACAATTCATTTTGCTGAGTGGACTGAAAAGGAGTTCTGACTACTCTTTTTATAGTTGTCATGAGAGTATACATCACAACTGTTATGTTTGGATGCATCTGTAAAGATAGTTGGTCCTTTAAGATGAAGGAACCTTAGAAACCTTTTCTTCAAAAATCCATTATTAAATATGTAATAGCCAGGTTATCATTAATGGAGACCTGTGTATAAAATTTGGAGCTGTGGCCAATAAAATTTGTCACTCTGGTATGGTTTCACAGCATTCATTAATTTGTGCATTGGCATAAAAGGTATATATCTTGTCAGGACTTATCCCAAATAATTATACTACTCGCTTAATGGCCTTTAATAAAATTCTAGCCACAAGCACTGGGTAAGGAGTAAGGTGTTGTTCTGGTTGTGCTGGGAGGTTTACCCATTCTATCACACTGTGTCCTTGATGAAGGACTGCTACGTATGCCTCTTTTGAAGCAAAAACTGATATTTCCAGGGTTTTTGAGTAACTTTTTCAACCACACTTGATAAAACCAGTTCAACTTCTCTCAAAGCCTCTTGAGCTTGTTTTGTAAGCTGGCAGGATGAGTTTAAAGCGGTGTCTCCCCTTAAAATGTCATATAATGGTTATAATTGATATATAGATAAGCCTAAGACTGAACACATCCACTGGATATCTCCTATCAATTTCTTAAAGTCATTTAAGGTGTTCAACTTCTCTATTCTTAAAGTTTTTGTACTGTGAACATCTTAGGATATACTTCATATGCTAAATATTGAAAAGGAGTGTGTCTGAATTTTTTCTGGAGCAATATGCAATTTGTAGTCCCTTAGTGCTTCTATGATTTTTTATAGACATGCTTCTAACATTTGCTCCTCAGGTGCACACCCCAAGATATCATCCATGTAATGTAACACATAACTTTTTGAAATGTTTTTCTTACTGGAATAAGAGCAGCAGCAACATACATTTGACACATAGTAAGGCTATTTTTCATTCCCTGTGGCAAAACTATCCATTCATATCTTTTGTAAGGCTCAGCTAAATTAATGTTAGATACTGAAAAGGCAAATATTTTCATATCCTCCTTATCCAGAGGGATAAGATATTCTAGAGTAGAAACAATCCTTAATATCTACAACCCAAAGTGTCTATTCTCTAGGTAGTTGAGTAAGAACTGGAAGTCCAGTCTGAAGAGTTCCCATAGTTTCCATCTGTTCATTTACTTTTTAAAAATCAGTCAACACCCTCCATTTTCCAGATTTCCTTTTTACAACAAATACAGGGGAATTCTAAGGACTTAGAGAAAGTTGGAAGTGTCCTTGGTCAAGTTGCTCTTGTAATATATCTAATAAGGCCTGAATTTTTTCACTTTCTAAGGGTCACTGTTCTACCCATACCTGTGTACCAATTTTCCATTGAATGGGAACAGGTGAAAGTGCAGGCAGGCCTTCAACAGCAGCCCTGCCTAAAAAGCCAAAGTACTCAATTGTAATCCTAACTGTTGTAAGATGCTTCTTCTCCATAGATTGCTAGGGATTTTTTTCTACTACAAAAGGAGTAAAAAACTCCTGTTTCACCTTCAAATATCCATCTCAAAGGTGGTAGCACTAATTTCAGCTGCTATTGATTCTCCTATGCCAGACATATAGGTGTCTGCCTTAATCTGTGGCCAATGACTGGGCCATTGTCACCTCTAATGACTATGATCTGCACCTGTGTCTACCTATCCTTTCAGTATGCCATTTACATAGATAGTGAGCATAGGATGGTCAGTTCCAGAATATTCCTGGATTCTGTTGCTAGGAGTCAAAATCTGGGTAAATATCACCAGATTGCTTATTAGGTGTAGGCATCAGTAAACCTGATGGTACTACTTCTCTTGGGTGATAAATCACACATTGTCTACCTGTATTAGTGACTGGAAGATTAGCTACACATTCCCCAGTTTCCCAAATCAGTATATGGATAGACACTGTTTTGTAAGCACTCTCAGGAGGTGAAATGGTGAAGCCTACTGTCCCTAGAGGAAAGGGATCCATAGGCTGGACAGGGACAGATCTCACCTCTCCAGGGGATCTATTCTTGCCAATTGTAATCTCTTTCTCACATCAGGTTGCTTCTCAGCTGATTGATCCTGTTGGAGTACTGAACTTCTAAAGATTCTCTAGGTGTAATATCAGCAGTCATTATGTCCTAAGTATTTTTTGCCTGAGGTCTAATTTCCTTTTCCCTGAGTCAATCTACATTCTGATGCCCAATGGAAGTCTCTGTTGAATTTTAGACATAAGGTCTTGGGTCTTGTTCTCCCACCCTATCTTCTATGCCAACATAGAGCTTTCAGATACCCTACTTTACCACATTGAAAGCATTGATGAGTCTCTCTGGAAGTCCCTTGCCAAACGAGACTTTGTCTTCCTATGTTCATCATAGTCTGGTATTTGTGCCCACATGTGGCACAACGTCTTATGATTTCCTCTAAAGAAGCATCCTTGTGTACTCCTAGTATAATTATTTTACAAACCTCATTAAGCATTTTCTCTAACAAGTTGTCTTATAATTTCTCTTGCTGCATTTTCACCACTATTGGTGAACTATTTCTTATGACAGCTGTGAAATCAGCAAACGGTTCATTTGGATCTTGTGCTATTTTCGTGAAGGTTTCCCTTCTATCTTGTCATCCTGGGAGGGTGCCCCATGCTTTGATAGCAGCACAAGCAATTTGCTTATATGCTGCTACAGGGTAATTAATTTGTGCTAAAGCGTCTGCATAAGAACTTAAATCTGTTAGTTGATCAAAGGTGACTGGTATATTAACTCCAGGTTGTCTATTTTGTTGGGCTTGAAACAGAGTTCACTATACTCAGAAAGTCACAAGTTTTGTCCAGGTTCTAAACATGTATTTACTATAGATTTCTGATCCCTAGGGGTTAAAATTTCATAAACCAAATTCTCTAATACCATCTTAACATAAGATGATGTAGACCCATAAAAAATGCAAGACTTTTTCAGATCTTTGATAATTTCCACCTTAAAAGGAGTGTATCTTCTGATTTAACCAGAAGAGTCAAGCTTTTCAATGACAGTGTATGCTTGTATTTTTAAATCAGATATATCCTGTCCTTCTTCCTTAGCTTTAATTAATGACTCTTGTAATGGTGACATGGGGGGGTGGGCAAAACTGCTTTATGGGTGGTACTCCCACTCCTCCTTCTCCCTCCACATGCAAAGGCAAAATTGAAGGGAAAGGGTCATGAAATGGGCAATGCTTTAAGGGCATCTGCTGAGAAGCACCACACCCCTTAAGTTCATCAGCACTGTACTTAACTCCTTTCTTGTCTAATTCTTCATGCTTTTCAGCTGCTTTATCAGTACCATCTCCCTCCTGCTCTTTCTCCTTTTTCCTTATTTTAAAACTTGTGAGATTCCTTAAAGCCAATTGTATTATGTTGATGTTTCCTTAGGAATTGAATCAGGAGCATTATCATTGTAATATTCAATTAGTAGCTCTCCCATCAATTTCCACTTATCTGGCTTTAAATTTTTCTTCCTTAGAGAACCAAGGAGATGTGTACTCTAATATTTCTAAGAGTCCAATAATCTGCTTCTTTATTACCCTAACTAAGCTTGCTACACACTTCACTTGGGGTGAAGAAGGCTCTTTTCTTAGTATTTGCCCCATTTCATCTGAGAAAAAAATCAAAGTGACTAGTTTAGCCCTTACCAAAGTTTCCTGCTTGTCTATTTTTGTACTCACACTAATTCCAGGTCACCGGGACTTCTCCACTGAGTTTATGATCTGTCAGTCAAACTGCTGAGTGTGGGTTCTTACATCCAGAACCTCAAAATGTAGTGTGCTTTTTTCTGCCCCACATTGGACACCAAAATGTAATGTCCGGGCTAGCTTTCTGGAGTTCCTCCAGATGGGCCTTGGTCTCAACAGGATAGTCACCATGAGAATGGTCAGGAATAGAATCTAATGTCTTTATTGTTTCCTTCACAGTCTGTTCACTCTGACTGTGTCCCTAGTTCTCTCAGCCCTTAAATATCCTCTTACAATTACATCGTTATAGCATACTGATTACATCCCCATACTAAGTACTAAGTATATGTAAACTAGAGAACCATTATCTCATCAATTCCACTCAATTAAGACCTTGTTGTAAATATCCTTGGTTCAAGAATACTTCTCCAGCGTTCTGGTCCTCTACACTTACAAACATGTATAATTCCTCCTGTTGATTCATATTGTTTGTTACTAGCTTCTGTTATATTACTATATGCTTGTGTAATACCTTCCATGCTGATGGATTTATGTATACCTGTTTCAAGTAAGACCCTTTATCCAGAGGAGACCTTCTGGTTTGGTGTTCTCACCTCCTTGAGAAGTCAGGGAGGGAGTGATCACCTTCTTTTTGATGTTTTCACTTCTCTTCCTGAGAAGTCAGGGAGATTGTGATCACCTATGTTCTAAAACAAAAGAAAGTGAGAGAGGTAGAGGGCTGGAACTCTGGAGAGGTATATTTGAAACAAGGACACTTACAACAAGGTGTTAACTCAGTGTGATTGATGAAATGATGGCTCTCTAGTTTACATATAGTTACTACTTAATATAATTATGTAATGGTTCTCTAGCTCACACATAGTATGCTGTAATGATATAATTGGAATAGGGTGGAGACACAGTCAGTCAGAGTGAACAGACTGTGAAGGAGACAATAAAGACTTTAGACTCTATTCCTAACCATCCTCGTGGTGACTATCCTGCTGAGACCAATGCCTGTATGGAAGACTTCCAGAAAGCTAGCCCAGACATTACATTTCTTGAAATGTGATATTTGGGTTCTTGTTTAGTCATGTTTTTCAAGTAATCTAATGACTTGTGAACTTTTTCTTATCAAACTGGTTTCCATGTAAGTTGTTTTTATGACTTATTCTTAAGCAGACTTTTGAATATATATACAATGTGCATATACATGTATATGCATAGATTTATATATGTAGACATACAAATACATATAAGTAGGCAGAGAGACATAGAGGTATATGTGTGTATGTGTGTGTGTGTGTGTGTGTGTGTGTGTGCATGCATGTATAAAATTCTCACTATTTCATAGCGTCATTTGTTTCAATTTGATCCATTGTAAGTTTCAGGGAGTTTGCTCTTTTTTTAAAGTTATTAATTCCGTTCTCAATTGTTTCTTCCATAACTTTCACATTTTTCATTTTTTCTCTAGCACTCTAATTTCATTTATAAATAAAATGTATTTATAATTTTTTAAAGTGCTAATTTCCTTTCTTTTAGGAATTCTAGTTGAATTTATGCCCAAATTGTTTTTCTTTGAAGTTTTGCTTGTAACTATTTTGGACTTAATCTCTGTTTTGAGTGTATATCTTGATCATCCCTTGAAGTTTTTATGACAAGATTATTCTTTTATTTGCTCATTTTTTCCAACCTTTTTTCTGACTTTAGATTTAATATTAGGATCAGTTTCTACACAGTTCTGGAGAAAAGATCTGGGCTAGTTCTTTTGTTAGTTTCTTTGCTAATTGCTGAGTTTCAGGAATAATACAGGCCTGAGGATCTGGACAAGCTTTTAGTGCTTCCAAAATGATTAGATTTTGGGGGAAGTGTGATTGCTATACTCCTAGTCTCAGTTCTGAAAATTCTTTAGTTGCTTTTGGCTCAGATCAAAAATAAGCTGATACTTAACTCACCTACTATCTATAATCTTGGAACCTCTATTTGTTCTAAGTGAAAAACTACTGTCTTTCCTTCAATCCAAGATTCATCCCTTACTCATTCTTCTATGGTTCATTTTTCTCCCGTTCTGTTTCTTCATTTGGAGTCTTACTACTAATGTTTCTGAACTTGTTTCTTAGTTTTGTCTATGACTGTTTCCTACTCTGGAATACCATTTAGGGGTGCAAGGCTTCTTTTTGCGAGCTAACAAGTGATTAGTTTGTAATGAAGCTGCAAGTTTGCACCTCTTAGCTCAGTCAACAAATGCTGCTCACACTTTTATTTGTCTAAATCCTATCCCTCCTGACCATAGAGCTGTCTTTTTCCTTCTGCTAACATGGTTAGGAAAAATCACACACTAATTTTTCTTTTCTTGAATTTCCCCAGAAGCATTTGCTTTGGTGTGTTTTCTAGTTCTACAGTCTGGGAGTATGGAATTCTTTGCATTACTATGATGCTTTCTTGACTTAAACTACAATTTCACAACAAATTAGAAACCTTTTGCAAAATTATAAGTCCTCTCCTTTAGCTAAAGGAATCTTTCAATGACTAATAAATTAACTTATACACAATTAGAGCAAATTGCCTTTCAGACAATACAAAAAGAAGCTGTTTTTTTCCTCCAACATGTTTTTAAGGAAATATCAGTAAATAAATCACATACCTAAGTAGCTTCTCTTTATAAAGATGAAACAAAGTGCTTTCCCAATGCAGACATTTCAAATTTGTCCTTCTTTCTCAGTAAGAGGAATCTAAATGGAACTTTAATATGAAGCTAGCTTAGAGGATCTTTTTCATAATATTAAGGTCAGAGACCAGCTGACTGCCCTCCCAAGCATTAGAACTTAGTTTTCATCTCCATTTCTATGAAAAAAAAATCTTAGGCGAGTAGTTTTTCCTCTATGATGATTTAGATAGCATTCTTGGAGACAGATCATATACAAAAGGATTCCTGGGAGGAAAGAAACTAATTCCTCCTTTCTATTACTGCAGTTAAAGTTAAAGGAGCTGAGTCACAAATGAAGAAATAGGGTCGGATGATTCCAGATAATACTTGAGTGAATGTATAAATGTGACTTTCTTCTGTGATGTTGTAAAAAGACACTTCCCCAGCTTCACAGTCTAAGAAAACTCCAATTCCTTCTGGCCGTTTCTCTTGGTGGATTGGAACTGATGGGGATGTAAGAACCATGTAATCCTTCCCTTCTAGCATCCATAGTGCCCAGATTCCATTTTCAGGGGCTGGTGTGGCCTCCCCCTTTCGTGGGGCTGACTCCAGACAAACTCCCAACCCCCACTCTGTCCTGTCTTCCATAGTCACTACCCAATAATGTTTTCCCGAGGTGAAACTCTCCATACCCAGGACACAAGGCCATGTGTCAAATCGTTCTGAGTTGTTGGGAACGTCTTGCCACACATTTCCATCCCAAATGCTTTGTTGATCCTCAGTCAGGTGAAGGCTGGGGTGAGCTGTGGCAGGATCCAACCGCACATTAACTGTAAGGAAAAATATAGAAGTGATAGAATGGGACATCTTTTTTTCAGAACACAAAGGCAAGGGGGCCCAGTGTCTCTTTCTCCCTTTCTCTTCATACAGGAAAAAAATACAAAAAGGGGAGGTTTATTCCAAAGGTCATTTGGCAAATTCTAGATCCATTAGATTCTTAATTTGCAATCCTTTCCTCCTCTCCAAAACTACTGATGTTACCATAGGTATCTTTCGCTCCCTCTATATTCCTTTTATAATGCTTCTGATCAACAATTATATTGTACAAATATTCTAATTCCTTTAGAAGTTGATGTTTTTAATAAAACTGTACAGTAAAACTTCATTAGTTTTGGTCCAGTTAATTTAGAATTTATCATTTAACAATTTCTCTTAACTTTATTTTCCTAAAATGGATTGTTAGATGACTTCAAAGGTCCCTTCTAAGAAGAAATCTGATACTACTATGACTTGACAAGTGAGAAAGTGAAATTTACCTGTTAACTATAAAAAATATAGTCTGCTGTCCTAATGTCTAAGGTAAATATAATCATAGTGAAATGTTTAGTTTTTTCAATTCTTAAACATTTGAAAAATATATGAATATATATATTCACATATGTATATGAATATATATGTAACTAAATATATGAAATTGTGATTGTCCATTATTCTGATCAGAGTTCCTAAGTGTATTATATTTGTTTGCTTTTACAATATTATTGTTATTGTGCAAATTGTTTTTCTGGTTCCTTTTTAGTTCACTCTACATCAGTTCATTAGTTTTCCTAGGTTTTTTTGAAAATATCCCCTTCACCATTTTTTTATATTCATAATATTCTATTACATTTCTATCCCATAATTTGTTCACTCACTCTCCAGTTCAAATGTACCCTTAGATTCCTATTCCTTGAAACTCTCTAAAGAGCTATATTTTTTGTATATCTTTAGTTTATTTGAGAGTCCTTCCTCCTATAATTTGTGATCCCTCATATTTTCCTTTCTTCTTTTTATTTTTCTCTTGAATGAAATGTATTTCTGTATCCAATGGTGTATGTTTCTTTCTGTGTGTATATTCTTCTCTTCTTTGCCCAGTTCATAAAAGAATGTATAAGCTTCTCTTCCCTTTCTCCTTTCTTTCCCTTTCTTCTTGAATATGTAAGATACATTTTTAAACCTTTCTTTTCTTTTCCCATCCCCACTATATCCTCTTCCCCTTCCCTTCCATTCTTCTTTTAAGATTTTTAAGACATAAGAGCCATTCTTAGGCCTTCTAGTTGTTTTTCTCTGTAATCCCTAATGATGTTAAGGTTCATAGAGGACACAACTACTGATTTTAGAGCATTAGCAGTTTATTATCCTTGTTTAGTCCCTTAAAATTATTTGTTTCCCTTTACATTTTCATGGGTTTTTTTCCTTTTAAACTTATATGTTTGAGCTCTTTTCTTGTCTTTTTTTTTTTTATAAGAATGCTTGGAAGTGTTTTATTTCATTAAAATTCCATCCCTTTTCTGTGTCTTTCTAAATCAAATTTAGTTTTGCTTGGCAAACTATTCTTATCTATAAGCATAATATCTTTTGCCTTCTGAAATATTATATTCCAAACTGTTTCACCTCGTGATGACTGCTAAGTTTTGTGTCATTCTGATTGTGGCTCTTTGGTGCTTGAAGTCCTTCAGGCTATTTGTCATATTTTTTCTTTGAAATAGAAATACAGGATTTGGGGTATAATGATCTTGAACATTTTGATCTTGAGATTTCTTAGGTAACTGGTAAGTTCTATTTCCACTTTGTCTTAAGAAATTTTGACAGTCTTTCTTGAAATACTAAATTTAAGCTTTTTTCCCCCTTGATCATAGCTTTCAGATATGACTTAACACTTTTCTCTTCAATCAGTTTTCAAGGCCATGTGTATTTGCTATGATACACCTTATTTTTTGGTCTTACATAGACTTTTCACCATGTAAAATATTTGACAACATAAAATATTTCTTGTTGACTCATGGAATCATTGGTTTGGTCTATTCTAAGTTTCAGGGAGTTTGTAGTTTAAGTAAAGTTTGACCTCTTGTGCCAAAGCATTTATTCCTTTTCTAATTCTTTCTTTTATAACTCTTATTTCAGCCAGAGTAACTAGGTAGCCCAGTAGATTGGATTGGGATTGGAGTCAGGATAATCTGAGTTCAAATCCAGTAGTTCTTGGCTAGGTTTTTCCTGTTTTCTTATGCTATTGAATATTTCATTGTTTTAGGATGTCAAGGACACCTCAGGCTAGGTACCTATACAAACTTTCAGTGCTTCCAAATTGATCACTTGAAAGGAAAAGTATGACTGATGTCTCACTAGTCTGAGTTTTGTGAATTTCTTACCTGGGTTTGGGTCTTAATAACAATAGACTTCTGGTAGACTCAGCCACTATCTTTCTGCCCTAGTTTCCCTATCTATCAAATGAGTTAGAGAAGACAATGACAATGACAAACTATTTCACTATCTTTCCTAAGACACCTCCAAATGGGGTTTCAAAGAGTCAGACATGATTGAACAACAACAAGGGGAGCTTTAAGTAGTATGTTTTTGTTGGAAGGAAAGACAAGTTTAATTTCCCAGGTATTCCTGGGACTCGGTAGAATGAAATCCATTACTGGAATATAACTCTAAATAGATATACTTTATTAAAATTTTAATGAAATAATCTAAAAGGGATTAGGAATATAGCATTTTGTATTGATAAAAATATAAGTATAATCATGTAAGGAAATCCAGGAATGAGTGGAGAGCATGAAAAATAGAATTTGTATGAAGGTTAAAAAAGAGAAGTGATTTATTCATTGTTCTAGTGAGCACCTAGAGAGAAAAAAGGAAATAGATGAGAAAGTTGGGAAATAGATCACAAGTCTGAAAGAGAGACATGATATAGTAATGGTCCCCACCAATAGAAAGTGATTATTCCAGTGGAAATAATTAAACAAAAAATGATGAACATGGAGTTCATATATAATAAAAGTAAGTAGATAGAGAGAATCTAGGTGCCATTGATAAATTTAAGTCACCTGACCTAGATGAATTACAAGTGCAAGTGGCTAAAAGAATGGGAGATGTTTTTGCTCAACTATTGTCACATAGTTGAAAGCTGGGAGAGATGCCACAGCTTTGAATAAGGTAAATATTCTTTCAAGTTTCAAAAGAAGAAAGAGAAGAAAGTCTGTAAATTATGAGCTAGTGAGCTTAGCTTCAATTCCTGGAAAAAAATCTACAATAAAGAGCTATTTTGCAAACATCTGGAAAGGGAAATGGTGATCTCAAAGAGACAGGATGATTGTTAAAACAAGTAATTCCCGATTAACCTGATTTTTGTTTTTGAGAGGATTGCTAAGAGGTAATAAGGAAGTTGAAGACAGAGTTTTCTTCTATTTTAACAAAGCTTTGAAAAGCTATCTCATAATATTGTTGAGAAGATGGAAAAATATGAAATAGACAATAATGCCATCAGAAGGATCTAGAATTGGTTGAATAGTAGGGCTCAAAGTACAGATATTAATATTATAATGTCATTGATGTTAATGTATAAATGGCAAGCTTGTCAAACTTTCAGATAATACAAATATTGAAGATATATATATATATATATATATATATATATATATATATAATCTGAATGATCCAAAATGCAAGCTAGAACAATTATCATGTTCTAAGTTTGGTTTGGTGTCATAAATTATCTCATGAGTTGAATCCAAGTAGATGAAGTTCTAATGAATATAAGAGAATCTTGCCCATGAGTCTAGAAAGCAATTTTACAAATATTATAAGGATAGACAACTGCTGTTCTATAAAAGTTTAGTATGAATAATCAATATAATATCAAAGACAAAAAAAAAAAACATGCCAATGAAAGCTTGGACTACAAGAATGGAAAAATTTCCAGGAAATAATAGGAAGACATTGTTCTATTGTACTATGTGCTAATCAGACCTGGAGTACTGTATTCAGTTCTGACAGCCATGATTTAAAGAACTCTCATAAGCTCGAATGTATTCATAAGGGAATAAAGAATATGGCAAAGGATTTTGAGTTCATATTATATGAGGATCAGTTGTAGTAATTAGCTATGTTTAGCTGTGATATGACTCAGGGCAATACGAGAGCTGCCTTCAGGTATATGAAGAAGTCTCATGAAGACGAGAAACTAGATTTATTTTGTTGGCTCACAGAAGACAGAACCAAGAATAATTAGTGAAGTTACAAAGAGATAAAATTAATCTAGGTATGAAAAAGTTACTGATAACTAGAGCTATCCCAAAGTATAATGGGCTGCTTAGAGACAGTGGTAAGTTTCTCTTCACTAATGATCTTAAAGTAGAAGATACATCATTATTGGGTATATCATAGTTTAGATTCTTTTCATGTAAATGTTGCTTGAGATGATTACTGAGGTCCCTTCCAACTACCAAAATTTTCATTTGTGTAGGAAAATCCTAACCAGTGAGAAAAATGGAATATCTGAGATATTGCTCCAATTCTGCCTCTAACTAATTAAGTGACATTGGTCAAGACATATCTTCCATGAGAGTTAGCTTTTTTATAGAATTAAAAAATGATTGAATTTCTAAGGCTTTTTAAATCTCTAAATTAATAAACTTTCATTATTATATGTTTGTATGTTAATTGGCTGGCTAGTTCAAACAATTAGTCAATGATTTATAGAATATTAGAATGATTATCTATCTGGCCTATGTATTTTCCAAAACAGAAAAGAAAGGTCTAGAAAGGTAAAATGAATTACCCACAGTTATATAGTTATTTATCAGAAGAACCAGGAGTCCATAGAACCAAAGTTTCCTGACTCAAGTCCAATATCTTTTCCACTACAACATATCTGATTAGAAGGACTTTTTTTTTCTTTTCTTCTACCTAGTGTTGTGTTGATCCTGTGATTCCCACTTGTATATACTTAGGGCCATTACAAGTCATTATTATTATTGTTTTACATATATATTTATTATTATTATGTTTTACAGTTCAAACACATCTCTAATTCTAAATAATCTGATCCAATTTGGCTATGTGAGATTTGACTGTTCAAAATTCCAAGCAGATGATAGTAATCTTGCATGACTTCAAAAATCCAGCACCCTCCACACTCAAAAAGCACAAGCTACAATATACCTTGGAATCTCTTGAGCATTGTCATCATTCCAGGGACAGAACACATCATCTTCAGGTCTATGGAAATGAATTCTGGCTCCTGAAATTTTATATTCTCACTCCTAAAAAGAAACAGTTTCTCATGACTCTTCTCAGCACAATCTCCTCACCCACCTTCTTGTTATCTCTTTCCAGATTCATCCATGTATTATCTAACCCTCATGTACTCTGAATAAAAACAGAATGAAGACTTACCTTCTCAAGACGTCTTTAACATGCTGGAGGGGAAAGGAAGACAAAATATGGTTAGAGGAAAACCTACCAGTTATGTTGCAGCAAGAGAGATAGGGTTAAATTTATCTGAAAAGCTTTCAAATTTTCCTGAAAGGTGAAATCCTGATATATAGAAACAAGAGAAGTTATAAAAGTTACTTCTATGAATATTTATACACAAGAGGTATTCCAATTTCATATTTTTCCTTGTCCTTTCATAATATGTGGTCCAGTTCTATTACATTAGAATTGTAATAGCCTTCCTCTGAGCAAAAGTTCATGCAATTTTCTATGCTTTCAGATCAACCAACACAATTTCTGAAGAAGATGGAAAGAATGACACTTCTATCAAGCAGTCATTAGAAGAGGAGATGACTTCCTAAGAGTCACAGCTGAAAGAGACAACTTAAGCAAGTAAAATCAAAGCTCTATACTGGGTCAAACTATTAATAAATATGCATATATTTTACATATGATCAGGAATTTCAATGGTTCTATATTGTTTGTAGAATCAAGTAGAAATTCTCTATCTTGATAGTTAATGCCTTTTTTTATTCTGATTTTAGTGCAACCTTCTATTCTTATTTGATACTACTCCTTTTCAGGCACTCTATAGTTCAATTAGAATAGTCTTATTTATTCTCTATGTCTTATTATGTCTCTATGGATTCACACAGGGACATGCTATACCACGCATATTTCTGCTCATTGAAGTCTTTTTCTTTCTTCAAGGTTCATCTTGGTAGCTACCTTCATCATAACCATTATAATCTACATTTAAATGGCATTTTGTGAACATTATCTCTATTTGACAGTTGAGGAAAATACACACACACACACACACACGCACACACACACACACACACACAGCTTTGCTGTTGTTCATTTGTTTCAGTCATGTCTGCTTCCTTTTGAACCCATTTGGTATTGGCAAAAATACTGGAATTGTTTACCATTTTCTTCTCTAACTCATTTTACAGATGAAGAAACTCAGAAAAATAAGATTGGATGACTTGCCCAGGGTCACATAGCTAGTGTCTGAGATCAAATTTGAACTCAGGTCTTCCTGATTCTAGAACTAGCATTCTATATGCTTGTTGTTCAGTCATGTGGTTAATAAATGTCAAAACTGGAACCTAAACCCAGGTATTGAGATTATTGTACTAGAGCTCTTTTTATCAGATTCTTCCAAGCCATGTGAAAGAATAATAGATACAACATTTGTCAATTTCTTACATATATTTGTTTTAGGTATATTTGTAAGTTCTTGCAATCTAAATTTCCTCCTGTATAATTCAATAAGTCCAGTATTTTGTAACTAGGACAATTCTAGTTGCCCCTGAAAGTCTTTTTTCTTTTGAATTCTTGAGCAAATTTGCTTTATCCTCTATTATAGTACATCTCCAAAGATATATCATAGTTCAAAACTGATAGTTTACAATTGTGTCCTTTGCTGTGTCCTTTGCTCTTCCCATACTTAGTAATGTTATAATTGACAGATGATATTCTCTGAATAAGTGAGATTACAATTGAAAAACATACTAATCAGTGGAGGTAGTCCTCAAATGAAATGAGGGGGTGATATGAAAATGGGCAGCAAAACCTTTATTCAAAAATATACATTAGGAGTTTTCTATCATCAGTCAGATGGAAAAATGTCAATTGGTATTTCATCACTCCTAAGAGCAGGGCTGAAGAAACAATTTGACTATACTCATATGACTTAATTTGACTGTAATAGCAGAGATTCTTGAGTTTTTGTCCACTTGATCTCAATTTTACTCTTCTTGATAAGAAGGATTTTGTGCCATATACATTATTGCTAAGAACTGTATTTTTATTTTGCAGAAATAGTTTATGATATAGATCTGTATGTTCATCAGCTAAGCATTCTACATATATAAGTATATATATTTTATAAATCATAGTTTCATTAAGTAAATCTTGTGGAATCAGCTTTATACTTGTGTTAAGATCAAACACAAAATATCCCAGGAGTTCTGAGTTTCTGTGTCCTGATTTTGGATACAAAAGACTTAACAGGTGGTGGAAGTAAGGTAAATTCCTTCTTTTAGGAATTATATTAAGACTCTCCAACTGCTGACAGTAATCTCTTACTTACTGAATTTTCTTCAAGATGAGTTTCTCCTTTATTTCTTTCATATTCCTCATTGAATTATGCTTATCTATCTATATTCAATTAAAGAAAGCTTTTACTGAACCTATATTATGATAAGACTCCTGGAATATGACAAAAATGAAACATTTCCTGCCCTCAAAGTGTTTATATTTTTCTTCAGGGACACAACATATATAAATATAAGTAAGTACAAAATAGAAACAAAGCAGATTCAAGGCAGTCTTGGTGGAGAGTGAGAATAATATCTAAGGCATCTTGATGGAAGGAACATTTTATCTAATTCTTGAAGGGAGCTAGAAGCCACAAGAAAAGGCTATAAAGAGAAAAAAAAAATTCCAGAATGATGCAAATGGAGAATACAAAGTAGACCTGTTTGGTGGGACTAAAGTCTGCAAAAGAGAGAATTATATGTGATAAATCTGGGGAAAGACCCTGAAATCAAATTGTGAAAGGTATTGAATATTTATGATTGTATTTTATTCTAGAGACAATAGAAAACCACTTCTTGAACAAAAAGAGTTATATGGTTGGGTTTACACTTTAGAAATAACAATTCTGAAACTATAGATAATGGGTTAAATAAAAGAGAGATGGTGCAGAGGGATCAATTACTGAAATAGTCTAAGAAAAAGGTGATAAAGATCTGAATTAGTATGGTAACTATTAATGAAAAGAAGGGGAAAGAGAAGTTGTTATCAAAATTGAATATAATAAAACATGGCAATAGATTGAATATGGGAAATGAGAAAAATTGAGGAGCTGAGGTTAACTTTGTGGTCACCTTTCATGAAAGAGCTGAATTATATTGATTTGGAAGTCATCTGCACAGGGATAATTGTTGTACTTCTAGGAGTTCACCTAGTAAGAGAGTCTGAAGAGAGAAGAGAACCCGGGACAGAATCCATAGGGATACTATGGGCTTGACATGTAGATGATGATCAAGATAAAGAGATTGAAAAGATTTCAGTGGTCAGACATTTAGTAGTAAGGAAGAGAAAGTGTTTATGAAGAGGGGGCTGATTAATACTGTCATAGATTACAAAAAGATCAAGAAAATTAATAATTGAAATAAGATCACTGGATTTAGTAATTAAATGAATTCCATAAAACAATAAAGAATGAATGTTAAAAATTACAGAGAAAATATTTATACACAATGGAGAGATATGAAAAAACCTACCTTTACTCCTTTTCAGAGATTAGGGACTCACAGTTTTAATGTGTTGCATATATTTTCTGGGTTATTTTAGTTTTGTTTTTATGTATTGTTTGGTTTTACAGCTTCTTTCTTCTTCTTCTTTTTTTTTTTTTACTTTCTTTAAAAATATTCTTAAAAAATTTAAGGATGTATGAGAAAAGACTAGGGACTAGTAAATCAGACAGAGAAGATGATAGGAGAGGTAGGAAAAAGCTAAAAATAATGTGATATTTTTAAAGACTAGCAGAGAAGAAGAAAATGGTTAACAGGGTCAAAAGGTAGTTCAAGGAAGACAAGGACTAAAAAGCATCCTCACATATGACAATAGGAGCTAAAATATCTATGAAGCCTACCCTTTGCAGACATAAGAATGGTAGAATTCAGTGAGAATGTCATAGTGGCATACTTAGTGGGCTAGCTAAAACCATGTCATTGATATAACTGTTGTCATGTCCCATCACTACTTAATGATGGACGAAGTACTAAGATTTGGAAATATTTATAGTGGTACTGAAAATATCTCTGACTCATGTTCTTTTCCTCTTTATTCTCCTCTCCTAGGTCTGAGCTCACATTTCTACTTCTTTGCTCCATATTTTACTTGCCCATATAGATTACAAGTCTCTCAAACTGGGGATTATGACCTCCATTTTTATATCCTCACCACATAGCATCTCCTGAATGTGTTACAGTTTAATGTCAAGGAGAGAGGGGAAAAGGAAGTTTAAATTGTTATATAAGAAAATCAGACTGTCATGAAAAAAAACTTCCTCAGATTAAGGACTGCTGAAAATAAAATGAATGATGAGACCCGGACAGAATACTTTTATCTGATGGGAAATGAGGATTATTGATATCTGGTGTGATGTTTTACTAGATAATGTAGTATAGTAGGAATGTCACTGAATATATAGCCAGTACACTTGGTTTCTAGTTTTGACTCTGCCTTTAACTGGCTGAGTGATTATAGACAAATTACTTTTCCTTCTGAACCTCAATTTCTTCAGCTAGAAAAAAAGAGGACTTTTGAAGAATGATGTATTGTATTTATTAAGTGGGTATGAGTCACTGAAGTATGTATTTTAAGAGCTACAACTTTTTTATGGATTTGGCAGAGTAAAATAGGGCTCCAGCACGTTATGAAAGATAAATGATAGGTATCTTTGCTCCCTTTAGCCCTAAGATTCCATATTCATGCTTTTCCCTCATTCCTTCTTCTAACTCTCTCTAGAATTCACCACCTGCAGGTCCTGAGCTGTACAATGACTATATTCCTCCAACTCGACAGATAAGTTCCTCAGGGTTTGGATCTGCTGAGCCAATTTGGCCTTGCTAGCCTTCAATTTTTGTATGGTTGCTCTCTCCTCCTCTTCTAGCCTCCGCAGTTGCTGCTGCTCCTCCTGAACCAGAAATCCATGTTGTTTCTGAAACTCCAACATGAATTGCTGTCTCCATAGCTCCACCTTTTCCTGTTGGAATAAAAATGACAGAGGCTAAGCAATTACCAGGTGTTAAAAGGATATGGAGAAAAATGAATACACTCAGAGAAGAGCCACAGATGAAAAGATGAGTCCAATTGAACTGAGAGGAAAAATTAAAGGAATTAATCTATATCAATTTGAATAAGAAAAATTTATATTATGGTATCATACAAGAATCTTTAACTTTTAAAATGTCATAAAGGATATCATATGTTCTCCTCTAATGAGGAGAGAACAAGAAAGAAAGAATATAAACTACAGCATGAAAACAAGAAAGATTTTCTGAAATTAGTCATTGATTTTGACAAGAAGAAATTGAGAATGGATATCTTTGAAGAGTAAAGAAATCTGAATATTATTCTTATGTATCAAGTATTTTAAGGATGTTAATGTGAAGCAAAATAAGGATAAAAATGACTTTTCATTATCCCATGTACTCATGTTTTCATATTCAATATTAAACATTTTTAACAATGATGAAAGAGGCATTTAACAGTCTGCTTTGCACTCAATGCTTTCCTTTTGGGAAGGATATGGATTGGATATTTAGCGCCTCTCTGACCTTGGACAAGCCATTTAAACTCTCCAGACCTCATATGCAAAGATTTATAACTGGAAGGGATTTTTAGAGGTCATCTAGAACAAATTCCTTTTATTTTATTGATAAACAAACAGGTCCAGAAAAGTTAACTTGCTCAGTGTCATACAGAAAATGGCAGAGACAAGATTAAAACCAGTTACTGGGACTTTAAAATTCTTTCTCTTTCTGCAAGACTAGGATGAATTTCATTAAAATTCAACAGTTCAGCATTAATTAAGCACTCATTATGTGCTAAGTATTATTCTAGCCAATGGTAAACAAAGACAAAAGTGAATTACTCTTTGTGTTCTAAATACCACTCCCATAGGCATCAGTAAGGACCACACCATTATAATAGAATATTAAAATTCACTCTCTCAGAAAGACTCATGTAAAATTCTTCTTACCTTCCAAATCATTATTTTCTTTCCCACATTGGTTTCCTCGTTCAGCACTTCTTCCATCTCCTTCTTTACATGTTCCAAACCCAATTGAACCTTTACCTGAAGTAGAAAATCAACTGATAACTCCTTTGGCAAAACCCAGGAGCCAGGTTGGAATTCTAAATCAGGAAGTGGTTCCCAAGGACAGCTTACAGTCCCTTGGGGAGTTTTCAGGGTTTGAAAAAGATCTACTAATTGACATGAAAACTATAAATAAGCAAACACATTTTCTGTATAGAAAAGTATTAATCAATCCATCAAAAAACATTCATTACATTTCTACTGTGTGTCAGAACCTGTGCTTATTATTGGGGTTACAAGGAAAGCTAAAAGATGGTCTCTGCCCTTGAGCTCATAATGTGATAGGGAAGACAATTTGAAAATAGCTATGCACAAATAAGTTCTATTCAGAATAAATAGGAAATAATTATCAGAAGAAAAGGCCCTAGAATTAGAATTAAGAGATATTGGGAAAAGCTTCCTATAGAAAATGGGATTTTTTTCTGGAACTTGATGGAAACCAGAGAATTCAGAAGTTGGAGATGAGGAGGAACATCCATTCATGGGAGACAGAAGGAGAATTACTCAAATTTGAAAGATGGAGTATTTAGAAAGCAAGCCACTGTCAATGGATCAAATAGCATATATGAGTGTGTAAGGTATAAGAAGAATGGAAAGTTAGGAAAAACAGGTTATGAATAATTTTGAATATTACACAAAAGATTTTATATTAGATCCTAGAAGTGATGAGATTAGTGGCAGTCAGAGAGTTGTTAAAATCCCTTCATGGTCGGTGCAAAGGTTCTTCATGAAAGAATTCATGAAACCCCAAATTATTAATTGGCAAAAATGAAAGTTTTGCTGAGAGACTGACTTCTATACCAGCAAAGTACTATTAGGTAAATGGAGTTTAACACTGAGAAGAGAATGCCTTGTCAATGGGCAGAGTCCTAGCAGGCCTTCTGCAAAGAGTTGAGTTTAAGGAAACCTATTACATAAGTAGCTCTTGGTGAGGGCTGGGACAGTCTCAGATGATCAGACCAGGATTTCTCAATTGAATGAAAATTTAGAATTTTAAAAAAAATCAATGGGAGTTGATTTGCCCTTGAATAGTATTGCTACTCTCATCCTGGGAAGATGGGCCCTCTCTCTAGACTCCTTGGAGCCTGGGAGATCCTGATCTCTCAGATCAAAAAAGGGACACAATTTAATTTTAAAGGGAACAGTTTCCCTCCCCTTTCATCAAGGAGTTATTACAGTTTACTGAATAGAAGAATGACATTGGAAGATCTGCATTTTAGGAAAATCACTTTGACAAATGAATCTGGACTGGAGTGGGGAGAGATTTGTGACAGGTAGACCAAGCAACAGCTTACTGCACTAATGGCATGATGTGAGGAAAGCCAGTACTACATTAGTTGTCACTCTTACTCTGCCTGAGGTTTTCATTTTCTAACAACTTCAGTTTCATCATCTGTAAACTAAAATTGATAATTTGTTCAGAAGGTTGTGAGAAAGTGCTTTGTTAAACTACAAACTGTAAATTTGATTTATTATTATTACTATTTGCTATCTTAGACTTTTTTTGATTAAGCAAAAAAACAGAAACAAAAAACCAAACAAACCCAAAACTGCAACACTATGGACAAATAATGTAAACATAGAGAACAATCCCTATGAAAATATAAACATTTCCACAAGGAGTTTATAATCTATTTGGGGAAACAAAGAAAACACAAGAAACAACTAGAAAATAAGACAATATACAATTAAATGTTTAACATATGTTAGAGAATATAAAAATTAGAGAAGAGAATTATTTCCTCCTGATACCTTTTCCATGCCAAAAATTAAACAAAACTAACTGGCTAGAAAGTAGATATAGTATTTACATTTGTGGTACGTGGGAACTTTTTTTTTTAAGAGGAGTGAGGGATATTTTTGGTTTTTACCTCTCTATCATTTCTTTCATCTAATTTTTAGATGAAATTAAATTAAAAATTTTCCCTTTAATTCCACTTGCAACATTTCTCACATTTAATCTTTTCCCTTTCTTTTCACTGATGCTTCATATTCAATCCATATCAACTACTACAATATTTTTCCTTCTCTACACTTTCTCTTTTTCAGTCTATACTTAGAGATATTTGCAGAATTTTTTCCTATATACATATGTTTGATCAAAAGTGACTCAAATAAGTTTCTATTACCTCAAAAATAAAATTCAGACTTTTAGTTAAATGGGGTTGCTTGTTATTCTTGGCTACTTCAATATATGAACATAATACCGAAGATGGAACATTTTTCTTAAGGAGTAATTGGCAAGTTCCCAGGATACTAGACTTTAAAGCAGAAATTTCTGGAACTCTCACCACTGTTCCTATCCCTTCTTCTTCTCAACTATTCCTCAATACATTTGGCCAAAGTAATTTTATTCAAGTGAATAACTCAAGATACAAGATACAAAAAATAAATGGTAATTCCAGTTCATGCTCATGAAAAATAGGGAACTAGCTTGTAATCCATAGATGGGAATATAGAACTAGCTTGAGGGATCTGATGTATAAAAAGTGACATAAGCCAGCAGCAATAATGCTGCCAAAGTTATAAGCAAGAATTAGAAGAGGAAAATATCAATTTTACAATTAATCTGACAGAGGGGAATTACAAAATCATAGAACTTTAGGAATGAAATAGCAAACATTTTTAGACTACTTTGAAATTTCCAAGGCATTTTCTTCACAAAAAAGTCCTGAAATATAATTTAAGATGAAAATCACCTTCACTTTATAGATAAGAAAATTGAGAATGAAAAAGATTAAAATTATTTTTAAATTAATAAACATAAGAAATGGAACTTGAACCCAGGTTTTCTTGTTTCCAGACTTAAGACTTTATTTTTCTTTCCTATCATAACAAATTGTCTGTTAGGAACAGATCTAACATGTCCCTTTTTATAAGAGAAAGTAGGAATAGGTTTTTATCAATGTCAGTAATATTCTGCTTATCTGGAGGCCAGAATTTGGGTGGCCTCAACCATTTGGAATACATCCAAGAATCAAGATATACAAAGTTCTCCTTTAAACCAAAATAGAGGGAAGCCAATAATATTTTTTGAACTTTACATAAAGTGAAGCCCCTTGAGACTTCACTGAAAAAAATGGTTACTTATTTTATATACAATTCTAATCTTTGAGGTCAAAGATTCACAAATTATAGAGCCAAGAAGATGGAGGATGACACAATGGTTAAAACCATTCTTGGACTGGAATCAGAAAGAAGCAAAAATTAAACATAAGGAAAGTAAAAGAAGGAAAAAAATACTAAAAGCAGATAAAAGTCAGGAATAATTTATGGTAGATTAAAAAAAAATCCTGTACACTTCATAGATACTGAAGACATAATTATAAAATATCAAATTTTAAAAATTGTACACATTGATGGCAATAGTCACTAAGAAAAGATTGATATTCAAAACCTATGTGAGAATGAAGGGGACAAAATAGAATAAATTTTAGAAAGATTTTTTTCAAAATGGTTATAATAAAATCAATCCATTAATAACATTATATACCAATTACTAGGTTGGTGCTAAAGATTTGACACAAAAGTGAGGAACAACTGAGGGTAAAGAGAGAAAATATTTTAGAAAAAGGGATGACTACACAAAGGCAAACTGGAAAGTCAGGAATAGAAATAGATTAGTCTGTCTAGAGTGTAGAATACCTGATGAAGAATGATGTATAATCAGCCTAAAACAAATAGTCTGGAGCCAGATGGAGAAAGCCTTTAAATATCAAACAGTCAAGATCCTTTTTTTTCCCTTACGGGAAAAGGGGAGGCACTGAAGATTTTTTTTAAAGAGAGAAATTATATGATTAGACATATGTCTTAGAAATATCAACTTTGTTTTGATATATACTTTGCGGTCAAAGAAGAAGAAACTCTAATACAATTAGTTGAAACAAGATCTGGTTCTGACTGGGGCTTAGACCATGAGCTTCTTATTGGAAAATTCAGAATTAAATTGAAGAAAATGGGGAACAGCATCATACTATATAGGTATGACCCAATTTAACATCCTTTATGAATAAAAAGTGAAGTTGATGAATAGATTTAAGAAATTAGAACTGGTAGATAAAATGCCAAAAGAATTATGGACAGATGTTCACAATATTGTACAAGAAACAGCAACAAAAATTATTCCAAAGGGGAAAAAAAAAACAAGAAATAAAAATGGTTATCTGATAAAGCTTTACAAATAGTTGAGGAAAGAAGGAAAATTTAAAAGAAAAAAGAAAGAGGGAAATAGAATCAACTAAATGCAGAACTTCAGAGAAGCAAAGAGAGGTTTTTATCTTTATCACTTTTATCACTTTATCTAAGTGTTTCTTAAATGAGCAATGTAAAGAAATGGGGGGGGGGGAAGGATAGGAAAGAGAAGAGATCTCTTCAAGAAAAGCAGAGATAGCAAAGAAATGTTTCATGAAAAACTGAGCTTGATAAAAGACAAAAACAGTAGGTATTGAACAGAAGTAAAAGAGATTAAGAAGAGGTGACAGGATTATACTGATGAACTACACAAGAAAGATTTCAATATCACCAAAAGACATGATGGCATGGTTACTGATGTAGACTCAGACATCCTGAGAATAAATTTAAATGGAACATAGGAAGCTTAGCCAATGAGAAGATTAATGGAAGTAATGAAATTCCAATTGAGCTATGTAAAGCTCTGAAAGATGATGCTGTTAAAGTGCTGCTCTCAATATCCAGCAAATTTGGAAACTCAGCAATGGTCAGTAGATTGGAAAAGATGAGTTTATATTTCAATCCTAAAGAAGGACAATGCTAAAGAACATTCAATTTACCAAACAACTGTATTCTTTCACACACCAGCAGGATTATGCTTAAGATTCTGCAAGGCAGGTTTCAGCAATATGTAAATCAAGAATTAGCAAAAGAATAGTCTAATTTTTTCCCTTTGAGGCAATTGAGGTTAAGTGACTTGCCCAGGGTCACATAGCTAGGATATGTTTAGTATTTGAGGTCAAATTTGAACTCAGGTCTTCTTGACTTCAGGTCTGGTGCTCTATCCACTTGCACCAACTAGCTGCCCCAAGAGTAGTCTTGTTTTCAAAGAGGCAGAAGAATCAGAGACCAAATTGCCAACATTTGCTGAATTATGGAGAAAGCAAGGGAATTACAGAAAACATCTAATTCTGCTTCATTGACTACTCTCAAGCCTTTAATTATGTGAATCACAACAAAATGTGACAAATTCTCAAAGAAATGGGAGTACCAGATCATCTTATTTGGCTGCTGAGCAAGCTGTATGCCACTCAAGAAGCAACAGTTAGAATAGAGCATGGAACAACTCCTTGGTTTAAGATTGGAAAAGAAGTATGACAATGCTGTATGCTGTTATCTTATTTATTTAATTCACATGCAAAGTATATAATGCAAAATGCTAGGATGTATGAATTAAAAATCAGAATTAAAGTCAGGAGAAATATCAACAATCTCAGATATGCAGATGATGCCTCTCTTATAGCAGAAAATGAAGAAGAATTAAGACTATTGATGAAGGTGAAAGACAAGAGTGCAAAAACTAGCTCATAGTTTCACATTAAAAAAAATAAGATCATGACCGCTGGTCCTATAAATTTCTGGCAAATAGAGAGAGAAGAAATGTAGAACATATAAGATTTTATATTCTTGGTCTAAAAGATGACTGGGGATAGCAACTGCAGTCATGAAACTAAAAGATATTGCTCCTTGGAAGGAAAACGATGGCAAAGCTAGATAGTATCCTGAAAAGCAGAGCTATAACCATGCCAATAAAGTTCTATGTAATCAAGGCTACAGTTTTCCCAGTAGCAGTGTATGGCTGTGCGAGCTGGACTATATGGAAAGCTAAGTACCACTGAAATGACACTGAAAGTGTCTTATGGTGCTGGAGAAAACTTTTGAAGATCTCTTGCACAGCAGGAAGATCAAATCAGTCAATATTTAAATATATTATTTAACTAATTAATTTAGGCTACTAATTAATTAGGCTACTAAGGTGAACCTTATATATTTTGGTCACATAATAAGACCAGATTCATTTGAAAAATCCCTGATGTTTGAAAAGCATGAAGGCAAAGGGGAGAAGGAAGGGAACAGCAGAGGATGAGATAGATGGATAAGGGAAGCAATGAACATGAGCTTAGACAGTCTTTGGGAAATGGTAGAGAATACAAGAGTCTGGCATTTTATAGTTCATGGGGGACTATAAATTGGGTCACAAAGAATTGGACATAACTGAATGACTAAACAGAGATGCTATAAGCCGAGCTAGAGTGATTGTGGTTTGAATAGAGAGAAGAGAAAAGTTGTGAGAGACATTGAAAAAATAGAATTGGCAACATTTAGAAACTGACTGAATGTATAGTTGGAGGAAGAAGTTATGAGAAAATGAAGCACTAAAGATAACTTCTAGATTGCAAATATGTGAAAAATGGTGATGATTTCAATGAAAACAAAGTTATAAGGAGAGATGGATTGAAGGGGGAAGATAATGAATTCTATTTTAGACATGTTGAGTTTTAGATACTTGTAGAAGATCTAGAAATAGATTTTCAGGAGTTCAGAGATAAGTAAGACCAGAAAATATAGTTATATGCATATATACCCATATGTGTGTGCATAAAGAGTGAAACATGGATAATATGTGTATTGAGAAGGAATGATTCGACAGCTAATAAGAGAATCAAAACAAAACAATATCACAAAAAACCAAGCAGATAAGAGTGTTTGAAAGCAGGGATTGATCAAAAGTGTAAAATGTAGCATAGAGATTAAGAAGGATGAATGCTTTAAAAAATGTTATTGTATTTAGCAATGAGGAAATCATTGCTTATCTTGCAGAAAGCAGTTTCAGTGAAATAAAGGAATTGGATCAGAATGAAAGGTCTTGAAAGATTAGTGAAAGTGAAAAAGTAAAAGGGATGATTGTCGACAGCATTTTTATCCCCTAAAAGTTTGTGAATAAAAGGAAGAAGTGATGTGAGATGATAGTTTAAGGAGTTGGTAATGTCAAGTGAAGGATATTTCTTTCTTATAAATATGGGAGAATTCTGAGCATGTGTGAAAGCATCAAGCCAGAATAAAAAAAGGTTGAAAATTAGAGCAAGACAGATGAATGAAGGGGTAAGTTCCTGAAGATAGGAGGGAATGGGATCAAGAGCAAAAGGAAAAGTATAGAGAGCCAGGAGGTAAGAATCCATTTTTTAATCTTATAGTAATTTGGCTCACCAAAACTCCCCTATTGAAATAGCCTGCTAATCTAGCAACGAAGTAACTCCAAACACTACTCTTTGGATTAAAGGCAAACCTTTGAATTTAAGACAGGGAAAATAGCCCACAAAAAGAAACTAAAGGCATTTGGGAGAAAGATACTTGAGACAGTGTTATGATAAACTTTATCCTGATGTGTATTTCAACCATTTGCATCTCTGTCTAATTAATAAAGATCCCTGGCTTAATCATTTACATCTCAGTAGATCTTGTTTGTTAGAGAAAACTATAGGAACTTCAAAGAGTGTACTTTGTATCAATCCTATGAGCATTTGAGACATATATGTATTTGTCTCTCTGATCAATAAACTTTGAAGAGCCTATAATCCAGACTTTTCCTCCTGGCCCCGGTATGTTTCCACACCATTCCTCTCATTACAGGAGTTGAACTCCAACAGAAAAGAAGAAGAAAAAATAAAGAATGAGTGCAAATAAGAGAAGTGGATTACAGGTGGAAACTAATATATAACTACAATATGTATTGAAGAAACATGTTGATGAACAAATTGGAAATTAATTGGACTATTCTCTGGAGAGACAGCATGGTGGTATACTCATTCAGATACTTAGGTTTTAATCATTAAACATCTTCAAATCTGTTTTATCATCTATAAATTATGAATAATTATAATCTATTTATTAATCTAGTGTTGAGAAAAATAGTTTATAATCTTGATTTTCAGATGTGATTATGAAAAAAATTAACCACTCAAAAAATTATCCTGGCATGGATTCTGTCAATATAAAGTAATTATTAAATAAAAATTAAAAAATTAAAAAAAAAAGAAAAAAATTAACCACTCTCACCAAAAGTAATGCTGAAGTTACATTGAAACCTTTATCTATAAGAAATCTATTTGTGTGAATTATAAACCACTTCAAAATACTAATTTTATTTCTAGAAAATAATAATAATATAGTACATACACTTTATCCTCTAGTAAGCCTTTCCTTATTTCCAGAGTAACAAACTTCACCTTTGTATCTTATATAGCATTTTGTATTGTATATAATAAGCATCTATATCTTACGTTACTAACATAACTTCAAGGTCCATGAGGACAAATGATACCATATCTAAAAATTTTTCTTTAGCATATAAAACTATGCTTTGCACTCATCTAGGCATCAAAAAAGGAGGGGATTGTTATATTAAACTGAACTCTTCTTTCCAAACTCTGATTATATTTGAAGAAGAGAGATTTCTTACCTTATAACTTCTGATGGCTTCCTCTAAAGGAATGGTTTTGTGGGTTCTGTGCTTTGGGGAAGTGTCACAGATCCAACACAATGGGATTTGGTCTTCTTCACAAAAGTAGTTGAGCTCCTCCTTATGAATCTCACATAACCAGATTTTCTTTGTACTGGAGCTTAAAGCTAATTGCTTGATGCTTTCTACCATGCTAGCCAGCTGTCTATTTGGACGGAAGTTGTTCTGATGAAATTGACTCCGACACTGGGGGCAGGAATAGACACTCCCTTGAGAACTGTCTGATTTCTCACAAAATTCAGTGATACACTGGAAGCAGAAACTGTGGCCACAGTCCACACTAACTGGATCCTGTAAAAAATCCAGGCAGATAGGACATTTTGCTTCTTCCTTCAGCCTCTCTACAGAAAAACCTGTAGCCATGGCTGCTGCTTTCTTCAGCATCAACACACCCCACTGCCTGACTTTTCTGATAGCAGTTGCTATTTCTTACCAACATGACTGTACTGATCTCTCCCTTATTTTGAATAAAAGAGGGGTGTGACCTCAATAAGTAAGGATAAAGACATCTGGAAATTTGGTTTCAGATACTTCTTGGTTATGTGACCCTGTTATTTACCTCAATTTCCTCAATGGTAAAATGAGCTAGAGAAAAAAAAATGGTAATTCCTCCAGTATGTGTGCCAAGAAAACCTCAAATAGGGTTATATAGACAGATATGACTGAAATGACTAAAGAACAACAACAAATTTGCTTCTGGAATTGACAGAAATATGCTGGAGTATATTGAATGAGATGAATGATTTAGAGCTACAATTTAGGAAAATCAATTTGTTGGCTACACTCTGAAATAGATTGAAGTAGGAAGATTCTTATAGTAAGGAAACCATTAGGATTAATTGTTAATCATATTATGGCAGTCCATGTGAGAAGTGATGAAGCTCTGAATTAGGCTGAAAGCTGAAGATATGGAGAAGGGAATAAATATAAAAATTGTTGATTAAGATAAAAATGACAAGACTATGCAAATGGCTATGTCCATATGGGGTGAGTGACAGTAAGGAGTAAATCTAGGTGACTGGAAGGATGGTACATTTTTTAGTAATGAGAAAGTTCAGAAAAGGATTAAATTATGGGAGAGGGAGAAGAAAATTGGTTCTGTTTTAGAAATATTGAATTTGAGGTGTCAATGGACATCTAATCCAAAATGTCCACAAAGTAGAAGGTAATATAGGATTGGAGTGTCATCTACATAGAAATCTCCTAGGAGATGATGTAATCTACAAGTAAGCGAATGTTTAATTTTGTGATAGAGAAATGTTGGACTGAAAATGCTTAGTACATTTTTGCAAATAGCCAATGTGGGAATGTCTTGTCACCCACATATTTGTTACAAAAATTTTTTTTTCATTTGGAGAGAATAGGAGAGAAAAGGTAAATATAGAAATTATGTAAGGAATTTCATTGGTATTATTTCATTAATATAGGGAATTTTCTGGAGAGGAAACTCCTTTCACCACTGCAGGTCAGTGTCTTCTCTGCAATTTATAGTCTTAGAGAGTTTGATTACTTAAGAATTCTGAGAAGGTAACTTGCTTAGGGACACAGACTCACATTGTGTCGGATGCAAGACTTGAATCCTGATGTGAGATCAGCTCACTGTCTACTGTGTGACACTACCATAGAAATAAAAGAGGATTAAATAATTATAACAATATTCAATCTTCATACCCCCCCAAAGAATAGCTACATAATTGGAAAGATAATTACAGAAAACTCATGATTAAACATGCTATCTCCTGACAGAGAAATGATGGACTCAAAGAACATATTCAGACTTTTTAAAAAACATGATCAATTCAGGAATTTGTTTTACTTGAATATATGCAGTTATAATAGTTTTGTGTGTGTGTGTGTGTGTGTGTGTGTGTGTGTGTGTGTGTGTGTTTGTTGTTCTTTGCTTGGCTGCAGGCAGTGGAGGTGGAAGGGAGAAAAGGAAGATTTTAGTTGATTTGAAAAATAAATTTAATTTAAAGTAAATAATTAGAAAGATGCTCAATGCATATGCCTGGAGGCATATAAAGGTAAAAATTTTGACATTACAAATTTATTTTACAGATTTAGAGTGATATGGCCTTAGGAAAGATGCAGTAATAATCCCAAGGTTACCTGAATTTGGGAATAATGTAGTTAGGAATGATATATTTCTTCCCTTAAGTTAATCAGTTCAGCATACAATCAGTATGCTGAGTCCAAAAATTTGATGGCTATCAGATAACAGCTTGCTGGTAGTGATAATAGGGTTTCTGAAACTAATGAGAAACAATAATGTGGTGACTAATGTTAATGCAGGTTTAATGCAGGAACATAACAAAATTGGATGCCAACCACTTGTTCTAGTGATGTTTCAGGTTTAAAAACACATCTCTGGAAGGTTCTCCTCTTCACACTCCTCTCTGCAAGCTTTGCCCACGGAACCAAAGAAACCGTACTTGCTCACAAAGTAAGAACTTGACCACTCCTCAACTCCACCTCTAAGCTATAAAAGTTAGCATCTCTGTGATATGAAGCATCTGATTTCTCTTATTTTTCCCTATGAATTTATCTTTTAAACTCTAGCTCTTTGCTGATTTCTTTTGGAACTTAACCTCCTGTCAATAGTACTTTGCCCTTTAACTTAGAAATTATTTGAGTTTCTGAATTCTTTCACTATACCTGTAACTCTGATCCAGATATTTGGGGTGTTTCTGACCCCATCAAGAGTAACAAATACTTTAGAAAAGACGATAAAATAGTAAAATTCATTTGAAAGAAAATAGTCATGAATATTATGAGATATAATAATAAAAAATTTTTAAATGTGGAAAAGAAAGGGGCTTACCACTAGATTTTAAATTATTCTATAGAAAAGTACATAGCAGGGGACTTCCAAACAAGATGGCAGACAGGACACACACATCTATCTAAGCTCCTTCTTGCTCTCAGAATACGGTTTTTCATGACAAGGTCTCAGAATTAGGGTTTACTGAAAAAAAAACACAAATACATTACCAACAGAAGATATCCTTGAAATTCGCCAGAAAGATCTGTTTTAAAGCAAAAGCTTGCGGGTGAGGACGGTTAGATCAGACGCAGACTGCAAGCAGGCAGGGAAGCACAAGAGGCAGCGAGAGCACGACAGGCAGCTCACACTGAGCAGACCTGGGGGTGGGGGGTGGGGTATGATCTCAGCCGTTTCAACTTTATCACAGTGTGGCTACTTTGCCCTGACCACAAGCCAGTAGCTCGGCAGAGAAGCTATACACACAGAGGGTAAAGATTATAACTCCAAAAAGCTAGGGTCTCTCATGACCTGGCCACACCCACCTGGAGTGATTCAGCCCGCTCTGACTCTCAGAGTGCAGATGAAGCCCAGCCATTGCTGTCCTCACTGCTGCCGGTAGCTGCAGAGAAAGCTTAGTAATATCATCCAGCCCCTCCTACTCCCTCCCTCCCAAAAAAAAGCAGACTGCATTTGCTTTTTTTTCTTAGATTGTTTTCTTTGATTCTTCTTTGACAAAATGAGCAAAAAATCAAACCAAGCTCTAATAGGAGCTTCTATATGGATAGAGAGCAGATGTTAAACCCTGAGAAAGCTAAAAACAGACTGTCTCTACATGAATCCCCAAAGGCCGATATGATCTGGCCCTCAACACACAAGACTCTCAAATTAACAAGGCTCTTACAAGAGAGCTAGAAGGAAAATGGACAAAAGGGAAGGGAAGCTTGGCAAGAGGGGCTGGATAAGTCATCCCACTCATTTAAAGATAGAGTGGATAAAGAAATCAAATCCTTGAAAAACAGAATTAGTGAATTGGAAAAGGTAAACAATTCCAAGGAAAACAGAATTAGTGAATTGGAAAAAGAAAATAGCTCTCTAAAAAAATAAAATTGGTGAAATGAAAAAAATTCCATAGAACAAAACAATTCACTTAAAAACTAAATTGCACAAATACAAAAAGAAATTTAAAAAGTAGTGAAGAAAATAATTCATTAAAAATCATAATTGAACAAATGGAATTGAATGACTTGAGGAGACCCCAAGAATCAGTCAAGCAAAACTAAAAAAATGAAAAAATGGGAGAAAAACTGTCAAATACCTTCTTGGGAAGACAACAGACCTGGAAAATAGATCTAGGACAGATAATCTGAGAATTATTGGATTTCCTGAAAAATATGGTGAAAAAAAGAGCCTGGATACTATTTTCCAGGAAATTATCAAAGAAAACTGCCCAAATGTTATAGAAACAGAGGGTAAAATAGACATTGAAAGAATTCATCAATCACTTACTGAAAAGGACGTTAAAATCAAAACTCCAAGAAATATTGTGGCTAAATTCCAGAACTATCAGACCAAGGCAAAAATACTGCAAGCTGCTAAGGAAAAAAAACAAAAACAATTCATATATAAAGGAACCACAATAAGGATTACTCAGGATCTAGCAGTGTTCACATTGAAGAACCGAAGGGCCTGGAATCTGATATTCCAAAAGGCTAAGGAACTTGGTATGCAGCCAAAAATAAGTTGCCCAGTCAAAATGAGCATTTTTTCCCCAGGGGAGAAAATGGACATTCAATGAAATAGGTGAATTTCATCTATTTTTGAAGAAAAAAAAGAGATAAACAAATACTTTGATCTCCAAATATAGGACTCAAGAGAAATATAAAAAGGTAACAAGAAATCTTGGGAACTATATTTCTGTTATAAAGATACATAAAGAATACATGTATAATTTAACTAAAGGTGGAAAGGAAATTGTACCAGAAAAAGGGTAAAGTGGGGGTACTATATCTCATGAAGAGGCCAAGGAAACCTATTATATTTAAGAGAAAGACAGGGGAGTGGACATAATGTGTATCTTACTCTCATCAGAATTGGCTTAAAGAGAAAAATATTAGACATATTCCATTTACAAAGAAACTTCCCCCACCTCATTGAAAAGTGGGAGGGGAAAAGTAAGAAGGTAAGGAATGAGCTAAGCAGAAGGGAATACAAAAATTGTGAGCAAAGGGGATAAGAAAGGGGGACGAACTCTAAGGTGGAGGGAGGGATCCTAAAAAGGTAGGGCTGTAACAGGCAAGTGGTGCTCACAAGTTTAATACTGGGGAGAGGGGTAAGGAGAAAGAAAGGAGAAAAGCATAAGCAGGAGTTAACAAGATGGCAAGTAATACAGAATTAGTAATTTTAACCATAAATGTGAATGGGGTAAACTCCCCCTTAAAGAGGAAGCGATTAGCAGACTGAATTAAAAGCCAGAATCCTACAATATGTTATTGACAGGAAACACACTTGAAGCAGGGCGATACATACAGAGTAAAGGTAAAAGGCTAGAGCAGAATCTCCTATGCTTCAGATGAAGTCAAAAAAGCAGGGGTAAACCATCCTGATCTCAAATCAAGCAAAAGCAAAAATTGATCTAATTAAAAGAAATAAGGAAGGACACTGTATCTTGCTAAAGAATAGCATAGATAACGAAGTAATATCAGTATTAAACAGATATGTACCAAGTGGTGTAGCATCTAAATTCTGAAAAGAGTAATTAAGAGAGCTGTAAGAAGAACTATGACAGCAAAACTATAATAGTGGAAAATCTCAGAATTAGATAAATCAAACCACAAAATAAATAAGAAAGAAGTCAAAGAAATAAATAGAATACTAGAAAAGTTAGGTATGATAGATCTTTGGAGAAAACTAAATGGAGACAGAAAGAAGTACACTTTCTTCTCAGCAGTTCATGGAACCTATACAAAAACTGACCATATATTAGGACATAAAAACCTCAAATTCAAATGCAGAAAGGCAGAAATAGTAAATACATCCTTTTCAGATCACAATGCAATGAAAATTGCATTCAATAAAAAGCCAGGGGAAAATAGACCAAAAAATAATTGGAAACTAAATAATCTCATCCTAAAGAATGATTGGGTGAAACAGCAAATCATAGACATAACTTCACCCAAGAAAATGACAATGAGATGGGATGCAGCCAAAGCCTTAATAAGGGGAAATTTTATAACTCTAGAGAGCTACTTGCATAAAATAGAGAAAAAGAAGTCAATGAATTGGGCTTGCAACTAAAAATGCTAGAAAAGGAATAAATTAAAAACCTCCAGTCAAACACTAAACTTGAAATTCTAAAAATAAAAGGAGAGATTAATAAAATTGAAAGGAAAAAGAAAAACTATTGAATTAATTAATAAAACTAAGAGTTGGTTCTATGAAAAAATCAACAAAACAGATAAACTCTTAGTAAATCTAATTTTAAAAAGCAAAGAGGAAAATCAAATTGTTAGTCTTAAAAATGAAAAGGGAGAACTCACCACTAACAAGAAGGAAATTAGAGCAATAATTAGGAGTTACTTTGCCCCAAATTTGCGCCAATAAATTCGATAACTTACATGAAATGGAAGAATAGCTTCAAAAATATAGCTTGCCCAGATTAACAGAGGAAGAAGTAAATTGGTTAAACAGTCCCATCTTAGAAAAAGAAATAGAACAAGCTATTAATCAACTCCCTAAGAAAAAATCCCCCAAACAGATGGATTTACATGTGAATTCTACCAAACATTTAAAGATTAACTCCAATGCTATATAAATTATTTGAATTATTTGAAAAATTATTTGAAAAAATAGGGATTGAAGGAGTCCTACAAAATTCTTTTTATGACACAGACATTCCTGATTCCTAAACCAGGTAGGTTGAAAACAGAAAGAAAATCATAGACCAATCTCCCTAACGAATATTGATGCAAAAATCTTTAAAAATATATTAGCAAAAAGATTACAGAAAACCATTCCCAGAAAATACACCATGACCAAGTAGGATTTATATGAGGAATGCAAGGAGGGTTCAATATTAGGACAACTATTAACATAATTGATGATATTAATAACCAAATTAATGAAAACCATATGATCATCTCAATAGAAGAAGAAAAAGCATCTGATAAAATCCAACATCCATTCCTAATAAAAACACTTGAGAGTATAGGAATAAATGGACTTTTCTTTAAAAATAGTCAGGAGCATTTATTTAAAACTGTCAGTAAGCATCATTTGTAATGGGGATAAACTGGAACCATTCCCAGTCAGATCAGGAGTGAGGAACTTAACAGAGGAAGAAGGAAATTGGTTAAACAGTCCCATCTTAGAAAAAGAAATAGAACAAGCTATTAATCAACTCCCTAAGAAATTACAGATCAGGAGTGAAACAAGGTGGCCCACTATCACCATTATTATTCAATATTGTATTAGAAATGCTAGCCTTGGCAATAAGAGTTGAGAAAGAGATTAAAGGAATTGGAATAGGTAATGAGGAAACCAAATTATCACTCTTTGTAGATGATATGGTATACTTAGAAAACCCCAGATATTACTAAAACGCTATTAGAAATAATCCACAACTTGAGCTAAGTTGCAGAATACAAAATAAATCCCCATAAATCCTCAGCATTTTTATACATCACCAACAAAATCCAACAGCAAGAGATACAAAGAGAAATTCCATTCAAAATAACTGTTGATACTATAAAATATTTGGGGATCTATCTACCAAAGGAATTATATGAGCGTCAGGAATTATATGAGCAAAATTATAAAACACTTTTCACACAAATAAAATCAGTTTTCTTTACCCCAATCTGTCATAACTGAATTTAGGGTCCTTTCTTGGAACTTCCTGCTCACCAGTGCTCTACCCCACCCCTTTGTCTTTGTTTTCCAGATCGTTGGAGTCCTAAAAGAGTCTCAGAAATCCCTTGCTCGGGACTTGATACTTTGAGACAAAAGTCTGATCAAGCCAGCTCAATATTGGATCCTGTTTTGCCCCCCATCCAAACTCTCCCTCTAATAAAATATTAAAAACTCTCTATTTTGCCTCAGTTTCTCCAGCATTACATTAGATTCAAACAGTAGATTACTATGAAAATTTGTTTATTTTTCATTGGTATTTAATTTATTCCACTTTTCTATTATTCAGTAACTGATAATTCTGCTATGCGCTTTTCTTTTTTTTTTTTAATTTTTTTTGATTATAACTTTTTATTGACAGAACATATGCATGCGTAATTTTTTACAACATTATTCCTTGCACTTGCTTCTGCTCCAACTTTTCCCTTCCCTCCCTCCATCCTCTCCCCTACATAGCAGGCAGTCTTATACATGTTAAATATGTTATAGTATATCCTAGATACAATATATCTATACACATATGTGTGCAGAACTGTGCAGTTCTCTTGTTGCACAAGAAGAATTGGATTTCAGAAAGTAAAAATAACCTGAGAAGAAAAACAAAAATGCAAGTAGTCCACATTCATTTCCCAGTGTTCCTTCTCTGGGTGTGGCTGATTCTGTCCATCATTGATCAATTGGAATTGAATTAAATCTTCTCTTTGTCGAAGATATCCACTTCCACCAGAATACATCTTCATACAATATTATTGTTGAAGTGTATAATGTTCTCCTGGTTCTGCTCATTTCACTCAGCATCAGTTCATGTAGTCTATCCAAAGCTCTTAGTATTCATCCTGCTGGTCATTTCTTACAGAACAATAATATTCCATAACATTTATATACCACAATTTACCTTACCATTCTGCATCATTTTCCAGTCTCTAGCCACTACAAAAACATTTTGGCACATGCAGGTCCCTTTCCCTTTTTTAGTATTTTTTTTTTTTTATATAAGCCCAATAGTAACACTGCTGGATGAAAGGGTATGCACAGTTGATAACCTTTTGGGCATAATTCCAAATTGCTCTCCAGAATAATTGGATTTATTCACAACTCCACCAACAATGCATCAGTGTCCCAGTTTTCCCACATTCCCTCCAACATTCATCATTATCTTTTCCTGTCTTCTTAGCCAATCTGACAGGTGTGTAGTGATATCTCAGACTTGTTTTAATTTGCATTTTTTTGATCAATAGTGATTTGGAACACCCTTTCATGTGAATAGAAATAGTTTCAATTTCATCATCTGAAAATTGTCTATTCATATCCTTTGACCATTTATCAATTGGAAAATGACTTGATTTCATATAAATTACTCAATTCTCTCTATATTTTGGAAATGAGGCCTTTATCAGAATCTTTAACTGTAAAGATGTTTTCCCAGTTTATTGCTTCCCTTCTAATCTTGTCTGCATTAGTTTTGTTTGTTACAAAGGCTATTTAATATATTCAAAATTATCTATTTTGTGATAAACAATGATCTCTAGTTCCTCTTTGGTCACAAATTCTTCCTCCTCCACAAGTCTGAGAGGTAAATTATTCTATGTTCTTCTAATTTATTTATAATCTCATTCTTTATGCCAAAATCATGGACACATTTTGATCCTATCTTGGTATATGGTGTTAAGTGTGGGTCCATGCCTAGTTTCTGCCATGCTAATTTCCAATTTTCCCAGCACTTTTTGTCAAATAGTGCATTCTTATCCCCAAAGCTGGGGTCTTTGGGTTTGTCAAACATTAGACTGCTATAATTATTGACTATTTTGTCCTGTGAACCTAACCTATTCCACTGATCAACTAGTCTATTTGTTAGCCAATACCAAATGGTTTTGGTGACCAATGCGTTATAATATAGTTTTAGATCAGCTACAGCTAGGCCATCTTCATTTGATTTGTTTTTCATTAGTTCCCTTGAAATTCTTGACCCTTTGTTCTTCCAGATGAATTTTGTTGCTATTTTTTCTAGGTCATTAAAATATTTTCTTGGGAGTCTGATTAGTATAGTATTAAATAAATAGATTAGCTTAGATAGTATTGTCATCTTTATTATATTCGCTCAGCCTATCCAAAAGCACTTAATATATTTCCAGTTATTTACAACTGATTTTATTTGTGTGGAAAGTGTTTTATAATTTTGCTCATATAATTCCTGACGCTCATATAATTCCTTTGGTAGATAGATCCCCAAATATTTTATAGTATCAACAGTTATTTTGAATGCAATTTCTCTTTGTATCTCTTGCTGTTGGATTTTATTGGTGATGTATAAAAATGCTGAGGATTTATGGGGATTTATTTTGTATTCTGCAACTTAGCTCAAGTTGTGGATTATTTCTAATAGCGTTTTAGTAATATCTGGGGTTTTCTAAGTATACCATCATATCATCTGCAAAGAGTGATAATTTGGTTTCCTCATTACCTATTCCAATTCCTTTAATCTCTTTCTCAACCCTTATTGCCAAAGCTAGCATTTCTAATACAATATTGAATAATAATGGTGATATGGGCCATCTTGTTTCACTCCTGATCTGTAATTTCTTAGGGAGTTGATTAATAGCTTGTTCTATTTCTTTTTCTAAGATGGGACTGTTTAACCAATTTCCTTCTTCCTCTGTTAAGTTCCTCACTCCTGATCTGACTGGGAATGGTTCCAGTTTATCCCCATTACAAATATGCTTATTGACAGTTTTAAATAAATGCTCCTGGCTATTTTTAAAGAAAAGTCCATTTATTCCTATACTCTCAAGTGTTTTTATTAGGAATAGATGTTGGATTTTATCAGATGCTTTTTCTTCTTCTATTGAGATGATCATATGGTTTTCATTAATTTGGTTATTAATACCATCAATTATGTTAATAGTTTTCCTAATATTGAACCCTCCTTGCATTCCTCATATAAATCCTACTTGGTCATGGTGTATTGTCCTGGGAATGATTTTCTGTAATCTTTCTGCTAATATTTTGTTTAAGATTTTTGTATCAATGTTAATTAGGAAGATTGGTCTATAAATTTCTTTTTCTCTTTTTGTCCTACCTGTTTAGGTTTCAATACCATGTCTGTGTCATAAAAGGAATTTGGTAGGACTACTCCATTCCCTATTTTTTCAAATAGTTTATATAGCTTTGGAGTTAATTCTTCTTTAAATTTAGAATTTACATGTAAATTCATCTGGTCCTGGGGATTTTTTTTTTATGGAGTTGATTAATTGTTTTTTCTTTTTCTAAAGTGAGACTATTTAACCAATTTACTTCTTCCTCTATTAATCTGAGCAACCTATATTTTTGAAGATATTTATCCATTTCATTTAAATTATCAAATTTATTGGCATAGAGTTGGGCAAAGTAACTTAATTTTTGCTCTAATTTCCTTTTCCTTAGTGGAAAGTTCTCCCTTTTTGTTTTTAAGACTAACAATTTGATTTTCCTATTTCCTTTTTCTAATCAAATGTACCGAGGGTTTATCTATTTTGTTAGTTTTTCCATAGAACCAACTCTTAGTTTTATTTATTAATTCAATAGTTTTTTTTTTTTTTTTACTTTCAATTTTATTAATCTCTTCTTTTAGTTTTAGAATTTCAAGTTTAGTTTTTCATTGGGGGTTTTTAATTTGCTCTTTTTTTAGCTTTCTTTAGGTGCAAGCCTAATTTATTGATTTTCTCTTTCTCTATTTTATGCAAGTAGGCCTCTAGAGATATAAAATTTCCCCTTATTACCATTTTGGCTATATCCCACACATTTTGGTATGTACTCTCATTATTGTCATTCTCTTGGGTGAAATTATTAATTATGTCTATGATTTGCTGTTTCACCCATTCATTCTTTAGAATGACACTGTTTTGTTTTCAATTACTTTTTAGTCTATTTTCCCCTGGCTTTTTAATGAATGTAATTTTTATTGCATTGTGATCTGAAAAGGATGCATTTACTATTTCTGCCTTTCTGCATTTGAATTTGAGGTTTTTATGTCCTAATATATGGTCAGTTTTTGTATAGGTTCCATGAACTGCTGAGAAGAAAGTGTACTCCTTTCTGTCTCCATTTAGTTTTCTCCAAAGATTTATCATACCTAACTTTTCTAGTATTCTATTTATTTCTTTGACTTCTTTCTTATTTATTTGGTATTTTGATTTATCTAATTCTGAGAGTACAAGGTTGAGATCTCCCACTATTATAGTTTTGCTGTCTTAGTTCTTCTTATAGCTCTCTTAATTTCTCTTTTCAGAATTTAGATGCTACACCACTTGGTGCATATCTGTTTAATATTGATATTGCTTCATTATCTATGCTATTCTTTAGTAAGATACAGTGTCCTTCCTTATCTCTTTTAATTAGATCAATTTTTGCTTTCGCTTGATTTGAGATCAGGATAGTTTATCCCTGCTATTTTGACTTCACCTGAAGCATAGGAGATTCTGCTCTAGCCTTTTACCTTTACTCTGTATGTATCGCCCTGCTTCAAGTATGTTTCCTGTAAACAACATATTGTAGGATTCTGGCTTTTAATTCAGTCTGCTATCTGCCTCTGCTTTATGGGGAAGTTTATCCCATTCACATTTATGGTTAAGGTTACTAATTCTGTATTTCCTGCCATCTTGTTAACCCCAGATTATGCTTTTCTCTTTTCTTTTCCCCTTACCCCCTTCCCCAGTATTAAACTCATGAGCACCACTTGCCACAAGAAGCTGTCTCTCTTTAGAATCCCTCCCTCCCCTTAGACTCCCTTCCCTTTTCTTAAATCTTTCCTTTTCAATTTCTGTATTTTCTTCTATTTTTCCTACATCTTCCCTTTTTGCTTTTCCCTTCCACTTTTCAATGAAGTGGGAGAAGTTTCTCTGTAAACCAAATATGTCTAATATTTTTTCTTTGAGCCAATTCTGATGAGAGTAAGATTCACACTCTGATTCACACTATGATCATCCCCCTCCCTTCTTTCCCTCAGATATAATAGGTTTCCTTTGCCTCTTCGTGAGATGTAGTTTCCCTCTTTTTACTTCCACTTTTTCCTTTTTCTGATACAATTTTCTTTCCACTTCTAGATTCTTTCTTATATTATAACAGTAAAACAAATTATACATGTACCCTTTATGTATACCCATAACAGACATACAGTTCTCAAGAGTTCTTTTTACCTTTTTATGCTTCTCTTGAGTCCTATATTTGGAAGTTAAACTTTTTGTTTAGCTCTGGTTTTTTCATCAGAAATATATGGAATTCACCTATTTCATTGAATGTCCATCTTCTTCCCTGGAAGAAAATGCTCACTTTAGCAGGGTCGTTAATTCTTGATTGTATACCAAGTTCCTTTGCCTTTCGGAACATCAGAATCCAGGCCCTTCAATCCTTTAATGTGGAAGCTGCTAGATCCTGAGTGATACTTATTGTGGCTCCTGGTATTTGACTTATTTCTTTCTGACTGCTTGTAATAATTTTTCTTTGGTCTGATAGTTCTGGAATTTAGCCACAATATTTCTTGGAGTTTTAATTTTGGGATCTCTTTCTGTAGGTGATTGATGAATTCTTTCAATGTTTATTTTACCTTCTGTTTCTATATCTGGGCAGTTCTCTTTGATGAGTTCCTGAAAAATAGTGTAATAGGCTTTTTTTTCATCATGTATTTCAGGGAGTTCAATAATCCTTAGATTGTCTCTTCTAGATCTATTTTCCAGGTTTGTTGAAGACAACAGACAAATACGCCAAGATGGTATTTGGCATTTTTTCCCATTGTTTCATTTTTTTTGGTTTTGCTTGACTGATTCTTGTTGCCTTATTAAGTCATTCATTTCCATTTGTTCAATTCTGAATTCTAGCATGTTATTTTCTTCATTTACTTTTTTTTACTTCTTTTTGTATTTGTCCAATCAAATTTTTGAATGAGTTGTTTTGTTCTATGGAATTTTTTTTCCATTTCATAACTTTTGTTTTTCAGGAAGTTATTTTCTTTTTGCATTTCATAAATTTTGTTTTTTAGGACATTATTTTCTTTTTTTGTTTCACAAATTCTGTTTTTCTGGGAGTTGTTTTCATTTTTCAGTTTATCAAACCTATCTTTTAATGAATTATATGCTTTTTCCATTTCACCATGTCTATTTTGTGTTGCCTTTTCCAGACTCTTGCAACGCTTTCATTTTCTTTCCCCATTTTTCCTCTATCTCTCTTTTAAGATCCTTTCTAAGTTCTTCTAGAAGAGCCTTGTTTGATGGGGACCAGTTTATTTCATCCCTTGGAGCTTCATCTGGAGACAATCTGTTTTTAGTCTTCTCAGGGTTTGAAATATCTTCTTCTCTTTTGCCATAAAAGCTGTCAATTGTTACAATCCTCTTTACTTTTTTACTCATTCTTTTTATGTTAAGGTCTGCCTTTAGGGCAGGAGAGATTTCCAGGCCCCCACAGCTGCACTGGGTCAGTACTGATTCACTTTGCCATGTGGAGTCATTAGCAATGCCCTGGGGCTCTCTGCTGTCTACCTGGTGTTTGTGGTCAGCTGCCTGGGCCTACCTGTCTCTCTCCCACTTCTAATTGAAGCAGACCTTCTCTGATCAGCTTCCTTCTGCAAACTCTCTGTCTCATGAAAGTTGCACCAATACCCTGAGACTTTTCTGCCTTGGGTTTCTGCTCTGTCTAAGCTAGTGTTTATGGTCAGCTGTTTGTGCTTTGCTGCCACTGTCCCTTTTCAGATTGAAACATATCTTTTCTGGTCTCTTTCTTTCCAGAAATTCTCTGCCCCAGTACACTGAGTTATCTGTGGTGGCATTTGTACTGGTTGCCCTGGCTGCCTTCCTCCCATTTCCAATTGAAATAGACATTTTTTGTCAATCTTTGAAGTTATCTTCTTCTGATAATTTGGAGCACTCCCAATATTTGTGGGTTCTGCCTGTCCAGAGCTAATTCAGAGGCTGGGTTTCATAGTTATTGTGAAGATTGTAAAGAAGGTCAGAGAGAAATGTGTGTCATCTTGTTTCTGCCCCCCAAAATAAGACTTTTATCAGAAAAAATAATTGCCACAAAGATATATCCCAAAACTATTTAGTTGTACAGCCACATCCAGCTCTGTCACTCCATCTGGGATTTTCCTAGCAAAGATATTACTGTGGTTTGCCATTATCTTCTCTAACTCATTTTATAGATGAGAAACTAAGACAAACAGGGTGAAGTGACTTCTGTAGGGTTGATATAATAGTATTTTGCAGTTCCCTGATCTTGGGGGATTTATGTTCCAACAATAAGTCAATAGTTCTAAATCTTCTAGCTTTGGAATCTGCCTCAGGAAACTCCCACACCCATTGTCTGATTCTGATCACTTCTGGCTTCAGAAAACTCCCACAGATCAATTTCCTGAAGCAATAGTAAATAGACCACTCCCCAATTCATTGCTGACTGGTAATTTTGTCAGTAATAATCTGGTCAACCAAGAACCACCCCTTCCTATTGGTGAGCCATAGAGTTAGCATATCTATGATTGAAAGCTGTATAAATGTATCTCTTTGCTTCTGTTTCTTTGCTGAATTCCCTTACAATTCAGTATACTTTTTAATGATGTTACTTACAATAAAACTTTGTTGTAACAACAAAGGATATGGGTTCAAGCCTGCAAATTTTTTTGAGACACCTTGCAATACCAGTTGGGGACTCCAAACTTTTGGGGTCCCCTCTTCCCAACCTCAACATTTGGTGGCCTGTTACAGGGAGAGTCTGACCTCCTCTGGCTTGATTCCCTCCTTGACAAGGTAAGCCTCCTATTATTTTCTCCCATAATCCTATAATGGGACACCCCAAGTCAGTGGCAGAAGGCTTGTCTGGGTCATCATGAACTCCACACTCAGCAAGTTTTCCTTAACTGGGGATGCCCAGACTTGGAAATTCTTTCAATTTTTGGTTCCCTAGGGAACTTTTGCCACCCTTTCACCTTTTCTGGAATACCAAAGAAGACGGAAGTGCTACTGGATAGCTTTTGGTAAAACATTAAGAGGAAATGGTTATAACCTGAGGCAGAGTAATTAAATAGGACAATTAGGGAAACTGGGTCAGGACATTAAAAGAGAACTGTGGCACAACAGTTGGACAAACATTTTTTGAGGCAATTGGGGTTAAGTGAAGTTGTTGAGGAGTGTCTGAGGTCAGATGCGAACTCAGGTCCTCCTGATTCCAAGGCTAGTACCAGTAGCCCTACTACTCAACAAATTATGAAGGAAACTGCCCAGATATCTTAGAACCAGGTGATAAAGTAGAAATTGTAAAATTCCACTATTCATCTCATGAAAGAGATATCAAATGATAATTTCAAAAATGTTATAGCCAAATTCCAGAGCTCTGTAAAGGAGAATATATCACAAGCAGAAAAGAAGAAACAGTTCAAATACTATAGAGCCACAGTCAGAATCAACCAAGTTTAGCAAAGAAATAGAGGGATTAAATATAACATTCTGGAAGAAAAAGAAGTTAGGATTACAAAAAACAAAAATACCCTGCCCAACAAAATTAAATATGACTTTGTAGGAGGAAATTTTGATTTCTAATGACATAGAGGACTTTCAAGCATTCCTAATTAAAAAAATTATAATGACAAAGCTGAGTAGAAAGTATGACTTACCAACACAAACTCAAGAGATGCAAATAAAAATAAATATAAGTGAGAAATCATAAGGAACTAGACAAAATTAAATTACATTTATATATCAGGGATATTATACATGCAGCCCTTTAAAATTTTATCATCACCAGACTTCTGTTTTATTAGACAGAGAGTATTGACATGAATTTATTATGGTGAGATGGTCTAAAAAAGGAGAATGGAAAAGTAAGAGAAAGGTATTGGAAAAAAAGAGGAAGGGAGAGGAAGATTGGGCAAAATAATCTCAAATAAAGGAGGTTAAAAAGGAAGTATTTTAACAATAAAGGAGAAAATGGGAGAAAGGGATGCAGGCAATGCTTGAATTTCTCTCTCATCTGAATCATTTCTAAGAGAAAAAAATATATGTACACACAGTTAAGTGTAGAAATTCATCTTATTCCACTGGAAAGTAGAAAGGGGAAGAACCTAAGATAAAGATGGGAAGGTGATAAGAGGGAAGAATAGATTAAGGAAAGGAATGATCAGAAAGAAAATACAATGAATAAACATAGCTGTGAATATAAATGGGATTAACTCAGTCATAAAACAAATAGTAAAATGAATTAGAAACCAGATTCCAACAATATATTACTTATAAGAGACACACTTGAAACAGAAAAATATACACAGATTAAAAGGGAAGGGGGTGGCTGGAGCATGCTTCATCTGAAGACAAAAAAGGCATGTGTAAGCAATCTGAAGCAAAAGCTAAAACAGAGGTAATTAAAAGAAATAATAAGGGAAATTACATCTTCCTAAAAGGTAGTATGTATGATGAATTAATATGGAATATATATGCAATAAGTGGAAAAGCATATACATTCTTGAAAGAAAATTAATTGAGTTATAGGAGAAAATAAGTACAACTATAATAGTGGAAGATCTCAATTTATCTCTCTTGGATCTAGAAAAATCTAACTACAAAATAAACAAAAAATAGAGTTAAGAAGATGAATGAAATTTTAGAAAATTTAGATAATAAGCATTTCCAAAGTGTTGAATGAGAACAGAAAGGAGTATACGTTTATCTCAATGATTTATGTCACCTTCACAGAAATTAGCCATATAGTAGGGAATATAAAACACAAACAAATGCAGAAAAGCAGAAGTATTGAATTCATTCCTTTTTGGATTATAATGCAATAAAATTATTGTCATTAATTGGTCTTTGAAATATAAATTAAAAATTAATTAGAAATTAATCCAATCTTCGATTTTTTATTATATCTATTTATTTACAAAACATGCATTTTTCAACATTGACCCTTGCAAAACCTGTTCCAAATTTTTCCCTCCTTCCCCCCACCCTCTCCCCTAGATGGCAGGTAGTCCAATATATCTTAAATATGTTAAAATATATGTTAAATCCAGTATATGTATACATATTTATACAGTTATCTTGCTGCACAAGAAAAATCAGATATAGAAAGAAAAAAACCAGAGAAAGAAAATAAAAATGCAAGCAATCAATAACAGAAAGAGTGAAAATGTTATGTTGTAGTCCAAACTCAGTTCCCATAGTCCTCTCTCTGGGTGTAGATGGCTTTCTTCATTACTGAATAATTGAAACTGGTTTGAACACCACATTGTTGAAGAGAGCCCAGGCTATAAGAATTGATCATTGTTTAGTCTTGTTGCCATTTATAATGATCTCCCAGTTCTGTTCATTTCACTTAGAATCAATTCATGTCTTTCCAGACCTCTCTGAAACCATCCTGCTGGTTGTTTCTTAATATTCCATAACATTCATATACTATAGTATATTCAGCCATTCTCCAATTGATGGGCATCTATTCCGTTTCCAGTTTCTTGCCACTACAAAAAGGATTGTCACAAACATTTTTGCACATATGGGTCCCTTTTCTTCCTTGAAAATCTCTTTGTGATATAAGCCCAGTGGAAACACTGCTTGGTCAAAAGGTATGCACAGTTTGACAACTTTTTGAGCATAATTCCAAATTGCTCTCCAGAATGGCTGGATGTATTCACAATTCCACCAACAATGTATTAGTGTCCCAGTTTTCCCACATGTTCTCCAACATTTGTCATTATCTTTTCCTGTCATCCTAGCCAATCTGAGAGATATGTAGTGATATCTCAGAGTTGTCTTTATTTGCATTTCTCTGCTCAATAATGATTTAGAGCACCTTTTTATATGACTACAAATAGTTTCAGTTTTTTCACCTAAAATTTGTTCATACTCTTTGACCATTTATCAATTGGAGAATGGCTTGATTTCTTATAAATTTGAGTCAATTCTCTATATACTTTGAAAATGAGGCCTTTATCAGAACCTTTGAAGGTAAAAATATTTTCCCAGTTTATTGCTTCCCTTCTAATTTTTTCTGCATTAGTTTTGTTTGTATAAAACCTTTTTAATTTAATATAATCAAAATTATCTATTTTGTGATAAATAATGATCTCTAGTTCTTCTTTGATCACAAATTCTTCCTCCTCCACAAGTCTGAAAGGTAAACTATCTTATGTTCTTCTAATTTATTTATAATATCATATTTTATATCTAGATCATGAACCCATTTCAACCTCATTTTTGTATATGGTGTTAGGTATGGATCAATGCTTAGTTTCTGCCATACTAGTTTCCAATTTTCCCAGAAGTTTTTGTCAAATAGTGAATTCTTATTCTCAAAGTTGGGGTTTTTGGGTTTGTCAAACACTAGATTAGTAAAGTTATTGACTATTTTGTCCTGTGAACCTAACATATTCCACTGATCAACTAGTCTATTCCTTAGCCAATATCAAATATTTTTGATAACCCCTGCTTTATAATATAGTTTTAGATCTGGTACAGCTAAGCCATCTTCATTTGATTTTTTAAAATTATTAATTCCCTTGAAATTCTTGATTTTTTGTTCTTCCAGATGAATTTTGTTGTTATTTTTTTCTAGGTCAGTAAAATAGCTTCTTGGGATTTTGATTGGTATAGCACTAAATAAATAGATTAGTTTAGGTAGTATTGTCATCTTTATTATATTTGCTTGACCTTGATATTTTTCCATTGTATAGATCTGACTTTATTTGTGTGCAAAGTTTTTTGTAGTTTTGCTCATATACTTCCTGATTTTTCCTTGGCAGATAGATTCCCAAATATTTTATACTATCAACAGTTATTTTAAATGGGATTTCTCTTTGTATCTCTTGCTGTTTAATTTTGTTAGTGATGTATAAAAATGTTGATGATTTATGCGGATTTATTTTGTATCCTGCAACTTTGCTAAGTTGGGGATTATTTCTAATAGCTTTTTAGTTAATTCATCATATCATTTGCAAAGAGTGATAATTTGGTTTCCTCGTCACCAACTCTAATTCTTTTAATCTCTTTTTCTTCTCTTATTGCCAAAGCTAGCATTTCTAATACAATATTGAATAGTAATAGTAATAGTGGCAGCCTTATTTCACTCTTGATCTTATTGGGAATGGTTCTAATTTGTCCCCATTACATATGATTCTTACTGATGGTTTTAAATAGATGCTACTCAATAAACTGGGAAAACATTTTTGCAGCCAAAGATTCTGATAAAGGCCTCATATCCAAAATATATAGAGAATTGACTCTAATTCATAAAAAATCAAGCTATTCTCCAATTGATAAAGGGTCAAAGGATATGAACAGACAATTCTCAGATGAAGAAATTGAAATTATATCTAGCCATATGAAAAAATGCTCCAAGTCATTATTAATCAGAGAAATGCAAATTAAGACAACTCTGAGATACCACTACACACCGTCAGATTGGCTAGAATGACAGGGAAAGATAATGCGGAATGTTGGAGGGGATGTGGGAAAACAGTGACACTAATACATTGTTGGTGGAATTGTGAATACATCCAGCCATTCTGGAGAGCAATTTGGAACTATGCTCAAAAAGTTATCAAACTGTGCATACCCTTTGACCCAGCTGTGTTACTACTGGGCTTGTAACCCAAAGAGATCTCAAAGAAGGGAAAGAGACCTGTATGTGCAAGAATGTTTGTGGCAGCCCTCTTTGTAGTGGCCAGAAACTGGAAACTGAGTAGATGTCCATCAATTGGAGAATGGCTGAATAAATTGTGGTATATGAATAATATGGAATATTATTGTTGGTAAGAAACACCCAAAAGGATGATTTCAGAAAGGCCTGGAGAGACTTACATGAACTGATGCTGAGTGAAATAAGCAGGACCAGGAGATCATTATATACTTCAACAACAATACTATATGATGATCAATTCTGATGGACCTGGTCATCTTCAGCAATAAGAAGAACCAAATCAGTTCTAATGGAGCAGTCATGAACTGAACCAGCTACACCCAGCAAAAGAACTCTTGGAGATGACTAAGAACCATTATATCGAATTCCCAATCCCTATATTTTTGCCCATCTGCATTTTTGATTTCCTTCACAGGCTAACTGTACAATATTTCGGAGTCCAATTCTTTTTGTACAGCAAAATAATGGTTTGGACATGTATACTTATTTTGTATTTAATTTATACTCTAATATATTTAACATGTATTGGTCATCCTGCCATTCAGGGGAGGGGGTCAGGGCACTGAGGGGAAAAAATGGAACAAAAGATTTGGCAATTGTCAGTGCTGTAAAATTACCCATGCATATAACTTGTAAATAAAAAGCTATGAAAATAAAAAAATAAAACAAATAGATGCTACTGACTATTTTAAGGAAAGGTCCATTTATTCCCATATTCTCTAGTGTTTCTAATAGGAATGGCTGTTGGATTTTATCAAAATTTATTAATTTTATCAAGTTAATTAATTAATCCAATCTTAAAGAATGCATGGGTCAAAGAGCAGTCATTGAAAAAATTAATTTCATTAAAGAAAATGATAGTAATGAAACACCATACAAAAATCTGTGGCATACAGTCAAAGCAGTACTTAGGAGAAATTGTATATTTTTAGATACTTATCTCAATAAAAATCAGAAAGAACACATCAACAAGTAGGGAATGCAATAAAAAAAAAAGCTAGAAAGAGAACACATTTAAAATCCTAAATTAAACTGCTAAACAAATTCTAAAAATCAAAAAAAAAAAAATTAGTAAAATTGAAAATTAAAAAAAAAAAACATTGAACTAATAAATAACAATAGATACTCGTCTTATGAAAAAAATAAACAATAAAACAATTATACCATAAGAAAATTGGAAAACCAAATTGCCAGGATCAAAAATGAAAAAATAGTAATGCATTATCAATTGGTTGAAATTAAAGCAATTATTAGGAGATATTTTGCCAAACTATATGCCAATAAAACCTATAATCTAAATGAAATAACTGAATATTTGTAAAAATTAAATTGTCCAGATTAATGGAACATAAAAAATTGAACAAGCAATAGTCCCAAGGACTACATGGATTTACAAATGAATTCAACCAACCATTTAAAGAATAATTAATTCTATGGTTTTAATACCTAAACTAGGGAGAAAAACTAAAAAAAAAAACTATTGACCAACAAATATATTTCCCTATAAATGGTCATACAAAATACTAAATTACAGCAATATGTCACAGAAATTTTATACTATTGCTAAGTAAAATTTATATCAGGTTCAGTACTAGGAAAACTAAAAACAAAACTGGCCATATCATAAAATCAACAAAAACTACAGGATTAGATCAATGATTTGGCCTGATTTTTCTTGTACAACATGACATATATGGAATTATGTATTGCAAAATTGTACATGTTTAACGTATATTACATTGCTTACTGTCTTGGAGAGGAGGAGAGGTAAAGAAGGGAGGGAGAATAAAGTTGGTGCATACAATCTTACAAAAATGAATGTTGAGCAGACTTCCGGGGCGGAGCCAAGATGGTGGAGCAGGCACACACGACTCTCTAAGCTCCTCTCATCACCCTCATAACCAACTATTTAATCCAGCCTCAAAAATAACTCTTCACTGCTTAAATTCATGAAGATAAGAAGCACTACAACTTACCAGCCGATACTGATTGTATAAAATATTTAGGAATCTATCTGCCAAGGGAAAATCAGAAACTTTATGAGCAAAACTACAAAACACTTTCCACACAAATTAAGTCTGATCTAACCAACTGGAAAAATATTAAATGCTCTTGGATTGGGCGAGCAAATATAATAAAGATGACAATACTACCTAAATTAATCTATTTACTTAGCGCTATACCAATCAGACTCCCAAAAAACTACTTTGATGACCTAGAAAAAATAACAACAAAGTTCATATGGAAAAACAAAAGGTCAAGAATTTCAAGGGAATTAATGAAAAAAAAATCAAATGAAGGTGGCCTAGCTGTACCAGATCTAAAATTATATTATAAACCAGCAGTTATAAAACCATCTGGTATTGGCTAAGAAATAGACTAGTTGATCAATGGAATAGGTTAGGTTCAAAGGACAAAACAGCCAATAACTTTAATAATATAGTGTTTGAGAAACCCAAAGACACCAGTTTCTGGGATAAGAATGCATTATTTGACAAAAATTGCCGGGAAAATTGGAAATCAGTATGGCAGAAAGCAGGCATTGACCCACATTTAACACCATACACCAAGATAAGGTCAAAATGGGTTCATGACCTAGGCATAAAGAATGAGATGATAAATAAATTGGAAGAGCATAGGATAGTTTACCTCGCAGACCTGTGGAAGAGGGAGGAATTTATGACCAAAGAAGAACTAGCGATCACTATTGACCACAACATAGAAAATTTTGATTATATCAAATTGAAAAGTTTTTGTACAAACGAAACAAATGCAAACACGATTAGAAGGGAAACAATAAACTGGGAAAACATTTTTACAATCAAAGGTTCTGATAAAGGCCTCATTTCCAAAATATATAGAGAATTGACTCTAATCTATAAGAAATCAAACCATTCTCCAATTGATAAATGGTCAAAGGATATGAACAGACAATTCTCAGATGAAGAAATTGAAAGTATTTATAGACATATGAAAATATGCTCCAAATCATTATTAATCAGAGAAATGCAAATTAAGACAACTCTGAGATACCACTACACACCGTCAGATTGGCTAGAATGACAGGGAAAGATAATGCGGAATGTTGGAGGGGATGTGGGAAAACAGGGACACTGATACATTGTTGGTGGAATTGTGAACACATCCAGCCATTCTGGAGAGCAATTTGGAACTATGCTCAAAAAGTTATCAAACTATGCATACCTTTTGATCCATCAGTGTTTCTACTGGGCTTATGCCCCAAAGAGATACTAAAGAAAGGAAAGGGACCTGTATGTGCCAAAATGTTTGTGGCAGCCCTGTTTGTAGTGGTTAGAAGCTGGAAAATGAAAGGATGTCCATGAATTGGAGAATGGTTGAGTAAATTGTGGTATATGAATGCTATGGAATATTATTGTTCTGTAAGGAATGACCAGCAGGATGAATACAGTGAGGACTGGAGAGACTTACATGAATTGATGCTAAGTGAAATGAGCAGAACCAGGAGATCATTATATACCTCAACAACGATACTGTTTGAGGATATATTCTGATGGAAGTAGATCTCTTCGATAAAGAGAGCCTTAATTGATCAAAGATGGACAGAAGCAGCTACACCCAGAGAAAGAACACTGGGAAATGAATATAAACTGCTTGCATTTTTGTTTTTCTTCCCGGGTTATTTATACCTTCTGAATTCAATTCTCCCTGTGCAACAAGAAAACTGTTTGGTTCTGCACACATATATTGTATCTAGGATATACTGCAACCCATTCAACATGTAAAGGACTGCTTGCCATCTGGCGGAGGGGGTGAAGGGAGAGAGGGGAAAAATCGGAACAGAAGTGAATGCAAAGGATAATGCTGTAAAAAATTACCCTGGCATGCGTTCTATCAATAAAAAGTTATTTAAAAAAATGAATGTTGAAAATTATCTTTACATGTTTTTGGAGAAATAAAATGCTATTGAGAAAAAATAAAGACGTTACCTGTCAGTTCTATAGATAGGAGAAGAATTCAAATGGAATGACAAACATACAAAAGTTAGGGGTTCAAAGGAAATAAAATAGATAATTTTTATATTAAAAGTTTCTGCATAAACAAAACCAATACAGCTAAAATTTAACGAGAAGCAAACAAATAGGGAACAATTTTGCAGCAAATTTCTCTGATAAAACTTTCATTTTTCAAATATAAAGAGAACTGAGTTAAATTTATAAAAAAATAAATTTATTAAAAAACCGAGTTATATTTATTAAAAAAATAAAATTTATAAAAAATTTTTTATAAAAATAGGTATAATTCCCAAGTTGTTAAATGGTTCAAGCATATTATCAGGCAGCTTTTAGAGGAAGAAATCTAAGTCATATAAAAATATAAAAGTCTTTCAAAGCACTAATAGAGAAATTCCAATTCAAACAACTCTGTGGTATAAGTTCAAATCTATCAGAATGGCTAAGTTGACAAAAAAAGGAAATGACAGATGGTAGTAGGGATGTGGCAAAATATGTGTGTTAATGAAAGATGAATGAATTGTGAACTAGTCCAACCATTCTGGAATATAATTTAGAACTATATTCAAAGATCTATAAAACTGTACATGGCCTTTTACCTAGCAATACTTGCTAGGTATATCCCTAAGGAGATTAAAGAAAAAAAGAAAAGGACATCTAAAAATAAAAATATTTACAGCAACTCTTTTATGGTAAAAAAAAGAACTGGAGAACAAGTTGTAATATATAATTCTGATGCCTTGCCTATCATATGGGAAGTACTTTTAAAATGCTTGTCATTGATAAAATAAAGAAATCCAGACTTAGGGAAAAGGAAAATAATAAAATTCTTATACATTAGAGTTATAGTCTTTATACTTTTCTCATTCTCCAAGGCACTCATCAATTCCATATTTACAATCTGTGTGCCTTCATTTCCAAACATAAAAGATTTCTATAGCAATTAAGTCACCATGGAGATAGGAATAGTATAATCTATTGGGATAGTGTCTCTAAACCACTGTCTTTAGACACTAATTATTTTTCTGTCTTCCCATATTCACTGAATGCTAAACATGAAATTCCAGGAGTGAATACTTAAAAAAAAAAAAAAGAATTATGCTCTTAGAGACTTATTAAAATGATAAATCAATGACTAATTTTGCCTTTTTAGCTTTCGTTTTTCTTAAATGGTATGTATAATGGTTTCTTAGAAGGTTGTTTATCAATCATCTGTAACTAGTTATTTCTGTTCAATGCTAAATTTAATCCCAAATGGTTTAGTAGAACTTGCTTCTTTCCTTCTTGAAATTATTAATTCATGTATTCATTATACAAAGCTTTTCTTTGTTCTCTGAAAGTAGATCACAAACACCATCCTGAAAATACAATTGTTTGTATTGGGCTAAAGGGAGAGCCGGCCAGAGAATATAAATGGCAGTGTGATCCATGAACCTTGCTTAAAAGACTACTCAAAGTATATCCTATTAAGTAATCAATCAATCAACAAGCATTTATTATATCTATTATATATTCTATTATTATCTATTATAATCTATTATAAAGGTTATCCAATTGGAACTTCTCTACTATGATATCTCATCAGCCTCTTTTACAAAATAAATAGATGATTTTTCTTTTTATTGCTGTTTGGAAACTGTAGTTTCTTTGGTCAGGAAATCTACCAGTAAGGAAGCTTCTCTACAAATGCAGAGTAAAAAGTGTTTTACCATTTAGTTTTAAACAATTGTTTGGAGTGGCTAGGAGATTAAGGGATTTGCTCAATTGCCTTGGGATTTATATGTGGGGACTTGAACCCATGTTTTCCTTTCTCTAAAGTCATCATTTATTCTATCTACCATTGCTCACTATTTCTCACCTCTTGTTAGCAGTGCTATACATTTACAAAATAGTTGATCAAAACTAAAATTTTGATTTTATTTGCCATTACTTGCTATGCATAATCAAAAATGTTATCAGAGTTCAGTTTTTTGTGTGAAATTAAAACTAATTAATATGGAGATTCAAGCTGACCATCTTTATCTCAGTAAAAAATATTTCATGTTGTATTAGTAAACCTTACAGTTAGTGAACTCTCACTTTTTTTGCAATAAAAGGAATATTTTTGTATCATCTACAGATCATTTATTTATACCTTCTCATTTTCCTCCTATGACAAAAACACTGCCTTGATTGCTAATTTGCTCATGGTAATAACTTAATAAAGTTGTCAGAGACTACACTTGAATCCTTGTCTCCTCAATTAACTCTTCAATGATCTTTGTACATCACAGTTCCTCCCCTAGTTAAATGCTTAACTAGACTTGTACCTCAAAGATTCTATTATACTAGTTGTTGAAACACCCAATTCATTGAAGCAATTAATTTAACATTGATTAAACATAATTTGTTTATTTCCATTAAAATGATTAGTCTTATGACTGAATTTCCAGAATTGTCATAAGATCATAGGATCATGGTTCTAGAACTAGAAAGGATTTCAGAGAGTTTGACCATGTCTAAGTTTAAGAACATCAAACTTGGAAGGACAATCACCAGCAACTTAATCATCTTCTGGGTATTATGTTAGTTTTTTATAACATGATTTTTATTGGGCAATGTTGTCTTTGGGGAACATTGTCTTAATGATATATAGATTTCCTTTGTATTTTTTTCAAGAATTATGGGGGGGGGGAAGGATACGTAATAAGGGAGGGGTACCAATTCTTCAAGAAATGCTAGCTGCTAAAAAGGAAATTCTAGCTTGATCTGACTTGCTCCTCCCCCTACTTTCAGGCATCAGCAGATAATATTCAATTCTCCTCCTCCTCAAAGCAATATATCTCTGGTGTGGGAAAGATAAAGATGTTACAAAGTTCACAGGACTGGAAATGCAGAGTTGTAATGCAATATTTCCTCTTCAGATTGGCCCTGAATTTCTTGGATGAAAATATTTTCTGCTTTTTCAAGTCTTTTTACAACTGGTGGAGAATGAGGTCAATTAAGCAGGTAAAGGAAAGGAATTTGTTTTCATGATTGGTATTATAAATGAAGAGAAAAGAGTTATGGTTGTTAAAGAAATGATCCATAGATTTTTCCAATGATAACTTTGAATCCTAAGAGATGGAAGGAATCATTTTCCTGACTCCAGATAGGACAATATCCACAGAATCATAGGATCATAATTTGAAATAGACCTTAAAGATCTTTCACTCTCCAGCAACACCTTCTATAATATGCTAGTCAAATGGTTACTTAGATGCAGTATAAATATTACCAGAGATAAAAAAAAAGATCACTATCTCACAAAGCATCCCACTTTGTTTTAGGAAAGCTAAAATTGTTAGAAATATTTTGTCATTCTGTGCTACAATTTGTCTTCTGCAATTTTCAACTTTTCTCTAAATATGCTGTAGATTGTCAATAGCTCTCTTGAAAATGTGGAAATCTAAAAGTAAACATAGCACTTATAGGTCATAAAATCTATCTCGTGAGCCCAGAAGCTATGCACTATATTCTTATTACTGGAATCCGAAGTTTTGTTTTGTTTTGTTTGGGCTTTTGTTGATTCATATTGAAGTTGCAGTACACAATAGCCCATTAATCATTTTCTTAGGAATTGTTTTTTAAGTACTTTTCTTCCATTTGGTATATGTGAAATTCATTTTTTGAACCCAAGGGTATTTCTTCAACTTTATCCCAATTAAATCTTATTTTATAAATTAACACTGTATCATTTTAGCATGCTAAGAACTTTTGTACTAGAATTTTATCAACAAAATGTTAATTATTCTCAGTTTTGTGGTTTTTGTGTTTGTGTGTATGGTCATACAGTCAATTGCAAATCCACCACATTGCAGTAACAGCCAACCCAAATTGTTCTATTTTGTCCAAAATGATAATATAAGAACTGTCAAATACCTTGACAAAATCTAGATATTATGTATTGACAAATTTTATTTTATTTATTAATCCCAAATTTCCACCCAATATCTTCCTGAATGGCAATCATATTGAAATTATATTTATGCTTTTCTATTCAATATTAATGTTATCTGTCTTTTTTTTAATATTGAAAGGAAAGTTTTGGGAATGGGATCCTGTGACATACTACTATAGACTTTTTCCCACTATTATGTTTATGCACTAGTCGATACTCTAGATATGGCCATTTAAAACATTTATAAATCTTCTTTAATGAACCCATTACAATAACCCATGTTTCTCCATCTTTTCCAAAGGAATATTTTAAGAGACTATGTTTGCTGAATTCATAAAAATTATGTTGATGAAATAACTGTTTGCAAACTTTTTTCTTAATGAAGTTGCATTGGCTTTCAGAGATCAATATGTATCTTTCTAAGAAAGTATTTATTTAAAAACTCATTTTAGAAAAATATCCATTCTAGAATTTGTTTTCATGGTCTTAATGTCGATATTATTGTTCTATAATTTCTAAAATGTATACATTTGATGTGGCTGATATAGTAAATATTGTGGCACCAAGTGATGTGTTTTAGGAGAGGTACCAAATGTTGAGGTTTAGTCATATGAAACTTCATAATAGCCATTCTCTTTTGGCAAAAGGAAGGTTTATTTTGAACAAGAGATTACAGAGAAAAATGGAGAAATATAATAGACACCAGGAATGGTAAATATGAAATAGAGTGGGAGAACATATAGTTAGCCAGAAAGAGATTTTTAACAATTAATGATGAAAAAGCAAGTTCCCAAGTGTCAGAAAAGACAATTAGTCAGGAGAAAGGAAATACCCTATGAGATTGGAGCATGCTCTTAGCTGAACTTAGATTCAGATCCAGATTTAAATACTTATTGAGCTGTGGGACATTAGGCAAATCATATAATTTATCTGCCTCAGTTTCTTTATCTATAAAGGAAAGATAATAATAATAATAGTAGTAGTACCTCTCTCATAGGATTGTTATAAGGATCAAATAAGATAACATATTCCATATACCCAAATATGTAAAACATTTTCCAAACCTTAAAGGGCTTTTAAATCTTAACTAATTATTATTATTAGCTTAACACAGTGTCCGCACATAGTAGATATTTAAACAAATGTTTATTGAATAATAAGTAAAATTATGAAAAATAATTCTGCTTTTATTATCATTTCTTAACTTTATACTGGCTACTCTCAAGCAGTGAGTCAATTACTTTCTCTTAGTTATTCTTATTTCAAACCTATCTTTTAAACCTCTTCTTGTCATCTTTGAGCTTTTCATCATTCTCAGGTCATTCTGGGATTGTAGCCTCTGAGACACTATTCACTGATTGTCCAGCAATAGGTTCCAGCCCAAGCTCACAGGGTCATTGTTTGGTCCCTGATTGCTTTGAGTGAAGTAAATAGCAATTGTTTCTATTTTTGTCAGAAAGAGACCATTCTAACTTCTCCTTAATCACTAAATGAATATTGCCTCAATCAAAGTAAGACCTATTAAAGACCTGAGCCTAAAAGGGTCAAGATCTTCCACTGCATCCAAGGCTATCTCTAGTCATTTTGAGCTATATCTGCCTCCTGGACCCAGATGATTCCAGAAGAGAAAATGAGGCTAGTGACTGCACAATCCTCTCTCACTTAAATCTAATTCATTTGCAAATCATGTCATCCCTTCCTCTCCAAGAAAGAAGGACAAACAGCAACCTGTGAGTACCACTAGGAACCCAATTGGAACAAGCCAGTTGAACTACATAATTCCTGTCTTTTCCTGTCTTGTTCCTCTGCTCCTAAGAACATTAATATTTTGGAATTGCCTTTGATTGTTATATTGCTGAGAAGAGCTAAGCCATTCACAATTCTTCATCATATTATATTGCTGTTACTGGGTACAATGTTCTCCTGGTCTGCTCATTTCACTTTGCAACAGTTCATGTAAGTCTTTCCAGATCTGTTTGGTTTTTTTTTTTTTAATCATCCAGCTTAGAAACTGGAAATTGAATGGACACCCATCAATTGGAGAATGGCTGAATAAATTGTGGCATATGAATGTTATGGAATATTGTTCTGTAAGAAATGGCCAGCAGGATGATTTCAGAAAGGCCTAGAGAGACTTACATGAACTGTTGCTGAGTGAAATGAGCAGGAGCAGGAGATCATTATATACTTCAACAACAATACAATATGATGATCAATTCTGATGGACGTGGCTGTCTTCAACAATGAGATGGACCAAATCAGTTCCATTTGTTCAACCATGAAGAGAACCAACTACACTCAGCGAAAGTACTATGGGAAATGAATATGAACCACAACATAGCATTTCCATTTCCTCTGTTTTTGTCCACTTGCATTTTTGATTTCCTTCTCAGGTTATTTTTACTTTATGTCTATGTTCCATTTTTCTTGTGCATCAAAATAACATATGGATATGTATACATATATTGTATTTAACATATACTTTAACATATTTAACATGTATGGGTCTGCCTGCCATCTAAGGGAGGGAGGAGGGGGAAGGAGAGGAAAAGTTGAAAAAGAGGGTTTTGCAAGAGCATTGCTAAAAAATTACCCATGCATATATCTTGCAAATAAAAAGCTAGAATAAAAAAATTAAATTAAATTAAATGTAAAAAATAAATCATCCAGTTTGTCATTTCATATGCCATCACAATCATATTCCACAGCTTATTAAGTAATCCCTCAAATGATGGGTATCCCTTTGATCTCTAATTCTAAGCCACCACAAAAAGAGCTGTTGTAATTATCTTTGTATAAGCAAGTCTTTCCTCCCTTAAAAAAAAAAAAAATCTCTTTGGGATACAAACCTAATAATGATGTTGCCATTGCTGTCTTTTGATGTTTCTCCTTTTTATTTCTCATTCTGATTGTTTATAATTTTAAAATTTTGTTTTAGAGCACAACCTAGGCACTTAAACTAGTTTTCTTTTTAAGATATCAGGCCATTTGATTACATATCTTCTCTGAGCTTCTTGAAATTTGTTTTTTCTTAAATTTGGGATAATCATTTGAGTTATACATTTCTTTCCTTGGTTATTATAGACTCTAAATCAATTTCTTTCAAAAAAAATTTTTTTTATCACTTCTACTTTTAGAAATTCTTCCCTCTTGGCCAGTGTTAAATGGAGACATTCTTCTTCTCTCACTACAGAGAACAAATGAGTTTTTGATGGGATAAGCAAAAAAATTAATAAAATGAGACTTAGAGAAAATGTCTCAATAGGAGAAGTCTTTAATCACTATTATAGCTTGCCTACATTTTAGTTAGTTTCAAATTTCACATCTTTCACAACAAAGATGTCAAGCTTACAGCCCAGAGAACTCTACAGAGCATGTAATTGAGAAATGTTTAACAAAATAAATTTTAAAAAATAACAAAACAGGGATGATGGTAATTTACCATTTTCTAGAATATTATGTTGTCTACAAGGATCCATTTCTATTTGAATTTGGAACCACTATAGTTGTATGACTTTAAAGTAATTTCCAAATATGTAAAAGATTGTCATATTGAAGAGGATTCAGACTCCTGTCCACTGTCAAAGTGCAGAACTAGATCCAATTGATCCAACTATAGGAAGGCAAATTTGAACCTTATATAAGGAAACACTTCCTAAAAATTAGAGTAATAAAAATAAAATGAGCTGACTAGAAAACTATTAAGTTCCCTAATCCTGGATATTTTGGAGAGGTTATATGACAATTTATAGTATATTGTAGATGGGACCCATGATATGTGTAGAGGTTAAACTCTAGAAGCCCTGTGGTCCTTTTCTACTATAATTAATGGAATATAATTAGAAGATTTAATAACATCTGTTCCTTTCTCTTGTTTTCCTCAGCCCAATGTTTTCTATCACAGTTTCTCAGTAGGTTTGAGGATATCCATGTACATATAAATTTTTTTGATATGTATCACTCTGCTGTTTTCCTTTTGTTATTTGTTTATTTTGAATAAAGAATATATTTTACTATGTTCCAGTCCTAAACTTCATCCCACTAAGTTTTCTTATTACTTATGAGGTCAGAGCTTAAGATGTTAAGTACATTTTATTTATTATCTTTGTTTTGTGCATTGTTGTGTAGTCATTTGGGAAACAGTATTGTTACTGTCTTTCCTTTTATTTTTTCCCATGAATCTTGAGCACATGTTCTGCAATTATTCTTTCTTTTGTGGGATCTTTTATGTCCAACTTGAAAAATATTTTCCTAATAATTTTTCTCCTTTTCTCTTAATTCCAATCTAAATTCTTCTAGTGAGATACATTCTTCTGAATTCCTATGATTTGTACTCACCTGTAGTCAAGATAAATTAAGCAACTATTAAGAAAACCAACAAGATAGCTTGCATTTTAATTCCCATATCTTCCTTTTTTTCTGGCAAAATTCTAACCTTCAAATGAAACAACAGAAGCATAAGTTGTTACCTCAATTATTTCACTTTTAATCAGGTTTTTGTCATCAGAGATATATGCTATATTTCGTGGCGTCATTCAGGACATTGTACATTATAACAAACCAATGAATTGAATTCACATGGATGTATGTGGTAGAGAAGAAAAAGTTGTAATACTACACTTTTTTTGACATTTCTATAGTTTTTAAGTCATTTTTCAATCATGTCTGACTCTATAACTGCATTTGAATTTTTCCTGGCAGAGATACTGGAATGCATTTCTTTCTGCACTTTATTTTACAGTTCAAAAACTGAGGCAAACAGGGTTAAGTGACTTATCCAGGACCACACATCCAGAGACACATAGTAAGTCTCCGAGGCCAAATTTGAGCTCACAAAGCTAAGTCTTCCTGATATCATGTCTAACATTCTATTCTGCTTTATCACTCCAGGGCAATTTTCTTGGATTATTTCTTGTATTATTGTGTCAAGGTTTTTCTTTTTCTTTCTTTCTTTTTTTTTTTTTTGTCACAGCTTTCAGGTAGTCCAATTATTCTTATATTTTTTCCTTCTTGATCTGTTCTCCAGATCTGTTATGGGCCAGAACATGAAACAAGGTGCTAAGTCAGTGGAATTGATAGAGACAATAGTTATCTAATTTAGCATAGTGCTTAACAGTTCTCTAGTTCAGTACATGTACTTAGTACTTAATATAGTTCCATAGGATTCACACATATGATGAGAAGATATAAGCTCAAACTCAGCTAGGTTCATTCAGAGACAAGCACACTGGAAGCTCTTGAAGCCTCAGCCAGGATTCAGTTGGGGAGAACTAGGGAAGGTCAGAGAAGTGGTGGCAGTCCTTCTGCCTCCCCCACAGAAACCAAGACACATTCAGGAGGATCTCAAGAAGCTGGCAGAAGCAGAGAAGATAAAGGACTGGTGCAGGAGCTTAAACTCTCGGAACCAAGGAGAAAGATAGGCTTCTAAGAAAGCTAACGGCCTCAGGAAAGGAGACAAGACTTGGAAAGAGACAATAAAGGATTTGGACTTTAATCCCTGGCTGCACTTGTGATTGCAAGTGCAAACGAAGGCTGCCTTCAGAGACCCCAAGAAAACCCCAACAAGAGAATATTACATTTTAGAGAAGACTATTACATAAATCTATTATTTTTCTTATAAGACATTCTACATTCTGTTCTGTTTTTTATTCTTTATATTTTGTTTCATTATTTCTTGATCTCTTATAGGTCCACTGACTTCCCCTCGCCCTATTATAATTTTCAAAGAATTATTTTTTTCTTTAAAACTCTGTCTCTCCTTTTGTAATTGGTAAGCTTTCTTCCCTCATAATCTTCTTGTTTGGGGGGGGGTGACTTTTGTTTTTTTATTTTTAAATTTTTCCTCAATGTCTCGCATTTCATTTTTTAAAAGTCCTTTTGAGTTCTTCTAAAAATTCTCTCTGGGCGGGGAACCATTTAATATTACTCTAGGGTATAAAAAGCTTTGTTTTACTTCAGTGTCCTCTGTCAATGAACCCTGATCTTTTCTATTCCCATAGTAAGTTTCTATGGTTGGATTTTTTCTTTTTTTCTGGGTCATTTTTTTTTTTTTTTAATGAGAAGTATTAATGTAAGTGCCTCTAACTGTGGGGAGGAGGAGGATGATTTTCTAGCTTCACTTCAGTTTTCCTCTCTGTCCTGGAACCCCAAACTAAGAGCTCTATTTTTCTGCAAGTGCCCACAGCCAGCATAATCCCTGTCCTACTGCTTCTATACTCATGGGTGTGCAGGTTCCTTCTCACCCAGGGCTGTGTCTCTGTAACACAGATGGTTCCTGATCAGCAGAGATACTCTTGACTCTCCATTCTGTCTGGGATATGAAAGTTTCTGTGGTTCCTGTTTAGACTCTAGCCAAACCCATCTAGCCCTTTCTGTATTTCTGTGGAGCTACTCTGGAGGTATTTACACTTTATACTTATTAATTCCTACCCTAGAGTCTTTGGATCTTCTTGGGTTGTTCCAAAAGGACCCCTGTTCTGCCCCACGTCTTTGGGAAAGAAAACAAAATACAAGCAAACAACAACAGAAAGAGTGAGAATGCTATGTTTTGGTCCACACTCACCTCCCATGATCTCTTTGGTTGTAGATGGTTCTCTTCATCATTGAACAATCCAAATTGGTTTCAATCATCTCATTTTTGAACTGAGCCAGGGCAACAGAATTGATCATCATATGGTCTTGTTGAAGAGGCCCTAGTCCTGCTCATTTCACTAAGCATCAGTTCATGTAAGCCTCTCTAGGCCTCTCTGAAATCATTCTGCTGATTGTTTCTTACAGAACAATAATATTCCATAACATTCATATACCATAATATATTCAGCCATTCTCCAATTGATGGACATCTATTCCATTTCCAGTTTCTTGCCACTATAAAAAGGATTGCCATAAACATTTTTGCACATGTGGGTCTTTCCCTCCTTTAAAATCTCTTTGGGATATAAGCCCAGTAGAAATCCTGCTAGTTTGACAACTTTTTGAGCATAGTTCCAAATTGCTCTCCAGAATGGTTGGATCAGTTCACAGTTCCACCAACAATATATCAGTGTCCCAGTTTTCCCACATCCCCTCCAACATTCGTCATTGTCTTTTTCTATCATCTTAGCCACTCTGAGAGGTATGTAGTGATATCTCAGAGTTGTCTTTATTTGCATTTTTCTGATCAATAATGATTTGGAGCACCTTTTTATATGACTACAAATAGTTCAAATTTCTTCATCTGAAAATTGTCTGTTCATTCTCTTTGATCATTTATCAATTGGAGAATGGCTTGACCAATTCTAATTTTTAAGAAACTATTTTCCTCAGTTAGTTTTTGCACCTCTGTTTTCATTTGGACAATTCTACTTTTAAAGGAGTTGTTTTCTTAATGAATTTATTTACCCATTTTTGCAAATTATATTTTTTAAGGATTTGTTTTCTTCAGTCAATTTTTGTCCTTCCCTTTCCTAGCTGTTGATTCTTTTTTCATAATTCTTCTGCATAACTCATTTGCTTTTCTAATTTTTCTTTTATCTCTTTTATTTGATTTTAAAATCTATTTTCAGCTCTTCCAAGAGAACTTTTTGAGTTTGAGACTAGTTCATACTTCCTTTGAGGCTTCATATGTAGGCATTTTACCATTAAATAATGCTCAACTTTTTTGAGTTTGTATTTTTATCTTCCCTATTGTGATAAAAACTTTCTATGGTCATTAAAATGAGGACTCTAACCCCACAAGATCACATTCTATTTTGATAATCCTTCACCTAAGAATAGGAAAGAATAGACACAATAAAGACAATGTCTTGGCAATGTTTTGGCAGTCTAGGTAGGGATTTTTTTCTAACATTCTTTGTTTACTTGTGTTTTCGTTTTAGTGCTTCGTGGAGAGAATAGTTCAGTTCTCTGTTCACTACATAGTATCCTTCTTCTAATGTAAGCACAATGTTAATGGTATGTAGTATATTGTATTTTGTTTCTACAAGCCATGTGTGCCTCTGTGATAAGATAAAATAGGCATTAGGAGTGGTAAATATGAAATATTTTTTGAAGAGCAATGGATTAATATTCATTTTGTAACATGGAACAACCATGACAAGACATCCATCACAGATCACAAAGGAATGCTGTTTATTATGTGAATTAACAAGGAGTTAGCAAGTTAACAGTTAACAAAGGGATAGTTCTCTAGTGGAACTCACAATTAACTCAAAGGAAGTTAAAGGGAAAACACCATGGAGTAAGAGTACACTATTGATTGTCAGGTTAAAGTCATAGAAAAGTTTAGCAGACTAACTCAAAGAGGGTTAGCAAAAGAGTTGGCTATAAAAGATGGCACCACCATGTGGTGATCAGAGAAAGGAGTGAGAAGAAAGAAACCATTAGGCAGGGCTCCATGACAGGCTAGCACTAAAGGATTTTAGTGAAAATCGATGGCATCAGTGGATCTTTTACAAGGGAAATAAAAATTGGGGGTTTGAACATCATAACTTGGCTTTCAGATTGGATAAGTAAAGACACCTCCACCTGGGGTGGGATTTGTAATGAAAGTCCATATGAACAGAAGATCTACTTAAGAACAAAAGTCTCACTTTAATATTGAACTGATCTTGTTAGTACCCTTTCTGCTTTTCCCAGGAAATATTATAATCCTATCAGTGCTTCTGGCTTTCTCTTCTAATGTCCATGTTGCTACCCAGAACCTCATCATCCAAAGGTCTATCTGAAACTGGCTTGCAAGAAAATAGGAAAAGATGGAGATTTTGTTTTTTGTCAGGAGGTTAGACACAGATTGTGTTTTTAGAGAATGACTATTAGGCTAGAAGTATATCTAATCTTCCTCCCTAAATATTGTTAGCCTGAAAAATATAATGTTTAAGTTCAAGATGAGTTCTTGATCATTATTCCTTAACAGAGAAAGGATATCCTAAGCTAGTGATTGATTTCCTTCCTACCAAATATCAGTTTCACAAAAACTACCTTTTGCAAATAGCAAATAAATCCATTTATCCAAGCTGGTAGTAAACAGTAATCAGAGAAGGTATATAGATAAGAATATATTAGAAAATGCACATAGGCAATGAGTTTTCCTATTACTAGTGAGATTTCTAAATTCAAAGTGAAAGAGTTTCAGATCTCATCCAAGGAGAAATTCCCCAAAGTCTCTGGTACAGTGAACTGGATATAGGGATACAGAGGAAATGTTAGTTCCGATACATTTTGGGTTCTTCTCTTTCTTTAGGGACCTCTCTTTGAAGAAAATATGGAATCAACTGTTTTTTGTCTGAAAGCTAAAAGCCAAAAAAAAATCAGGATTTTTATTCTCCCCTGTTCTAAGATGAAGAGTTTTGAGAAATCAATCCCCACCAAAGAAAAGAGTCTTCTGCAAAAGACTTTTAGCCTACATAATATAAAAACAAACAACTTTCCTAAATAAAAATATAGGACCATTGGGCAAAGAAAGAAGAAATAGTAGGTATAAACAAACATGCTTGCTTAAAGGGCCTGGAGAGGGTTCTTTTATATCTCTCTCTCTCTCTCTCTCTCTCTCTCTCTCTCTCTCTCTCTCTCTTTATCTCTCTCTCTCTCTTTTTTCCTGAGGCAATTGGAGGTTAGGTGATTTGCCCGGGGTCAAACAGCTAGGAAGTGTTAAATGTCTGAGGCCAGATTTTAACTCAGGTCCTCCTGACTCCAGGGCTGATGCTCTACCCACTGAGCCACTTAGCTGTCCCCCTGTTTCTTTCTTTTCTTCTGGAAGCCCTCCAGTCTTCCAAGATAACTGGCACATCCCTTATTGTTTTACTCAGTTGAAGAAGGGGGAGACTCACCTGATTTTCTATTGTAGAAATTTCTACTAAACATTGATTGACATTCTCTTTAAAACAAGGAAGGCCAGTTAATGAAGACACTTTCCATTTTCTTCTGAGAAAATAAAAACATTATACATTTTCTTTTTCTTTAAAGGCTTGCCCAGTGAGACTAAAGTTCAAGTTCTCTGCTAAAAGTTATTGAATTAGGATAAATTATTCACCTCAGAAAGGAAATGGATTTGACATAGATAGTCTGTGTCTCACTCTTTCCCAGTTGAACAGAAAAGGGGGTGAGGTAAGGACCCTATACTCTACTTCCACTCTGTTCTGAATACATTCAAAGAGATTATGGCTCTCTGTACTGAACTAATTGGGATATGCACATTTTGTTGGTAAGAACTTCTTTACCTGGATGAGTTGTGTTATTCCTTAATGCCAGAATTGCTGTTTCTTAATGGATCAGGAGTCTTATGTTCAGAATCTTATAGGGTCAGATAAGCAGAAGGGAAGAAGAAAGAAGGAAAAAGAAAAATTAGACAGGTTGTGGGAAAAGATTGAAAAGAAAGTAATGGGAGAGAGGAAATAGGCAATTGGTAAAGATATAAGAGAAAAAGACATCAATGAGAATGGACCAGACTAACCCAGGGATAGTGAATAGACTACCTTAGAAGCAAAGTCTTATATAGGAAGAAAGAAATTAGGTAAGGCTGGAAAGGTAAATTGGAGAGAGATTGCCAGGACTTTGTAATTTATCTATAGGTAAAAAGAAACTACTGAAGAGCAAAATATTACATATAGCAATTATCAACAATATATTAATGTACTATGTCTGCTGTATACTTGATTAATTATGTTCAACTTTTCATGACCCCCATTTGGGATTTTCTTGGAAAAGATACTGGAGTAGATTGCCTTTATCTTCTCCAATTCATTTTACAGATGAGGAAACTGAGGGAAATAGGGTGAAGTAACTTACTCAGGATGACAGGACTAATAAGTGTCTGAGGCTGGATTTGAACTCAGGTCCTACTGATTCCAGGCTCAGTGCTCTATTCATTTTGCCACGTCACTGCCCCAGGAATACTATAAGATATGTTGTCATTATTATTACTATTATTTTAGCAAACTGGAGAGACATGTAAAAATTAGAGGAACATGGTATAGTGGAAAGAATGCTATATTTGCAGTCAGAGAATTTGTGATCAAATCCTGTTTTTTCTCCCACTTATGTAATCTCAAGCAAATCAGCTTTTTCATGATGTGTTTCCTCCTCTGTAATAACCAGAGGATCAGGTAATCTCTAAAGTAAAACACAATTTAAAAGCCATGATCTTTTAATAAATACCTTCTCCCATCAGAATAAACCAAAAAGATCCATGAGATAAAAAAAAAAAAAAAACTAGCGAAAATTGACCCAATCCATAGAACACTAGACAATCCTAGGACTTGTAGTGCAACATTGACAATGACCAAAAGAAGGCAACAAAGACCAATCAGCACTCATTGCAAAAATCAGCCCTTTGGATAATAGTTGTTAGCAAGGAATATAGGAGATATGCTATTTAATCCAATGCTTTGGGGTAATTAAGGGAAGGATGGGAGAAAAGTGTGAACAAAGTCACCAAATCCTTGCAGCAAAGCAAAAATTGCTAAAATTACAAACTAAAGAGTGAGCTAAAATGAAACAAACCAAAAAAGGCAGAGGGAAGGTGAAGAAAAGGAAGCAGTAAAGCCTAAGTCAAAACCACAATGAAGCTCAAAGTCACAAAAAATGCTATTAGTCATCTAATAATAATTGCTACAAGAATCAGCAGACTATAGTGAACTCCCTCTCCCTTCTTCTTTAAAGTAGAGTTTCTTAAACTTTTCCCACTCACAACCCCTTATCCCCTGAGAAATTTTACATGCCTTCTGAGTATATAGGTATATAAAATAGGTATACACACCAAATAATTACTGACAATAAATCATAATTTCACGACCCTCACATTCAGTTATGAGATTCCATATGGGGTTACTAGCCACAGTTTAAGAAGCTGAACTCTAAAGAACCCCCGTCCTTGGAACCCAAGTATGCTTAAAGAACCAAGTTCAGTCCTAAATAGAGCATATTATTCAGGTGAGGGTTCCTTAGCTCACTCCCAGTAGGCCATGTTGTGTACCCTCATCATGGTGCTCCAAACAAAAATTGCTTGAATTTCAACCCATGTCTATAATGGGAAGCTCCCCAATATGGGAAGAAGAAAGGTATTTATGTACTATGAGCTAAGTTTTGAACAGATTTTTATTCCCTACACACTGACTATTGAGGCAGCTAGGTGACTCCATGCATTGGGCATTGGGTCTGGAATTAGAGAGACTCAAACATAGCCTCAAACAAGTACTTACTGTGTGGCCCTGGGCAAATGACTTAATCTTGATTCTATACAATACTTCTTTCTTTTGGTAAGACAGACCAGAACTTGAGTTAATCCTCTTTTTTGATAGTTTTCTATTCCAAAAATACTGAAGTAGTTGGTGAATGCTCCCTTTGAATCTAGTCAGCTTTGATTAAAAACACTACAAAATAAAATAAACAACAAAAATCAAAAACCCCAGGAAAGTCTGATGGAACACTCACACTGACAATTTGACTTCCAAGCCTAGAGCTGGGTATCTTAGGATCAATACAAATTCAACTACAACAACAATAAACAAAAAACAAAACCAAAAACAAATCTAGAAGATGGAAACAAAAACCCAGGGCCAACCTTGCTTAAGTGGTTTTACCTGCAAAGTGCATAGCATTGAAAAAACATCCTTTTCACATGCTCATGAGAGCAAATGTCCATGCAAAAAAATCAAGGAAGAAAAGGGCAGAGATGGATTCCTTCCCTAAAGAAATACTGAATTATCAACTCTTCCTGCTCAGTAACTGTTAAGGGGAAGACCTTTTCATTTTGAAGTAGTAGTAGTGATGGTGGAAATAATGTAGAATCAGGAGGAAGAGGAGGAACAATAATAAATGTAAGAATTATGATGATAACTTGCATTTATTTGGCACTTTAAGGTTTAGAAAGTTAATCTTCCTTTGTACTAAGTCACATGCATGGTCAAATGGAGGAATTAGTCATTTGGTGATTCCCCAAATTCTCAAGAGCTAAGCTGCCATATATTTTGGTCCAGAATCAGAAAAGATAACATATTCTTTTCAATTAACTCTATAACAAGATAACAGATCTGCTTCAAGAGGCTTAATGATTCCTTTATCAAGAATCATAATAGCATAGACCCAATCACCTCCTTAAAAATTAAAAGTATGAGCCTAGATCCTGATCCAAAGATGTCTTTAACCTTTCTCTCAGTCATCTACTATGATGATTAAAAACCGCACTGTCCTAGTGAAATTACAGAATCACAGAACCTCAAATTTGGAAGAAATATAAATGGTCTAAAAAAACCCACATAGTCTAACCAATAGCTAAATAAAAATTCCACCCACAAAAATCCCAAGAAATAATCACACAACCTTTAATTTAATAAACCATCATAAACCATAATATCAGCCTGTTCTGGTTTTGAACAGTATTAGTTAAAAGGAAATTAGTTCTTACACCAAGTCTGCATTTTCTTTTCTTCAGCTTTAACCCATTGCTCCTAATTCTTCCCAGTGGAGCCAAATGGTACAAATCTTACTACCTCTTTCACATGACAGACCTTCAAATTCTTGGTGATAACTAAAGCAGGTTCCCACAACACCTCCTCATCTCCAAGCCAAAGATCCTAATATTGGTAACAGCTAAAGGAAATGGAAATGGTTAGCCTTAGTCTAGAAATCCCCAATTTACCAAGACCTTACCTAAAGAGTGGTGCCTGGAAGGGCATACAGTCCTTTACATGTTATTTGAATAGAACAGAATACAGTGAAACTATGGCCTCTTTTATTCAGGAGAATATGTTTCTCATTTTAACCTTATACTCCACTAATTTTGTTTATTCCCATGAAATGCTTTTGACTCATTGAGTATATCTGTCTTCTTTATGTGTCTTACTCATCTCCATCAATCTCTAGATATTTAAATTTTTAAGGCTATTATTTCACTCTTTATTTGCATCTTATTACAACTCCATAGAGCCACTGAGAAAATCATACCCTTTGCCACATAACTCCATGTAAAAAGCAAGAATAACACAATGATGGCTGAGATCACAGGCTAAGACTCATGGGGCTTTTATGGCCAAGATACTCTGAAAATAATCTAGTCTGACACACTCATTTTAAAAATTAAGAAATGGAAACCCAGAGAATGAATTGAAACATGTTGGGAAAAAGAACTAAAATGAGAAGCAGGACTTCTAAGTCAATTTTTGTAAATATTTTTTATTAATTATTTGATTGATTCTTTTTTTATTATAGATTTTTATTTACAAGATATATGCATGGGTAAGTTTTCAGCATTGGCAATTGCAAAACTTTTTGTTCCAATTTTTCCTCTCCTTCCTCCCACCTCCTCCCCCAGATGGCAGGTTAACCAATTCATGTTAAATATGTTAAAGTATATGTATATGTATAAAATATAAAGTATATGTTAATATGTTAAATAACTGTATACATGTCCATACAGTTATTTTGCTGCACAAGAAAAATTGGACTTAGACATAAAATAAAAATAACCTGAGAAGGAAATCAAAAATATAGGCAGATAAAAATAGAGGTATTGGGAATTCTATGTAATAGTTCATACTCATTTCCCTGAGTACTTTCACTGGGTGTAGTTGGTTCTATTCATTACTGAACAAATGGAACTGACTTGGTTCATGTCATTGTTGAAGAGAGTCACGTCCATCAGAATTGATCAACATATAATATTATTGTTGAAGTATATAATGATCTCTTGGTCCTGCTCATTTCACTCAGCATCAGTTCATGTAAGTCTCTCCAGGCCGTTCTGAAATCATCCTGCTGGTCATTTCTTACAGAACAATAATGTTCCATAGCATTCATATACCACAATTTATTCAGCTATTCTCCAATTGATGGGCATCCATTCAGTTTCCAGTTTCTAGCCACTACAAAGAGGGCTGCCAGAAACATTTTTGCACATACAGGTCCCTTTCCCTTCTTTAGTATCTCTTGGGGTATAAGCCCAGTAGTAACACTGTTGGATCCAAGGGTATGTACAGTTTGATAATTTTTTGAGCATAGTTCCAAATTGCTCTCCAGAATGGCTGGATGTATTCACATTTCCACCAACAATGTATCAGTGTCCCAGTTTTCCCACATCTCCTCCAGTATTCCACATTATCTTTCCCTGTCATTCTAGCCAATCTGAGAGGTGTGTAGTAGTATCTCAGACTTATCTTAATTAGCATTTCTCTAATTAATAATGACTTGGAGCATCTTTTCGTATGGCTAGAAATAGTTTCAATTTCTTCATCCAAGAATTGTCTGTTCATATCCTATTGTCTCCTTCAAAATAGCCTGGTTAGTTTTCTTAGAGGCCTTTCTTGGTTCCAAGAATTCTTATGCCAAAAGCTGGGGTCTTTGGGTTTGTCAAACACTAGATTATTTAAGTTATTGACTATTTTGTCCTTTGAACCTAATCTAGTCCACTGATCAACTAATCTATTTCTTAGCCAATACCAAATGGTTTTAGGAACTGCTGCTTTATAATATAATTTTAGATCTGGTACAGCTAGACCACCTTCATTTGATTTTTTTTTTTCATTAGTTCCCTTGAAATTCTTGACCTTTTGTTTTTCCACATCAACTTTGTTTTATTTTTTCTAGGTCATCAAAGTAGTTTAAGTATTGTCATCTTTATTTCATTTACTCACCCTATCCAAGAGCATTTAATATTTTTCCAATTGGTTAGATCTGACTTTATTTGTGTAGAAAGTGTTTTGTAGTTTTGCTCATATAGTTCCTGATTTTCCCTTGGCAGATAAATTCCCAAATATTTTATACTATCAGTAGTTACTTTAAATGGAATTTCTCTTTGTAACTCTAACTGTTGGATTTTGTTAGCGATATATAAGAATGCTGATGACTTATGTGGGTTTATTTTGTATCCTGTAACTTTGCTAAAGATATGGATTATTTCTAATAGCTTTTTAGTAGAATCTCTAGGCTTCTCTAAGTATATCATTATATCATCAGCAAAGAGTGATAATTTGGTTTCCTCATTACCTACTCTAATTCCTTTAATTTCTTCTCAGCTCTTATTGCCAAAGCTAGCATTTCGAATACATTATTGAATAGTAATGGTGATAGAGGGCAACCTTTTTCACTCCTGATCTTACAGCAAATGGTTCCAGTTTATGCCCATTACATATGATGCTTACTGATGGTTTTAAATAGATGCTACCTACTATTTTAAGGAAAAGTCCATTTATTCCTATACTCTCTAGTGTTTTTAATGGGAATGGATGTTGGATTTTATCAAATGCTTTTTCTGCATCTATTGAAATGATTTTTGTAAATTTGGTTATTGATATGGTCAATTATACTAATAGCTTTCCTAATATTGAACCAGCCCTGCATTCCTGGTACAAATCCTACTTGGTCATGGTGTATTATCCTGGGGATGATTTTCTGTAGTCTTTTTGCTAATATTGTATTTAAGATTTTAGCATCAATATTCATTAGAGATATTAGTCTGTAATTTTCTTTCTCTGTTTTCAATCTACTTGGTTTAGGTATCAGTACCATGTCTGTGTCATAAAAGGAATTAGGTAGGACTCCTTCATTCCCTATTTTTTCAAATAGTTTACATAGCATTGAGGTTAATTGTTCTTTAAATGTTTGGTAGAATTCACATGTAAATCCCCTGGGTTTTGGGGATTTTTTCTTACAGAGTTGATTAATAGCTTTTTCTATTTCTTTTTCTGAAATGGGACCATTTAAGTAATTTACTTTCTCCTCTGTTAATCTGGGAGGCTTATATTTTTGGAGGTAGCCATCCATTTCACTTAGGTTATCAAATTTATTGGCATAAAGTTGGGCAAAGTAACTCCTTATTATTGCTCTAATTTCCTCTTCATTGGAGGAAAGTTTCCCCTTTTCATTTTTAAGAATGATTTTCTCTTTTCTTCTTTCCTTTTTCTAATCAGATTTACCAGAGGTTTATCTATTTTATTTGTTTTTTCATAAAAACCAACTCTTAGTTTTATTTATTAATTCACTAGTTTTTTTTTTACTTTTGATATTATTAATTTCTCCTTTTAATTTTAGAATTTCAAGTTTAGTATTCAATTGGTTTTTTTTTAATTTGGCCTTTTTCTAGCTTTTTAAGTTGCAAGCCCAATTCATTGATCTTCTCTTTCTCTATTGTATTCAAGTAAGCTGTTAAAGATATAAAATTTCCCCTTATTACCGCTTTGCCTGCATCCCACAAATTTTGGTATGATGTCTCATTGTTGTCATTATCTTGGGTGAAATTATTAGTTGTGTCTATAATTTGCTGATTCACCCAATCATTCTTTAAGTTTAGATTATTTAGTTTCCAATTACTTTTTGGTCTATTTACCCCTAACTTTTTATTGAATGTAATTTTTATTACATTATGATCTGAAAAGGATGCTTTTACTATTTCTGCCTTTCTGCATTTGAATTTGAGGTTTTTATGTCCTAATATATGGTCAATTTTTGTATAGGTTTGATGAACTGCTGAGAAGAAAGTATACTCCTTTCTGTCTTCATTCAGTTTTCTCCAAAGATCTATCATACCTAATTTTTCTAATATTCTATTTGCCTCTTTAATTTCTGTCTTATTTGTTTTGTGGTTTGATTTATCTGATTCTGAGAGTGCAAGGTTGAGATCTCCCACTATTATAGTTTTGCTATCTATTTCTTCTTGCAACTCTCTTAACTTCTCCTTTAGGAAGTTAGATGCTATACCACTTGGTACATATATGTTTAGTGTTGATATTGCTTCATTATCTATGCTACCCCTTTAGCAAGATATAGTTTCCTTCCTTATCTCTTTTAATTAGATCAGTTTTTGCTTTTGCTTGATCTGAGATCAGGGATGGCTACCCCTGCTTTTTTCACTTCACCTGAAGAATAATAGTTTCTGCTCCAGCCTTTTATCTTTACTCTGTCTGTATCTCCCTGCTTTAAATGTGTTTCCTGTAAACAACATATGGTAGAGTTCTGGCTTTTGATCCAGTCTGCTATCTGCCTTTATGGGAGAGTTCATCCCACTCACATTTATTGTTAAAATTACTAATTCCTGCCATTTAATTATCCCCAGATTTTGCTTTTCTTTTTCTTGCCCTCCCTTACCCCGTTTCCCAGTATTAAACTTATGGTCACCACTTGCCTCATGCAGCTCTCCCTCTTTAGAATTTCTCACACCCCCTTTGAATTCCTTCCCCTTTCTTTTACCTTTCCCTTATTACTCTTTTCCTTTTCCCTTTTCCTCTCCTACTTTTTAAAGAGGTGAGAGAAGTTTCTCTGTAAACTAAATATGTCAATTATTTTCTCTTTGAGCCAACTCTGATGAGACTGATTCACACAATGTTCCTCCCCCTCTCTAAATTCCCTTAGATATGATAGTTTCCTTTGCCTCTTTGTGGGATGTAGTTTCCCTCTTTTTATTTCCCCTTTTCCCTTTTTCTGATATTATCCCCTTTCCATTTCTACTTCCCTTTTTTATGTTATATCAGTAGAACCAATTTTACATGTACTCTATGTATATCCATAACAGAAATACAGTTCTCAAGAATTCTTTTTACCTTTTTCTGCTTCTCTTGAATCCTATGGTTGGAGGTCAAATTTTTTGTTGTGTTCTGGTTTTTTCAATAGAAACAAATGGAATTCATCTATTTCATTAAATGTCCATTTTCTTCCCTGGAAGAAAATCCTCAGCTTAGCTGGGTAGTTTATTCTTGCCTGCATTCCATGTTCTTTTGCCTTTCAGAATATCAGATTCCAGTACCTTTGATCTTAAATGTGGAAGCAGCTAGATCTTGAGTGATCCTCATTGTGGTTCCTCAGTATTTGAATTGTTTTTTTTCTGGGTACTTGTAATATTTTTTCCTTATTCTGATAGTTCTGAAATTTAGTCACAATATTCCTTGAAGTTTTTATTTTAGGGTCTTTTTCAGAAGGTGTTTGATGAATTCTTTCAATGCCTATTTTACCTTCTGATTGTATTATATCTGGGCAGTTCTCTTTGATGATTTCCTGTAAAAGAGTATCTAGGCTCATTTTTTCATTATAATTTTCAGGAAGTTCAATAATCCTCAGATTATCTTTCCTAGCTCTATTTTCCAGGTCTGCTGTTTTTCCAAGTAGATATTTAACATTCCCCCCCCCCTAATTTTTCACTTTTTGATTTTACTTGACTGATTCTTGATGTCTCAATGAATCATTCATTTCTATTTGTTCAATTCTGATTTTCAATGAGTTATTTTCTTCATTTTTTAAAACTTCTTTTTGTATATGTCCAATTGAGTTTTTAAATGAGTTGTTTTGCTCAAATGAATTGTTTTGCTCTATGGAATTTTTTTCCATTTCACTATATATATATATATATATTTTTTTTTTTTTTACTGAGTTATTTTCTTTTTTCCAATTCACAAATCCTACTTTCCAGGGAGTTCTTTACCTTTTCCAGTTCATCTTTCAGGAAGTTGTTTTCCTTTTCCCCTTTATTAAATTTTTCTTTAAGTGAGTTATAAACCTTGTCTGTACTCTCTTGCATAGCTTCTTTTTCCTTTCCCCATTTTTCTTCTAGCTCTCTTTTAAGATTTTTTATAGTTTCCTCTAGGAGAACCTTGGATGGGAACTAGGTTACATTTTCCCTTTGGGGTTTTGTCTGGAGACTGTCTGCTGTTAATCTCCTCGGGGTTGAAAACCTGCTCTCTTTCTGTATAGAAGCTATTGGTGGTCGGTTTGGCTTTTTTACTCTTTTTTTTTTTTTTTTTAAAGTCCTTCGGGTCTGTCTTCAGGGCAAGAAGGTTACCAGCTTCCTCTGCAGAGCAGGGATAGATATATGGAAAGTAGCTATCCTGCAAATGGGCTGCAAAGAGTGGTGAGCTGTGAAAGTGCTCGGAGAAAAGCTCTGCACCAGAAGTGTCTCTGCCCTGAGTGGTACAGCCCAAGTTGGGGAAGTGCCCTGCTAAAAGCCTGGCTGTGAAGATTAGCGACTGGGTAATCTGGGTGTAGGGGCTGAGCAATGAAAGTGTCACTATCCCCAGGCAGAAGTCCACTGTAGGTATTAGCAGTTGCCCTGGGGGTAGGGGCTGAGCAATGAAAGTGTCACTATCCCCAGGCAGAAGTCCACTGTAGGTATTAGCAGTTGCCCTGGGAATAGCCCCCACACCTCACTGGAAGTGTCTCTATCCTGGGGAGCAAAGTCACACTGTGGAAGTTCTATTGCCTCAGGCCAAGCTTCCCACTGTGGAGATTAGAGGTTGCCCTAGGCTGAGCTCCTCTACTGTGCAGATTTGTGACTGCCCTGGGCAAAAATCTTGTGCTTCAGTATGTGGCTGCATAGCTGTGCTGTGGTCTGTGCTCAGTAACTTACTTCTGGTTTTGATTGGGTGCAGCCCAGATCCTCTTACATTCTGGCATTTTTTGGAATACACTCTACCTTTGGCTTTAATTTCTTTGCTGATCTACTGCTTTGCAAGCAAAGCAGAGCAGCCAACCTCTGGTAGAGTCCTCCCTGTAAATTTTCCAGCCACGGAGACAATCCCTGCCCAAGTCCGCTCAGTATGCTAGCTTCTCCTATCTCCCTGTTTGTGCTAGCCTGCTCCCACCACGCAGGACAAACCTTTTCTGGCAGTCTTCCAGATTATCTTTGCCTGGTAAATTGTTGTACTTCCAATCTTCATGAATTTTATCAGTCAAGCACTATTTTTAAGTCTGAATTTGGAATTAGTAATGAGGGTATGAGAGGAGTTTAGAATGTTGCGTGTGCCTTCTCCGCCATCTTGGCTCTCTCCCCCTTCCCCCCCCCCCCAATTGACTGATTCTTTTACCAATCCCCTGTGTGAGTTTGGGTAAAATAATATTTACTTTGTCTCTTTCCTCTTTAGTAAACTATACTCATGGACATTTGTTTTTATAACCCCAAATAGTTGTTATGAATATCAAATAGAATAACATACATCCTTTGAAAGATCTAAAAAACTACTACTGTTTTTATGACTTCATCCTGTCCTCCCAAATACAAAGATTCATCTATGTGATGAGAATTCTCAGTGGGATTATAATATCATATCTACTAATTCTAGAAAATCAGGCAGAATGCTTATTTTTTCTTTAAATGATTTGTTTTTTTTTAATAGTATTTTATTTTTCTAAATACATGTAAAGATATTTTTCAGCATTCATTTTTGTAAAACTTTGTGTTCTAAATTTTTCTCTCACTTTCCCTTACCTTCCCTTTTTCTAAGACAGCAAGCAATGTGATACAGATTAAATATGTGTAATACAGACAGAATATTTATCCCAGCATGTTGTAGATCAGTATTGTAAGAACAAAACTAATATTATCATATATTTATTTGAAAGAGAAAAAATTAAATAAACTATTTGCCTCTTTACTTCCCTTTTTTGGTTCTTTCCCTTAATTACACATATCCAGTGGCCTCATGGTTGTTGGATCTAGGTTTAGATCTAGAAGGAATGTCTCATTCATCTGGTGCCAACTGTCTTTTTTACAGAAACAAAACTAAGGCCTAAAATGGTTAAGGATTTATACAAGGTCACACAAGTTAGGATTTGAACCAAAGTCTTCTGATAATCTTGTCTTTTAGAAATTGGCTGGATGACCTACAGGGACTGGCCCCTGAATGAGTAAATAGAAAGGGAAAAATCGTAATGTGTTTATTGGACATTAATATAATAGAAAAATAATCACTTCTCTCACCTTGAAGGCTTCTTCTACTGTGCAATTTTCACAAAGTCCCCTCTTATGTGTAATTCTCTGCTACTTGGGCCATTCCTCCAAATTTTGTTGATTTGTATCAGTTATGCTACAGTTTTCCTAAATTGTCCTGCCTCAGTTTCCCTGAACTGTTCTACTTCAGTTCCTTGAATTGTTCTGCCTCAATTACCCTGGTTGCAACCCCACTTCCTGACCATTAGGACTGAAATAATTAGGTCTGTAGAGATCTGGCATTCCAAAAAATAAAACTCCATATGTTCTATCTCAGATACCTATTTGATATCCTCAATCTCTAAGTTCCAGACTTTCTGTCTCTAACTACTACCAATTTATCAGAATTTATGGTCTTCACCGTGCACCTTGTCAGAACTGGGTTGATGGTGATTCCTTGGAAATTCTCACCATTTACCAATGCTCAGACTCCAACCCCTGCCTTTGTCTACCCTGATCACTTAGAGCCATGTATATAAAAATCATTGGAATCTCACATGCAATGCTGCTGCTGCTGTTGCTGAATGCTTTGAGACATCAGCCCTGGGACCAAAATGGATCCTTTGGTCCAGAAAATCTCTCCCTCTCAGAAATCTAAATAAAATATTAAATCTCTAATCTCTATCTTGCCTCAGTTTCTCTGGCATTACAGTACCTTTCTTGAGTCCATAAATTATATATATATATATATATCCCACCATAGTAGAATCTTTAAATGAAATGCTTTCTTTTGTAATACATCATGAGGGAACATGTTATTATGATAAATATAGGCAAAAGAAAAATAGAAATCTCTTCTTCATGCCTTCTAATTTTTTCCCAAATATTTTTTACAGGCAATGGAATTTTGGAATGCTACCACCATCATGGAGTTCCAACTCCTAGGCTTTCAGAGCGTCTCTGAGTGGCAAAATTTCCTCTTTGTCATCTTCTTATTCTTCTACATTCTGACTGTAATTGGTAATATTGTAATCATTGTAGTGGTGACCCAGGATCACCATCTACATTTACCTATGTATTCCTTCCTCAAAAACCTTTCTTTTTTGGAGATCTGGTACACTACCACCATCATTCCTCTTCTCTTGGCCAATCTGCTCTTCCAGGGCTTGTCTATCTCTTTCTCAGGATGCATGACCCAACTTTACTTTTTTGTTTTCTTTGGTGCTACTGAATGCTTTCTCCTGGCCATGATGGCTTATGACCGTTATCTAGCTGTCTGTAACCCTCTTCACTACTCTACTCTAATGAACTCTGAGGTTTGCAACAAGTTGGTGGTGGGATCCTGGATAACTGGGATTGGTACTGGCTTTCTGCCTGCCTTAATGATCTCCAAATTGAATTTCTGTGGACCAAACCAAATCAATCACTTTTTCTGTGACCTCCCGCCCCTAATGCAGCTTTCTTGCTCTAGTCCATTCATCACTGAAATTACAATCTTCATCCTGTCAATTGCTGTATTGTGTATTTGTTTTCTTCTTACTCTGGTCTCTTATGTATTCATAGTGTCATCAATCTTGAAGATTCCTTCAGTCTCTGGTCGGATGAAGACATTCTCTACATGTGGCTCTCACTTGGCTGTAGTCACTATCTACTATGGGACCATGATTTCCATGTATGTTCGCCCCAATGCCCATCAGTCACCTGAACTCAACAAGATCATTTCTATATTTTACACAGTAGTTACACCCCTACTAAATCCTGTCATTTATAGTCTGAGGAACAAAGACTTCAAAGATGCTCTAGGAAAAGTCCTCAAAAGGAAGTGTGTTATGTATAGCATGTGAGTAAAAATGGTATATTACTTTGTAACACAGGGTCCTTGAGGGCAGGGCCATCGTTTACCTCTTTTTGCATCCTGAGCACTTAGCACAGTGCCTGGCACATAGCAGGTTCTTAATAAATGTTTAGTGATTGATTGAAAGAAAGGGAAGGTGAACAAGAGAAACTCAAATGACTAGTCACTAAAACAACATGATGATAACCAGAAAACCTTCCCTTCTTGGATAAATGTTTGTTTATTCAGATGTCCCTACCAAAAGGAAACTCTTCAAAGACTATATAGCATATACAGAAGAAGAGAGATCTCTCTGAGTGGAGTGAACTTTCATACTGACAAAATCACAAATCCATACCAAAAACGTTGCTGTATTTCACTTTGTGAGTTGACATTTACACATCTCACAGGTACTAGAACACCTCGGAGGGGAATGTAATGTTTCTAAATAGAGTGAACTTGATCTCTATAGCACTTATCAAAATAGTTGTCCTAGCTGCCAGAAAAAAACAAGGAAATATTTGTGGAATAATGCCTTAGAATCTTAGGATTTGGGAGATAGAAGGCATTTGAGAATTCAGACAATAGACTTAGAATCAAAATATTTGGGTTCAAAAGTTTTAATTTGTACTCGATTAGCTATCTGCATGGTATAACTGAGCAAGTTGCTAAAACAAAGCCAATTTCATCTGTGGAATTAGGTTACTGTGACTTAGAGGGCAGCTAGGTGGAGCCATATACCTAGTCTTGAGACAAGTGATTCTCATCTTCTGAGTTCAAATGTGATCTCAGACAATGACTGAGCTGTGTTATCCTAGGGAAGTCACTTAACCCTGTTTACCTCAATTTCCTATATGTAAAATGAGCTGGAGAAGGAAATTCTCTGCTAAGAAGACCCCCAGTAGGGTCATAATGAGTCGTCAAAACATGACTGAAAAATGACTGAACTACTTAGAACTTCTACCTCACAGCATTGCCATGAATTTTAAAAGACATGCAAAAAAAAAAAAATCTTGTATTTGTAAAATGTTGTGTACTCTAATCTATACATCTCAAATTTTAGGAAAGATGTGGCTAATTTTCTTCTAATTTTTTAACAAAGTGAAATAATATCATGAAGCCATATTTATGATTCACTGTTATAATTCATCATTTTGATACAGTTGTCAGGCACTCAGTTTATCAAAAGACCATGATAATAAAACCATGATTTATGTACTCCACAAATTAACAGATTTTGGAAATAGATAAGCCAACACAGCTTCATCTCAAGTAAATAGATGTATTCTTTTATCTCTACACAGCCCTACTCAGTATCTAAATGGTATAATGGTTAACTCAATGGGCCTGGAGTCCATAAGACTTGAGTTCAAAGCAAATCTAAGATACCTAATTGCTGTGTGACCCTGGGCAGAACATTTAACTTTTCTTTGCTACAATTCCTCAGCTTCAAAGTGGGAATAACAACAGCATCTATCTTGCAGGATTGTTATGAAGATTAAGTGATATAATATTTGTAAGTGCCTGGCACATATTAGATATTATATTAATGCTTATTCCCTTCTATTTCTCCCTACTCTGATGCCTCATTGTGGCATCAAAAGTCATATCTACAGATTATTAGTTTTGACAGACCCCTACCATTCTGGAAAGGATACCAATATGGTTTCTGCTACAGTTTGTTTTCTAAAGATTAAGCTAGTTAACTAAATAAAGGCACATCAATAATAAACTGGCCTCACACATGAAAAATAAGAACTTTACGAGATTGAGATAAATATTAGATAACTTACCAATTTAAACCAAAAATTTATGGAATGTAATGAAGGCTAGATTTGGGGAAATGGGCTGTTTCATTATGAATTGTAGAATATATTTTAAAAAAAAATTAACTCCATACTGCCATATAAATTAAGTGATTGTAGTAAATGGAGAAAATACATATTGATTGTGAACTCTTTTTAATATGTAAAAAAGATGCAAGGTGTGTTATATAAGTAAAGGCATTTAGTTTTGTCCCAAGTAATGTGTATGCTACTATAAGGCCAAATCTTGGAAAGAATTGGAGGTGAATATGCCATTCTTTTCAGATTTTATGTGTAAAAGAAAAAAGGACTAGATTTGGATTTAAAGAGCCCTTATTTAAAAGCAGTTCAGCTATTTTCTAAGCCAAGCTAGAAATCACTTTTCTCTGTGAATCTAAATCTCCTTATTTGCAGAATGAGGCATTTGTAACAGACCATTTTAAAATTAATTTCTAGCTATATCATACTGATTATGAGATTCACTGCAAAAAACAAAGAAAGTGGTTAGAAACATAAGAGGATAATCAGGAAATGCACTTTCATTGACCCCAAGGATGGAAAGAGCTTAAGGAAGAGAATCATAACATCAAACAGAGCAGATGTCAAAAAGAATGAGAAATGAGAGTAATTCATGTGGTTATATCTTAAAATATTAATTTTCAAGTATTGTTAATACAATTTAATATGAAACTATCCTACCAATTAAATAACTATCCTCTCTCCTTTCAAATGAAATGGAGAATCATAAGTCACAATTTTGGGCATAACTTTTCAAAATATTATGATGTCATCCAATCTCTATTGTGTCTCCCAAGGTTCTGTCTGTACCCTCTTCTGTTATCTCACTATGCTATCTCTGCATATTTCTCTATGTGTGATCTTATAATTTCTCTGTAGATGGTTCCCAAATCTAGATCCAGCACTATCCTTTCTCCTAAGCTTCAATCTTACATTATCATTCTATTACATTAACTATCTATTAGAAATGTCAAACTAGAGATGTAATGGGCGCCTCAAGCTCAATTCATGCAAAAAAGAACTTATTATCCTCTTCCACCAAATCCTCCAATTTTCTTGTTACTATTAAGTACACTATCACTCTCCCAGTCACCCATACTTCATCCTTAACCCCTCTCATACTTACTTCTCATATCCATTTTGTTGTTAAATCTTGTCATTTCTTCCTTAGCAACATATGTGTATATGTTCTCTTTTCTTCATTCACATAGCAACCACTAGATTCTTATCATCTCTAATCTAGATTGTAGCAATAGCATTCTTTTACCTTACCTATTCCAAATCATCCTCCATTCAGTTGCCCAAGCAGTCTTCCTAAAGCTCAGATTTATTTGAGTAGGTTATATGCAACTTAATACTATTCCCCAACTCAAAAACTTCAGTGATGCCATATTTTTTAGAATGAAATACAAAATTCAGTTTTAAATTATTGAAGGACTTTTAATCTTCTTCCTGCCTTTTCAGTGTTATAATTCGTTTCCCTCCAAGTACGCTATAATCCAGTAGTATTTTTTTTTCTGTTTCTCATACATGACCCTTTATCTCAACCCTGAATCATTTTATTAGCTCTAACACATTCATTTAAGTGAGGGAGGGATGTGCAAGATCACCTCCAGAGCCATCTGGGTCCAGTGGCCAGATGTAGCTCAGGATGATTGTAGCTGGCTCAAAGAATGATGGCAATGGGAAACTTAAGCCTTTTTAAGCTAAGATCTTCAATGAGTCTCAGTTTGAATGAGGCCACACCCATTTTAGTGATTAAGCTTAGATAGAAATTGAGACCAAAATATGGTCTTTTTCACCTAAAAAAAAAAAACAAAAAACACTAAGTAAACCTGGAAAGGTAAGACTAGGGGTTTCTGACCAAAACGGTTGCTATTTGCATCCCTCTAAATCAATCAGGTTTCAAGCAAGGTACACATCATCTACGTACATAGCTATCTGCATGTTGTCTCCCCTCTTAGAAAGTGAGATCCTCCAAGGCAGGGACCATATTTTTGCTTTTCTATGTATCACCACCAGTGATCCCATGCTTTTAATATAATGTTTATTAATTAACTGATTTATTCATTCCAAAAACATTGTTTGATCCCCTACTATGTTCAAGAAACTATGTTAAGTTCTCTGAAGGATATGTGGACAAGTGATCTCAGTGCCAGAAAGACGAGTTGAAGAGCTGCCTCTGACACAAGCCTGTCTGTGTGACCTAAGCAAATCACTTATTTTTTCAGTTGCTCCAGGCAACACTCTAAATTTAAAAGGTGCCAATATGTATAGCTGAATTTAATCCCTCTTGACTTGGAGGAAAATGGGAAATATTTTTTGATCTGGAAGGAGGTAGTGAAGCATCATAGGAGAAGCCTAGTAAATTTTGACCTCCTTAGAGAGAGACCCAAAGTAGACACATGCACTAGTGAACTAATGACAAATGAATGGTACTGTTACTCCAAAACCAATATCATTTTTTGCACTTGGCAACTATCTTGTTCACTGACCTGCTTAAGAAGTGTCTGTTAATATTTTTAACATGTTTAACATACATTGATTTACTTGCCATCTAGGGGAGGAGGTAGGAGAAAAGGGGGAAATTTTGGAGTAGAGGAAAGGAGGAGAAAATCTGAAACACAAGGTTATGCGAAGGTCAATGTTGTCAACTATCCATGCATATGTTTTGAAAATAAAAAGCTTTATTAAAAAAAAAAAAGTGTCTTACTAGCTGTCTAAGGCAAGAGGTGGGGGGAAAAGAAGAAGAAACATTTGGAACACAAGGTTTTGCAAAATTGAATGTTGAAAAATATTTTTGCATGTATTTTGAAAATAAAAGGCTATTATTGTGGCATCTTCTTGAATTTCTTGATGATAAAGTCCTCTGATGCATTTTCTCCATCCTTATAGAATAATGGCTGGTGAGTTAGAGTCTAATGCTTCCTTTTATTCATCTTGACTTAGGTTCAAATCCTACCTCTGACATATACCAGTTGAGTGACCTTATGCTTAAGTGACTTCACTTAACTTCTCAATGTCCCAGGCAATTCTCTAAGATTTTAGGTTATAAATGGATATTGATCTACAGTTGTGGAGGAAGTTTCCTCATGAGGAATACCTACTTTATAGTTGCTGATAAATATTACAAATTCATCTAATTGGGTCCATTATAAGTGTAATTAGCCTCAACTGAGCTTTCACTGGTACTTCTTTTTTCCATTTCTAGTTAATTGGTTACTATATTTTTCACTATTTTGTTCCAATTTTTTTTTATCTCTCTCCTATAATATAATCTCTCATCTTACTTTAATGAAAAGAAATTCTATAAATGCATATTACACATATATACTGCAACATAGATTATATGCACATATGTCTTAAAACATATTCTTCAGAGTTTTAAAAATATACTACATATTGATTATATACTTATGTATGCATATATAAAATATAATTATTCCATATCTTCTCCTATAATATTCCACTTCCCTCTAGATTTGAAAATGATGTAGTCTTTTTACCAAGGATATTTGTTCTTCTTATATAATTGATTTAATTTATTCATTTAATCTTTAGGACCTTACTTCTATTATTATCTCATTCTCTCTATGCTGACTCCTCTATGGACTACAAGTATGCCTAGTCCCTATTTTTCCCTTAAAATGTATATTTTTTCCTGACCATCCCCTGAAGCTATCCTTCAAATCTCTTCTCTTTTACTTCCAAATTCATAGAGAAAATAACTTACAGTAATTACTTTCACTGATCAATCAACATGCATTTATTTATTACCTTCTATGTGTCAGATGGTACTAGGTATAGGATACACAATAATTAAAAATGGAAAAATTATTTAAGGAACTTATATTGAAGGAGACAATGTGGATAAATATAAGTATAGACAAACTAAATAGTAGGTATTAGAGGAGACTATTAGCAATTGGAGTGACCAGGAAAATTTCCATGTAGAAGGAATAATTTGAGTTGCAGTTTGAATTTTAGGATTCTAAGAAGGAATTCTAAGTGAGAGAATAAATTCCAGGCATGGATTCTACCTTGTAAAAGTACAATAACGATAGTATATAGAGTGTTGTGAATGAGAGGCAGCAAGAAGACCAAGTAGATTGGGCCGTACAATGGGCCATACTAAACTCAAATAATTACAAATGATATACAGCAATCTTGGGAAGACAAATTAGAGATAGATTATAAAAGGTTCTAATAAAGTTTCCAAAGATTTCTCCATACCAAATAGTGTTTTTATTTTAGTCTAGTAGTAATAGGCACACATTAGAATTTTGGAATGTCCTGGATAGCTCTCTGGAGGGCCTCAGAATCAGTCAGAGTCAGGATCAAAGTCCTTGGTCTTTAGGAGGAGAAGTAAAGGAGGCAGGCAAGCTGCCACATGGCTCGTCAAAAATGGATCCTGGACTCTGGAGTCTGGAATCTAAAGTCTTCGCTGCTAAGTGATCTGCGACAGAGAGACTGACTTTCTTCCTCAGCTCTCCAATCCTTCCCTACAATTACCTCACCACAATCATTCAGCAGGTACCAATAGTGAGGAGAGCCATCACATTACCATATCATCTAAACATATGTTTATAAAACCATTATCTCACATTGGGTAGCCCTTAAGTACTCTGCTGTCTTAGATTCAAGTATACCTTTTCAGAGTTCCAACCCTCTGCAATTTTCCAGCCCTCTACAGAGTTTATTGAGTAGAGTTATGTTATTATCAGACCTGTGTCTCAAGGAAATAATTATGGCAACTATGTACTGAATAGAAGGTAGAAGACAGAGCCTTATCATCCACTTATTCTTGAACCTATTTTGTTGAATTTAATGCCACAACTTGATTGAAACTGGATTGAAAGTATAATCAATAATTTCCTCATAGATTTTTCTCAGTCTTCACTGTCTTTGATCTCTCAGTAGTGTGAGGGATGTAGAAAACCCTTACCCAAAATGACTACTCAGAGATCACTCAAAATAGAAAGCTGAAAGGTTGTTTAGTAAAAACTTCCAGAGGATGAGCCATCACATCACTAGATGAGAAAGAGAAAGATCGTGGTAGGAAGGCTAAAGAAATAGTAAAGATACACAGCTTTTATACAAGAGATTACATCACAAGTAAGAGAGCATTGAGAAGGGGAGGAAGAGGCATCTAATTGGCTATTGCTATTCAGAGAGATTGGAATGGAAGATTTCTGTTTCCCTGAAATCACCTGATTTCTAGGAAACAGAAAATCAGGCCTTCAGGCTTAATCAAGCTGTCAATCAAGTGGTCAAGCTAATAGACTCAATATCGATAAATGTCAAATACTGATAAATGTCATCAGCTCAGGTTAAGTAAATATGTTTATAGCTGTCCAAGGCTCAAGTAAATATAGACCTGCACATATTATACAGGTCATAGGGTAAATATAGAAATAATGAAAATAAAATACAGAAAAAGAATTCATACATTCCTGTAAGTTCTTCACTTTATTCCACATAATTCCTCCCTTGTAATATCATATTTCTATGAAGAACTTACATACTGTTCAAAATCAGTTAACACATCTATACATTGTTTATCAAGTTCACCATCAAGATCATCCTTCTCTAATATATTCCAGCTTTTTCTCTGAAGAATCATCATTTTAATAGCATCTTATGTATGTAATATTTTGATAGGGACCGTTGAACTATTCTGGTTACTAATGTAATTATACAGGGTAGATATAGTGGCAACAGGATAATACCACTAATTGAAATAAGTTCATACCATAAAAATTGCTTCCATCACCTGTCTTGGAAACACTTATCACAGAACAGATTGGCATTTGACAGACATAAAAATACAAAGATAAATTAACAAAGATGACAATCTAGGGAAACTGAGGCACAACATTACACACTCTCCTTCTGAATATTTGAATTATTGAATTACCTACCCTAGATATCTGGGAGGTCTCAGCACCATAATTTTGGCCAACCCAATGTGAAGCAAATAAATCAAAATGAAGCTAGAAAATGCAAGGACTTACGGCAAGGACAAGTCTCTTCCTGACAACCCCAGAGTTATCAGTAGTACAAAGAAATGAAGAACTTTCTTGCAGAGAGAAGAATAGATCAAGTAATGATTCCTGCAGGAATGACTGCCTATCTCCAGACCCTTGATATTGCAATAAACAAGCCATTCAAGGACCATTTGCACATGGAAGTCAATGACTACATTGAAAATAGAATGGAAAGAAATCAGCATGGAAACTTTGTGAAGCCCTGTCTGCAAGAAGTCGTGACTTGGGTGAAGAAGTCATGGGAAAAAATTACTGACAGCTGTGTCTCCAAGGCACTACGAGCAGGTTACCTGGACAAGACATGCTCATTTAAAGAGAGCTATATTGCTGGACATGACAGATTGGGTCCACTTCTTCTGAAGGAAATAGAGGCGCAAGACATCCAGGATGGATTCAGGGTATGGACACTTATGACGATGTTGTTGAAGAAGATGATATGATCATTATTGAATAAAGGTACTTTTTTTTGTTCACATTTACCTGTTTATTAAAATTGCTGTCAATGTTCATTAAAATAAGCCCTCTCCTGAAAATAAGCCTTCTGGTGTTTTTCTGTCCAAAAAAATAATAAGTGTCTTATTATTGGGGAAACAAGGTAGGGAATAGCAGTGCTCAAGACAGTCATGCTGCCTATGCTAGGAGGGGCACCCCAAATCTGTCAGGGATCTCAAAGGAGGGAAAAAGTGGGGCCTGGAGTAGCTTCACCTGTCCCTTCTGATAGAACAAGAGCTTCTACTAGGATCCAGAAAGGATTTCTGAGCAGAATATGCACAGTTAGACCATGAAGGCTGGCAAACCCTGAACTTTAAGGTTTGATGTCAAAACTGCAATGCCCCTTGAGAATGCTGAGATACCAATTAAGAAACCGGGGTTACAGGGCTGGAGACTGCCAAGTCCCAGGGTTTATGATTTCTAGTTATTCCTTAAAAAATAGTCCCCAGAACTGAGCCTGCCAGGACAATTCCACAGAATAAGGGTTTGAAAGCTAAAGCATGGTAAAAAACAAAAAAGGACTACTTAAGGACTTCCACTTCAATCTGAACTGGTGAGATAGGGGGTTGGGGCAGAAGTATCTAAGGCAAAGTGAACAGAAAACTAAGGGTTTCCACTCTTTTAGGTATTTTGAGAAAAATCCACCAATTTCCCTAGATAGTTCCCTATCTCTTCCTCTCCGATTTTTTCTCATGGAAAGGAATCATCCAAAAAAAAAAAAAGTAAATAGTCAAATAACCATCCCACATATAAATCCCAAGAGTGAATTAAAGTTCTATACATAACAGATTAGTACAGGAGGCGCGTCCTAAAAAAAAAATTCCTCAAACAATTACATATTCTGAAGTAAACATAGATATTATAAACATATTATAACTTCCTTAACAGCAACAGTTGATATTTTATTTATTTATCAAAAATTGATATTTTAACAATTTCCATCCTAATTCTTAAACACACAGTAATAGATGACCAAGTCCAAGTTTAACAGTCATTCATCAACCATTCCCAAGTCCTCCATATCAGTCCATCAGAGGAAGGGGCAGCAGTCTCCCATTCAAAAACTGCTTCATGCTGATAAGGGATGGAGAACTGGCTCTCAGTCCAAGCAGGGGGATGACTATGTTGTGCTGATAACAATCAATGGGCTGATCCAGGTCCCAAAAGCAGGTCAATATAGATGTAATATGACCAAAATCTGGAACAAAAAACAAATCTAACAGATAAAGATTAGAACGGTCTGAAACTGCTATAAAATGTGAGGAGGCCAGTATAGATTGGCCAGCAGTTCCTATGTGAAGGAACAAGTTTGCTTCACAAGACAGGCAGACGGCTATAGTCCCAATAAATAGCAGTTAGGTTTCACAGATCACTGTGCTAATTGTCCTCTTATTATTTAGAAACATTTAAAAAAACCTGAATATTCACAGACATAAATATCCAGTAACAGATAGATGACCAGGGTAAATACTCATTTGCCTAAGTATTTAGGACATAATAATTACGTATAACCAAATTGGAAACAGCAAGGTATGACATATTTAAATTGCAGTAACAGTTCTTATTGACCATAGCTCTGATCATAGAAATCAGTCACAGGAAGAGAAAATGCAAGAACATAACTATGACATTACATAAGCAGTTAAAACTCAATTTTCAGCGCATCAAAGAGTGGAGCTTTAAAACTCCAAAGTTTCAGATAAAGCCCAAACAGTTATTTACCATGATCTTATATTAATAACAGTAAGAAATTTATTGCAGAAAATTCACACAATTCTTACATACCCAAGTGGATGTTGAATCTTGAATAAGTTGAATATTATACCAATCATTTTGCTTTTAAAATACTCAATACACAGAAAAATTCCAAACTACATATTGTTCACAACAAAAAAATTTTCAAAAGGAAGAAGACAAAAACTATTATTCTTGGAGTACCTTTCAGATAATTGGCATCAATGCATATATTTAAAGCTTCCTATTTTCACATAAAAGAATCTGAAAAGTTCTTGAAAACATCAATTAAACTTTTTGAAATAACCTTTTCAAACTATCTATCACATTTCTGATCATATTCTTTAATATTCATAACCATTATGTATTTAAAGAAACAAATATTCAGTCAATTAACATCGTGTAAAAGCAGCCTGTCCCTTTAAATCAGTTTGCTTTCTTCAGCCAGAAGCAGCTGCATCTTTCCATGGCTGCTTTGCTGCTCTCCCCACTCTCCCAAAACAGATCCTCTCTCTGTGACTACCCTTTCCAACCAGTTCCTTCTTTTTCCCCACTGATTTCTTCTTGAAATCATTTGCTCCTAATAATCACTCCTTCTTAAATCACCTTCATTCTCCTGTCCCATCTCTCTGTCTCTCTCCTCCCAATGCCTATTTGCTCAAACCTTCTCCAACATACTTTAAACATTCCCAAACCAATAACCTTTCTGACTAGATGCTCCATTTAAACTATTAATTGCTTTTGTAAATCAATCTCTCTTGTCTTTTCTTTTCTTTAAATCACCCTTTTTTTTAACATTAAACTTCAAGATTCACAATTAATTTTGAACCAAATTTCATAAAACTTATAATATAATTTACAAATTACCCAATACTTCTAGAAAGCAACATACCATTTAAGTAGGGAGATACAAACACGACCTCTTCTAAGGTAAGCTACTGCCATTTTGTTTAATAACCTATATTTCAATTTGAAACCCAACCAAATAATAAAAAAATAGAAAAGTTTTTCTCTTCAGTTTGTAAAAGTCACAATATTCAAACAATTCTTAAGGTTTTATATTCAGAATAAATTTAATATGTGCAAGGCAACAGTAAAATCATTTCCCCCAATTTCAAAATTAGAGTACCTCTTTAAAATATAGTAAATTCCCCAAACTCTTAATCAAATGTTGCAGACAAAAAATTACCAAGTTTAACCTTCTTAAACTTTCTGTTCTCTAATTCCATGAAAGCAAACTTACTAATCATGACTTTTCTTTCTTCTCCTGGGACAATTTTTAAAAACATTCCTAGTTTTCCGACAGGTCCAACAGGTCAGAGAGCCCTCGTATTCAGCTATTTACCTCTCTTACTCTATTTTTATTCCTCCCTTCCAATATTTGCAATTCCTTATTTCCAATCTTAAGTTTCCAATCTTAACACACATACCAACTTAAAGTTATTTTAAAATTAACCAGTACTTTAGTTTGTGAAATTTCCTAAAATCTATCTAGATGTTCCATTTAAACTTCTTTTCTTTAGTAAGCCAGGAAAGAGTTAAGCACCAATACTTGCTTTAGCTTGAATTTTTTTTTCCTCTGGCAGGATTTCACAAGCCTGAGTTCTGATAACAAGGCCCCTTGTTTACAGGAGTGATAGCCACTGTTCTATTTTCTCAAAATTTTCCATACTTTCAATCTATGTTTTTATTTTTCTCTTTCTCTTCCCCACTTCCTGCAAAGCCACTGCAGTCAGCCAGAGGCAGAGGGAGAGAAAGAAAAAAAAAGATTTTTCAAACTTTTTTGGGGGGGAAGCCCAAAACTAGATCCCAAGTTACCTTACTATGATCTAAGACCAATACATTCTGAGCCACTCAGAAAGAATTACTACTTTGAATGTATTTCAATTCCCACAATTCAGCCTGATGTTTTTCTAAGCTTGTTATACAGAGGCTGAATTCTTATCTCTTATGAGCTTGCTAATTTTTAACACAGAGCAAAAACAATGCAAAGCAGATACACACACACAGATACACGCAGAACTCTATTTTACCTTTCACATATAGATTTAAGTCTGATATACCCAAATAGTCCTTCCAGTTTTCTTCCCTTTTATATCTGGGAAGTTCATCCCAGTCTTGAATTCCTTAGCTAACATCCTGATACAAATTCTTGGACTGCTGCTATACCATTTTACCACCTTGGACCCATTCCAGATGTTGCTGGAGGCCCTTTGTTACCCTCATGCCCCGCAGCCACCCAAGAGCTTCCTCAGGAAAGTCCTTTATCATTGTAGTCGACAGCAGTCCACACCAAAAACAAATTTAGGAGGGTTAATCCCTTGGGATCTCCCTCCACCCAGCCAATGGACCTCCAGATCCCCAAGATCATTACTTCAGTTTACACATGTATATATCTTTCAGGCTGCAATGCCGGCCATCAGGACTCTACTTCCTTCTATCTTCAATTCTGCTTTCCACTGAGTATCCCTGCCTGGGGTCTTTGTCTAAGAGGGGAGGGAGGCTGCTTACCCAGAGCCAGAGACCATGGAGAAAACTACTCTGTGGGTGCCTGTCCCTGTTGGGGGTGCACACAGCCGTCTCCCCCAAAAACCCCATCCTGGAGAGCCCTCAGCTGTGAGGGATCTAGAAGACCCTTAGCCAAAAGATCACTCAAAATAGAAAGCAGAAAGGTTGTTTATTAAAACCTCTGGAAGAGGAGATGAGCCATCCCATCACGAGATAAAAGCTTGTGGTAGGAGGGCTCATCTCCTCCTCAGAAGATTTTAATAAACAACCTTTCTGATTTCTATTTTGAATGATCTCTGAGAAGTCATTTTGGGTAAGGGTCTTCTAGATCCCTCACAGCTGGAAGAATTACAATGACTCTTCCCCAATGTCTGCTAAATATTCTCTTTCTTCTTCTATGACACTCTTCTACTTTGATACTATGATACTCTACCACTTTGAGCACTCTTTCCTTAGTTCATCTCAGTTATTTCTTAGTTCATATAGATTCCAATCTCTTTCTACATGGAGTTGAATTATTGGATAAGGAAAACTCCCAACCCTTTGCCTCTTTGTGTTCTAAACTTTTCTCTTCTCTAACTCAAAAAGACAGATTCATTTTAATGATAAGTTAAATGGCAAAGGTGGAGAAAATTTGTTCTACCAAGGGTCATTTATATGTTTATAATGTCATTCATGGGTCATACAAAATTATTGACTTATAGAATTCAAGCAGTGTATCAATCTTTCAGCTCATCATCACTGTAGTTGCCTTAACAAATTATTTTGCAAGCAATATCTGTTTCTTGCCCCTGCTATATGGAGTGACTTATGAAAGTCCCCATATTATTTTTCCATTGGAAAAAGCCTCTCAAGAGTGGGACTTCAAAGAGCAGGCAATGTCTGGCTTATTATCAAGGAAAAGGAGAAATTAAGAATAGTGCAGAGGCAGAAATAATTGGGTGATTATTGCTGTGCTTTTTGGCTTGTCTGGAAAAGTATATACTCTATTGAATGTGGAATGATATAATCCTGATAAACTACTCCAGCTTCTATTTCCATGATATGATTTCCTCTACTCAAGTAACCTCAAAGTCCTAGGTTATCACTTCACCTTATCATAATTATATATATATATATTTTTTGCTTTTTCAACTTCACTGGTACCTTTGAATGGGATATTTTAATTGACAAATAGCTATTTTTTTTCCTGAAAAACTAGAATTATCATTTGGATTTCTCTCCAGAAGAATCATGTGATATAGAGCACCTTGTTATTTTATTTACTTATCTAAGAAATAAAACATATTCAATTGTTGCCCTGCTCCGAAGGCAAATAACTATGAATCCATTTAACTTTATGTAGAATATTCTTTAGGCTATTATGGGAACATTCATACATTTTGTAATGCCAGAGAAACTGAGACAAGATAAAGTTTAGAGTCTTTTTAATATTTTACTTGAAGAGAGAGATTGTCTGAGGCCAAAACAGAATTCATGTTGGCCCCAGGGCTGAATTGGATTCTCATCTCAAAGAATCCAGCAGCTAATGTGAGATTCCAACGAAATATATGCACATGACTCCAAAATCAGGGTATCTAGGCAGGGGGTAGAGTCCAAGCATTAATAAACGTTGAGGATTTCCAGGCAGAAATTATCTGACAGGTTGGTGGTAGAGCCACAAATTCTTACAAATTGGAAGTAAAGGAGAGAGTCAAATTAGAACCAGAAAGTCTGGAGAGATAGAGGTAGAGGATGTGAATTAGGTATTTGAGATAGGACATCTGGAGTCTTATCTTTTGGAATGCCAGAGTGGCCAGCTACAACCTTAATTATCTCAGTTTTAATGAACAGAAAAGGGGGGTTGCAACCAGGGGGATTGAGACAGAACAATTCAAGAAACTGAGGCAAAACAATTCAGGGAAACTGAGGCAGGACAATTAGGAAAACTGAGACAGGACAATAAAAGGGAATTGTAGCACAGCAGTTTTATCCCCATGCAACTGATTTTGCCTTTCCTCTTTTGAATGATCTCTTGATTTAGCTCTGTGAAATAGAATGGTATTGGGTCTAGAAACACATTCATAGCCCTATTTTATTATTATATACATGACATTTCTGTCCTGTGGAACTGAGCCTGTCTTTAAAAAGAAGAGAGTATTACTTTGTTTTAAAAATAATTGGTCAGTTGATCTCAAAGAAGAAAATACATTTCCTTATTTTTTAGAATTCCTGTAGGATGTGGATTTTAACAAGTTCTCTAATTATACATTCTTCTAGAGTAAGAGAAGATTTTTTTTTCCCACTTGTCTCCCCATAGGGAACTGTGCTGAATTAAATTTATAGCTAGTGCAAAACTCAGGGGTAACTTTCCACTTTGGTATATTCTAATGCATTACTCTATATTAAGTTGGCAGCTGGTCCCTTCCCAGAATCTTTCTCACTATTGCTATTGGCCCAACTGGATTCTGTTCTGAAGTCTGCTTCCAGAAGAACAAATTTACAGGAGCTGAATTTTCTTCTTAATCAGATGAGTAATTGCCATTGGCTTCAGCCAAGGTTGATATCATTTCTGGAAATCATATCATTCGTGAAAATGATTAAGGACTAATGATGCTGTAGTGGTCTCAGATTAGTAGAAGGAAAAATAAGAGAACCATTTTAAGAATTAGACATGAAAAATCTATCATCTATGATCATAGAATCCTGTTGTCCTTAGCGTCTCTAGTTGTTTAGTGTCTAAGGTAATGACTTAGGAAAGGATCCTTTTTATTAAAGGGATCTATTTATTAAATTTTGTCAGTTGTCATTTAACCTAGAAGATTTTATTTTGTAATTGCCATCCCAAGGGATTGTCAAAATGGCAGTACTTTTATATTATACATTGTATCCCTCCAAGGTAATAGTCTATAGTTTGTCTTCCAGCTAATTCTAATAAAAACTTTGGAAAGCATGTAGATTTAATATCACTTTTGTCCATTTTTGCTATTCAGGGAGAAAAGAAGGAAAAGCATTTGTAAATTATATTTTGGTGCTCAATTGCAAGTTAGTATACATTTGCTGTACAAGTATGTATTATTACTATGACAATAAAAGATGATATACTAAAGTGAAAAAAAAACAACAACAACAAAAAAAACAATACCGGTAGCCAAAAAATCCTAGTTCATTTCCTGAATTTCTATTTACATCCTGTACTATATTTGGAAAGTTACTCAAAGTTCAAATGATGTCTAATATTAGTTGCACAGAAAAAGTCCCATCTTTTCATTCTATAATTACCACCTTCAAATTATTTTAAATGATAATGATAGTGATGATAACATTAAAAAAATTAAATTGAATTCATTGTTAGGTAATTAATTCCTAATCATTGAATGTATTCAAGCAATCACTAGTCCACCACTTATTGAGAATATGGTGGAATGGAACCATTAGCATAAGGTTAGACTAAATGATCACTAAGATCTCTTCCAATTCTCAGTTTCTATGAGGCTTAAATCATTAAGTCATTACTTTATATCTAATTCTCTATGACCTATTATCTTTACAGCTTAAAATCTTTTTAGTTATTTAAAAAAATAGTTCAGAGTTATTTAGCTTTAATTACAGTGTTTGTTCCTCAAAATGAAAACTGAAAATAAACACAGAAAATACTTGATCACTACTATTGTGTATTGAAAACAGTAGGTTTCCTCAACACCAAACAAACTAATGCTGAGATAAAATTTAATACTCTATCTTCCTCTGTGTTTATCAAAATATAAAAGAAAAATATTTCAAATGGCAAATTTGAGCCTTTTAATATGAGTACTAAGGGGAATTTCACAACATAAAGATAGAGGGATTATTCCAAAATGGGGTCAAATATTCCTAGAATGGAATTACTCCCTAAGATTTCATGCTCAAATTTATTTTCTTCAAAAATCTAGGCACTGTAGAAAAATGTTTAATGTTCTTTAAGCTGTGGGTCTAATAAAGCTGTGTTCTCTGTGAAGAGACTGCTGGAGTGATTTCAAAGAGAAGCATCAACCACTTGGCCAAAATTAAAAAGCTGTGTTTTTGTTTTCAATGTTTATAATGAGCATCACTGTGTTTTTCCTAAGAATTATTCAAGATGGAGAACTAATCACAGCTGGACCTGAACTGCAGGTAGGTGATGGGTAAGTGAAATCACAAACTCAAACCATTTTCCTTTAATACATATTCACATGAGAATAAATACAAACACAAACTTAGTGAAATATATATTTAAAGACATTGAATTATAGGAATTATGATGCAAAATGTATCACTTCTTAGATTTTTATTTTTAATTTCTCAAGTTTCAAAAGCCAAACTATAGACAATTAAAATGGACTTCTATCCAAATTATTACTTTAATACTTATCTTAATCACATTTCTACTTTCTGTGAATTCAAATCTTTTACTTGTTATTTTTAAATATATTTAAATAATATACAGAGTTACAGTTAAAAACCAAACACCAAAATGAACCTCAACACAGATCTCACAAGCCAGTAGGATTAGCATTCATTTCTAGTGTTTCATGCTTATCCTCAGCAATCATATATTAATGTTTAAATTTTTGTGACAAAAAGGGCAATAACCCTATATTTATCTGTGACTTCAGCTGCATTCATGGCAAAGGGAAAACCCTATTTACTAGCAAACATGAATAAGATGGCAAAAACTGTCAACTCTAAATGTCATCCTCTGCAAACATTCTCATCAGTTCTTCTCAAGTCTCATTCACTCCTCTGCCATTACTGTCTATCATAAAAATCAGTCCTTGTATATTATGGAAGTAATGGCATTACAGAGTTGGCCTGTGACACTATATGGCCATAAGTTATGGCCTTATCCTGGCTACCTACATCCCATATTGTGAAGATAATGTTTTTGTATTCTACAAAATTTCTGGTTTTGCATTAAAGCCTATAGTGAAAATAGTACTTACTATTTCAGTTTGCACAAAATAGTTTTGTTTTGTTTTTTTCTACAGCATCCAGACTAACCACGAGAATCCATGTTTCTTGTTTGCCATTGAACTCCTTGAAGAAAATAGAAAATATATTCTCTATATTTTGTGTTTCATGTTGAACACTGCCAAATTATATCCATAAGCAGCTGCTGCTTCTTTCTTTCTCCCTCTCCAGGCATTGGTTTCTCTTCTACCTACTCTTTCTTTATAAAAAAACAACTCTCAACTCTCCCAATTCCTTGAGCCAATATTATTATCAAAAAAATTTTATTTTTTATTTAGAGATAGAAGGGATTTTAGAGGTTATCTAATTCAATCAACTTATTTTGCATATGACAGAACTGAGATTCTGACCTGCAAAGTCAGGATTGAATTCAAAATTCAAATCGAGTACAATTTCCACTACATCTCAAATGTTTTCCCTGCCTTTCTTTGGACTATTCTAGATCCAAAGTATGTTTTTTGAGAAGCAACTAGTTCACCAATATCAAATTGTCTTTGGAGTCTAATTATAGTGAAGTTTTTTGAGAATCTGACCAGATTACATCTACTTGTCCCCACTGTCTACATTCTTATTTCTTTCTTCATGAACTCTCATAATAGGTCATTTTTATTTAATAAGGAAGATGAAATTATAGCAAAAGGATTAGGATTAAATATTAGGCAGAACTTTAGGAATGTAGCCATATTTTATGTATATGTTTCTATACATAAAAGTAGGTATATACATATATAATAGCAAATGGACTCTGATGTTCTGACCTAACATGACCTAGTATACTTCATCTTGGCACAATTGATTTATTCATTGAAGGAAGACTGGAGTCTTTTCTTTTCTACTTAGTGCTGTTTCAAAGATAGCTTGACAATAAAAACTAAAATGAAAATATTAGACTAAAAATAACTGACATAGTATTAAAATCTGATGCAATGGCTTTTTCAAAAACAAAAACATTGTCATTACTAATAGTATTCATAATATTTTTATAAGGTATCTTCATCACAATAACTTTGTGAAGACAAAGTTAGATCTAAACAATTGGAAGACCATCAAATGCTCATGGATAGGCCAAACTAATATAATAAAAATGACAATGCTACCTAAATTAATCTACTTATTCAGTGCCAAACCAATCAAACTGCCAAGAAATTACAGAACTAGAAAAAATAAGCACAAAATTCATCTGGAAGAATAAAAGACCAAGAATTTCAGAGGAAATAAGGGGAAAAAAGGCAAATGAGAGTGGCCTAATTGTAGCATACCTAAAACTATATTATAAAGCAGTGACTATCAAAGCCATTTGGTACTAGCTAAGAAATAGACACAAAGTTGTGAAAGAGGAATAATATCTTGACATTCAAGTATATCACTTTTCTGAATGTTAGTATGTCCCCAGAATCTAGTACAGTGCTTTACATATAGTAAACTCTTATCATTATTTTAGTGAACCAAACATTTGTACAAAGTAATATAATATTTTAGTGCAATTTGAATGCACATGACTATGAATAGTGTAACATTTATACCATAATTTCATTTGAGAAAGAATGCCAGATCAGGCCAGATCAGAAGACAACAGTCTTTTTCAGGTAAATATGGATTCAGCTCATAGTCAAGTGATCTAACTATGCAAATTTATTTCTCTAATGTAGCAGAGGATTTTTTATTCAGTCCAGAGGCACAGACTAGTGGTGAACCTGCAACTTTTTTGTTCTTTTCTCTAGGCCAAGTTAATAGTTCTCATACTGTTTCTTCCTAGAATTCCCCTTAATAAGTGGGACTTCAATATAGCATTTCCCATTCCTTTCTCATTGGCAAGTTCCTCTTAGAGTTTCCATTTTGTGGAAAGACCCAAGCTGACCTTAATTTCCCTCTCATTCTTGTACTTCCTTTCTGGACTTAAAAATCATTACCCCAAGTGAGGTACTTTCCCCCTTCCTATCTTCTCCTCTATCCTGACTTTTTCATTTTCTTTTATGTCTGGTCTTCCACCCATTAGAATATAAACTCCTTGAGTGTAGGGACTAGATTTCTTTTTGCTTGTATTTTTATCACCAGGATTTATCACAGTGCCTAGTAAACAATAAGTATAACTCCAGTCCCAAAGCTCAGTGATATCGACTTTCTTCTTATTGATGAAGATCTATATTCTTAGTCTGCATGTGGAGTGGAGCAGAGTTGATGACAGTAGGAAAAAAAGGAAGAAAAAAAGAGCTCTTTAGTTTTCTCCAAGTTTCAAGTTGTTTCAGTATTTGACTTCTTTGTTCCTTTCCTTTCTAAGTAAAGAGGGTAGGTTGTTCCATTTTGTGAATTTTAAATGATCAGGTGAAAAGTGCCCAGCCATTCCAGGGTGTAGGTTTGCAACTGCCTCAGTACTGATATGTTGAAGAACAAAATAAATAAATAAATAAATTTTAAGAGTGATGCAATCCAGCATTAACTGAAAAAAGGAATAACAGTCAAGCCAAATTTGGATGTGCATTTTGTGAGATCAATATTATATAGGAACTGTGCTTTAGTACAGTACTAGTACTTAAGCACAGTATGCCTACCCCTCAGAAACTAAGATACTACCGAGGATAGTACATGCCTAAAATGTTCAGCAGGAATGGGTGTGGGAAGAAGGAATGCTTGTAAATTTGTTCTTGGTTTATCTTTAAAGTGGTTATCTCATTTTAAAAGGTAACTGATTTTAAGTGGTTTAGTGGCACTGGAATTTTACTCTCAATTGCTTTGCAGCCATTAGGTGGCACAATGGAGCTGGGCCTGGAGAACAAGTAAACTTATCTTCTTGGGTTCAAATCTGGTCTCATACATTTAATATCTGTGTTATCCTCAGCAAATTACTTAACCCTATGTGACTCAATTTCTTCATCTATAAAATGAGCTAGAGAATGAAATGGCTAACCACTGCAGTATCTCTGCCAAGAAAACCTTAAATGCAGCCATGAAGAATCAGACACAGTTGAACAACAACAACAACATTGCCTAACAATGAAGAGGATCTTCATCCTGGTAGGATTTGCTGATAGCCAAAGAGAAGTAACATTCCAAATTATGGGAGTACCCTAGAACTCCAAAGTACATAGATATAGAGGTATGGCTGTGAAAAATAGAGCCACAGCTTATTTGTTACATTTTAAATATACAACAGAGAACAGAACCAAATTCAGAAGGAAGCACAAAACAGGAGACTTTTGAAAATAATGTGTAGGATTCATTTATATATATATATATATATATATATATATATATATTTTTTTTTTTTTTAAGTAGAATGGCATGAACATTCACAGTTTCATATACAATCCTCTTGGTATTTTTTGGTATAAATGGCATTTTTTTCAGTATTTAAATTCAGAATGAAAATAGAATTCATTTTAAAAAGGAAAATCTTGTCAACATGCTTTGGAAATTGGAAATATGAACATTATTATTGGAAATTAGAATTTGGAAATATAAATATTATTATTCTCTTGAATACTAGAATATTGGTTCATCCTTTTCTTCCAGAACCATAATCTATATCTTCACTGGGCCTCAGCCACTCACAAGAAAAGAATCCCAGTCCAATTCAGGTGCTTTTTGGACCTTGGAAGTGACCATAGAAGAAGTAGCCTTAGCCAGAAAATGATACAAGCGATATCTTTATACATTGACGTGCATAAGGAAAGTATTTTTTCTAATTTTCATGTCAATCATACGGTGAAAGAAGAAACAATACAAAATTTTAAAATGTGAAAAAAAAAAGTGAAAATGTGTTCCCTAAGTGTCTCCTTTGATCAGGATCTCCCAGGCTTCAAGGAGTCAAGACAGAGCCCAAATCTTTCAGGATGAGAGAATCAACTCCCACAGAAATTCTAAATTCTCATTCAATTGAGGAATCCTGATCTGAGCTGGGACAGCCCCCACCAAGATACTCAATATAACAGCTTCCCTCAACCAAGGTCTTTGCAGATAGACTAAGCAATTTGCCAGAACCATTCTGCCCACTGAGAAAGCATATTACCTTTGGTCTGCATTTAGACTGCATCAGTTCAGTGGATGAGGATAGAATTTTCCATCACAAGCTTTTTTGGAATTACTTTCTATGATTGAATTGCTGGGAATAGCTAAGCCATTCACATTTGATCGTTGTACAATGTTGTTTTTATCGTGAGCATTACTTCTCATTGGTTCGTGTAAGTCTCAGGTTTTTCCTTACTGCACAAAAGTATTGTAATAGATTACATTTGAATGCCACAATTTGTTCAGCCATATCCCAATTGTTTGAACATCTCTTCAATTTCCTATTTTTTGCCATCATAAAAAGAACTGCTATAAATATTTTTGTATGCATAGATTCTTCCTCCTTTTTTATATTCTCTTTGGTATTCAGATCTAGTAATGATATTGTTGGGTCAAGGATTATGCACTGTTTGATTGCATAGTATAAAGAAAGATAACCAGAGGCAAAAGGAGGGGAACCAAGGGGAAAGGAGGAAATCACAGATAATAGAAAAACAAAGATATAACTACATCTCTGGAAGGAACAGAATATGTAACTGAGCTAGTGGAGTTATATAAATTTCATGTGAGATGATCTTCAGGCCAGGGCAAGAAGAGAAAGAGGATAGATGATCCAGTGAGAGGTGACCTTCCTGGTTCAACATACAAAGAAGTACAGGTTCCACCCAAAAATAGCTGGTTTGTATTATTTACAAAGTGCCAATTTCCAAGTCTAAGGCTCTAGCCAGATATGGAGATTTCCCCAAAAAATAAGGTAGAAGTATCAGGAAAGAAGAATAAGCAATCATATTGAAGAGTGAGGGGAACTATTCCCTTTAAGATTATGGCTCTGAGATAGTGTCCCCTTTAATCAGGATCTCCCAGGCTCCAAGGAGTCAAGACAGAGCCCAGACCTTTCAGGATGAGAGAATCAACTCCCACAGAAATTCTAAATTCTCATTCAGTTGAGGAATCCTGATCTGAGCTGTCCCAGCCCCCACCAAGATACCCAATATAACAGCTTCCCTCAACCAATGTCTTTGCAGATGGACTAAGCAATTTGCCAGGACCATTCTGCCCACTAAGAAAGCATTCTCAGTGCCAAAACTCCATTTCCCACTAGAAATTGATTTCTGCCCAACAATAAACTTTCATTTTGCAACTAATAATTCGGAAATGAGTGAATTCTTTCCTCCTAAACCTGTGGCCGATTTAAAGGGGATTCTTAAACAACTCTCTTATTGCCACTAATCTCTTGACGACCAGGAATTGAGACCACTCAAACCACATCAATATGGCAGAGACAATCTGTCACATAGAAGGTTGGTTCCAGAAAATCAAAGATTTGTTTGACTACTATAAAAGATGATGGATTACATCTTGCTGTAACTGTTACCACTATGGTCCTGAACTCTGAAATTTTCCTCTCTGATCTGTTCAACTACTCTATTGAGGCTGCCCTCTCTAAAGTTGTCTTAACATCTCAACTTTTAAATCTGATAGTCTTTCTACTTCTGTCTGCCTTTTTTATAGATCCTTTCTCCTCCCTTGATTTCTACAACACTTCTTTCCCCTCATTTCTCTTTCCATCTAAATGTGTTCTAAATGTGTACTCAGCAAGGCCCTGCCTCAGGCAGGCTTCTTTTTTTATGTTACATTGATAATTTCATCTGCTCCAGTACATTGAAGTATTATCTCTTGTATTGTATGAGAAAAATATCCTCTCAAACTTATCTTCTTCCTTAAACGAACCTTTCTTCTAAAATTCCCTCTGTAGCCTCTGTATCATCCTTGATCTCTCTTCTTCTCCCTCTCCCTTTTTTTTTTCTTTTCCTTTTCCTTTTCTCTCTCTCTCTCTCTCTCTCTCTCTCTCTCTCTCTCTCTCTCTCTTCATCTATCTCTCTGTCTCTGTATATCGCTCTATGTCTCTCTCTCTTTCACACACACACACACACACATACACACACACATACACACACACATTTATATCTCTCAGATCTTTATTCTCTCTATTTATATTATCAGAAATTGACTAAAATACTTAGTGTTTCATCTGGCATCTTCCCAATAACAACTGGGAATTTTCTGCTTTCAGAGTCTCCTTTCTTTAATTGTAGTCTCCTCTACAAAGCTTCTTATTTTTTCTAGAGGTGTAGCACTTATGCAATTAAAAAGAAAATCTTGAACAGTTTTCCATTGCCTTTAAGATAAAATTTAAAATCTCAGCCTGGTATTTGAATACTTCCATGTTTCCCCAACTTAACTTTCTACATTTATTTCTTGGTGTTCTCCTTTTCCACACCAAGTGTTTTAAGTCAACCTGAATAACTAATTGTTCCCTAAGTTTGACCTCTAAGCTCTGTGAAAACTTTGAAACAACAGCAACATAGATTTAATTCATTAGTTAAAGCAAAAAGATATCAAAACAAGACTTCTAATTGGTTGGCTTTTTTCCCCATTTGATTTTTTATAAATCACGGAATGTTTCATTTTTTTTCAGGAAGTCCAGCAATTATGAAAATTCATCTTAAAAGTTCATCAAAGATGATTAAAATTAAAAATGATTTACTTGTATTATATGAATATGTACATCCAATAGTAAAGAGGAAGGGCAAAGGAGAAGGGCAGATAAAACAACAAAGATGTTTCCCAAGAGTAAAGAAAATTTCTAATGTAACTTCTCCCTTTTGAATAAAACACAATTCTTTATGTTAGTGAGCATTTTCTATTTGGCAAAAGTTTCTCAGAATTTATGGTTACAAATAAATACATACACACATATATACATTATATATAAATTATGTGTAACTTTAACAAAATTCTTCACTTCTAAAAAAGAAATCCTTCCTCACATATTTTCTCTGAATATTTATCTTCATAAAGTCAAAAGCCAATTCCTCTGGAAAGCCTTCCCTGACATCTTACCCTCACCTACACATGCACTTTTTCCCATAACCTTACTAATTCTGAGTGTTCTCTCTTTTCTCAAATGACCATGTTTTTATTTACATCTATATATGTTGAATCCAGATAGTAAAATGAACAATCTTTGAGACAAGTACCATTCCATTATTTTTTCACTTGTGGATTTAACTTTATTTTTTACATTTAAAATAAATTTATTCTGTTTATTTTTAATATTTTTAAAAAATTTTGAGTTCCAAATTTTCTTTCTCCCTCTCACCTCTTTCACATCCACTGAAAATGCAATAGATCAATATATTAATTATACATGTGAAAATCATGCAAAACATATTTCCATATTAACCACATGACAAAAAAGCAAGAAAAATAAAATAAAAAATTATATTTCAATTTGCATTCAAAATTGAGTTATTTCTGGAAGTGAATCACTTTTTCCCCATTATATATCTTGTAAAATTGTCTTGAATTGTTTTATTGATCAGGACAGCTAAGTCTTTCACAAATGATCATCATTATAATATTGTGGTTTTCAATGATTTCCTGGTTTTGCTCACTTCACTTTGTCTCATTTCATAAAGATTTCTATAAGTGTTTTTTTTTTTCTGAAACCACTGCCCTTACCATTAGTTATATACTATAGTACTCAGTTAATTCCACATTTATTGAGCCTATTGCCCACTGCTGGGCATCTTCTTAATTTTCAATTCTTTGCCATCACTGCTATAAAATTTTTTGAATATAGAGGTATATATAGAATTTTTTTCTCTTTATTTCTTTGGAGTACAAAGTTAATCGTGATATTGATCAGTCAAAAGTATTCACGGTTTTATAGCCTTTTGGACATATTGTTCTCCAGAATAGGTGGAGCAGTTGACAACTCTACCAAATCTCTAAATCTATTTTCCCTCATTCTATTTAGCATTTCTCATTTCTAATAGGTATGAGATGGTATCTCAGAGTTGTTTTTTGCATTTCTCTAATCATTAGTGATTTAAAGTATTTTTATATAACTAAATTTCTTCTGAAAACTGTCTCTTATCCTCTAATCACTTATTAACTAGGGAATAGGTCCTTTAATAAATTTTACTCATTTATATAAATGTGTGGCGCGCACACACACACACACACACACACACACACACACACACACACACACAAAAAGATATCGCCTTTATCTGAGAAACTTGTAAAAATTTTGATATTACTACATTAACAATGATACCTTTTAGCAAAATGTAGTTTCTGTGATTATCTCTTTTGAGTCTATTTTTCTTTTGCTTTGTATAAAATTATGATTGCTATCTCTGACTTTTTAAAATTTAGCTGAGATATAATAGAATCTGCTCCAGTTCTTTATTTTAACTCTATGTATATGTATTTCTGTTTCAAATGTGTCTCTTATACACAGTATATTGTTGAATTCTGGTTTCTAATCTATTCCACTTACATTTTATGGGTTAATTCATTTTATTCACACTCAAAGATATTTGCTCAATCCTATTTTTTCTGTTTATTCTTTTCTCTCTCTTTTTATCCTATCCTTCCTCAAGAATCTATTTTGCTTCTGACCACTGCCTCCCTTAATCTACCTTTCATGTCCCTCATTCCTGTCTCCTTTTTATTTACCTTTTGGGGAAGATAAATTTCTATACTTAATTGTGTATAAAAAAAATCCATGTATATATGTAATATATGCATACAAATATTGTTATACATATCTATATCTATATATCCTTCCCTTTTTGGACCAGTTTGTATGAGAGTGAGATTCAAGCATTTTCATACACACACATACACACACACACACACACACACACACACACACACACACACTCAGACTCTTTCACCTTCTACTGTAAAAGCTCTTCCTTTGGTATCTTTTTTAGGTGAGAAAATTTTCCCCATTATACCTCCTTATTCCCCCTTCTCAAAGTGCATCACCCTTTCTCAACCTTACATTTTTTTCTGATATTATCCCATCATAATTGACTCATACTCATGGTATCTGTCTTTGTAGACCCCTTCTAATTACATTAACATGATATAGATCTTGGAGTTACATATTCAAATCCCCATGTAAAAATGGGAAATGGGAAAAATAACTTAATGTTGTTAAGTCTCTTGTGAGCTACCTTTGGCATTTACCTTTTTATGCTTCTCTTAAGTCTTGTGTTTCATTGTCAAATTTTCTATTCAGCTATGGTCTTTTCATCCGGAAGCTTGAAAGTTCTTTACTTGATTAAATATCCATTCTTCCCCTGAAGAATTGTAATCAGTTTTGCTGGTTAGATTGTTCTTAGTTGTAATCTTAGCTCCTTTGCTTTTTGGAATAGTATATTCCAAGATCTCCACTCCTTTCCTCTGTAAGCTTTTGTATCCCTTTTTTCATTTGCCAATTATTTTGTTGTTGTTGTTGTTGGTGGTGGTGGTGGTGGTGGTGGTGCTGCAAGATAATACATTTCTCAGGATCACATAGTTATTAAGTGTCAAGTATTTAAGGGTGGATTTGATCTCAGATCCTTCTGACTCCAGGTTAGCACTCGGTCCACTGTATCATCTACCTAACCCCAATTCTTCTTTTTAAAGAGTTCTTTTCTTCAGTGAATTTTTGTACCTCTTTTACCAAGTTAATTATTTTTCACAATTTTCTTGCATCACTCATTTTTTCCCTATTTTTTCTTCTATTACTCTTGTCTCTTTACTTATTTCAGAAATTCTTATTTGCTTGGGTACAATTGTTTTGTTTTGTTTTGTTTTTTCCCTTTGAGGATTTGGTTATAGCTTTTTTCATATTGTTGTCTTCTAAATTTGTTTCTTGGTTTTCCCTGCCAGTAGGTCTTTATGGTCAACTTCTTTTTTTTCCCTTGTTATTTGCTCATTTTCCCTTTTTTCTTTCCTTTGAAAATTTCCCATTTTCCTTCATTTCTTTACTTGAATTTTATTTTAAAGTTGGGCTGGTTACCTGGCAGCAAGAATACATTGTTTGAAGCTTCATGTTTTTCTGTCCTGCTGTTTCCAGAGCTAGTTCTGGGAGGTCTACAAGTTTTCAATGTTTTTAATATGGTATTATTCAGAAAGTGGTGGTCTTCATACTGGTCTTTGCTCAGACCTTATGCCCTGTAACCTTGTGGTTACAAGTGCTAGTATATCTCTCTACTTTGGAACTGTGACCATACATTTCTCCCCTGTGACTGACCACATAACATAACATAACATAACATAACATAACATAACATAACATAACATAACTCTTTATCCTGGAATTGTGATCCAGAACTGTCTATAAGTAATAGAGTTGCCAATTAGAAATAGATATACTCAATGCAGGAAATGGATGCCCCCTACTCTGTTTCTGAGCAGTTTTCTGATTCTATTATTGTCTCTTGGCTGAGAACTTCCCAGGCTACTGCTATTAATATTCTTTAGACCACTTCCAAGATCTGTTCTGGTGATGCTATCATATGCACTTTGGACTGGATCCCAAACCCAGTATCACAGATATTTCTTATCTATCTCCTAAGTATCTTAACCCAATCTTTAGTTGATTCTGCTACTTCAAAATTTGATTTGAGGTGCTATTTTAAAGTTATTTGGGGAGACAGACAGCTAGATGGTACAATGGATAGTCATAGGCTTTGGGATGAAGAGGGATCATTTTCATGAGTTCAAATCTGACCTCAAAAACTTACTAGTTATGTAAACTTGGAAAAATGGAAAAATGGAAAATAGGATTCTATTTGCTCCAGTTTCCTCATCTATAAAATAAGTTGAAAAAGGAAATGGCAAACCATTTCAGTATGAGATAGCTAAGTGATACAATAGATAGAACAGCAGCCCTGACCTGAGTTCAAATACAGTCTCAAACACTAACTGTATGATCTCGAGTAAATCGCTTAATCTTGATTGCCTCAAAAAAACAATGAAGTTCTTTGGAGGAGATTGTGTGTGTGTGTGTGTGTGTGTGTGTGTGTGTGTGTGTGTGTTGTGGGTGCGTGGGTGAGGAATGTCTCTCTTCTGCTGACACAGCTCTACTGTCTTTCCATTCCATTTTAGCCTCAGTATTTGGCACCTAACTTTCAATATTTTCTGAATTGAATTGCAAGTTTTTCCCTTATTCAGGATCCAGGTTATTCATGAAACCTTTCCTTACATGCAGAAAGAAGTTACCCCTTCATTTGTGATCTATCACCTCTCCTATGTATTTAATAAAATCTAATTTTGTTATAATTATTTATGTTCAGACATCCTACTAGATTATTGTAAATTTAAGAGCAACCGCTGTGTCATTTCATCTCTGTCAAGCAAAATGTAGATATTTATAAATTTTTCAGTTATTGTTATAGATTAAATAGATTTTTATTCTCTCACATATAACTGAAACTTTGGTTTTCTTAGCTTTATATTTGAATTTGCTGTTTAGGCGAGGCAGAAAGCACTAACTCACTTCATAGAACTGATTAAATCTTGTAAAAATTAACTTTTAAAATATAAAGTTATTGAGTACCTATTGTTACATCATACTTTTCATATACTCTATCTGGTTATAACATGGAAATGATCCTAGTTCTTGAACACTTGCCTAAAGAAAATTAATCCTGACAGGCACTATTAAACTGGAAAAGGTAGTGGGAGAGGCCAAAAACATACTGTCTTTGTTTGAGGAATAGTCTTAAGTATGGAGAGGTGCATCATCAAAAATTTGATTAATGAATGATAAATCTTTTTGGCCATAGTAACTCATGAAGATTGTAAACTAAGGCATAGTTAGTTCAGTGAGTTAGTCAATTTAATTGTAAATCTCATATTTCAGTGTTACAATAGATCACTTTAATTTGGATATTCACTTCAGTGAGCCATACCATATCTAAGAATTGTCCACTCTATGGGATTCTCATCTACATCCTTCCATAAGCTCACCAAAAGGGGTTCTATTTAGTCTATTAAAGGTCCCTCACATTCTTTTGATATTCTAAAATACATAAAAGTATCTGCTACTTGTGCTACAGTTAATATGTGGCTGGACCATCTTCTTTTTCAGTTATATATTTCCTTGATAGCTTCTTTATATGTGTTATCCTGTACAAAACCAGAAAGAGAAAGAAGGCAGTAAAGGAAATGCAAATACGCAGGTGAGCTGTCAAAGTAACATGACATTTATTACATACTTTTAAAAAACCTATATATAATAAGGAGAGGAATAAGGAAACAAGCATTTATTAATCATTTGTTCATTGCCAGACACTATGCTAAATGCTTTACAAATCTCATTTTATTCTCACAATAATTATGAAGGTATTTTTATTTTTTCCATTTCATAGTTGAAAAGACTGAGACAGAGACAAGTACTTGCCCAAAATTACACAGCTAATAAGTGTCTGAAGTTGGATTTGAATTCAGGTTTTCCTGATACCTGGTCCAGTGTTGTATCCAGTTACTACCTCATCAGTGAAAATTTGAAGTTTCATATACAATCTTTTTTCTCTTCTATGTCATATATATTTGATGTGTATATGTATATATGTGCATGTATGTATATATATATATGTTTTCATAATCAATCCTTTATTGTTCTCAATATCTCAAAATTGTGTTGTCTATTTAGCACTGACTCATCTCTGCATATACTAAGTTCAGTTAAGTTCCCATCTTTCTTATTTTCACTTATTTCTATTTCCTGGAAAAAAATAGCAACAATAATATATCCTTGCCTAGAATATTAGAATTCAAATGTGGTAACCATCAGAAGCAGCTAGATGGATCAAGAGATAGAGTGTTGGGCCTGGAATCAGGAAGAGCTGAGTTCAAATTCAGCCTCAGACACTTACCTGGGGAAGCCACTTAACCTCTATTTAACTAAATCCACTAGACAAGGAAATGGCAAACCACTTCTGTATCTTTGCCAAGAAAGCCTCATGGACACTATTAGAATACTATACCATGGATTTCAAAGAATCAAATATCAAAATAACTGAACAACAACAAAAACAATGTGGTGGTGACATTATTAGTGTGTCATTATCAGTCAATTCTCTCAGTTCCTTGAGATAGTTGGTTTAGGCTTGATGGAGTTGAGGGCAATTAAATGTTTTCTTATCATCTTTTTACTTTTCTTTGGCTTAAATGACCTGCTTATCATTTTTATTTTATATTTCTTGATCCAAAAATCATTCTTTTTGGCACAGAAAAATATGGATAGAAAATATGAATCAAGAAGTTCTACTTTTTCATTTGACTATAAGCATCATAGCCTTTCTTTATTTCTCTTCTTACTTTCTACTCAATTTTTCTTCTTTCTTAAAATCCTATTCATTTTTAAAGAGCCAATTGTCTCAACAGATTCATTCTCAATTTACCAGCTAACAAGATAATTTCTCCTAATCTTGCTAATTTGAGCTAAAGCACCAAAATTACATGTTAACAGCAACTATCTTATTATATCTAACCAAATTCACCATTGACAAATGTCAGAGAAGAAGCAAAATATGCACAGTGGTGAAGATACGAATTGGTTTAGCTTACCCACTTACACAAAGTAATTTATAATTCTGCCCTCAAAATTACTAAGCTATGCATACCCATTTAATATATATTCTCATATGATCAAAGAAAGGAAAAGGATGTATATGGGAAAAATATTTTAACAGAGCTTTTTATGGTAGCAAAAAACTAGAAATCAAGGACTTGCCCATTAATTAGGGAATGGCTGAACCAATTATGATATATTAATGTAATTATCAATTATCATCTCTATATTGATGATTCTCAAAACTAGCCCTAACCTCTCTGCTGACTTCTAAATTCATATCTCTGTCTGTTGGATGTTTCAAACTATAAACTCATGACGGCCCACACTGAACTCTTAACCCCATTCTTAAGTCATTCCCCTTCTAACTTCCCTATTTCTTTTGAAGGGACCACTATATGCCCAGTTATCCAGGTTTGTAACCTACAACTTTCCCCTATATCCATATCTTAGAACCACCTAAATCCCTTTTCTTTTTGTTCCCTTTTCTCCTCTGATGCTTCTTCTACTCAAGTTCTCTCTCTCATCACCTTGCCTGGATTACTACAATACTATTTGTCTTCCTGTCATGGGTTTCTCCCCGTTCCCAAACATCCACTACTCCCATACATCCAAACTTATCTTTCTAAAAACACAAGTCTGACCATTTCACTCTGTGTTCAGTAAACTCCAGTGCTCTCTATCAACTTCAAGATCAAATACAAACTCCTCTTCTTGATCCTTCTTCATAAGCTCCCACCCACTTTTTCAGATTTCTTATATCTACGATGTGTTCTTTGATTCAGAGACAATGGCTCTTATGCTATTCCACAAACAAGACATTCCATCTTTCAGTTCCTTGAATTTTATCTTATCAAGATAGAATCTTTATCTTATCAAGCATATTCCATTGTGCTTGAAGTGCTTTCTCTCCTCTTCTCTGTCTTCTGGTTTCTCTGGATTCCTCCAATTCCCAACTAAAATCTTACTTCTAACAGAAAGATTTTCTTGATCTCCCTTAATCCCAGGCTTTTCATTCTGTTGATTATTTCTAATTATCCTCTATAATATTAACATTTTAAAAATCTCTGAATCCCTAATAATAAAAGAAATGTAAATCAAAACAACACATCAAATTAGTTAAGATGACAGAAAAGGAAAATAACAAATACTGGTAGACATATGGGAAAATAGTGAAACATTGTTGGAGTTGTGAACTAGCCCAACTATTCTGGAGAACAATTTGCATTATGTCCAAAGACCTACAAAACTACATACAATTTGATCTAATAATAACACTGCTAAGTCTGCATCCAAAAAAAAGGGGAGGGGAGAAATTTATATGCATGCAAATATTTATAGCAGCAATTTTGTATAGCAAAGATTTGGGAACTGAAGAGATGTTCATCAACTGGCCTGAACAAGTTGTGAATATGAATGTGATGGAATATTATTGAAGTATTTTTGTAGTAAAAGAAATTATGAAGGGAATGGTTTCAGAAAAACAAGGAAGACTGATATGAACTGATGTAAAATGAAATGAATAGAATCAGAACAATATAAAAGCAATATTTTAAAGATAAACATTATCAGGATCTACTGGATCTCCAAAGGACTTATAAATTTTTCTTCATTTAAAACTTTTTTGTAAATATGATTAACACAAATGCTTTTATTACTTCATATGCATAATTAATATCATATTTATTTAATGGATGTAGGAAGGGACTGAAGAAAGACAAGAATTTGAAGCTGAAAATAAAATAAAATATCATATATATAGTCTGGACATATTTGTTTTCATATTGTTTTCTCCATCATACTCTGAGTACCTTGAGAACAGGAATGTCTATTGCCTTTCTTTGTTATCTTCAGCACTTGATACAGTGCCTGGTACATAGTAGACTGTAATTGCACTGAACTAATTAATAGACTAAACTAAAACAGAATGAAGTTAGCAGAACCAAGATAAAGTTTTACATAATAACAATATTGTAAAGATAAACAGCTTTAAAAGATTTTAAAAACTCAAATTGTTGTAATTACTCAAATTACAAAAATGTTGTAAAAATATTTTAAAAAATAATTTAATAAATAAAATAAAAAAAATATTTTAAAAACTCAAATGATTCTAGAATACCTGTAATGATGTAAGTTGCCTCACTCTTTTCAGAGAAGTCAGGACACTGAATAAGACATATCTTATGGTCACAGTTAATGTGAGAATGTTTTTTGCTTTACTATACATATTTGTAATAATATATTTACTGTTTTTCTTTTTCTTTCAATAGGAGGGGACAGTTGGGATCCACTGCTTAGTATAGTGCCTGGCATTTGTTAAATGCTTAATAAACATTTGTTGACTTGATTTGACTTGGGATAGAGGGAAACAGATTTTTATTAGTTCAAAAATTAATTTTAAAAAGAAATGGATAGTTAAAGTAATATGTCAAAAGGCATACTTGAGAATAAAATCATAATGTCATTAAAGATGCAATAGAGTGAATCTCTAAAGGTATAACTTCAGATACTGACATAACAGTAAGAAAATATTTTAAATAGGAAGCTTTTCCTCCTCTAATTTCATCACATAGGCATCAAGTACTCTGTTCTGTCACTGAGCTCTTAAACTAAGTATTTTATTCCTTCTACAGAAATCCCCAACATCTTCAAAAGTTTTTTAAACAGAAGGCAATAAATAAATTTATACTGAATATAAACTTTTTATTATTCAGCTCTGAAGGAGCTTCCAAGTCCTTTTCCAAAGTTTTTTCAGTGCCCCCTTGACATCTTTGTTTCTGAGGGTGTAAATGAAGGGGTTCAGGGTAGGAGTGATGATGGCATAGAAAAGGGAGATAAATTTACCTTGGTCCTGAGAGTAGCTAGAAGGGGGCTGAAGATACATGTAGATAGCGGGCAAATAGAAGAGGGACACCACCAGCAAGTGGGAAGAGCAGGTCCCAAAAGCTTTACTTCTCCCCTTGGAGGACTTGATTCTCATCACAGCCTGGGCAATGAAGCCATAGGAGATAAAAATGAGGACCAGGGGCACCAGCACAAAGAAGGCTACCAATACAGCCAATGTGGCATCATTGATGGTTGTGTTGGCACATGACAACTTAATCATAGCAGGCACCTCACAGAAGAAGTTGTTCAGTATCCGCTGCCCACAGAAAGGTAGTTGTACTGTTAACACAACTTGAACCAGAGAATTTCCAAATCCACTGAACCAGGCAGTGGCCACTAACTGCTGACATAGTGGGTGGTGCATGATGATTGAATAGCGGAGTGGTTTACAAATGGCCACATATCGGTCCAGGGCCATGGCAGCCAGGACTATACATTCAGTGCAGCCTAGCCAATGGAAGATGGCATACTGCACTGTGCAACCACTATAACTGATAGTCTTCCTTGAACTACCCATGTTAAACAGCATCTGAGGCACAGTGGTAGTGGTATAACAAAGATCCAGAAAGGACAAGTGACTGAGGAAAACATACATAGGGCTGCTCAGCAGAGGATCCAGCTGAGATACCAATATGATGGCAATATTTCCTAGGACTGCCAGGACATAGGAAACTAGGAGAATTACAAAAAGGGGTAGCTCTAGCCATGGCCAGTCAGAGATCCCCAAAAGGAAGAAATCTCCAACATAATCCCCCAGTAAACTCTGGTTGTTACTTCTCATGTTGCTTCATATTCTGACATCTATAAAGAATCAAGAAAACCAGAATGAAAGAAACCCAGTCCAGGAGAAATAGTTTTGCTTATCTCTGATTTATTACCTATGATTTCAACTTGTTAAACAAGAAGAGGACTATTCAGTAGAACCAGTCAGGAAACTTTTTTATCTAAAAAGTTTTCTCAAAGTGTCTGGAAAATAATGGTGCCAAAAAACCAATGCAGCATTTTATTTTATAAGTAGGAACATAAAATTTTGCAAAGCACTTTAAATAACATTATTTTCTTTGAGCCTCACTACTATTATATAATAATATAAGTGCTACAGTTATTGTTATGCCCATTTTATAAGAAATTGAGTATAAAAAAGGTTAGTAAAATTTTGTCCATAGTCATAATTCTAGTGAGTTTTTAAAGTACAATTTAGATTAAGGTATTCCTAACATCAGGTTCAGCATTTTATCTATAATGATCCGCTGCCTTCCTGGCAGTAAGCAGAGTAGCAGCGACCAAGTGTAAAATGAGATTAAGAGTGATAGAGAAAAGACTAAAAATTTTTAGGGATTATAGACAAGGGGAACATAGAAACAAGAGGTATGAAAAAGGATGATTAATTATTGATTCATGTTTTTAGATCCTCGTCATATTATTCCCAATTGGAGCACTTTCCTAATCTGCAATGCAAGTAGAATTTCATCTCTGACTCCTGTTTTGGAAAGGAACCAGCTCTTTGGTTAAACAATACACCCTTTGTCTATCCAGATCACTAGATTTCACAGAAATCTACAACTTTAATAAAATGGCTTTTAGTTTACTGAAGCTGATTTGAAGAAAACAATCATGATTTGCTACTCAGCCTAGCTCATCATGTTTTCTAAGTTTTCTTCAACTTCTCTTTTACTATATTATAGTAAATATATACTATACTATAAAATAAATAGAAAATAATTGCTTCTCTTTCTTTTCTGTCCCTAAGTTATAAAATCACACAAGCCTCCTCAGTGATACTTTAATTTGTAATTTAGCTGTGATTATGAAATACAAGCAAAGTATTCACTCAAAATTTATTCATTCCATAAACATTTATTTATTCTTGGCTGAGGCAATTGGGTGTGAAGTGACTTGCCCAGGGTCATACAGCTAGGAAGTATTAAGTGTCTGAGGCCACATTTGAACTCAGGTCCTCCTGACTTCAGGCTCTAGTCACTGAGCCACCTAACTGCCCTTCCATAAATATTTTTTTAGGGCCTTATGTTTGCAGAAAACTAAGGCTCAATACTGGAAGAGATAGAAAATTTGAATAAAACACAATCCTAAAGAGAGCTAACAGTCTAATAGTTGAATTAAAAAAACATAAATGTCTACAATACATAATGTTAAATACATCAGAGTTTTGTAAAACAGTACTATATGACACTCTGAGAGGATGTTTTATGATAAAGATGGTATTTGAGTTGAACTTTACCAGGTAGGCAGGAATTTGACAAATGAAGATGGGAAAGAGAGTCATTCTGAGTCTAAGAAAAAAAACATAAACGAAGGCTCATAAGGAGAAAAATACCGTACATTGGAGGAAGAGGGGATAAGGAAAGAAGAAAGGAGGTAGTTTGGCTTGGCTAAAATGAAAAATATGGAGAGGGAAGTAATATGAGACAAAATTGGAATACTTTTCAAAGGTATTTTGGTGTCAATGAGAAGGTAATGAGTTTGAGCAATACAATATTGTTGATATTGTATTGCATTTTATTGTATTGATGAACAATACAATTGAAGAACAATTTTTGCTGATACAATCCAAGGTTTATTACCTTCTGCTTGATATTTGTTCTTGAGACTTGACTCCACTCCACTTCCCAGCATACTCCTGACCCCCCCTCTCCAAATCATTTATATCTGTCTCTATCCTACTCTTCTCTGAGAAATGCCAGAATTATAGCTTGTGTATAAATTAAATCTAACTTGTGTCTATGTTCCCACATTTATTAGTAAAAAGGCCATATATTTCATGTAATATTTATATTATTTTTAACATGATAGGCAAATTATGGGCATTATGGGTACAATAAAAAAGATAGTTACATATGAAACTGTTAATAAGCTATTCAAGCAGCCCATAGATATTATTGAAACTATGTAAAGATCTCTGTGTCACATAAATGACTGATGTAATTCTTATCACTCTATAGTCAGAATCACTTTCCATTCTTTTCTGAGGAAATGTTCTATGTATTGAACTCCCTATTGAAAAGCCTCTAATGAGGTTGCTAGACAGGTACCACTCCCCTCACCCCCATTAGACTGACACCATCAAAATAATTCATGGAAATAAAGTAATGCAAAATCCAGGACTATTGACTATTAGCAAGTGCCTTGTTTGCAGAGAATTCTGCTCAGTATTGGAAGAGAAACAAAATTTGAATAAAACAATCCCTTAGAGAGCTAACAGTCTAATAGTTGAATAGGCCAAAACATAAATATCTACAATACATAATGTTAAATGCATCAGAGTTTGTAAAACAGTACTATATGACATTCTGAGAGAATGTTTTATAGTAAAGGTAGTATTTGAGTTGAACTTTACCAAGTAGGCAAGCATTTGACAAATGAAGATGGGAAAGATAGTTATTCTAAGTCTAGGAAAAAACCAGGCTCACAAAGAGGAAAATACAATGTATATTGACTAAAATGAGGAATATGGAGAAGAAAATAATATGAGACAAGATTGGAATACTTTTCAAGAAAATTTTGGTTCCCATGTTATAACTTATTACTCAAACTTTTATATTATATTATATTATAACTTTTCCACTTTTTCACTCTCTCAGTTTTGGCATCTGTGATTGTTACTCTTCTATATACAAGATTGGTGTTTCTCAGGAATACCTTCTCTAAAAAAAGATTGTATCCTGGAACTCAGTCTTGTAGTCACTAAATAAGTAACTAACCACTGAGGCTAGAAGTGGCCAGAAAATCCACCTTCATAACTAGAAATACAGGTAAGGTATCCTATCAGGATAATGCAGTTCAATAGAAAAGAAGAGATATATTTAAGAGTTATTGCAGAAGTAGATTGTTTCTTGATTGCTCTAGCATACTTGGTCAGTCTGATGTTTCATCCCATTGAAGGGTAATCTATAGTTATTGATAGCTGTATTTTTGTGAAAGTAAAAATTTTTCAGCTGCTCATCAATTGGAAGTAGTTAAACAAACTGTGGTATGTGAATGTAATGGAGTATTACTGTTCTGTAAGAAATCATAAATATGATGATTACAGAAAAATATAAATTGATGCAAAATGAAGTTGGCAGAGTCTAGAAAACAACATACATATTTTGCTACAACATAAATGGAAGAACAATCACTACTATATATATATATTTGCTAAGGCAATTGGGGTTAAGCAACTTGTCCAGGGTCACTAGAAAGTGTTAAGTACCTGAGGCCAAATTTGAACTCAGGTTCTCCTGATCTCAGGGCTGGTGCTCTATCCACTGCACCAACTAATTGCCCCCTACAAAATAATTTTTAAAAATTGGGATTACAAAATTACAAATGATAAGCTTGGCCCCAAAAAAGTAATATGAGAACTCATTTTCCCCACCACACCCCTCCTCCTTTGTGGAGTTAGTTCTTCAGTAGATTGATTGGTTTTTGCTAAATTTATTTTCTCTATTAAGAAAACTCCTTCATTACAAGGAATGGTTTTCTGGAAAAAAGAAATGGCTATGCAGGAAATCTGAATGATGTAAAAAAAAAGATAGCAAAAAAAATTATTATTTTAAAAAGAAAGACAATGTGTCCTAGGACCAAATAGTTCAAGAAAGAACATGTTGCTAAAGTAGAAATGATTAGAAACCCTAGGGCAAAGTGACCAGTCAGAGAGAAAGAAAAAATAGTTGATATGTTCCCAAGATTTGGGGAAAACCAATCTTAAAGATTAAAGGAAAAGATAGAGTTCTAATATCTAAATGATTTGTTGGCCCTAGAGGGGTGACAAGTTATCAGAAAATGATAGAAACATGGAAAAATTATTCTTGTTAAGCAGAAAAGAAGTGAGGGACTCAAAGAGATCTAGGTACCTGAGAACAAGGAGAGATAAATGAATATGAATACTCAAAAAAAGCATCACTCTGATAAGAATATCGGGAATACCATATCACCATATGAGTTGAGGCTGGTGATGAATACTTAAAAACAAGGAGAAGAAAGGAATTTATAGCTTTTTTTCTGGAGGGGATGGGACAGGGAAGTAAAACCAGTGAAGAGATAAGACTACCACTGCTTAAGATGGATGCTGACAGATATCAGTAAGAAGGCTGAGTTAGTCTATTCTTATATTGCTTCTACTTTCTCTGCCAAGGAGAATGACTTTTAGATTTGGAAGTGTAAAATAACAATGGATACCAAGAGGTTTAATTAAAAAATAAATGAGATGATGAGAGAACATCTATCTGCCCTTGATGAGATCTAATTACAAGCCCCAGATGAACTTCAATCTATAATATTAAAAGTATTGGCAAATATAATTGCTGAGTCATGACTCATGACCTCCAAAATATCATAGGGAGCCATGCTTAACGGTACGTGCCAGTTCCTGCAACTGAGTAAGTTGAGGTTGCTGAATGGTTTGGGTCTGAGAGTTCTGAGCTACAGCAGAGTTAAAGCCAATTAATGATGAAGCAGAAACAGAAGGTAACCAAAAGTAAAAGTGAACTGGTCTAGGTTGGAAGAGGTTAAAGCTTCCATGCTGATAGGTATTATGTTCTGACTGCAAGTGGACATTGCACCTCGAGCCCAGATGAAAACGTCTCAGACGCAAATTAAAGTAAAACAAACTACTACAATAACAAATGCCACAAGCTTAAAGAATTGTGAATCTTTTGATTTTCAAAAATGGGAAGAAGGTGTCTAAAAAGTATAGCTTAATAAATTTGATTTCTATTCCAGACAACTCTAGAATACATCATTAAAGGGATAATTTGTATTATTTAGAAAAAGAAGCAGCATTAGTTCCTCAAAATAAGTCAAGCTAAACTAACTTCATTGTCTGTTTTGACAGAGTATCTGGCCTGATCAGGAAATGCTACACTCAAAAAATATTTATATTTTGGCAGATCATGAGACAAAATTTCTCATGATATCCTTGTGGATAGAAAGAAGGAATGTGGTCTAGATAATACTATCATTAGATGGATTTAGAACTAGTTAAATAACTCAGAACTGGAAATAAAACATTAATGTACCAATGTTCACTTGGAAGGTAGACTTTAGTGGAATGGCACAGATATTTATATTTGGTTCTCGGCTGCATAAAGTATATTTTTCATATTAATAAATTACAGGAATCTGGATTATTAACTTGTGGGATGAAAAAAATTTGAAATCTAAAAACAATCTTAACTAACTAGAATGATCAGCCAAAGTGAACCATTGTTAAATAGGAATAAATGTAAAGTTGCATATATAAATTTTGTTAAAAATCAATTATCACCTTATGAAGAGACATGATGAAAGAAATGTTCCTATGAAAACATATTTAGAGATTTTAATTTTAATCTCACTGTGAATCCCAGTGTGATATGACAATTAAAAAAAACTAATATTTTTCTAATTTTGAGGGAGGAAGAATTCTCTACTTCCATGTCCCCTTTTGCATAGAAACAGGGTACCAATATCTATTTTGCTGTACTTGGCTCTTGTCAGATTATATTTGGGATATTGTGTTCACTTCTGTGTGCCACATCTTTAAAAAGACATAGGCAAGCTAATATTGCAAATCTTTGGTTTCTGTCAAATGAGTATCAGTAAAAGAAACTGGAGAAGGATGTGAATGAAACTCTTGTCATGTCAAAGTGGAATTAGACTTGTAAAAAAGCCTGTTTAGTTTCAATAATTCCATTTCGCACCTCCTCTACTCATTAGATTTGAAGCAAGGGAGTAAGTAATATAATAACAATAACTTTAAAATTCTCTTATGTCCAATAAGTATTTTTCAGTTATTGATGAAGTTAGTCTAATCTAAGTGAACATTATCTGACTCTTAACGCATGTCCCTGCTTCAATAATTGTCTATATTGTTTTTCCATTTTTTCTCCTTTGCTTTAGAAACCAGATAGTGTCCCAATTTCTAGAAAAGAATTTTTTGGAAAAAATCTAGAAAAATCTGAACCTAGAAAATGTTTATAACTTTTATATAAAAAGTCCACCAATTGTATAACTTTAGCATTACTCTAAGTTCCTTGTTCTTTTTGTAGGCATTTAACAAATATTTATTAATCAATAAATTGACTACTCTATTCAATTAGGTGCTAAATTTTTTCATTTCCACATCTTTAACATTTCTCACATCCAAAGTTTTATCTCTTCCCACAACCTTACTTAAGACTCCTGTCTAGAAGATTGGAACAGCCTTCTAATTGGTGTATCCCCCTCAAATCTCTTCCTGCTTCTATCATCTATCCTCTATACTACTGCTGAAGTAATTTCCTAAAATGGAGATCTATGTCATGTTCCTATTAAGTCAGGTGTTCTCTATAACTAAAACTCCTGAAAATTTGAAAGTCCTTCATAACCTGACTTCAATCTATCTTTCCAGTATCATTGTATATTATTCCTCCTCCTGATCTCTGCAATGAAGTGAAATATAACTTCTCTGTTACTCACACATAGTACTCCCATTTCCCATCTTTGCTCTGGCAATTTCCCATTGTTAGAATTCACAGCATTCTCATCTCTACCTGCTAGAATCTTTTCCTTCAAGATGCAGGCTACATGTAGTCTTTCCTGATCTGCCCAAATGCTAGTGTATTTATCCTCTTTAATGTATTTTTTCTGAATGCATGAGCATGAATGACTTTACTGTATTCCCTTCTGGAATGTGTACTTCTTTAGAGTTGGGACTATTTTAATTAATTTGTCTTTCTATTCCCATTGCCTAGTGTAGTGTCTGGCTTATTGTAGGTCCTTACTAAGTGCTTTTTGATTGAGTGATTACTATTCATGGTGCTTATAAGATACTTTGATTGCTTAAAAAGTGGGAATCACTTTGACAATTTTACCTCCCAAATAGAACATACTTTTTGTTCCACAACAGACTTGTTCTACTTAACCCTTGGGAGCAGAACTAGGAACCATGTTTAAAAGTAGCAGAGAAGCAGATCTAATAAGGAAAAATTTCCTAATCATTAGAATTATGCAAATGTTTACTGCTCAGAAGATAGTATATTTACTGCTAACTAAAAGCAGAGTCTGGATAGTTACTTCTTACAAAAGGAATTTGTGGTAAAATTTGGGTTGGAAAAAATGGTTTATGGGGTTCCTTTCAACAATAGAATTCTGTGATTCTATAAAATTCATTACTAAATGAATTTACACTTAAAATCAAAAGGCAATCTGTTTTGAAAATTACTAGAAATCTCATTTTTAAAGCTTGGAATCTATACATTTGAAATCATATCTCACATATTCTCAAATGCTTAATAACGTGTCCAACTGAAGAAAATAGACCATGAAACATTTTCACCCCAAATATACATTAAAAAATCACTTCTTAAATGCTAATTGTAGTTTTGCTCATTTTAATACACCATCAGAGATAAGAACAGACTTTTAGGACAACTTGATTATTTAATTGCTTCCATTCTTTACTGATTGATGTAAAGTTAATGTTTTTGGAAAAACAAAACATTATGATATGGCTTGTGGAGTTAGGAGCATAAAATGTATAGAATTCATAGAAATGCATAGAAATCTTTGGTATCTTTATGATTTGGGAAGGAAAGAAGAGAAAAGGGAAGGGCAGGCAAAGTATTTGGATAGCTAAAAGCATGTAAGAGCAAAACTTAGTTTTAACTCCACCAATAACTAATTGTATGACTGAAAAAAAATCCCTTTGCTTCTCTAAACTTCCAGTTCTTTAAATGCAAAATGATAGGGTTAAACTAAATGATTTCTAAATTCATTTCCATCTCTACTTTCTATGACTAATTCTAGAGATAAGGAGAAGGAAAGGAGACAGAAAAGGTATGGATAGAAAAAAATTATGAGGGGAAAAGTCAAGAAAAAATCAGAAGAATAAAAAATATTATAGAAGGCATTCAAAGAAGTATTCAACTCTATTCCCTATGGAAATCAAACAAAATCAGACTACAGAGCAATGAGAGATAGGGATTGCAGACCCCCAAAATCAGGTAACAACTCTCACTTCCCTTGTTTCAACTTCTTTTCTCTTCAGTGCTTTCTTGTTAAGATTTAGATATAAACACACCAAAAATAAAAAAATAAAAAATAAAAAAAACCATAATAAAATAAAACTTGAAGAAGCAACTCACTTCTATTCCTTTAAGCATGGTACAAGCAGCCAGATATCCTGTAGCAGAATCTCCTAGAGTGGAAGAAGAAAATGCCCAAGATTACTGCAAGTCCAGCTCTGTTTACAAAAACAAGCCTTTCCCAAGTCTTTCCCAAGACAAACTGTGATAAAATTGAGGGAGGAAGAATTCTCTACTTCCATCTCCCCCATTGCATAGAAACAGGGTATTATTGGATAGGGATATCTAAAGATGTCCAGCTTTAAATTGAAAACCAAGAAGATAAGGGAAGAAATCCTTGGTACCAATGAAAATATTTGCCCAGTTCCCCAAAGCATTAGGAAATTTGTTAGCTCTGGGGAAGAGAGGCTTCAGTTCATTGTACAAAGGCCTCAGGGAGCCCAGAACCCCTGAATACAATTAATCTTGACGGTTTAGGAATCCAGAGTTGAGACTTAGGGATAAAAGTCCCTATAGTACTACTCAGGACTCAGATTGAGTTACTTTTCTTCAAGTAGTTCATAATATAGTTCTGTTTTTTACCAATATCATTATTTCTCATTAGGCATAACAAATTGAATCCTCTCTTACAGTAGAGAAATTTTGAGTTCTGCTATATGACTTCTTGGTTCCAAGTTTGGGGAAAAAATCCCTAATTTAGAGTGAATTCAGACTTTAATGAAAAAACTATGAAATCTAATTTTGGCTAGCTGAAACTGAATTTAAAATAGCTATTAAGAAAGCAGTCATTAAATAAATTGAGAATAAATAAATTGTAAGGGGTAATGGTTAATTATCATAAAAATTCAAAGAATTTTTTAAGACTTTCAGTTTAATACTTAGATAAAGGAATGAATTCCATTTGGAGTTGGTTCACAAAGAAATGTATATGTGCATGCATGTATCTATGTATATATTTATGGATAGATTGATATACACATACAAATATATACAACTGACAATAAAAATGAACAATGAATAAGACTCAGAATTGTAAAGGAAAAAAAGAAATGAGAAATGGACTTGGGAAATTATTCAGTGCTTTTAATGATCCCAAGTTTTTCCTGAAGCAAAGATTCTTCTTTTTTTCTTCTTTTTTTGCCTTTATTTTTCTTTTAAAGCTTTTTATTTTCAAAATATATGCAAGGATAATTTTTCATCATTAACCCTTGAAAAACCTTGTGTTCCAATTTCTCCCTCCTTCCCCTTACTCCCTTCCCTAGATGGTCAAGTAATCCAATATATGTTAAACATGATTAAAATATATGTAAATTGAATATAGGCATACATATTTATACAATTATTTTGCTGCACAAGAAAAATCTGAAAAGATTCAACTTTTAATACCATTATACTATCTAGAAAGGCTGCAAGGCATAGTAAGTAAAAAAGTGTTCTTCAAATCAAAAAGGCATTACCTGGAGTTCTACTTCCCACAGATTCTGGCTTTGTGATCTCTGGCAAATAATTTACCTTTTTAATACCTTAGCTAATCACAAGGATTGTGAGTTGCAGAGAAATTCCCCATTTGCATTGGTTAAAAATAAAACTCCCTTCACTTAGAGTTCTCAACAAAGTCACAAAGTCCAAACCAAAATTTATTAATACACCTAAGAAAATTTCTACTTCACTATATCATTATATTAGTTTTGTTACTATATATACTTGAAGGCCACAACACTGCTTCTTTTAAAGGAATCTATACATTTGACTTTTCACTCTTTAAATTTTTTTTATTTCATTAAACATTTCTCAATTACATGTAAAAAATTAACAATCTTTTTTAAAAATTTGAGTTTAAAATTTTTCCTCTTCCTTCACCTCTCTCCCCTTTTTGAGAGAGCAAGCAAATTAATATTGATTGTACATATAAAGCCATGCAAGCATATTTCCATATTATCTATTTGCAAAAGAAAAACAAAAACAAAAAAATAAAGATTTTAAAGGTTTGTCAGCCAGATCAATAAAATTGCCAAAAAAATTACTCCACAAGACCTATTTCTAAGATATGTAGAAAATTGACTCCAAGTCATTATTAATCAGAGAAATGCAAATTAAGATAACTCTGAGATACCACTACCTACGTGTCAGATTGACTAGAATGACAGGGAAAGATAATGCAGAATGTTAAAGGGTATGTGGGAAAACTGGAACACTGATACATTGTTGATGGAATTGTGAATGGATCTAGATATTCTGGAGAGCAATTTGGAACTATGCTCAAAAAGTTATCAAACTGTACATACCCTTTGATCCAGCAGTGTTTCTACTGGGCTTATAGCCCAGAGAGATCTTAAAAGAGGGAAAGGGATCCAAATGTAAAAAATTGTTTGTGACAGCCCTTTTTGTGCTAGTAGCAAGAAACTGGAAACTGAGTGGATGCCCATCAATTGGAAAATGGCTGAATAAGTTATAGTATATGAATACCATGGAATATTATTATTCTATAAGAAATGATTTAGCAGGATGATTTTAGAAAGGCCTAGAGAAGCTTACATGAACCGATGCTAAGTGAAATGAGCAGAAGCAGGAAATGGCAATAACAAGATTAGACGATGATCAATTTTGATGGACATGATTCTTTCAAACAATGAAACGATTGAGGCTAGCTCCAATGATATTGTGATGAAGACAGGTCTGTGGGAACTGAGTGTGGATCATCATATAGCATTTCCACTCTTTTTGTTGTTTGCTTGCATTTTGTTTTGTCTTTCATTTTTTTCCTTTTTGATCTGATTTTTCTGGTGCAGCAAGATTATTGTATAAATATGTATACATATATTGGATTTAACATATTTTAACATGTTTAACATATGTGGATTACTTAACATCTGGAGTAGGGGATGGGGAGGAAGGACGGGAAATATTGGACCACAAGGTTTTTGTAAGAGTCAATGGTGAAAAATTATCCATGCATATGTTTTGAAAATAAAAGATTTAATAAAAAACTAAAAACAAAATAAAATAAATTACTTTGTAAAGATAGAAAAAATAATAACACAATCCATCTAAAAAAACTAAAGGTCAAGAATATCAAGGGCATTAAGGAAAAATACAAAGGAAAGTGGCCTAGTTTTAGGCTATATTATAAATTGTTGGTGATCAAAACCATTTGGTATTAGCTAAGAAACAGAGTAGTAAATCAGCGGAATAAGTCAAGTACACAAACTACAATAGCCAATAATTATAAGTAATCTATTATTTGATAAACCCAAAGACTCCAACTTCTGGAATAAAAATTCACTATTTGACAAAAATTGCTGGAAAACCTGGAAATTAGCAAGGCAGAAAACAGGCATTGACCAATATCTCACACCCTATAGCAAGATAAGATCAAAATGGATTCATGATTTAGACATAAAGGGTAATATTATAAGCAAATTAGTAGAGCAAGGTATAATCAATCTGTCAGATCTGTGGAGAAGGGAGGAATTTATAGCCAAAAAAGAACTAGAGAACATTATGCAATGAAAAGTGGCTAATTTTGATTACATTAAATTAAAAAGGTTTTACACCAAAAAAACTAATATAGCCAAGATTAGAAGGGAATCAAAAAGCTGAGAAATAATTTTTACAGCCAGTGTTTCTGACAAAGGCCTCATTTCTAAAATATATAGAGAACTGAGTCAAATTTTTAAGAATACAAGTCATTCCCCAATGGATATTCCCCAATAAAAGATATGGACAGGCAATTTTCAGATGAAGAAATTAAAGTAATTAATAGTTATATAAAAATGCTCTAACTCACTATTTATTAGAAAAATGCTGAAGAAAACAACTTTAAAGTACCACTTTATACCTCTCAGAGTGGATAAGAGACAGGAAAGGAAAATGAAAAATGTTGGCGTGGAAAGCTGGGACATGAATGCAAAGTTGGTGTAGTAGTGAAATGATCAACCATTCTGGAGAGCAATTTGGAAATATGCCCAAAGGGCTATAAAACTATGCATATCCTTTGATCCAGCAGTCTCCCTACTGGATCTATATTCCAAAGAGAATATAAAAGAGGAAAAGGACCCACAAGTGTAAAAATATTCATAGCAACTCTTATTATAGTAACAAGGAATTGAAATTGAGTTGGTGCATATCATTTGGGGAATGATTGAATAAGTTATGGTATATGAATGTAATGGCATATTATTGTTCTATAAGAAATGATGAACAGGCTGATTTTAGAAAAGCCTGGAAAGACTCACATGAACTGATGCTGAGTAAAGTAAGCAGAAACAAGAGAACATTGTACACAGTAATAGCAAGATTATGAAATGATTAACTGTGATGAAGCTGGTTTTCGTAGGAGTGTGGTGATTCAAGACAATTCCAATAAATTTGAGATGGAAAATGCCATCCACATCCAGAGAGAGAACTATGGTGATTGAATGTTGATTGAAGCATAATGTTAACTTTTTTATTTGTTTGTTGTTTTTTCTTGTAGGTTTTTTTTCCTTTTGGCCTGATTTTTCTTATATAACTTGACAAATATAGAAATATCTTTTTAAAAAAATTGTGCATGTTTGACCTATATCAGATTACTTGCTGTCTTTGTAAGGGATATAAGGGAGGCAAGAATGAAAATTTGGAATACAAAATCTTACAAAAATGAATGTTGGAAACTATCTTTATGTGTATTTAGCAAAATAAAATACTAATGAAAAAAATTTAAATGTGCTTCAATCTGCAGTCAGAATAGTATTTTTCATTATGTGTCCTTTTAATTGTCTTGGATCAGTGTCTTGAACAGAATAGCTGAGCTTTCACAGTATAGCTTTACAATATTGCTGTACAATGTTTTTCTGGTTCTGCTCACTTCATTTTGCATATTAATTAGTCTTCCCAAATTTTTCTAAAACCATCTGTCTCATCATTTCTTATAACACTATAGTATTCTGTTGCACTTCTATACCACAAATTGTTTAGCCATTCCCCAATTGATAAACTTCCCCTTAATTTCCATTTCTTTGCTACCACACACACACACACACACACACACACACACACACAAATACTGCTATAAATATTTTTACATAAATCCTTTCCTGTGGTGTTCTCTTCTTTATAATAATATAATGGTTCTCTTTGGGAGCAGGTTTCTTGGGGAGGTTTTCTGGAGGCAGTCTTAGTTTCAGTTAAAAGTAATAATCACTCCAAATGCAGCCAGCTGATAAAATGCAAATGTTTATTTTCTCCTTCCTTGGGCCAGGGTAGCTTTTCTTAGAGGCCTATCTTTCTGCTTGGTTCCAAGACCTCCCTCCAAATGTCTCCAAATCCAAAGGTTTGTCCTTCAGCCTCCAGCCAGCACAAAGGTGGAAAATGGAATGAATCTCTCTTGCCTCTGAGAGAGAGCTTCTGGCTCTCAATCTCCCAGACTGCTCCTTCCGAGTCTTGTCTCCTTGCCTGGGGCTGGACAGCTTTCTGAAGAGCCTTTCAGACCAGCCTTGGTCTCAGTGGGGGAAGTGCAGGAGGCCAGCCACCACAGTGGGATGAATGAATCTGGTTGTACCTCCGAGAGAGGGCTTCTCCTGAACTGACTTGACTAGCTCACTGAAGCTCTCTTTATGCTCCTTCTCTGAGAGTGGGATTGTGGGATCTGAGAGTAGGATTATGGGATCTGAGAGTAGGATTATGGGTTTCCTCCCAGAGTGCTCTCTGGCCCTAAGAGTTTCTTGCTTATATGAGCTCTCCAAAGGTGTGAGCACAAGCATAGTTTCTATCAGTTCTACGTAGTACGTTGTTTCAAGTTCTGGCCCATAACATCTCCTTGTAGGATCAGATCAATCATACTGAACCATGCTAAATTAGATAATTATTGTCTCTATCAACTCTAATGACTTAACCCTTTGTAAGAATTCCAACAATTTCCCTTTTCTTTGATCTCTTTGGGATACAGAGCTGCTAATAGTATTGCTTGGTCAAAGAATATATAGAGTTTTATATCACTTTGAACATAGTTCCAAATTGTTTTCCAGAATAGTTGGATTAGTTCATGTTTGGACCTAAATGTTATTTTGACTTGCATTTCTCTTGTTATTAGGCTTTGGAACATTATTTTATATGGTTGTGAATATGATTCTTCTTTTGAGAATTATTTGTTCATACCCTTTTACCACCTATCTATTGGTGAGTGCCATATATATATTTGTATTTATTAAATGCATTTGTTAAATATATATGTATATAGACATATATAAATTGATTAAAAACTTGAATATTTTCTTATCTGAGAAATTTGTTTATAAATATTTTTTCCCATTTGACCACTTCCTTTTTTGTTCTTATGGCACAAAATTGTCATGAACTGAAATCCTAGGTTTGAATCTAGTGATTCTTGAACCTAAAACTAAGAAAGATAAATGAAACTTATTAGAAACAAATGCCCCTGAGCCCATTGTTTGGACCTAGAATAAAAGAAGATCCTTTCCTCTCACTTAATTAGCACCTAAGCTGTGGGTAAATTGTAATCTTCATGTCCTAGAAGAAGCAAGAAAGAACACAAAGAAAAAAGAATGACTCCCTCAATCTTTCCAATTTTAAAGATATAGCCTATTCTAGTTATACAACTAATCAAAGCAGATTATGCCCATCCAATGTGGTAAGCTGATGTTAAGGATTTCCATCTTAAGATATTGGCATTCCCCCAAAAGCTTCTCTTTATCTATATAATACATATGTATATATATATATATATATATATATATGTTCATAGTTTTCATGTATGGTATACTAAAACCTTAAAAGAGATATATGATAGAGAATTTTTCATCTGTTTATTTCCCTTCTTGTGCTAAGTGTATTATTTTTTCTTACATAAACTTTTTAGCTTCATTTATTCGTATTTTGTTTTTTATAATGGCCTTTAACCCTTGCTTGTTGAAGAATCCATCTCCTCCTGAAAACTCTGAAAGGTCTATGAACTGCTTCACTTCTAAGTTTAGAACACATTTAGAATATATAATAGGACACAGTATAAGGTGTCAGTCTAGCCTAATTTCTGACAGACTACTCTCTATTTTTCCCACAAATTTTTCCTAAGTTCTTGTGGCAGCAAGAGGGTGCAGTTGATCAGGGCTAGGCATAAAGTCAGAAAGACTTAACTAGCTATGTGATTTTAGGCAAGTCACTTAGCCCTGTTTGCCTCAATTTCCTTATTTGTAAAATGGCCTGGAGAAGGAAATGACAAATCACTCTAGTATGTTTTCCAAGAAAATTCCAAATGACATCACAAAGAGTCAGACATGACTGAAATGACTGAACAACAAGAAACAAAATTTCTAAATATGTAAAATTTTCTAGTTCACTGAATTCCTTTATTTCTGACCCTTCCTGACAATTTCTCTCATTTACCTTTCTTTAATAACAGAGCAAAGCAAAGCAGAACAAAAACACAACATGATTTTAGGTGTATTTGATGATTTCAGCTTTATAATATAATTTGAGGTCTGAAAGCACTCCCTTTGTCCCTAGTTCTTTTCATTATCCCCTTTGCTATTCTAGATCTTTCATTTTTCCAAATAAACTTTGACATTCTTTTATCAAATTATGCAGATATTCCTTTCATAATTTGATTTGTATAGCATTAAAACTGTAAGTTACTTTTGGCATTAAGGTTATTTATTATGTTATTAATATTATTTATTATGTTAATATAGCATTAATCTGAGCATTCAATATTCCTCCAACTATATAAGTTGTTCTTAATTTCTTTAAAGAGTACTTTGTAATTGAATATATATGCACACTATACATATGTGTGTATATATATTATAATTATTTTATGTGTTTTAGTAAATTAGTCTCCCAGATTACTTATGTACTGAATTTATATTCAGTAATTTGGACTATAAAATTACTTACTTATTGTTGTCTTTCAGATTTCATTATGATTATATAAAGGTACTATTGATTTTTGAGAATTTGTTTTTTAGACTGAAATTTTATTGAACCTATAGTTTTAATTAGTATCTCTGCCAAGTCTCTAGAAATTTTCTAAATAAACCATTGTATCATTAGCTAATAGGGCAGTTTTATAGATGTCCAACACATAGCTAGCATTTACTAAATGCTTGTTAACTAACTGCTGACTTATCCTTATATCTTTCATTTCTTTCCCTTGTCTTATTGCTAACATTTCCAGAACTGTGGAAAATTTGTATTATATCCCAGGTTGCATATGATATTTGGTTTTTCACTCTTGAATTTCACTCGTTTGGATTATGGTTTTCACTCTTGAAAATAAATAAGGGCCTACATTCTCATTTAATTTTGGGACAATCTGTTAGCCAGCTTGGCTGCCCTTCAAAAAAAACAAAAACAAAAAAACCTTAAAACTTGTCTATCCCTCAGCTATTTTGCTAGACTCAGTTGGACTTTCTTCTCTGAGCCTAGCCTACTTTTCTTTGGCATTAATAAAGATTTGTGATTACAAGAGAACTTCCTTAAATTCTTTCAAGCTATCTCCAAACTATTTGGAGGGCATATCAATAGGAAACAACTATGTCTGTACAGGAGAGAATGATGAGTTCCATCTAGCTAAGCCATAGAGAAGATGGAAAGCAATAACATGAAGTAAAACTGCAATGATATGCTGGTGCTAAATTGTAGAGGCCTTTTAGTGCCATATGAAAGAAATTGAACTGCCTATTATCTATGAACAAAGGACATGCTTTCAATATGAATATATAATTTTCAATTAAAGCAGAGAGACTTTGGCAGTATTCTGGAATTGTTCTTTAGTTTTCTATTTCTTAATTTTTCTCATTCCAATGGTCTTTTCATTTTCTTTCTTTTTTTATTAAAGCTTTTTATTTTCAAAACATTTGCACAATTTTCAACATTCACCTGTGCAAAACCTTGTGTTCCAAATTTTTCCCTTCCTTCCCTAACCCCCTCTCCTAGATGGCAAGTAATCTAATATATGTTAAATATTTGCAGTTCTTCTATATATATTTCCACAATTATCATTTTGCACAAAAAAATTCAGATCAAAAAGAGGAAAAACAAGAAAACAAAATGCCAGCAAACATCAACCAAAAAAAAGGAAAATAATATGTTGTGATCCATACTCAGTCCCCACCAACCTCTCTCTGGGTACAAATGGCTGTCTTCATCACAAGACTATTGGAACTGGCCTAAATCAGCTTGTTGAAAAGAGCCATGCCCATTATTGGTTTACTGTGTAATCTTCCTGTTGCTATGTACAATGTTTTCCTGGTTTTACTCATTTCGTTTAGCATCAGTTTGTGAAAGTCGAGTTTTTGTTGTTGTTGTTGTTGTTGTTTTTAAGTAGAAGAGTAACATTGTTAGATTTGTATTTTAGGAAGATCACTTTGACAGTATTATGTGAAGGATGAATTTCTGGAATGGGGAAAGACTTGGGATAGACAGACCAACTAGCAGGCCATTGCAATAGTCTAGTCAAGGAGTAATAAGTGTCTATACCAGGATAGTGGCAGGATCAAGAAGAGAAAAGGGAACAAATTTCATAGATACTAATGAAGGTAAAATTGACAGGTCAAGGCAATAGATTAGATATAGTTACTAAGAGTGAGGAGGAAGAAAAAGTAAGTAGTTGAAGATGACCCTTAGGTTATAATCCTGAATGACTGGAAAGATGGTGGGACCCTCAATAATCATAGGGAAGTTAAGGGAAAAAGGGAGATTTGGAAGGAAAGATGTAGAGTTCAGTTTTGAATATGTTGTGTTTGAGATATCTATAGACATACAGTTCAAGAAGTGTATCTCCTTGCTGTATCCTCTTTGATTTCTAGCCTCCAGTGCTAAGAGAAGAGGTAATGCTCGACTTTCCAAAGTCTGATTGCTCAGATGGAATGAGGCATAGACCCTAATTCAGTCTGTACAAGGGAGATTTCCATTTGCCCCTGTGTAAGTAAGAATTCCAGCTGCTGTGCCCACCTCTAGCCTCCTATGGAAAAAAAAAAAGAAGGCCAGAGCATGATTTTCTTTTCTTTCCATCTCCTGCATGATGTGATTTCCACTTCCACTGCACATCTAGGATACTTCTTCTGACCTTATGTCTTATATTTCCTGCTGCTGTGTATTTTGACTGATCTCCAAACTTCAGAAAGAAAACAGAATAAACAGAGGCCATCCATCTGATAGTGTACTTTCAATCTTGGATCATGTGTTTCCTATGTGATCTTTAGTTCCTAAGAAGAGATTAGGCCTCTTAATGATTATTACTCATACCTAGCATATCCTACTCATCTAAACTTCATTCCCCATCCTTAATCACTGGGATTCTTATTCTTATTTGCCTTAGCCTTCTCACACCAAAGTCCCAATTAAAACAGTGCTTTCCACTGTGCCCTCTAGAATGTTTGTTCTACAAGCAAACAAACTTGTCTTCATCATCTTAAATCTTTTCCTCTTCCACTTTATCCATCTTCTGTAAATCAGTGAAACCTGGATCCTACTTAAATACACTCACTCCCTAATTTCCCTTTCCAAACTGACTTCACTTTCCTATATTACTCTAAACTCACTGGTTGAGACAAAGAAGTTGCCTCAGAATAAGAGCAAGAATATTCCTTGTTCTTCATTGCTACTTCAGGTTACCATCATCAGTCAGTAATATCTCCTACTTTGAGATATATACAGTTAATATATTCTACAAAATCAAAATCCTTGTTATTTGTCCTTCATTTTAAAAAAAGGACTTATGACATTACAGAGTAATGTCTTGACTGGTGTGAAAATCTTGATACCTGCTGTCTAGAAAGAATGAGACCTTGCCCTTCCATCTTCAATGAATTCAATGCCTAGCTCACAATTTTTTTTTTCCTTCTCAACTCCTAGGGCTTTTCAGCACATATATTGGCATTTCATCAAGGAGTCAAATCACTCAGTTCTTCAACCTACTCATTTTCTTTGACCAATTCTTCTACCCTCTCTCAGTAACATACAGAGATGGTAATACTTGTCATCACTTACAAATGTGCCATCTATGTGAACTTCCCTTATAACAATCTATTGGTTTTTCACCTCCCCTTCTGTCTTCCCATACCAAACTTTGAAACCATCCTCCTCATCCTTTGAAGCTTTAGTTCTTTTCCAGATTATCACCATTACACTAGGTACTTTCTCTTTTCCTCATTTGATATCTTGGTAAAATAGTTCAACTCTACACTGTCTCATTTTCTTGACTCCATAATCCCCTTGATGTATTGCCAATTGTGCTCTGCAAAACCTCAGCCCTGAATCACTTTATTATACACTGCTTTTGCTCCTACACACATGTTATAGAATTAAGGTCCCTCCCTCCACTCCCTCCCCGAGATGGCAAGCAGTCCTTTATATGTTGGATATGTTGCAGTATATCCTAGATACAATATATGTTTGCAGAACTGAACAGTTCTCTTGTTGCATAGGGAGAATTGGATTCAGAAGGTATAAATAACCCAGGAAGAAAAACAAAAATGCAGATAGTTCACATTCGTTTCCCAGTGTTCTTTCTTTGGGTGTAGCTGCTTTTGTCTGTCATTTATCAATTGAAACTCAGTTAGGTCTCTTTGTCAAAGAAATCCACTTCCATCAAAATATGTCCTCATACAATATCGTTGTCGAAGTATATAATGATCTCCTGGTTCTGCTCATTTCACTTAGCATCAGTTCATGTAAGTCTCGCCAGTCCTCTCTGTATTCATCTTGCTGGTCATTTCTTACAGAACAATAATATTCCATAACATTCATATACCACAATTTACCCAGCCATTCTCCAATTGATGGGCATCCATTCATTTTCCAGTTTCTAGCCACTACAAACGGGGCTGCTACAAACATTTTGGCACATACAGGTCCCTTTCCCTTCTTTAGTATTTCTTTGGGATATAAGCCCAATAGAAACACTGCTGGATCAAAGGGTATGCACAATTTGATAATTTTTTGGGCATAATTCCAGATTGCTCTCCAGAATGGTTGGATTCGTTCACAACTCCACCAACAATGCATTAGTGTCCCAGTTTTCCCGCATCCCCTCCAACATTCATCATTATTTTTTCCTGTCATCTTAGCCAATCTGACAGGTGTGTAGTAGTATCTCAGAGTTGTCTTAATTTGCATTTCTCTGATCAATAATGATTTGGAACACTCTTTCATATGAGTGGTAATAGTTTCAATTTCATCCTCTGAAAATTGTCTGTTCATTTCCTTTGACCATTTATCAATTGGAGAACGGCTTGATTTCTTATAAATTAGAGTGAGTTCTCTATATATTTTGGAAATGAGGCCTTTATCAGAACCTTTAACTGTGAAGATGTTTTCCCAGTTTGTTGCTTCCCTTCTAATCTTGTTTGCATTAGTTTTGTTTGTACAAAGGCTTTTTAATTTGATGTAATCAAAATTTTCTATTTTGTGATCAGTAATGGTCTCTAGTTCATCTTTGGTCACAAATTTCTTTCTCCTCCACAAGTCTGAGAGATAAACTATTCTATGTTCCTCTAATTTATTTATAATCTTGTTCTTTATGCCTAGGTCATGGACCCATTTTGATCTTATCTTGGTATATGGTGTTAAGTGTGGGTCCATGCCTAATTTCTGCCATACTAATTTCCAATTATCCCAGCAGTTTTTATCAAATAATGAATTCTTTTCCCAGAAGTTAGGGGCTTTGGGTTTGTCAAACACTAGATTGCTATAGTTGACTATTCTGTCTTGTGAACCTAACCTTTTCCACTGATCCACTAATCTATTTCTTAGCCAATACCAAATGGTTTTGGTGACTGCTGCTTTATAATATAATTTTAGATCAGGTACAGCTAGGCCACCTTCATTTGATTTTTTTTTTTCATTAATTCCCTTGAGATTCTCGACTTTTTATTGTTCCATATGAATTTTGTTGTTATTTTTTCTAGATCATTAAAATATTTTCTTGGAAGTCTGATGGGTATAGCACTAAATAAATAGATTAGTTTAGGGAGTGTTGTCATCTTTATTATGTTTGCTCGGCCGATCCAAGAGCACTTAATATTTTTCCAATTATTTAAGTCTGACTTTATTTGTGTGGAGACTTTTTTATAATTTTGCTCATATAATTCCTGACTTTCCTTTGGTAGATAGATTCCCAAATATTTTATGGTATCAACAGTTATTCTGAATGGAATTTCTCTTTGTATCTCTTGCTGTTGGGTTTTGTTGGTGATGTATAAAAATGCTGAGGATTTATGGGGATTTATTTTGTAGCCAGCTACTTTGCTAAAATTATGAATTATTTCTAATAGCTTTTTAGTAGAATCTCTGGGGTTCTCTAGGTATACCATCATATCATCTGCAAAGAGTGATAGTTTGGTTTCCTCATTGCCTACTCTAATTCCTTTAATATCTTTCTCGACTCTTATTGCTGAGGCTAGTGTTTCTAATACGATATTAAATAATAATGGTGATAGTGGGCAACCTTGCTTCACTCCAGATCTTACTGGGAAAGGTTCCAGTTTTTCCCCATTGCATATGATGCTTACTGATGGTTTTAAATATATGCTCCTGACTATTTTAAGGAAAAGTCCATTTATTCCTATGCTCTCAAGTGTTTTTATTAAGAATGGATGTTGGATTTTATCAAATGCTTTTTCTGCATCTATTGAGATGATCATATGGTTTTTGTTTGTTTGGTTATTGATATAGTCAATTATGCTAATAGTTTTCCTAATATTGAACCAGCCCTGCATTCTTGATATAAATCCTACTTGGTCATAGTGTATTATCCTGGGGATGATTTTCTGTAATCTTTTTGCTAATATTTTATTTAAGATTTTAGCATCAATATTCATTAGGGAGATTGGTCTATAATTTTCTTTCTCTGTTTTCAGCCTACCTGGTTTAGGTATCAGTACCATGTCTGTGTCATAAAAGGAGTTTGGTAGGACTCCTTCAATCCCTATTTTTTCAAATAGTTTATTTAGCATTGGAGTTAATTGTTCTTTAAATGTTTGGTAGAATTCACATGTAAATCCATCTGTTCCTGGGGATTTTTTCTTAGGGAGTTGATTGATAGTTTGTTCTATTTCTTTTTCTGAGATGCGATGTTTAGGATATTTACTTCTTCCTCTGTTAGTTTGGGCAAGCTATATTTTTGGAGGTATTTTTCTATTTCATTTAAGTTGTCGAATTTATTGGCATAAAGTTGGGCAAAGTAACTCCTAATTATTGCTCTAATTTCCTCTTCGTTAGTGGCGAGTTCTCCCTTTTCATTTTTAAGACTAACAATTTGATTTTCCTCTTTCCTTTTTTTAATCAGATTTACTAAGGGTTTGTCTATTTTGTTGGTTTTTTCATAGAACCAACTCTTAGTTTTATTAATTAATTCAATAGTTTTTTTACTTTCAATTTTATTGATCTCTCCTTTTATTTTTAGAATTTCAAGTTTAGTGTTTGACTGGGGGTTTTTAATTTGTTCCTTTTCTAGCATTTTTAGTTGCAAACCCAATTCATTGACCTTCTCTTTCTCTATTTTATACAAATAGGCCTCTAGAGATAGGAAATTTCCCCTTATTACCGCTTTGGCTGCATCCCATACATTTTGGTATGATGTCTCATTATTATCGTTTTCTTGGGTGAAGTTATTAATTATGTCTATGATTTGCTGTTTCACCCAATCATTCTTTAGTATGAGATTATTTAGTTTCCAATTATTTTTTGGTCTACTTCCTCCTGGTTTTTTGTTGAATGTAATTTTCATTGCATCATGGTCTGAAAAGGATGCATTTACTATTTCTGCCTTACTGCATTTGAGTTTGAGGTTTTTATGTCCTAATATATGGTCTATTTTTGTATAGGTTCCATGGACTGCTGAAAAGAAAGTGTATTCCTTTCTGTCTCCATTACATTTTCTCCAGAGATCTATCATATCTAACTTTTCTAGTATTCTGTTTACCTCTTTGACTTCTTTCTTATTTATTTTGTGGTTTGATTTATCTAATTCTGAGAGTGCAAGGTTAAGATCTCCCACTATTATAGTTTTACTGTCTATTTCTTCTTGCAGCTCTCTTAATTTCTCTTTTAAGAATTTAGATGCTACACCACTTGGTGCATATATGTTTAATATAGATAGTGCTTCATTATCCATGCTACCCTTTAGCAAGATATAGTGCCCTTCCTTATCTCTTTTAATTAGATCAATTTTTGCTTTAGCTTGATCTGAGATCAGGATGGCTACCCCTGCTTTTTTGACTTCACCTGAAGCATAGTAGATTTTGCTCCAACCTTTTACCTTTAACCTGCATGTATCTCCCACTTCAGGTGTGTTTCCTGTAAAAAACATATTGTAGGATTCTGGCTTTTAATCCATTCTGCTAACCGCTTCCTCTTTATGGGGGAGTTTACCCCGTTCACATTTATGGTTAGAATGACCAATTCTGTATTACTTGCCATCTTGTTAACCCCGGTTTATGCTTTTCTCCTTTCTTTCCCCTTTCCCCCCTTCCCAGTATTAAGCTTGTGAGCACCACTTGCTTCTCACAGCTCTCCTTTTTTGGTATCCCTCCCCACGCCTTAGAGTTCCTCCCCCTATCTTACCCCTTTCCCTCCCAGTTTCCGTATTCCCTTCCACTTAGCTTATTCCTTCCCTTTTCACTTTTCCCTTCTCACTTTTCAATGAGGTAGGAGAAGTTTCACCATAGATTGAATATGTCTTAAGATTTTTCACTTAAAGCTAATTCTGAAGGCAGTAAGATACCCATTATATTCATCCCCCTCCATTCTTTCTCTCAGATATAATAGGTTTCCTATGCCTCTTCATGAGATGTACTACCCCCACTTTACCCTTTTTCTGGTACAATGTCCTTTCTACATCAATTTCTAGAACAAGGTATACATGTATTCTTTATACATCTATATAGTCGAAATATAGTTCCCAAGATTAATCTTTACCTTTTTAGATTTCTCTTGAGTTCTATATTTGTAGATCAAACTTTTTGTTAAGTTCTGGCTTTTTCATCAGAAATAGATGAAATTTGCTTACTTCGTTGAATATCCATCTTCTTCTCTGGAAAAAGATGCTCATTCTCGCTGGGTAAGTGATTTTTTGGTTGCATACCAAGTTCCTTAGCCTTTTGGAATATCATATTCCAGGCCCTTTGATCTTTTAATGTGGATGCTGCCAGATCCTGGGTGATCCTTATTGTGGCTCCTTGATACTTGAATTGGGTTTTTCTAGCCGCTTGCAATATTTTTTCCTTCTTCTGAGGGTTCTGGCATTTGGCCACTATATTCCTTGGTGTTTTGATTTTAGGATCCCTTTCAGTGGGTGATCGATGAATCCTTTCAATGTTTATTTTTTCCTCTGTTCCTATGACTTCTGGGCAGTTCTCTTTGATAATTTCCTGAAAAATAGTGTCCAGGCTCTTTTTTTCATCATGTTTTTCTGGAAGTCCAATGATTCTCAGATTGTCTCTTCTGGATCTGTTTTCCAGGTCTGTTGTCTTCCCCAGAAGGTATTTCACATTCTTTTCCATTGTTTGATTTTTTTGGATTTGCTTGACTGATTCTTCTTGTCTCCTCGAGTCATTCAATTCCAATTGTTCAATTCTGATTTTCAGTGAAGTGTTTTCTTCACTCACTTTTTAAAAATCTTTTTCTAATTGTCCCATTGAGTTCTTTTGTTCTGTGGAATTTTTTTCCATTTCACCAATTTTGTTTTCAGTTCACCAATCCTATTTTTCAAGGATTTTACTTCTTTATCCACTCTCTCTTTAACTGACTTCTCCAGGCTCTTTTGCCAAGCCTCCTCTCCTTTTCCCATTTTTCTTCTAGCTCCTTTGTGAGAGCCTTTTTAATTACTTCTATGAGGTTCATCTGTGCTGAGGAACAGATGATCTCCTCCTTTGGGGATTCATCTGGAGACAGTCTGTTTTTAGTCTCCTCAGGATTTAGAGTCTGCACTCTCTATCTGTATAGAAGCTGTCAAGGGTTAAAGTCCTCTTCAGTTTCTTGCTCATTCTGTCTAATAATCAAAGACAAACTAGCAAAGAAAAACAGAAAAAACTGGAGTCTTTCTTTGGGGGAGGGGCTGGGTGGTGTTACCGAGCTTCCTCTCCAGACTGCGGGGGGCAGCAGTGAGACACAAGCCCATCTGTGCTGCGCCTGCGCTCTGAGATCCCAGAGCGTGCTGAGTCACTGTGGGGGGGGGGGGGGGAGGGGGGAAGGGGGGAGGGCCGGCCAGGTCCCAAGAGACTCCAGCTGTTTGGGGTTGTATTCTTCACCCCCGTGTTTTTAGCTTCTCTGCTGGGCTGCTGACTTGCTGCCGGAGCAAAGTATCTAATCCTGTAGCGAAGCTCTCCCCACAGAGATGGCTGCAATCACTCCCCACCCCCTCTCCAGTTTGCTCCTGTGCTCTCATTGTCGCCGCCTGCGCCCAATCTAAAACCGTCCCAGCCCTCCAGTAAAGACAGACTTTTCTTGGCGAATCTCAAGGATGGCTTCTCTTGGTAACTATTTATGGGTTTTTTTTTCAGTCAAGGCTTGTAATGAAATGGATAGTGAGAGAAAGCGTGGAGCTACACAGTTATGTGCCTCCTCTCCGCCATCTTAACCGGAAGTCCCCTGATTCAGTCCATTTTAAATTTATGTTATACAACCTCAAGTGGACCCTCACTGATACTAGATAATCCTATATCTCTTTTAACTTACTATTCCATTCTCCATAGCAACTCTTTCAAACATTTTTTACTCATCTTCAAATTTCCTATGGTTCTCCCTCTATTCGTCATTTTAGTTAAAAACCATGCTTCATATTTTATTGAAAAAAATTGAAGCCATTCATTATAAGTGCCTCTTTTTTTTTTTCCATGTTATATTACTCAGATGCTTTCTGCCACTACCTCCTCCTCCAGCCTTGTCTCAAAGACAAGTCAAGGAGTATCTATCCAAGTGATCCCATTCCATCTTGTCTCCTCTAACAAATTGCCCCTTTTATTATTCCTGCTTTCTCACTTATCCTCTGAATTTCCCTATATATTAGCTCTTTCTCTATTGTCTACAAACACGTCTATGTCTACCCCACCCTAAAACAAAACAAAACTCTCACTTGATCTGTCCATCTCTACTAACTATTCTTTATCTTTTCTGCCCTTTATGATTAAAATTCTTGAGGTCATCTTTAATAGGTGCCTTCATTCTCTTTCTCTCATTCTCATCTTAATTTCTTATAATCCCACTTCTGATGTCCTCATTCAACCAAAATTTCTCTTTCTAAGGTTATTGATGATCTCTTGATTGCTAAATTTAATAGCCTTCTCTCAGTCTTCATTCTTCTTGACTTTTCTTCTCTCTATGTTTTTGAGATACTACTCACTCCTTGTTCTTCTCCTACCTATCTGACCATTCCTCAGTCTCATTTTCTGGACTTTCAACCAGGTCATTCTCACTAACTGGATTTCCCATAGGGATCAGTCTTAGACACTTTTCACTTATTTCTCTATACTACTTCAGTTAGTGTTTTTTTTTTTTTTTTAAATCAGTTCCTATGGGTTCAATTAACATCTCTTTGCTGATGATTTTCAGATCTATTTATGTGATCCGAACCTTTCTACTGACCTCAAGTCTTGTATTTCCAACCACCTTCCAAAAACCTTTAATGGAATGTCCAGTACACATCTTAAATACAGCATGGCTAAAATTAAATCGATAGTAGGGATGGTTGTTTCAAATGAAGAGTTTGGGGGGATGGGAAACACTCTATATAGGTTATAGAGAAGAAACCAGTAGATGAGGAAAGACTGAAAATAAGTGAGTGGAATTGTGACAGAGAGCATAATCAGCTGGAGAAGACAAGACAGAATGAAAGTAGTTTGCTTTGGTAAGAAGAAGGACTATCCCATTATCTGAGACAGAAATGAAGGAGGAGATAATAGTAGAAGGAATCTGGGTAAGAGGAGACCAAAATATGGGGATGAGTAGGAGATCTCGATAGTTTTTCAGTAAAATATGCAGCAAGGTTCTTAGCTAAGGTCATGTATAGAGAGATAACTATAGGAGATTTAAGAAAATATGAAAAGATCTGGAAGACCTGCTGTGCTGAATAAAATATTGAGTTAATTGGAGAAGTTTACAAGGATTGCCTTGCAACAGAGAGAGTCAAGTTCAAGTTAGTTATGGAACATAGATTAGCAATAGACCCAGTCGAACATATGATTCCCTCCCCTCCCCCATTTTTGCTCTGCACTCCATGTATAGGTTTGCAGGGCTTGTTTAATAATATAATAAGGGAAAATTATAATTCAAGTTCTGTGATACCTTGCTGGGTTCTGTCTGCTTTATCCCATGCTTCTGTACACATTGTTCTTTTGGTTCTCCATTCGTCATTCTCCATCATCTCATAAAAAACATATGATAGTTCTGGAAGACTTTATATTGACAATTTCTTGTGATACAATAATATCCCACTATAATTTTTTCTACCTAATTGATGGGTAAGGATTAGATTGCACACCTTCACCTAACTGAAGGCTTTCAGGTTTTGGTTGTTTTTAAATAGTGCTTATATAGCATGGTAATTTATCTTGTCAATAATTTCTTTAGGTTATAATTCCAAAGAGTGATCACTGGATCAGAGGATAACCACAATTTAATAACTCCATTATATTTATTTTATTAATACTTTGTTAAATAATATTTAATTTTATATTACTTTCAAAAAACATTTTAACTCAGAATTCTACAAGTTCTGTAATAACAGCATGTTCATTTTACTTCATCCACATCAATATTGAATTTTATCATCTTGTTAATTTGATCAGTTTTAGGTGGAACCTCAAAGTTGTATTAATTTGCATTCTTTTATTACTAAAAATTTAAAACAGTCTTTTATAACTGTCTTCAAAGAGTAATCTTCTTCTAAGTTTACATCTTGGTCTTCCTTGCCACCATAATAGCTTTTTATGGTCAAGTTCTTTGTTGTTGTTATTGTTGTTTACTCATTTTCCCCATCTTTTTTTTTTTTTTTTTTAAACTTTGAGCTTAATGTTAAAGTTGATCTCTACTCACCTTGAGTAGGGAGGCACCATCTCAATCTTCAGGATGTTTCATGATTCTCTTTTCAGAGCTATTTCTGGGGGTCTGCTTCCAAAGGAGTGTGATCCAGGGAGAGGTGTGGTTACTGCTCTTCTGGTCTGCTATCTAATCTTCACCCATGAAGGATCCCTGATTCTCTCACCCTTTCCTTAACACTCTACCATCTGATTTTATTATTCAATGAAACTTCCTCTCTCTAAAGGCACTGAAAAACTCTCTCTCTCTCTCTTTTTTTTTTTTTTTAGCTTTTTATTTACAAGTTATATGTATGGGTAATTTTACAGCATTGACAATTGCCAAACCTTTTGTTTCATTTTTTCCCCTCCTTCCCCCGACCCCTTCCCCTAGATGGCAAGATGACCAGTAGATGTTAAAAATATATTAGAGTATAAATTGGATACACAATAAGCATACATGACCAAACTTATTTTGCTGTACAAAAAGAATCGGATTCTGAAATATTGTACAATTAGCCTGTGAAGGAAATCCAAAATGCAGGCAGGCGAAAATATAGGGATTGGGAATTCAATGTAATGGTTCCTAGTCATTTCCCAGAGTTCTTTCACTGGATGTAGCTGGTTCAGTTCATTACTGCTCCATTGGAACTGGTTTGGTTCATCTCATTGCTGAAGATGACCAGGTCCATCAGAATTGATCATCATATATACTGTAACCTATTTAACATGTATAGGACTGCTTGCCATCTGAGGGAGGGGGTAGAGAGAGGGAGGGGAAAAATCGGAACAGAAATGAGTGCAAGGGATAATGTTGTAAAAAATTACCCTGGCATGGGTTCTGTCAATAAAAAGTTATTAAAAAAAAAAAAAGAACATATTTACCTCTGCATTTCAAAGACAGGGCTCATTTTTATTTTTGACAAAGACTTAAAATGGTCTTCAAATTTGTTAAGATCTTCTTGACTATAAAGATTATCCAAAATGAATTTTTTAAAAAATAAAGAATTGATCATCATATAGTATTGTTGTTGAAGTATATAATGATCTCCTGGTCCTACCATTTCACTCAGCATCAGTTCGTGTAAGTCTCTCCAGGCCTTTCTGAAATCATCCTGTTGGTCATTTCTTACCGAATAATAATATTCCATAATATTCATATACCACAATTTTATTAAGCCATTCTCCAATTGAAGGACATCTAGTCAGTTTCCAGTTTCTGACCACTACAAAGAGGGCTGCCACAAACATTCGTACACATACAGTTCCCTTTCCCTTCTTTATGATCTCTTTGGGATATAAGCCCAATAGTAATTTGATCCAATAGCTGGATCAAAGGGTATGCACAGTTTGATAACTTTTTGAGCATAGTTCCAAATTGCTCTCCAGAGTGTGTTCACAATTCCACCAACAATGTATTAGTGTCCCTGTTTTCTCACATCCTCTCCAACATTCCACATTTTCTTTCCCTGTCATTCTAGCCAGTCTGACACGTGTGTAGTGGTATCTCAGAGTTGTCTTAATTTGGATTTCTCTGATTAATAATGACTTAGAGCATCTTTTCATATGGCTAGAAATAGTTTCAATTTCTTCTTCTGAGAATTGTCTGTTCATATCCTTTGACCATTTATACTGACAGATTCTTAATTGCCAAATCTAATGGAAGACCATTCTCCATCTTTATCCTTCTTGACTTCTCTTGTCTTTGATATTGTTGTCAAATCCTCTTATCTTTGATACTCTTTTCTCTCAAGGTTTTTGAAATACAACCACTCTCTTTGAATTTTCCTCATACAGATCTGCTACTCCTCAGTCTTTGCTGGATTTTCATCTGCCCAGAAATTTTGCCCAGAAATGATGGGTGTCTCAATGGACATTGTCTCGGGCTCTCTTCTCTTCTTCCTCTAAATTATATCACACAATGGTCTCTTCAGCACCTATGGATTCAATTATCATGTTTTTGATGGTATTTCTTAAATGTGCTTATCTAGCCCTCACATCTCTGTTGACCTCTAATTCCATATGTCCAACTATGTTTTGGACAATTCAAACTATTTGTCCTAAAGACATATTAAAATCATCATGTGTAAAACTGAACTAATTTACTTCATTCCCCAACCCTCCTGTCTTCTTAACTTCCCTGATGCCAAAAACACCATCATCTTCCTAGTCAATAAAGCTCAAATCTAGGTGTCGTCTTCAACTCCCACCATCTCTCACACTCCATATCCAATTTGTTGTCAAACCCTGTCAATTGTAGCTCTGGTGTATGTTCTCTGCTCTCCTCTGACCACCTTAGTGTAGACCCTAATCTCTTCATGCCTAGATTGTTATAATAACCTTTGAGTTGGTTATATCATATAATTTCTCCCCATTCTAGTTCATCCTTTTCTTAGCTAACAAAATAATCTTACTAAAGTACGGTCTGAGCCTATTAAACTCTCTTTCCCCTCAATTAATGTTTTGTAACTCCATCACCTTCAGGATCAAATATAAAATTTTCTGCTTGGTGTTTAAAGTTCTCCATAACTTGTCTACCCAGTCCCACAAGAGACTGTACTCTTTTCACTTCTGCCTTTTGCCTTCATGGCTTCCTTCAATTTACAAGCTAAAATGTCGCATTCTACAAGAAGCTTTTCCCAGACCTATTTTATCTAATACTTTTCTTCTATTGATTATTTCTGATTTATCCTGTATATCTTATTTGCACAGTTGTTTGTATGATTTCTTCCCTATGAGACTGTCTTTTGCCTTTATTTTTAACTTATTCTTATCCATCTACAGTATCTGGTATGTGTCTGGTAAATAATAAAAGTTTATAGACATATTTGATCAAATTTATTTTTATTACATATCTGAAAATCTATTTAAATTTATGTTTAAATATTTTGTGCAAATATCATGAAGAAGGCCATTGGATCAGAAGAGTGTAAAATGAAAGAAGCCTAGAGAGACTGAAAAGTGTTTAAAAATACTAGAAATTAATTAAATATTATAGAATTTATGAAATGTACTGTAGTAAAAAGAGCCCTGGATCTGGAATAAGAAAGATATGTTGAAATGCTGCTTCTGATATACACTTAGTAGACATATAGCCATGTCAGTCAGTCCATAAATATTTATTAAGCACCTACTATTCCCCAGGTACTGTGCTAAATGCTGGGGACACAAAAAAAGGTAAAAGTCTCTTCTCTCAAGGCTTACAGTCTAACGGAACAATATACAAATAGTTATGAACCACCACAACAAAAAAGATCAGTAAGCACAATTAGCTTAAAGAAGAATTATTAATTACAATGTCCCGATTTTTAAAAAATAGTAGCTATTATGTATTCCCCAAATAAACTCAGGGTACACTATATACACTCAACAGCATGTATGGGAAAAATATTGACAGACTTTGAGAACAAAAAACCCAAGGCACACATGTGACCAAAGCAATTCATGCTCAGTACCTCAGGGCTTCATTACCTTATCTCTCCTCTTTGAATTCTCATCTTTTCAGCTTTTGATTACCAGGAAATTCCCTTGAATCCACAATGTTCTACTCTTGTCTTAAAGCTCTTTCCCCCTTTTAGCTCTTTGTTTTGTTGTGTTTGAATCAGACTAGAAAGCATGTGTCTTTCTTTCCAGGCACACATATCTCAAATTTATTTTCAGCTCTCTCAAATCAATTGTCCAAACTGATAGCTCTCTTAGGCAAGTGACCCTCTGGTTAGAAAATATAGCCAATGGGACAAGGGAAAAGAAAAAGGGTTTTGTTTTTGTTTTTTCAAAAAAAGACACAGTATTCTATTCATGTGTCATAATTTGCTCATGAGGTTGGGGGGAGGGCAGGTCTACAAGGATTCCAAATGAGTGTATATACATTTTACTTATGGGACAGCACCCCATTATTCAAAGCTTTAATAAACCAGGCTCACTTCCAGATTTCTAAAAATCTGAACAATAAGGGCCCTCTGTTCATATACAGAGCATCAGAGTGAAAAATGAATATTAGATACAATTTTATTTCAATCCACAGAAAAGCACCCTCTTTATATTTGTGTAAGTCATTTGCCTTTCTATTTCTTTTCCCGAGGTTTTTTTTATTTTTTTATTTTTTGTTATTCTAAACTAGACAAGCAACAAACATGAACATGTCTCATATATAAAGAGAATAAGAGGACTGTATACAAAACTTCAAATATTTTTATATACACTTTAAGAAATATTATAATTGAACAATTAGTTATAGGAATCTTACTAAATTTGTTATATGCTTTAAAAGATGCAGTTCAAGTACTACTTCATAAATGAAGTTTTCCCTGATCTCTTCAATTATTAATGCCTTTAATACTGGAGAAACTGAGGCAAGATAGAGATTAGAGAGTACTTAATATTTTACTTGGATTTCTGAGAAGGAGAGATTTTCTGGGACCAAAGGATCCATTTTGATCCCAGTACTGATGAAATCATCAGCATTAAACGTCAGCATCAGCACTGAATATGAGGGTCCAATGAGTTATATATGGCTCTCTAACAATCAGGGGAGACAAAAGCAAGGGGTAGAGTCTGAACACTGAGTGGGAATTTCCAAGAAGAGACCATCAATCCGGTTCTGATAGGTTGGGGGTAGGACCAGAAATTCTGATAATCTGGGAATGAAGGAGGTAGTCAGTTAGAGACAGAAAGTCAAGGACTTAGAGATTAAGGATGCCAATTAGGTATCTGAGATAGGACATCTGGAGTTTTGTCTTTTGGAATGCCAGAGTGGCTAGATCTCTACAACCCTAATTATCTCAGCCCTAATGAATAGGAAAAGGGGATTGCAACCAGGGGAATTGAGGCAAAACAATTAAGGAATCAAGGCAGGACAATTTTAGGGAAACTGAGGTAGAACAATAAAAGGAAACTGTGGCACAATATGCCTTCTTTCTTGTTAGTTAGGAAACATAATTTTTGCCAGACTGCTTTTTATCTTCTTCAGAAGTTTTTGTTAAATGGTGAATTTTATCCTAATATTATTAAGATAGTTGTTTATGAATCTTGTGTAAATAATTTTTCAAAAATACATTGTTTCCTTGTGAAAAGAAAATAAGTTATTATTGATTACTTTGATTTTTAGTTTAATTGTAGGATTAAATGTCTTTCTTTAGGAAAAGCTATCCCTCATAGCTAAATCAGACTATATGTTCTCTTAAGTATAGATTATCTATAAATTTAGTGAATAGTTTGATAAGATCATTTAGTAGCAGATAATTTATAATAAGATAAATCTTTGCATAAATAACATAATCATGCAATTATAAGCCTCTTTTTATTTATTTATTTTTTTAAAAATAGTTTTATATTTACAAGTTATATGCATGGGTACTTTTACAGCATTGACAATTGCCAAACCTTTTGTTCCTATTTTTCCCCTCCTTCCCCCCCACCCCCTCTCCTAGATGGCAGGATGACCAGTAGATGTTAAATATATTAAAGTATAAATTAGATACACAATAAGTATACATGACCAAACTGTTATTTTGCTGTACAAAAAGAATCGGACTCTGAAATATTGTATAATTATCCTGTGAAGGAAATCCAAAATGCAGGCAGGCGAAAATATAGGGATTGGAATTCAATGTAATGATTCTTAGTCATCTCCCAGAGTTCTTTCACTGGATGTAGCTGGTTGAGTTCATTACTGCTCCATTGAAACTGATTTGGTTCATCTCATTGCTGAAGATGGCCAGGTCCATCAGAATTGATCATCATATAGTGTTAGAATCCTAGTGTTAACTCAACTTGAAACAAGGTGATAACTCAAGGGAGATGTTAGAATCCTTATGTTAACTCAATGGAATTGATACAATGCTTGTATTCATACCTTTAGAGAGCTCATATAAGCAAGAAGTATTTAAGTACTCATTGGAGTTCACACTTTTGGGAGATTCACAAGTCAGTATTCAGTATAAGATTCACAAGTCAGAAACCCATAATCCCACTCTCAGAGAAGGAGTCAACCTTTTACACCCAACATAAATAGAGTTTCAGTGAGCCAGTTGAGCAGCTCAGAGAGAAACATCATATATTATAAAAAAAGAATAATAACACCACACTTTGGCGCCCAAACAGGGACTGATAAAACTCTGATCTCAGTGGAAAAGCCTCTCTGATCCTGATCCAGTGGAAAAGTCTCCTTAACCCAGAATTTAGGAAAACCATCCCAAGAAACCTGCTCCCAGAGAGAATTATTATATACAAAAGAAGAGAATACCACAATATAGTATTGTTGTTGAAGTATATAATGATCTCCTGGCCCTACTCATTTCACTCAGTATCAGTTCATGTAAATCTCTCCAGGCCTTTCTGAAATCATCCTGTTGGTCGTTTCTTACCAAACAATAATATTCCATAATATTCATATACCACAATTTATTAAGCCATTCTCCAATTGATGGGCATCTACTCAGTTTCCAGTTTCTGGCCATTACAAAGAGGGCTGCCAGAAATATTCGTGCACATACAGGTCCCTTTCCCTTCTTTATGATCTCTTTGGGATGTAAGCCCAGTAGTAACACTGCTGGATCAAAGGGTATGTACAGTTTGATAACTTTTTGAGCATAGTTCCAAATTGCTCTCCAGAATGGTTGGGTGTATTCACAATTCTACCAACAATGTATTAGTGTCCCTGTTTTCCCAAATCCCCTCCAACATTCAGCATTATCTTTCCCTGTCATTCTAGCCAGTCTGACAGGTGTGTAGTGGTATCTCAGAGTTGTCTTAATTTGCATATAAGACTCTTTTTAAAGGCTAAATTCCCTTTTTCTAGCAGCTAGGGAAAAGGGAGTTGACTAATGGCTAAGTTCCTCTTTCCAATCTTAATGGTTAAAACAGTCTGTTGTTGTTTGTTATTCTTTTTTAATTTAATTTTTATTTTTATTAGCTATAGATTAAGTCTAAGTTGAATAGTGAAAATCTAAAATAGGAAAGCTGGAAGATGGTGATGGTAGTGGTAGGGTAATTGCTAAATACAAACCCCAAGTTCCCCTTTCCCAATAAGCATTTTGGTTACAAAAGGCTTCACCTGTAGAATAAGAATCTCTACAGCAATCATCAAGATGTTGCCTGGAAAAGTGAGCTAGTCAAATGACTTTTTTTTTTTTTTAAAGCAGAGCATCAAAGAGATTTGTTTTCCAAATAAAAACATACACGATTTTTCCATATAATCACCACTTAATAGTAGCAAGTTTTATGATCTTGTTATTTCTTTACTCTTCAGAATTATCCATATCATCTCTATGATATGATTCAGCTTTTTTTAAAAATTAAAGCTTTTTATTTATAAAACATATGCATGTGTAATTTTTCAACATTGACCCTTGCAAAACCTTCTGCTCAAAATTTTCCCTCCTCCCCCCCACCTCTTCCTCTAGATGGCAGGTAGTGAAATACATGTTAAGTATATTAAAATATATGCTAAATCCAACATATGTATACATATTTATAGTTATCTTGCTGCACAAGAAAAATCAGATCAAGAAAAAAACTGAGAAAAGAACCCAAAATGCAAGCAAACAACAAGAGAAAGAGTGAAAATGCTATGTTGTGATTCACACTCAGTTTCCACATTCCTCTCTCTAGGTGTAGATAGCTCTCTTCATCACTGAACAATTGGAACTGGTTTGAATCATCTCATTGTTGAGGAGAGCCATCAGAATTGATCATCATATAGTCTTCTTGTTGCTGTGTATGATGATCTCTTGTTTCTGTTCATTTCACTTAGCACCAGTTCATGTAAGTCTCTTTGGGACTCTCTGAAATCATCCTGCTGGTCATTTCTTACAGAAAAGTAATATTCCATAGCATTCATATACCACAATTTATTCAGCTATTCTCCAATTGAAGGGCTTCTAGTCAGTTTCCAGTTTCTGGCCACTACAAACAGGGCTGCCACAAACATTCGTGCACATACAGATCCCTTTCCCTTCTTTATGATCTCTTTGGGATATAAGCCCGGTAATAACACTGCTGGATCAAAGGATATGCACAGTTTGATAACTTTTTGAGCATAATTCTAATTTGCTCTCCAGAATGGATGGATCCGTTCATAGTTTCAACAACAATGTTTCAGTGTCCCAGTTTTTCCACATCCCCTCCAACATTCATTATCTTTTCTGTCTTGTAAGCCAATCTGAAAGTGTAGTGGAATCTCAGAGTTGTCTTAATTTGCATTTCTCTGATCAATAGTGTCAAATGATCTTTCTTGTCTAATTGAATTAAGTTCAAAACAACTTTCCCATTTTTTAATTCCTTTTTTTCTGTTATAAAAATAAGTTCTGTAAATAATTCCTTTGTAAGTAATTAGTTGTAAGGATCAGGGGAGGAGCCATGCCCAGTACAATCAGGAAATAACAAGGCATTGAAGCCTAAGATCCCCAGATGTGGATTTCTGAGTGGGGAGTCACAAGTGGCAGCCCAAACATGGGGGCAGCACTGTAAATTAACTGACCCCATAATCTGGGAAGGTACGATAGTCCTCTATCCAGAAGAAAAGGCAGTTAAGCATTATGGGTCTAGGTACAAGTCTACCTATGACCAAACCCAAGAGTACAGTTGTAGAGGCAACTCAAGCATACGAGTTAAAAAAACGAACAGGTAATCCTTTAACAAAAAACATGCCCAATAAAAAGCAAGAGGTTTGTCCTCCAATGCCCAGGCATATATACCTTTCATTAGCACATCTATCAGGGTATAAGCCCTTAGATGACCAAGATAGCAAAGACAAAAAAATGCAGTAAGAATTGAACAACAAGAAAATTGTCTCCCATACTCATTAAGTACAGCTCTGCAAGAAGGGATGCATGAGAAGATTTAAGCAGATAGGAAATTTGCCTGTGGGCAGAGTCAGAGGACAAAACAAAAGACTATCTTACAACAATTAGGACAAGAAGAACAACAACTCCACCTAAAGACTGAGGCAGAGAACAGAGAAAGGATTATTTTATGGCAGTGAGAACAAAAAATGCAAAAGCTCTGCCTATAGGCTGAGCTGGAGAAGAGACAAAAGATTACTTTACGAAGACCTGTTGCTTTTCCTTTAGAATACAGAAAGAGCCACTCCCTCACAGCTTTACAGGAAACTTTGATAAGGGCAGCTGCTGAAGGGGAGGATGTAATTCCATGGGATTCTGAGTGGGGCCTACAGGTGTATCCACTAGAGGATGACAAGCTGGAGGCCTAACACATGTCCCAATCCTATTTAAAATGTTGAAGGAAGTGAAACAAACTTGTGTTAATTATGGTTCGGATGCTCTCTATACCATACAAATGTTACAGCTATTAAATCAAGTAGATATGCCCTTACACCGAATGATTGGAAATCCATGGCATCTGCCTGTTTTACTCCTGGCCAATCAGTTGTATGGTTGTCAGAATTTGCTAAATTGGCTCAGGAGTATGCCTTGGCCAATGATCATCAGGACCCAGAAGAATCTGTGCTTGTAATTACTGGCACTGGCTGCTATTTCACAACTCAGGTTCAGATTTTATAGGATGTGACAGTATTTCTACCTATTGCACTATGCGCTAAACAGGCTTGGGAGAAAATAGGCAAGGAGCAATTATGGTATCTTGATGGCAGCAATTATTATGCTCAGAGTCTTTGAAAATGCAGCACTCAAACCTGTTCAGTCAGTCTTTAAGCAAGCCTGTGGGGGTAGGAGATTGCAGTTAAAGAAAATAGAGCTTTACACAGTTAGCTTGATCATTTCACCCCCTGAGAGTGTTTGTAAACAATGTCTATTTATATACTGATTTGGGAAATTGAGGAATGTATAGCTGTTGTTCCAATCATTAATATAGAAAGACACACAATGTGTAATCTATGACCCAGGAGAAGAAGTAACATCAGGTTTATTGATTTACACTCCTGAAATACAATTTGGTGATAGTTATTCAAACTTTGACTTCTGGCAACAGAATTCAGGGATATTATGGACTGCAGCTGTTATAGCTGAATGTCCTTTGCTCATTATCCATACGAAAGGCATACTTTTGAAAAGGTTGGTAGATACAGATGTAGATCGTATAGCTACTAGAGGTGCCAGCTGGTCTAGTCATTGGCTAAAAACTACAGCAAACATCTATATGTCTGGCATAGCCTGTCTGGAATTAGTGCTACTCCTTTGAGATGGGAATTTGATGATAAGAGAAATTTTTATTTCTTTTACAGTTGAAAGGATCCCTATCAATCTGTGAGAAAGAAACATCTTACAAAATGAAGAAATTCAGGCCTCATATCTAATATAATATAGGACAGGAGTAACTTAACCAAGGACATTTACAAACTTCTCTAAGTTCTTGAAATTCCCCTGAATTTGCTATAAAAAATAAATTTGGAGAATGGAGGATGCTGATTGATTTAAGAAAAGTAAATGGACAGATGGAGACAATAGGAGCTCTTCAGCTTGGGCTTCCAGCTCCTACTCAATTGTCTAAGGAATGGTCTTTTTGAATTAAGGATTATTTCTATTATATCCCTGTAGATAAGGAGGATATGAAGGGATTTATCTTTTCAATGCCCAGCATTAATTTAGCTGAGCCTTATAAAAAAAGTTGAATAGACAGTTTTGCCACAGGAAATGAAGAATTTCTGCTGATCTTACTCCTATAAGAAAAGCATCTCCAAAAATTATGTTGTTACCACCATTCTATGACATTTTAAGAGGAGACAGTGCTTTAGACTCACCATGCCAGCTTACAAAAGAAGTTTTAGAGGCTCTTAAAGAGATTGAATTGGCTCTAATATGGCAGAAAGAATAACTCAAAAAGTATTGAAAATATCAGTTTTTGCTACAAAAGAGGCACCCACAGCAGTCCTTCATCAAGGAGACAGTATGATGAAGTGGGTAAACTTCCCATTACAACCAAATCAAAGTCTTTCTCCTTACTAGTGTTTGTGGCTAGAACTTCATTAAAGGCCATTTAAAAAGTAATACAATTATCTAGGATAAGACCTAACAAAATATACACCTTTTGTACCAATACACAAATTTATGTGTGTTGGGAAACAATCCCAGAGTAGAAAAATTTATTGGCCACAGCTCCAAACCTTGCACATGGGTCTCCATTAAAGATAAACCAGCTATTATATAATTGGCAATGGATTTTTGATGTAAATATAATATTTGATTCGGCTTATTCAGTAGATGTGGTACAAAGAATTGCCACAGACCAAATAAAATTTGTAGTTTTTAATATATCAGCTCTTTAAAGAACTTTGAGAGCAAATGAGAAGACATTCAGATAAATATTATATCCTGCATGTCCATTTTCTTTCTTTCTTTCTTTTTTTTTAATTATAGCCTCTTATTTACCAAGTTATATGCATGGGTAATTTTACAGTATTGACAATTGCCAAACCTTTTGTTCCAATTTTTCCCCTCCTTCCCCCCATCTCCTCCCCTAGATGGCAGGTTGAACAATGCATGTTAAATATGTTAAAGTACAAATTAAATACAATATAAGTAAGTATACATGTTCAAATAGTTATTTTGCTGTACAAAAAGAATCGGACTTTGAAATAGTGTACTATTAGCCTGTGAAGGAAATCAAAAATGCAGGTGGACAAAAATAGGGATTGGGAATTCTATGTAATGGTTCATAGTCATCTCCCAGAGTTCTTTCGGTGGATGTAGCTGGTTCAATTCATTACTGCTGTATCGGAACTGATTTGGTTCATCTCATTGCTGAAGATGGCCACATCTATCAGAATTGATCACTATATAGTATTGTTGTTGAAATATATAACCTGCATGTCCGTTTTCATAGTGGACTTTCACATCCTACCTTTTATCATCAGGCTGCTAGAGCTTTACATTTACAATTTGGGATAACAAAAGAGGAAGCTAGGAGCATAGTAAAAGACTTGCCTTCCTTTCCACACTCCCATGCTCCCTCCAGGACAAAACCCCTGTGGTTTGAGATCTAATGCTTTATGGGAAATGGACATCACCTATGTTAAAAGGCAGAGCATCTATGTAACCATGGATATACATTCTCAATTCCTCATGGCTTCACTGAAATCCGGAGCATCAGTTAGGCATCTGATCAGCAATCTTTATCATTATTTTTTAATTGCAGTAGTCTCATCTCCCAGAGTTCTTTCGGTGGATGTAGCTGGTTCAATTCATTACTGCTGTATTGGAACTGATTTGGTTCATCTCATTGCTGAAGATGGCCACATCTATCAGAATTGATCACTATATAGTATTGTTGTTGAAATATATAACCTGCATGTCCGTTTTCATAGTGGACTTTCACATCCTACCTTTTATCATCAGGCTGCTAGAGCTTTACATTTACAATTTGGGATAACAAAAGAGGAAGCTAGGAGCATAGTAAAAGACTTGCCTTCCTTTCCACACTCCTATGCTCCCTCCAGGACAAAACCCCTGTGGTTTGAGATCTAATGCTTTATGGGAAATGGACATCACCTATGTTAAAAGGCAGAGCATCTATGTAACCATGGATATACATTCTCAATTCCTCATGGCTTCACTGAAATCCGGAGCATCAGTTAGGCATCTGATCAGCAATTTTTATCATTATTTTTTAATTGCAGTAGTCTCACATGCACTTAAGATATGTAATGGACCAGCTTATACATCTTCTGCCTTTTGATCCTTTTGCATTGAATTTGGCATTGCCCATTCCACTGGCATCCCATATAATCCTTCTGGCCAAGCCATTATTGGACAGCTCAAGATGCTCCTGTCTAAGCAAGAAAAGAAGGCCATACGACTCACGCAGGCCCACTTAGATGCGGTGATATATACATATAATTACTTAAAATTTTCACATTCCTTGGATCTCACCCCAGCAATATGCTTCTGGCACACACAGAAAGCTTGGCTAATAGATTGGCTAACAAGGACAAGAGCCCTCTCTCCACAGTGATGTGGAAGGGTTTAGATGGCATCAAGAAGAGCCTGGGTTGGGTCAAGGTTTGGGTCCTGGGTATGCTTTTGTCATATGTCTTTTTTGTCACCCAACAGCAGAGGAGTGGATCCCAACCAGAAACATCTATGACCTAGGGAACCAAGAAGAGAAGGACCAGACAACGAAGGTGTCATTGCCACTGCCAACCCAGAAATATCGGCCGAATGTTACCAGCCCTTCAGACACTGATGACAGCCATGTCCCTCCTGACTGTGACAACAGAGATGGCAGACATAGCACCAGTGTAGCAGATGAATTGGACTGTTCTGGGGGATGTACAAGACTTAGAGACTGACAGAACTGAGTAAGGACTTGTGCACTTCTCCCATGGCTATCTGACTCATATGGTGGCCTAAGGGAAAGGCTTTGCCCTATTTTCCACTTATAGACAATGCCTCTAAATTAGTGGGTGAAAAATCAACATACCCACCTGCCAAAGTTAATGAGGCAGTGCTATAGGACATGACTTTTCTTGTATAGACCTTCCTCTTTACCTCTTTACCAAAAGGTGTATACAATTGAAACCACAGACTTATGACATCCTACAAAATTGAACATGGCTTTCTTGAGTGGGTTAAACATCGCATTATCTTTGCTTGGTTGTGGCCCCTGTTGGGCCCAGTTCTTACTGTTTTACTTTTGTTTGCCTTTGTTCTGTTATATACACTCTATAATTTCATTGATCAAGAGAGCTATTGTTGCTGCTAAAGTTAGTTTGATGTGATGAGTGGTCCCCCACTTTACAAGAGAAAGGAATTGTAAGGGTCAGGAGAGGAGCCATGCACAATGCAATCAGGAAGTAACAAGGCCTTAAAACCTGAGATCCCCAGATGTGAATTTCTGTGATCAGCATGGACTGCCTTGTGGGCGGGAGCTTTGATCATATTGGGATCCACATCATCTACGGGAGGCATCTCCTCTAATTGGCTGTGTGTGTGACCTCATAGACCCTATGTAAGCTATGGGGACCAGGAAGTAAGAGGAGTTTTACTAGGAGTCCTACCAGGAGTTTTACTAGGAGTTGACTATGAGTGAGCAGGAGGTCAGAAGGGTAGGATGTGAACACGTGGAATAAAAGATCTTAAGCTTGCATGTGACTGTCCTTCAGTACTCTATTATACAACCATTGCTTGATCAAGTGGTGGCCAGAGATCTTTGAAGACCTCTGATTGAGGTAAGATTGGTAGAAGCATTGTACTAGACAGTGGCCAGAGATTCTTCAAAGGACCTGGGAATTAGGAGTGACTGATAATAGTGGTTTCTGAGGGAAGAGCCACAATTAGTGAGTAATTAATTGACTTGATTAAATGATAATTTACTAGCCTTACAATTACATCATTATTAATTACTTTGTATTTGCACCTCAGTGTTTTTTTTTTTTTTTAATTTCAGATACTTAATTTTAAATTTGTTGCATATTCTTAGGGCAAGGTAAACTTTGTGTTTAAATGTTCAATAACTTTTTAGTGCCTGATTTTGTCCAAACATTGAACCTGAACTAAGAGTTCTACCTCTAACAGACCAGGAAATGACTCTAAAAAACAGGAATTGAGTTAATTCAAGGAATCTAGGGAAACCAGGGGACAGAAATGTGGAGGGAGAGCATTCTAGACATTTATATCACTGTAGTTTGGAGTATTTTCAACTTTCTACAACCCCAGTTATTTAGTCAGAACATTGTTGGCTCCTATTCCCTAGAAAGCTCCCATGTGTGAGTTTCCACTGAATTTACCCTTTCCCTTCAAACCTCAGTGTTCCTGGAGCATCTCTGATCAAAGTGGTAGCAAACCTGTATTTATCCAAGATGATGCTAGCTTTGCTAGTGATCTCTCTCCTACTGACAACAAGCTTCTGCCTTTTTCTGTGATTTTGATCTGGATGAAGGCATTTACTATTTTGGATTTTCACTAGCAAGGAAATGTGGACTTTTAAAATCACTTTAAATTCACTTTTCTAACCACAATTTTTCTCTATAGATTTTAAGCTTGTTGATAACTGTTTATCCCCATTCTTGGAAGATTTATCAGTAAAGTTCATGTTCTGCCTGTTCTACCAAGTTGGAAAAAGTTACATTAATGAAAACCTGTGACTGGAGAGTCAATTTAATTAAATTTACTAAGAGCCACTGGACTTGGGTTTCTGTTTGAGTTGACAGTGGACAACAGGCTTTCTCCCACAAAGAGAGCAAAGAAGAAAAGGCAACTGTTTCAAGAAAATTACTTTCTTAAAGGGCTAATATAAGATTACTATAAGACTTGGTAAAAGAGTATGATCTTATCATTTTGAACTTGAATCTAATCTGATGTTAACAAATTTATTAAGATGGAAATCAGTATTGAAATTGTGTACATGTAGAATTTGAATATAATAAATCAAAGTATTTAAAAACTTGTCATTATTAGAAAAAATTCTTATTAATTAAAAAATAAAAATTCAGCATATGGAGTAATAGTCAATTTAAAGAGAATATTAGAATTAGGTCCAGCACAACAGAAATGGAAACCACGGCTAACTGACTCTTTCCAGTAGATTATGAATGTCTTAACAATTAGATATGAATAAAAATTTCTGAGAATGATACTTTTTGAAACTAGTCCTCATGAATGAGGAAATCAGATGATATTTCAAACAGTAGGAGATCATTTTATGGATAAAAGCTTCTGGAAAACTGAGGAAGCAAGAGAACAAACTTTTACCAGAATTCTGAATCTTCAGAACCACAGGTGTATGCTAAGCAGTCTCAACTATGAATTAAAGTTGAAGGAAAACTGTGAATATTCAAAAAATTCAAGCTGATTGTAGTCTATAAGGGAGATATAGGCCAAAATTTTATTTATAATTGTTATTCTTACTCTGATCCTACTATAAATTTTGCTAAATTACTAAATGTTCTTTAAAGTATTTTTTTTCCCTGAAAAACTGGATTTTTCTCAAGCTGCTAGGGTTTTCTTTTTTTTTTTTTTTTAACTACACACTTTGATTTGATAATATTCTCTCTTAGATATGCATGAACTTAATAGTTAAATATTTTCATGTGTATCAATCAATGTTTGTAATTTTATTTTCATTCTATAGGATATAGATTATAAAGTTTCCTGGCCCAATCCATTTCCAGGTCATTGACATTCTCTCCAACATTTAGATGATACTAGAAAATTCAAGTGGTTACGGTGTTATTTAACATTTAAAACTTGGGATTTTCTATGTGTACTTTTTTGAATGGAATATTCTTTTAGAAGTCTTGCATGTGTTTGAGAAATTCATGTATAATTTTTTGTTCTAAGTCTCCCATTCCATAATGTTTTAAATTCATAACTTAATTACAACCTTGCAAATTAAGGAAGTATATAACATGATAGATTGATCACAATTTTAGTTCCATTATCTCTTTTTGCCATTCTTTGCCTATAGCAGGGCTTGTTAAACTTTCCACTTGTGACCTCTTTTTGCACAAGAAATTTTTATGGAACCCCAAGTGTAGATATGTAAAATAGGTATACAACTCAAACATTTACTGATAATAAATCATAATTTCATGACTCCTCAATTCAGTTATGAGATCATATATAACTATATAACTTATATAACCCACAGTTTACGAAGCTGGGTTCTACATATTAATATTTAAAAATTTTGGATTTTTATATAAGATTTTCCCCTGTACTTTAAGGCATTTTATTTCCTAATTATTAGGAAAATTTTAGCTGTGTGTGCAGAAAACACTAATTCCTAAATTCACAAGTCTAATCATTAGTAGAGTAGATGAATTTTGTTTCGTCCCTGATTTATATGTGGTTAAAGATAATTGTATTAACTTGTAGCTTTAATCAGTCACAACTCAGATTTCATAAGCTAACCTTTTTAGAAATACGTATAATCTCCGTCTTAATTTTGTTAAGTCTTCATATGTTTGAATTCTAAAGAAAAGTTAAAGTTGTGAACATATGTTCACAAGTATGAGTTTAATTCTTAGATATGTTTGTACACATATATATAGAACTACAACTATATATATGTATGTATATGTATACATAGATATAGATTTCTCATCTGATATACAGAAGACACTTGCTCTTAAGGTTCATGGACCACCTAAGATTTTTTTATGCTTCAGTGCAAGCCTTGTCAATGAATTTTATTTATAAATAAGCTAAATCATCTGGATTACATTTCTGTAAGAACTGATTTCCTATGTCACTCTGACAAAATAGTATTTAATTCTTCTTACTGGAAAAAGACTCTATCTACTGTATATAGGAATATCTATTAATGTGGATGTCCAGGAATGGAAACAGACTATTTTTTTTCTTCCTCATATAAGTGCTTATTAAGGATTCTTTTTTCAAATGGCAAATATTTTCATGGCAACTTGCATATTGTAAACTAAAAATGGTTTTAAAAAACTGTGAAAACTGTATTTAACCTGTTTCAAGTTGTGCACTTGTGTATAATAAAAAAATTTAAAACAAGTATTGAACTATGTGAATGATTAAAAATAGTAATATTCTCAAAAAATATTTCACTGAGGTTAAAAAAACAGATCTACACATTAACTTTTATTACTATTATTCTTGAAGTAAATATTCCAACTTATTTTCTTTCCCTTACCTCAAAAACAGTATCATTACACCTGTAATAGCTCAAAAAGTGTTTTTGTATAGAATAGTCTTTACCACTAAAAAAGCACATGGCCAAACTGGTTACAGTCTGATTAATTTTTCAGCTGTTACAGCTCTATTCAAAACTGGAAAGAAGACTCCTAGTTCAAGTCTCTCATTTTACAGATGCTGAAACAGGCTTGAGAATGCTATATGACCTTTAAGGACACACAAGTAGTGGGAGATACCCATTGGTGAAAGCCATAACAAGGACTTCAGGGATGCTATATAGGGTCCCTTTGGGGGTGTATGGGGTCCCTATACCAGTGAAAGTCATACCAAAGGAGGTGAAAGACATAATAGGAAGGTAAAAGCCATTACAAAGATATAGCATACAACAAATAACGTTGTGTGTATTTGGGAACTTACTCACCAGTACATGGCCTTCAGTGTCTGAACATCAAATTACCTGCACTGGCCATGCACCTGAAATCTGGAACCAGGCCTAGTTCCCAAGCAACAAATAAAAACATTAGCCAAACTAAATTAATTTATGCATGATGCTCCATAGGTCCTCCTCTCTTTTTCTGATTTCTACAATTACCATGGGTTTTGGGGTATCTTTCTGGTGATCCACTGAATAAGCTGACCCATGCCTCCACACAGCCTCTATGAAAGAAACCCTTATGATTATTAAACTATTTATATAAACATAATGGAGCTCCCTGCCTTTTTCTTCTGTATAATTAGCTTGATTGGAGGTGGAGTGGTGAAAGCTCAGACTTCACTTGGTTGGGAATTTCACAACCCTCCAGGTAGTAAATACCACAGGATTTGAACCCATTTGAACTGTGATCACTATTCCTTTCAGTTTCCCAGCTAGTTGCCTCATCAGAGAACAGAGATTACTGTGCCCTGGTTACACAGTTAAAGTTGGAGGGATTTCAATTCAGTATCCTTTCTTGTAATCCAGAACTATCCATCATGTTTCACTCCAACTCTGAACTCTTGCGCTTAATGAATACCTTGTTTGTGTTCACCAATCTTCATTTCAGAAATGAAACTAAGGACTAGAGTCTGTGTCTTTCTACAAAGTCCAGCTTTAATTGCAACTAGACATCTAATAATGAATGATTAGCAATACTGTATAATAATCCTACATTTGTATTTTAGCATCTGATTGTTCGCTCTGTGCTTGATATCCAGATGACAATGGTAGAGAACCTGCAATATTTCTTGAAGCAGTGAAACATTCATATTCAGAAAGCTTCTTCCCCAAGACTGGGATTGAGAAGATCTAGACTCCTCAGCAAATAAATACTAGGGTTTTCAAGGGGGGAAAATGACTATTTGACTGCTTTGTGTTCTCCTTTTACCACCCACCAAGTTCTTCGAATCCCTTTCTTTTTCAAGAGACTCTTCTAGATCAGTCTATGCCAGTGTACTTCATGTCGAAGCTTCCCCAAACCGTGTAAATATCCTTCAGGAAGGATTTAAAAAGTGAGGCTTTCGGACAGGTGGGATACATTCTTTTAACAAACTTCTGTCTTCTGGCCCAGGACCTGCAGCTGGGCTGCGCCACCTATCGGGCAGAGATTTCTTCTGTTCCCAACTTTTTCCCGTGTGACGTCACCTTCCGAAGCCAATCAGCAGTTCTTCTCTGGGCTCTCCCCAAATCCTCACCAAGTGAATGGAGATGAAGTGAAGAAGCTCCGAGACTGAGTCCAAAGATTCCGATCAATCTGAGGTGGAAGGTAAGAAAGAGCTACAGGCAAAGGCGACCGTGTGCGCGGGAGGTGCAGTGAGGCGAGGGGCCCAGAGGAGGGGGAAAGTGGAGTAGGCCCGTGGCCAGCACACGCCGCCGCTACACCGAGGTAAATGGGGCCGGGAGGCTGGGCAGGCCCCACTGTTTGGGGGAGAGGCTGGGTTCCAGGCCGGAAGTGGCCGGGGCCCCGCCTCACACACACTCTGTCATTCCTGGGGACAACTGAGCGCGTTTCCAATCCCGGCCAGTGGCTGCTACTCCAGAGTCCTGGAAATTATAGGGGTCCTCTCCATTCCGGACCCCGGACCCACGCAAAGGCTGCCGGGCCTGGGTATCCGTGACTACTAGAGAAGCAGCAGCAAAGGAGGCTTCTTCCCACCATTCTCATCCTAACTCGAAAAACTCGGCACTAGCCCTAGCCGCCTCATTTTCCTCTGCCTCTGTGGTGCCCTTCCTTTATAGTGGTGCAGTGGCAAGATGACCATCGGACGCCTGAAAGCCTGACTTGCCCACTTGGTCCTGTGGCCTTAGAGAAATCCCTTTTTCGGTGGGCCTCTTGTTTCATTATATACAAAATAGCGTGTGTGTGTGTGTGGGGGGGGGGGGGGTCGGAGGGGGAGGCTGGATTTGCTGACCTCTAATGGTCCTTCTGACTCTAAATGTTTATCCCGATTCCTCTAACATTCGTAATGTCTTCTGGGATTTCCTGAAACTTAGCCTTCTCTTGTAAATATCAGATGTCTTTATATTCTTTCAAAAGCTCATTCCTTTCTTACTGCCTAGGAGGTGGATGAGTTGGCTTATCATTATTCTTCCACAAAACTATCTCACAATTACCTAGCAACCATCTTTAAAGATCTTGTCAGTTCAATTAGTCAATAAGCATTTATTAAGTACCTACTTTATTTCAGGCACTATCTCTACAAAGACCAAAAGAGAAAAACTCCCTGGCCCTCGAGGAACTTGCATTTCACCTGGGGAAACATGTTTACATATAAATAAATGTAAAATATGCAGAAAATAAACATAGGTCATTTTTGCTATTATCTATGGATTCACTGATCATAAGTACCTCTTTTGCCCATTTTGAAGTGGCTCCATAACCTACCCAATATTCCTAACTTCTTTCCCATTTTCCTTCAACCGTATACAAAAGATGTCAGAGCCAAGACTCTTCCCACTCTAATGTGCATCTACTTCAAATGTTAGAATTTCTGATTATGACTGTGTCTTGGATGTTTGTTGAATTGCTTAAGACCAAAAGGAATTTTGACCATGACATACTTGTTACTTTATCAAGAGAAGTGGAAAGAATGGGTTCTGCACCCTTCTGCTGTTTGTTTCTTGGTGAATGAAGCAATTTAGAAACAAAATCTAAAAATGGAAAGAACTGAGGGTAACAATGGAAATCCAGCAGGATTAGGAATTTTGTTACTCTTTGAATAGCTTGACTCAATCAAAGAAAGTTAGGTCTTAATCCAAGTCTTTCCACTACAAAAGACTGCTTTTCTAATGCATTGTAAAGTCCCTTCTAGAGCTAACATGATATGATTAAATCTTGTCTCTTCCACCAAGTCTATAGTTATTAATGGTCCTTTACTAATTCAAATGTTTGTATCTGCTTCTCCTTATCTTTTTTCTTTCCTGTCTTTCCTCAGTTTCCCTTCCTTTTCTTTCCCCATTTCCTCTTCTTTATTTTTATTGTCACGCTTAAATTATAACATGAGAAAAAATACCCAGTAAGTTAGTAATTATTTCTAGAACAATATTGCCTTGATTGTTCTCATTTCCCTCATCTCACATATGCAATCAGTTTCAAAATCTTGTTATTACTGAGTTAACATTTTTTCTAAAATACTTTTCTCGTATTTTCTTTTATTTCTGTGTATAACATTATTTATTCTTCTCTAACAGAGTTACTACCTTAATTCAGTCCCTTAACACCTCTAATATTCCAATAACATCTTATTTGGTCTCTGTGCCTCAGATTTCTCCCCATTTCCAAACTCTACCACAGTCATTTTCTCAAGTGAAGTACTTACCTTGTCAGTCCTCTTCTCATTAAAATCCAATGGTTCTGTTATCTGTAGTATCAAATATAAAGTTTTACCTGACATATACAGCTGTAATTAACCTAAGCCTTTTCTACATTTTTACTCTTAAGTATTATTCTCTTTTGCCTAATACATGCTCCAGTATTTCCGGAATGCTACCTTTTGGAATCTGTAGTTTCCTTCGAAATCTAGCTTAATTATTACTTTTTCTAGAAATGCTAATAATGGTCTTCTTCCCAAACTATTTTATATTCATCTAGTCTTTATATACTTTTATGTCCATTTTTCTTTTCCCCAAATAGAACTCAACTCCTTGAGGGCAGGAAATATTGGACTTTTGTCTTTGCATCCCCAGAGGTTAGGACTGTATCTGGCACATAGTAGGAAGATATTGATTGAACAACTGATTGAATACATAGGTACATGTGATATATAGGATATTGAGTACATAGGTACATAGGATCTGATCTATTCAAATGCAATGGGATTTGGAGCTTTAATTCAATGGGACTGGAGCATGAACTGAAAAAGAGGGGGATTAGATGGCCTCTAAAGTCTTTTCCAGCTTTAAATAGCTAGTTGCCAACTTTCTACAAACATTTTCATGTTTTCCCTTCTTCCTAACTTCTCTAACACTGTTGCTGTCCTTACATATCATTCAGACTGAAAACTTAGGTGCTTGTCCTTGATTCCTTATCCTCCCTTACTTCCCATATCAAATCTTTTCAAGGTTTTTGTTACATTTTTCAAATATTCTTCCTCTTTGACATTACTCCCAAAATGGAGAAAACACTCATCACCTCACATGGATTTTTTGCAATAACTGATTAGTCTCTTTGACACAAACCTCTCCACTCTAGTCCCTCTTCCACTCAGCTGTCAAATTGATCTTCCTGAAGTGCAGGTATGGCCATGTCAACCCCCTTCCTGAGAACCCTTCCATGCATGCAGATGGGCAGACACATACTTGAATACATACATATTCAACAAACTCCAGTGACTCCCTATCATCTTCAAGATCACAACATAAAATCTTTTTTGATGTTCTTTATCTTTTGTAATCTTCCCCCTTTCAATTTTTCCAATCTTCTTACATTTAACATGCTTGTGCCCCCAAATTCTTCACTCTGGTGATAGTGCCCTCCTTGCTCTTCTTCTATAAGACATTTCATCTCCTTTCTCCCAGGCATTTTTGCTGTCAGTCTAGGATTCATTCCCTCCTATTTCTGCCTGTTGATTTCCCTGGCTTCAAGTGCTGGATAAAATCCCATCTTTTATAGTAATCTTTCCCAATCTTCCCTTAATTCTAATCCTTTTCCTTTGTTGGTATTTTCAATTTATACATAGTTGTTTGTGTGGTGTTTCTCCATTAGATTGTGAGCTCCTTGAGAGCAGAGATTGTTTTCCCCCAGGCTTAGCATAGTGCCTGGAACCTAGAACATACTTAATAAAGATTATTGACTGGCTGATCCTATTGAGGAAAATAATATGTAGAGATGTAAGGAAATACAAAATAACTACAAGATATATACAAAATACATACAATTGGGAGGAGGACACAATCAAATAGAGATGGAAAATTGGGAAAATCTCCTTGAAAAACATGGTATGTGAACTCAACTTGAAGAAAGTTAGGGATTTGAAAAGATACCAATGAGATTGAAGTGCAGTGCCAAGAACTATGGATAGCCTGTACAAAGACAGTGAGTCTAGAGAAAGAATGCAGAATTCACGAAACAAGGAATAGATCTCTGGCTAGAAGCCAGACTGCATATAGGGGAGTAATTTGTAATAAGCCTGGAAAGACATGCTAGAGCTAGATTATAAGGAACTTTAAATATCAAACAAAAGTTTGTATTTTATTCTATAGGAAAATAGGAAGACTCTGAAACTTCTTTTTCAGGATTGTGGTGTGTCAGTATCTTCTTGAGTACCATCCAGGTAAATCCTATTCAGGCAGATACTATATACTCTTTAGTTTTGTATTATCCACATCTAGTTTGGCATATATTAGGCTCTAAATAAATGCTTGTTGAATATTGAATGAGTTGCCCACAATTTCTAGGAACTAGCATAGCAGCTCTGTAGTATGTAATTTGGAGAGAGGAGTTCCTTCCTACTCTAAATAGGTATTCTAATTTGAGAAGTTGTCAAGTGTTAATTGTAGTTGGATGAAATTAATCAGTAATTCATGCTAGGAATACTCACTCCATATCTCCACCTGTTGAAAATTCTACAGCCTATGTCAGGTAACTCATAGCTGGGACCTTTTCCTAGGTATCTTTTCTTTCTCTACTCTCTCCATCTCCAACTGTAAAAAATATCAGTCCTCTTAAATAATATTAATAAGAATGAAATTTAGAGGCAACTAGGTGGCATAGTGGGTAGAGTAACAGCCCTGAAGTCAAGAGGACCTGAGTTCAAATCCGGCCTCAGACATGTAATACTTCCTAGCTGTGTGACCCTGGGCAAGTCACTTAACCTTGATTGCCTCAGCAAAAAAAAAAAAAAAAAAGAAGAAGAAGAAGAAGAATGAAATTTATATTGGGTTCAAGGTTTATAGTTTATTGTCCCCTTAACTTAAATGACTGGAGGAGAAAGTGAGGCTCACAACTTTGCACAGCTCTACAACTCATCCAGTTCACAAGCAAGTCAAGACATCACCTTTATAATGTTAATTGGTCCTCTTCAAGATATAGTGATTTTTACAACACTCCTGTCTATCACAGTTGGAACATCTACTACATTATGTATGCACTTATAACATTTATAATGTAACATATTATACTCTCTATTAAATTCCTTGAAGACAGTTTTATTTTTGTGTTCATAACATGTAACATTGCACTTAGTAGGCACTTAATATTTATTTAATATATTTGAAGAGACTTGCATTGAGAAAGTTTGTTTCCATAGGAGGAGGTTAAATTAGCATTCACTCCATAGTGAATTAGAAAGTAAGGAGATTCCAGAGAGATGACCTTGGCTAATATAGTTCCATTAAGCCACATTTCTTCATCTACTAGATAGTAAGATAAGAAATGTTTGTGGTTCCCTGATTCATAAGAGTTAGAATAGGGACTTTTCAATTTGGAGTATTTGGCCCTCAGTGAAAAACAGCTGAATTTTCCATAGTATCTTGAAGCTTAGGCTGCACAGCTCCTCAAAGATGTGGATTGTACTGGAACCTTATTTTCTCACGCAAGGCCATAAAAACATAAAAACCAGAAGCCTGGAAGAAAACGGGCAGGCACACTTGTTACTAATGAGCTTCCTAGAGGGAAATTCATACTTTCTAGCAACTGGATCTGCGATTGACCTCTCTGTGGGGGAAAGGGATGAGGAGGGAGGGAGATAAAGAAACGGAATCTGTATAACTTGCAGAGTTTCCCCTCCCCACCCCCTCATCAGTTTTTCCATTCGTATTGTTGCGGGGGTGTTTTCTTCCTAGGAGTGGTGGTTGGGAATTTGGCTAGAGGATTACATCCTTCGTTGGCTCTTCTTGGGGAGCTGAGTGTAGATGCTGAGGTATCAGAAGAGCCAAGAGCTGGGAAATGTATTTCATTCACTTCATGTGGATTATGGAGTGAAGTCTTCCCTTCGTTCCTTCTTCCCGTAGTTTTCCACCTCTCCCATCAGATCTTTTCCCTTTCAGTTCACCTTCGCTCCTATCCCACGATAAGAAATTTGAAAAAGACTAGGCTGGTAAATTGGGGGAGGGGAGAATCATTCCTTTGACTATCTGATCCTTTACGCCAGTACTGTCTTTTAATGCCCACACTCCTTTCGGAAATTTTCTTTGGCTATTTCTTCACTGATCTGTGCAGATCATGCAGATTACTGATTTGTTGTTTCTTTTCCTTTCTTTTACCCTAATCCTCCTATAAAGTGAGGATTGTGTCTCTCCTCTGATATAATTCCTTATCCAGGGTATGAAGTTTGGGAGTACAGAATATAGATCCGACGATTTTGTCTGCTAGAAAATAAAGATATTTAGCACTTCCCCTCACCCGCATCTTCCAGGAGTATAAATCTGGCTGAAGAGATTGATCTCTCTTGGAATGTAGGGCGACTGAAATTGTAGTGTGAACGTGATGGAACTGGAGGTACCAGCGTCATTGTATGCTGTGGACTTGGGGATTTCAAATGTCATTCCCGCTCCCTTACCTCCAACCCACACCAAAGAGTGAGGAATGGGGTGGTGTAGAGGAAAACCACTGAGATGCTGAAACCTCCAAGGTCCTAGAGAGGAGCAGGAAGTGTCCCTAGGGAGGGAACTGGAGGACTCGCTCTGTTCTTTCCATCCACCGAGGCGGTGCACACGGCTCTGTTGACTGTGACTCTGAGATGGGGACCTGGGGCTAGGAGGTGAATCTGGCAATCTCGAAATCTCCCAAGCCGGCAGAGGAACTAGGAGACTAAGGTTTGGGGAGACTTCTTTGAGAAATTGATATGCCATCTTTCCCTTTCCTTCCACCTTCCTCCCGCCTTTCTCCCTTCTGCTACCCGTCTTAGTCTTTCCGACTTAATTTTTCTTTTCCCTAAGTTTTCTTCCCTTCTTTCCCTTGCTTTCCTTCCTTTCCCCTTCTTACATTTTCTCCTTGCTTCGAGTTATTTCTCTGTCCTCCCCCGTCTTATTTTTCCTTGTTTCCCCTTTCCCCCCTAAGTTTCTTCTATTTTTGTTTCTTTCTGCCTTTCTTTTTTTTCTCTTCTAATCAGTTTCTTTTTTTTTTTTCTTATTCTTTTTTCTGTATCTTTATCCATCTTTTTCTTTCTTCCCTCCTCTCCTCCCCACTCTTTTACTTTTATCATTCTCTCATCCACTAATTATTTTCCTTTATTTTACTCTTCCTCATTTTCCCTTCTTTCCGTCTTAAGTCGACACTTACTTTTTCTGAAACTTCCTGGCCCCCTTCCCTGTCTTTCTGTGGCCCTATCCCACTTGAATTTTTCTTCTTTTCCTTTGGTAGGGGCATATTGGATATTGGATGGAGAGGGGATAGGGATAATTAAAAGTCTATTTTGGAGGGAGTCTAGGTTTCCTCCAAAGTTTTCGATTGGAAGAGGAATCAGGCCTTTTCACTTTTTGAGTCTGGATTCAAAATGTAACTTTCATTTAACAGAAGAGGGCTTTTGCATAAAATAAAATGTAAGAAAGATTATCTTTACCTTATGATAAGCAGCTGTTCTTTATTTGTCCTGCAGTAAGAGAATTCAAATTAGGCAAATTCAGACACTTGCTGCGGATACAAAAAGAAATTTAAAAAAAAGAAGAAGAAAGAAAAAAGTTAATCTGCCTTTAATGAACTTACTTTCTATAGATCTGCAACAAGTTCACAAAATGTTGTTCAGTTATGTCCTTCATGACCTATTTGGAGCTTTTCTTGGCAAAGACAACTACTGTGAGTTGCCATTTACTTCCTCAGTTCATTGTTATAGATAAGGAAATCGAGGCAAACAGGATTGAGTGAGTTGCCTGGGATCATATTGCTAGTGTCTAAGGCTAGATTTGAACTAAGGTTTTTCTGACTCTAGGCTGCCCCTGTGTACATAAATAGATGCAAAATAATTTGGGGATTATAAGATTAATACCCTTTGGGGAGATCAAGAAAGGGTTTTTTTCGGGTTTGTTTTGTTTTCCGTTTTGGTAAGGGATGGTGCCAGTTTGATTGTAAAACAGATGAGAATGTAATGTAGGGGGAAATAAGAGTTTCTGGCTATGAAGTCAATAGAGCATATATTTAGAACTGGAATAGACTTAGAGACCATTAAATCAAATGCTCTCCTCTCCTCTTCACCCTTTAACATCTGAGGACCAGAAAAGTTAAATGATTTATTTAAATCATATAGATCATAACTGACATAGCCAGAATTTTAACCTGGATTCTTGAACTCCAAATTCAGTGTGCTTTCCATTCTTTCAACCTAACAATTGTAGCAAATTGTTATTGGAGATTTCAGAGAGTATAATTTTATTGATGGTATTGAACTGTTAGGTGCCATTAAGGAAGTCAGCTGCTTAATAATTTTGTGAAGAGGTGCCCTTGTTTACCTTTAGCTTCTAAGCCCTGTTTCCCTTCAACTAGCTACTGCTAGCTACAAGTAGCATAGCTTTGGTGGGCAACCAACAATATTAGGACAACAGTCCTGAGCCTTGTTTGTGTCACTGGAAGTCTAGTGAATCCTACAGGCTTCTTCCAATTTATTTTATGATATATATATATATATATATATATATACACACACACACATACATACAACTATATTAAAGTATTTTTTTTTTTTTTGAATCTGGGGAATGAGGTAAACTGTTAATTCAAACAAATTTAGAGTAAGATCAGTTTTAATTATAAATTATTTTAAATGCTGTCTAATAGTTAACAGTTAATAGTTGTCTGTTGAATCATCTTGATTTAAAAAAAGAAAAAAGAAAAGCCTGTTCATTTACTTTTTTATATCTACTCCTTGACTCAAGCTAATTATAATTTCCTTGAGGTTTGGAAACATTTCCTGTTACTTTGTATCTCCTATAGATCCTACCAATATACATAGTAATGTGCTCTTATCTTTAAATAATACTTATAATTACAAAGTACTTTCCCATTATGTCATTTGGATCCTAGCAAAAACACTGAATTAGATAGTATAAATATCTATAAAGCAAAGAGTTTGTGTTAAATTATTTCCCTTATCCCAGATTTATGATTTATGAACTATAATTTTTGCCTTGGGACATCCAAATCCAGTCCTTTTTCTTTATACACAAACTCCTTAAGGGCAGGTGCTGTCTTTGTATCTTCATTTACTGGCACATAAACGTTTGAATGCTTATTAGTTGTTATTTATTTAGTGATTGTTATTTTAAGTATTTTTGAGCTTTTTTTACCTTCCCTCCCCTCCCCCCCCTTCCCCCCCCAGTTCAGTTTCTGTTTGTAAACTCTTCGAGATCAAGGTAACTGTCTCCTACTGCCTGGAATTATACTACCTGATATAATAATAGAATCAAGTATAATGGTAAATGCATTTTAGACTCTAAGGAAGTACACAAAGGATATCTTTACAATATCAACTGCAACATAGTTCTGTGAAATGGACTTCAGGGACAGTATTACATCAAGACTTGAATATATTTCTTCTGGATTTTTCTACCATCTACTTCCTAATGTGGTGTTCAGTAAATGGAACAACTTTCTTTTTAAATGTTGTTGATTGACAAATGTCTTCAGAAGTAGGTGAAACTGTCAACCTCTGTCTCATATCTGAGCATCAGTTACTTTCATTCTTTTTTCACGTTGTATCTCGTTTTTCATCATTCCTGTGAACCAGTTTTGCCATCCTGTTCCTCTGAAATAAACACAAGGGACCTAAATATAGAAACCAGTGATTTTTGCTTGGAAGTAGGATTACTGCCTGCCACTACCCATCCATCTTAAAGTCTATCATGCCTACAGCCCTTTGCCCCAGAGTTTTGGCCCCAAAGGAGCGAGAGGAACCCATTAAAATGAGGAACCCCCGAGGGCAGGACCCTACCCCACAGGTAGAACTTCCTGGTCCTGAATCCTTCCGAAGGCTCTTTCGACGTTTCCGCTATCAGGAAGCTGCTGGTCCCAGAGAGGCTCTAAGACGGCTTCGGGAACTCTGCTGGGGTTGGCTAAGGCCAGAACAACATACCAAGGAGCAAATTCTAGAGCTCCTGGTGTTGGAGCAGTTCCTGACCATCTTACCTGGAAAGATCCAGAACTGGGTGCGAGCCCAGGAACCAGAAAGCAGTGAGCAAGCAGTGGTTGTGGTGGAAGATTTGGAGACAGAACCTGGGAGACCATGGCAGTGGGTAAGGAAAAGACTGCAATTAGTCTAAGTTTGAAAAAATAGAAAACATGATTTAAAAAAAAGATGTTGGACATAGAGAAGATTGTCTACTCTTATCACAACAGTGTTAACTGGCTTTCTGTATAATTGGGCTAGAGATTAGAGTGGGGAAGAGGCCGTCGGGATTCTTGAAGACAATCTTACCATAGAGCAGTGGTTCTCAAAGTAGGTCTAGAGAATCCTGGGGATTTCTGAAATCCTTTTAGAAGATCTACAAATTCAAAAATAGTTTTTATTTCCAATATGATAAATGTCTATAAATATAATCCAGATAAACAAAAACGCTTTGGAGAGTTCCTCAATAATTTTTAATAGGATAGAGATACTGAAAACAAAAGTTTGAGAACCACTGACATAGAGCATTAGGTGTCTATAAAAGAGGAGGCCTTAAAAGTGAATCCCAAATCATTCCTTTGACTTTTCTTTGGCTATTATAAGTAGTATTGTACGCACTTAATTGTTTTGTGATCTTTAGGATACTTAGTTATAATGAAGAGAGAAAAATAGAAGCAAAGAGAACAAGCAACTTTGGGGTTAGTAAATGAAAGGGATAGCTGTTCAGTGAACAAATAGTGGTGGAGCAAGCCATCAATTCTCTGAGCAATCCAGGAAAACTCCCTGGAACAAAGAGATAATATTGTAAAATGTGAGCACTGTGCTTAATGCATAGTGCTGAATTCATGTTAGTTATTACCCTTTTCTAGAGGAGAAAAGATCGTGTTAAGTTCTTTGATTTATGTGAAGGAAGTGAGTCTCTGGATAAGGAGATATGTTAACCATGGAGTTGATTAGGAAAGCACCTAACAGACAGAAATAAAGTGAAAAGGCTAGTGACTTTGTGTAGCTCTTTGCAGAACTACACCTGTCCCCAGAAATTGTTCCTGAGATTTTTTTCTCTGAAATTTTAGCTTCAGCTCTCTGAGGATCCTGTGGTGATTGATGATGGTGATGGTTCCCCTGTCCTAGTTCGGGGGCCAGAACAGGAAAGATTTTTGTCAGACACAGCATCCCCTATGGCAGCATCAGAACCCTACAACACCCTGGCAAAGAGGCATCCTTCATCCCAAGAAGAAGGACTGCGGAATCCAAACCCAAGATCAGAGCAACTCAACAGGGGTACTGATGAAGGGCCTCCATTCACAAAAGAATCAGGTAAGGACATGATAGTGTGGTGCAGTAAAAGGGGCATAGGACTGAAGGCAGGAAATCAAATTTTAAGTTCCTATTCTTTTACTGACTTTGAACAAGTTGCTTCACCTTTCTGGGCCTCAGTTTCTTTCTCTTTTAAGTAAGGGTATTGAATGAGATGATATGTGAGATATTTTCTATTCTGTAATTCCCTGAATTATAAGCCTTTTGGGGATTGTTAAGATTTCTATTTATAACTAGCAGCCTGCTTTCTAAGTTCTTCAGAATACTGCAAATCAGACCTATTTTTCTATTACCTTATTATATAATTCTGGGATAAATTTATCTATATTTCTGTCCATTTGGCCTTACATATTTTACTGCAGTCTATTTAATGCCCTGTAAACATGCTGTATATAGGAAGGCTAGAAAAATATCAAGAAATTTAAAAGAATTCTTTTGAAAATAGAATCTTTTTATAATTCAAATAACACCATTTTAATTTACCTGGCTTCCTCTTGCCCTCTGCTTTAGGTTTAGAAAGCAACTAGATATAGTCTATTATCGGCTCTCTCACTCTAGCTATGTGATCTTGAACAAGTCGCTTTGACTCATTGAACCTCTTTCTTTTGCTGTAAAATGGGTTTTATAAATGCCTGCTCAAGCTTACCTTACAGTATTGTTCTCAGGATCAAATGAATGTAAAAATATTTCACCAATTATATGATGTTGCATTTACATGTATAGTATGGCATACATGTGCCCTTGTGTAGGTAAAATTGATTGGTATTTAAAAAAAAAAGACAAAAAATGTTTATATTTCTGACATTGCAGAGCTGGCCTATCTGATTGGAATTTGTTATGAAATATTACTCCTAAGACATATTCTGGTAGTTTGAAAGTACCACAATTGATTTACGTATGTAGATACTTATGATATCTGTTGAAAGTACTTCATCTGTGAGGATACATTAGAAGGCATCCTATCTTTTTAAACTCGTCCTGTGCTATTAATGCTTATTACTTCCCATAAATCTTCCAAAGAGGAGTTCATGCTAGTTTTCCTCAAGGCATTTTGATGTTGCTTGAATACTAGAAGAGCTCATTGCCTCTGTTTGACTAGTTCTTTTCTCTTGCCAAATGACTTACCCTCTACATCGAACTGATGACATTTTTTTTTTAAATAATAACTTTTTATTGACAGAACCCATGCCAGGGTAATTTTTTACAACATTCTTCCTGGGTTATTTCTAGCTTCTGAATCCAATTCTCCCTGTGCAACAAGAGAACTGTTCGGTTCTGCACACATATATTGTATCTAGATATGCTGCGACATATTTAACATATAAAGGACTGCTTGCCTTCTAGGGGAGGGGGTGGAGGGAGAGAGGGGGAAAATCAGAACAGAAGTGAGTGCAAGGCACCTCCACCCCCTCCCCTAGAAGGCAAGCAGTCCTTTATATGTTAAATATGTCGCAGCATATCCTAGATACAATATATGTGTGCAGAACCGAACAGTTCTCTTGTTGCACAGGGAGAATTGGATTCAGAAGCTAGAAATAACCCAGGAAGAAAAACAAAAATGCAAACAGTTTACATTCATTTCCTAGTGTTCTTTCTTTGGGTGTGTAGCTGCTTCTGTCCATCATTGATCAGTTGAAACTGAGTTAGGTCTCTTTGTCAAAGAAATCCACTTCCATCAGAATACATTTCATAGAGTATCATTGTTGAAGTATATAATGATCTCCTGGTTCTGCTCATTTCACTTAGCAGAACTGATGACATCCTTTATGCTACTTCTACATTAATTCTTAATTGACACTTCGTTATAGCCTCTTCAGTCTCACTCTGGTCTTCTCTATTGCTCTTTGGATGTTTTTGGCTTTTTAATTATAGACCCTGGCATTCCATGATATTCAAAAAGAATATTATTAAAGTGGTCGTTTCTGGTAGAAGCTTTTGTGTTTTTTTTTTTTTTTTTTACTTTTGTTTGTTACTTTTTACTTATTTATTTAATATTTTTCCCCATTGCATTCAAAACAAATTTTTTACATTTGTTTCTTAAATTATTGAGTTCTAGGTTTGTCTCCCTTATTCCCATCCACAGTTAATAAGCCTTATGTGGAGTTATGCAAAACATTTCCATAAAAGTTAAGTTGTGAAAGAAGTTAAGTTGTGAAGCATAAATCTCCCACCCTAATGAAAGTAAAAACCCTCAAGAAAAATTAAATTAAAAGGAAAGAGAGAGAAAGAGACAATGCTTCAGTCTGTATTCAGACATAATCAGTTCCTTCTCTGGGTATGGATCGGATTTTTCGTTGTAAGTCCTTCAAAGTAGTCATGGATGATTATACTACTGAGAATAGTAAAGCCATTTATAGCTGGTCATCCCAGAACATTGCTATTACTTTGTTTACAATACATTCATTTTGCTTGAGTTCATGGAGGACTTCCCATGATTTTTTTTTTTTTCTGAGAATATCCTGCTGATCATTTCTCATGGAACAACAATATTCCACATACCAAAGTTTATTGAGCCATTCCCTAATTGATGGACAACCCCTCAATTTCTGATTTTTTTTGCCCTGATATTTTTTGAAATATAGATTATTTTCTATTTTTTCCCCTGCATCTCTTTTGGTATTCATGTTTAGTAGTAGTGGTGGTGTTGTTATGTCAAAGGACATGCATGAATTTATAACCCTTTGGGCACAGGTCATCTATTTTGATCATTTATCAATTGAGGTATAGCTCTTATTTTTTATAAATTTTTTTAATATATATGTGAACTGTGTGTGTGTGTGTGTGTGTGTGTGTGTGTGTGTGTGTGTAATTTTTTATAAATTTGACTGAATTCTTTCTATGTCTGAAAAATGAGGCCTTATCTAAAAATTTTGGTCTGAAAATTTTTTTTACAATTTTTACCAATTACTATTATAATTCCCCCCTCCCCCAAATTTATTCTCTCCTTTCATCCTGGCCCTTCTCAAAAGTGTTTTTATACTGACCACTCTCTCCCCAAATATGCCCTCTCTTTTATTACTTTCTCTCCCTTCCATATACTATTCCCCTCCTATTTTCTTGCTGGGTAAGATAGATTGCTATATCCCTATTGCATATGTATGTTATTTCCTCTTTGAGCCAGATCTGAGGAGAATAAGGTTTTTACTCACCCTCTTTCCTTCATTATAAAATCTTTTTCTTGCCTTCTTTTTTTAATAGCAGATAACATTTTCTCATTGCACTAATTTTTAATAGCAGATAATTTGCACCATTCTCACAATTTCTTAAAAGGCAATCCAGCCCATTCTTCTGTTTAGTGTTGGACCCATATGATTGTGCAGTTTCTATCTAAAATATATCTCCAGATATTTAAAAAAGAAAATCACCCAAGCACTTCTTTCTTGGTGACTTGTGGTACATGGATCATTTGTTGGTTCAAAAACCAAAAAGAATCTCTGTTTTTTCATAGATTGAAATCTAAGATAGACAATATCTCAAAAAGGATTAAAGAGAAAATACAGTTATCTCTTTCACTTTGGAGGAATGAGAAGTGCAGTGCCTTTGTAAACTAAAAAATCTGTATAAATTTTTTTTGCTGTCCCTTTATATCAGAGAAGTCTAAATTTTTTCTTTTTTCTTTTATGGGGTGTATACAGTACCTTATTGTAAAATTTGGATCAAGTGTTTGGTCATAGGCCTGGTATTGTCTGCTAGTTGTTGCATCATGACATCAACTGCAACTTCTGCAAAACTCCTCAAAATTTGCATTTAATTTAATTTATACCAACATGTGATATATGAAAAAAGACAATGAGGAAAGTCACAATATGAAGAGATAGGTGTAGTGCAATATATATTACACATACATAAATGAATTGTAGAAAAAAATGTGTTGCTTGTGATGCATTTTTTCCCATGAGATCTTTTGTGACATCTACAGCTAGAAGTCATTTCCCTTCCCTTAAATGTTTTGTGCTTTTCTGTTTAACCTTTCCTTTGCTTACATTATTTCATTCTTAGTTTTATTATGACTATTTGTATATTCTTATTTCTATACTATATTATGGTACATTTCTTGAAGGAAAAATCTTGCATCTTAGACATAAGCTCCTCAACCTGGCATTAATACCTCCTATAATATAGCAACTCACTTTCCCATGCTTTTTTCATATTCCTCCCTTTCTTGAATTGTTTCAGGCAAATTAGCTTTTCAGATACTCTCTGAATTCTATGTTTCTTGCCTATCTTCATTTGCATAAGCCTTTTACTCATGCTTAGAATAACAACAGTAGCATATTTATGTAGCTGTTTAAATATGTTAAATCATTTTATTCTCAAAAAAATTCTGTGAAATGGGAACAATTATTTTATCATTTTACAGATGAGAAATGGCGTCACAAAGAGGTTTGATGATTTGTACAAGGTCCTACAAAAGAAAGGTTTGAGTCTGGTCTTCCTGACTCCAGATCTAGCACTCTATCCACTCAATCACTTAACTGCATTTCTCATGAGAATTCTTTGTTCTCTTAATGTCACCTCTCTGAATTCTTAATCTCCCTTACAGGCTCACTCTAGTATTACCTCTTCCATCAAATCATCTGAGGTCTCTCCATTTATCTTAGTTTTTTTTTAACTCCTCCTTAAATTACTTTATTATGTATGTGATATCCATCCCTCCATTCCCTGACTCTTTTCTCTCCCTTCCAAACAATGTAAGATCCTTAAGGGTAGCAACTTGTGTTAGGTAGGGACTCAGTTAGTCAATTGAATTTCAATTATAGTTCTGTAGTTAGTGGCAGACTTAGGACAGAATCTCTAGGTATCCTGACTTGTAGTTTATGATTCGTTCTCTGATACAGCAGGCATTTTTCTTCTATAGAGAGTTCTTTTAAATGCAGAAATCCAGGTGGTATCATATATTTAGAAAATAACCTCAGAGGCCATATAGTATAATCCTCTCATTTTAAAGATAAGAAATTGAACGATAGGAAATTTAAATGACTTATTCAAGGTCACACAATTGGTAAACATCAGAAATGGGATTTTAATTTAAATCCTTTGATGCCAGCAGAGCCAAAAGGAGCCAGTGTTTTCCTTACTATATTAGTATCCATTTTAGTAGAAACTACAGCTGAGAAACAGTATGGAAAATACTTGAAACAATAACTGGGTCTCTTTTGGCTTCTACATCCAATCAGTTGCCAATTCCTTTCAATTACATCCCAGAAAGGGAGCATCTCTCCCTCTTTTTACTACTGCTGTCATTGCCATCGCTCTAGTTCAATCCTTCACCATTTGTCAACTGTATATTATAACAACCTAACTCTTCTCCTGGCCAACCTTTTTCCTTTCTACATTCTTTCTTCTATACTGCTTTTAAAGTAACCATAGTCTAACCACACTATTCCCCTGCCTAAAAGGATCTGGCTTCTCTTTCCCTACCAACCACATTTTATTCCAATCTACTTTTGTTTGGCCCAACAACACAGTTTGGCTTCAACTTACTTCCCCAGCATTTGTCATATTATTCCTCTTACTAAAGTTTACAGAGAACATTGGCCTTTCAGTTAAAAGACTGTTTGAATCTCTTTTCTGCTTCTCACTTGTGTGACTTGGGCAAGTCAATTTTTCTCTAAGGACATTAAATTTTCCTATCTGTAAAATGAATGATTTTGTACCATTTGAATTTTAAGGTCCCTTCCAGTACTGTAACTGTGATTATACCTGCATTTTTATGCTTCCCTCTCTTATTTCCATTCATTTTTGTTTATTCCCTTTATATTACTTTTGTTCTTTTCAAATATGAAAGAGTACCTTTCCCCATTCTTTTAATAATCTTTTAAGAGCATAATTAGAGGGAGAGGGGAGTGGCAATGGGAGTGGGGATAGGGGGATGACTGATTAAGTTTGGAATACTGCATGTGTCAACACATTTTGAATGTTTTGGTTACTTATCTGAACTTTTTTCTTTTTTCTTCTTTATTTAAGGGATGGCTCTCTGGGAGGAGGAGGGATATATTGGGAAAAGTAAGTGAAGTAAACAAAATCCTTTTTCTCCTCTAAGTCCCAGCTAAAGTGCTACTTGTCTCATGAAACCTTCCCCCTAATTAGAGATGATCTTTCATTTTCTGTGTTTCTTATAACTTATTTAATGTCTCCTATGTATTTAACACATTTTGTTCATCATTCGTGTCTCTTTTAGTTTATAAACTTCTTGAATGCAAGGACTGCATCATGTTCCATCTTTGTAATCCTCAATGTTTGATACAGTACCTTGCACATAATAAATGCAACATGATTGTTTATTGAATTGAAGAATAGTAACATTGTTTCTATAGCACTTTGGACTTTAAAAGGAACTTCCCTCACATTCCTGTGAGGTGGGTATTTTAAATATTATCTCTGTTTTATAGATGAGAAAATTAGTACTTTGAGAAAGTGATTTACCTAGAGATTATAAAGCTTCTAAGTATTTAAAGGGGGAATTTTGAATTCATATCTCCTCCTAACTTCTAGTTCTGCACTCAATTTCTTATGCAAGGAAATGCTTTCTCATTGGTAGGATACTAAGAATAAATTCTACATACTTAACAATTTTGGTAAGATGAACCCTGATTATCCCATTTGATCATATTGTATTTGCTAACTCTTGATTTAGATAATTATCTGAATATTCTCCTTGCAACTGTAGAATTCTGGGATCGATCCCCTGAAATTGTTAGTATAAAACTGTCTTGTCTTATCATTGATTAATTTGTCTTCATTTTATGACCCACATCTGCAACTAAAATGAACAGAGGAAAAGAGGGAGAAAAAAGATAATTTTAGCAGGGGAAATAGGGGCACCTACTTATCTGGTGATAGGCTACATTTTGGAGTGTATTGTTCTAATTTGTTCTTTTTTCTGGTTTCAGTACCTCCTGTTTCCCAAGTTCCTGTATTTCCTGAGGAGGAGAATTCTGAAGAACAGGAAAAAGTGACCTCACTCCATCTGTCCCAAGTGAGTTATTATTGCTCTCTTCCTTAAGGAATTGCATCTAATTGAAAAGCAGGTCTGTTCTAGTCATAGCTTTGCTGCCAACTAGCTGTGTGATCTTGGACAACAACTTTATTTCTTTGTGTTTCATCTTTAACTATAAAACAATAGTAAACTGGATTTGTAAGAACCATTCTAACTTAGTCACAAGAATTGGAAGACTCCTCAAAATTATTGAGTTTAACTAATAATAGGGACAAGAATTCTATGTAACATCTGATAAAGGCTCTGGAGGTGAACACCTCCAGAAATGAAGAAGTCATTACTTTATGAGGCAACACATTCCATTTTAGGACATCTCTCACTATTATTAATTTTCCCCTCTCATTAAACTGAACTTTTCTTTTTTGTAACTTCTCATTACTCTTCATGTAAAAACACCTTTTAGGTTAAACAAAATATACTTTTATACATAATAAGCCTTACAAATCTTTCAAGTCCCATCTTGGCAAACTTCTTTGGATATGTTCCTGTTTGTATGTGATCTTCTTAAAATATTGTACTCTGAATTAAATGTACAATACCAAATGTAATCTGGTAAAAACAGAGCCCATGAAGATAACGTATTCATGCTGGACATTTGCATTTGTTAACATAGTCTAGTCCTATATTGCTTTGTATCTAAAATTTCATTCTTCTTTGCCTTCTGCTAAATACATGACATAGGGATTCCTTACTAATGCCTCTCTAAATGAAAGGCTCTGGCCCTTTATCCCTTGCTTTCTGTTTCTTCTTCCTTTTTTCTCCCCCAAATAAGAAAAATCACAGTCCCAAATCTCTGACACTCCCAACTTATTTATTTTAGGCCATATCTCGGAGACAGCCATGACTTTTTAGAAAGAACTAAAAGTTAATCTGTATTACTTGACATCTGTGAGTTGTCTATGTTAATTAATAATTTAATTAATTAATAATGGTTGTCTCCATTTCCAAATTCTTCCAAATTTAGCATATTTTTGCTAAAATAAAACCTATTTTATTGGAATATTTTGATATTAATTATGGTAGAATATATATCTGTATCTAGGTTTCTAGATAGCATAGTGGAAAGAGGTATGGAGTCTGAAGACTTGAGTTCAAATATGACCTCATATACTTAATAACTTAATAATTAAGTCAGCCCTAGTATGCCTAAGTTTCCTCATATGTAAAATAGGAATAACAACAGTATCTTTTTTAGAGCTGTTGTGAGGATCAAATGAGGTAATATTGATAAAGTGCTTAAGAGTTTTATGTAGTTCCTTCCATGTACCTGGCACTTAGGCATTATTGCCGTATTTGGAAATACTTATTTCTCTCTCCCACTTCCCCCTTCATGTAGAGAAAATAATTTTGGTTATATCTCTATAGATTCTAGTACTCAATAAATTCTCTTGATTGAATTTTAAGCCAGTTTTGCTTTAGTTTCTGACTCGCCGGGGATTCCCAGAACAATCTATTATCCATAGCTTTGCCAGTCATTTGAGAAGATACCAGAAAGGAGTGAGGACTGTGGCAGTGGATAACATCCTTCTTTTACTACCTTCTCTCTGGTTTCATGAAAAATAGAGAAATCAAGAATTTTAATATCTTATTGATCTGTTTAATATCTTGTTGCTCAAATACTCATTGTCAGAAATAGAAATACCATTTTCACTAATCCAGGGCATTTGGGCACCTTTGCTTTTAGCATTAACTTTCCTTGGGTGTGACATCTGTCAACTTCTGTGGACTTATGGGTCCTAAGTAGTTGTTTCATCTTGTTTCAGAACCATGTGACACAGCTCAAGGATGTGATCCTGTGTTTCTCTGAGGAAGAGTGGTCTCTTCTGGACCCTGCTCAGACTGGCTTCTATGGAGAATTCATCATAGAGGAGGACTATGGAGTCTCTCTCGCCATGAGTAAGGGTTCAACTCCCTCCTAGGCTGGGATTAATAATCTAAGGGGCTTTGGGAGTGAATGACTACTCCTCTATATCTTCCCTTTTCCTCCCCATCATGTCTGGGTAATTTGTTCTTGGTTGGTTCTAAAAACAGTTGCTAACTACCTCAATATTTTTCCAAACTGCAGTTAGATTTAGGATCAGAGACTTAGCTAACTATCTGTATTTGCTCTTGTAATCAAAAAGAACATACTTGCTTTCCTTTGTGACCAGTAGTTTTACCTAGGCCATTTCTGTGCAGTCATAGTCATATTTCCATTCCCTTTTTGACAGATAGACCTAATGGGATTAAGAGGGAAATGTCTCTTATCTACAAAATGATAACCATCTCTACTGTCCTAACCCCAGGAATGGTATCTGCTTGTGCCCTATCGTATTTTTCTTTCTGCTTTCCATCTTTGAACTTATCAGGGACCTAGATAAAATAGTGTGCTCACCTCATTCTGGGAATAGCATTGTTTAGGCTGATGCTTCTAAATAGGTTGCTGGACAAATAGATATTCCCTTCCCTTCTTCTCATTGATATACTATCCAGGTCCCCAGCCAGTCCCAGAGAGAATAAATGAATTGCCCAAGGTCATGCAACTACCAGATTCACCGGTAGAAGAGGATGAGCCATGTGTTCCGGAATTCCAGAGTCCCCAGGATAAAGAGATCCCCAAAACTACTTGTACAGGTGAGCAATGAGGTGGTAAGTAGAGTGCAGTGCCTTCTGATGATGGAGGAGCACTGTGATCAGAATGCTCCCTCCTGTTTCTACCCCATCCTTGCTCCATAAGTTTTCTAATTTGGGACTATTAATTACCTGATTTAGTGTGGGTAGGACTTGATATTTCAGGTTTATTTCTTTCTATCCTTGACTTTTACAAGGATTTATAATAATAAATAATAAATAAAAAATAAAAAAGAATAAATATGGGGTCTCAGAAAGAATAAACATGGAATACATACTTTTGCCTAATCTAAAATCAGGGGTTTTCTAGAAAAATTCCTTATTCCATTTCCCAGTGATCTTTTGACATTATTTTGGGTCTACCTATATCCAGGACCTTCTCTCCCAACTTATTTGTAAAGATGAATGTTTTATTTGCTATCCATATTCCTTCACCTGATTGCCTTGTGAATTTATGAGATGATTGGCTAGGTATAAGCATGCAGTTTTTAGCCATTGAACAGAATAAAGCATACTCCTTTTTGTGAGGGTTTAACCCTGTCTAATTAGAGCAGTGTTCCATGCCAATGGGGTCTCAACATTGTTGACTGACTACTGTACACAGTTGCCTTTTTAAAAATCTTAGGCTATTGTATCTAATATTATTTGAGATATGATGGACGTATAAGATAGTTCTTTTTTCCTTTTCTCTTAGCATACTAAACTGGTTTCACTCAAGCAACAAGCATTTATTAAATACCTACTGTATACTAGGCATTTTGCTATTGGGGATACAAATATAAAAGTGAAATAGTACTTGCCCTAAAGTATCTTACTTTTTATTAGGGGATTATAGCAAATATTGGAAAATGATAACAAGAAAAGGTCCATAGTCACGGGAATTATAAATAGAGCCATAGGCAATAAATTGCTTTATATTTAACAATTATAATAGTTCATATTGATTTGATTATTTTTCCCTCAGCAATAGACAAAAACCAGAGTGGGTAGAGGACTCTTTATGAATGGATAGATGGGATGAAGCATGGTCTAGAGGCTCACTAAATTTAGAGGACTTAGGTAAGGACTGACCCAGTCACCTATATATACCAGCTGCTTGACCTGCTGAATAGCCATTTTATATAAAAGAAAATTTTAGTTTTGTATTATTAAAAAATTCGATGACTCCTTGGAGGAGGTCTCCCAAAACACCTAAATAGATGAAGAATGAGATGGAGGCAGATTGGAAATATAATCCAAGGACTTTCTGACCTACTCTTGATTTGGGACTCTAGATGTCATGATCCGATCCTGGTAAGAAATGTCTTGTGTAGTTTCCCCCTATCCTTTCTGAATCATACTCAGTTAACATCAATTCAGCAAACATTAAGTGATGGTAGGGAACTGGATCTTGGAGCTTACAACATAGGAGTTTGTAATTTACAGAGTCACTGATATTTTTATAACATTTTAGAGTCTGAAGATAGTTGTACATTTATTAGCTCATTCAGTCTTCATTAAAACCCTGTGAAGTAAGCACTACATTTTATAGATAAAGAAATGGAAATTTAGGGATGTCAAAGGACTGCTAAAACAACTTTTATATGTTAAAGGTAGAATTTCAACTAGGTCTTCCTGACTCCAATTCTACCATATATAATTATAACTTTAAAGTGAAATGTTCTTGTGACACACCACTGGCTGTTTGACATTGAGCAAACTATTTAAACCCTCATTGCCCTAGGCAATTCTCTAAGATCAGATGAAGGAGAATAATTGACCAATTGGAGGGGCATTAGGAATTTTTCTTACTAGGAAATCACCAGAGAAATCATAGCTTCAGAACAAATGCATGAGAGAAGTACTCCAAAAGCTCTATATAAAGACCAGAAAAAGAAAGACATTTCATACTGTAGGATCAAGGAAGGATTCATGAGAAGGTGATATTTAAAGTGACTTCTTAAAGGAACACTAGTATTTCAAAAAGCAGAGAAAGGCCAATGTACGTTCTAAGTATAAGGAAGAAACGTAGAACTGGAAGAATATATGATTTATGGGGGATATTAGGTAGTTTAGTTTGGCTAGAGCTGGAGCACAAGAATATTTGGTAGAGAATAGGGTTGGACAAGGTTCAAAAGAATATGGCATCATATTTCTTGAATGCCAGTCTAAGTAGTTTGGACTTCATACAATAAGCTGTAGGGAAGTAATGAAGAACTTTGAACAGAGAGTTAAGGTGATCATTATCCATGCAATTTATTGAGCAGTGGTATAAAGGATGGATTAGTAATGGTAAGGAATAGAGCCTGAAAGACTTACAATTATTCAAGTTATGATAATGAAGCCTTTTAAAAATTGTGACTGTAGTGATAGGAAAGGGATAATGATAAAATATATGAAGAATAGCTATGACGTGCAGTTTATTACCTTTAGTTGAAGTGAGGGAAAGTGAAGAGTCAAAGATGGGACCACAGTTTCTAATATGAGGAACAAAGTAATATTGGTGCCATTTGCTATTCATATGCCTTCACCTGATTGCCTTGTGAATTTATGAGATGATTGGCTAGGTATAGGCATGCAGGGAAAGGAACAGGTTAAATTTCATTTTGGAAATGCTGAGTTTTCAGTATTGGTTGAGAAGTCCAGAAGAAAATGAATCTGGAGGTCAAGATAGAAGTTTGAATTAGAGATATAGGGTATCCCAAATGGGAGAGGCTATAGATTAAGAGAATGAGCTAAAAAAAGTTTCCTGGATTTAGTACCTTTGAGAAAGATTTTTTATTTGACATTTTAAGATAGATAAAAAGTTAAATGATGAGATAGTGATGCTCAAGACAGAGTAATTTTTTAAAAAGGGTAGTTTGATGCCTGTTGTCTTTATTTAACAATTATTTCATACACATATTAACACAATTTCTCAAAAGTTTTGACTATGAAATTAAGTTGAGAGATAGATATATTGTAGCTCAAGTGATAGAAGAATCAATTTCAAAATTTTTTTTTCAAAATGAGTAATAAGTAGAAAACTAAGTGAAAGGACCCATAAAGAGGGGGAGGTTAAAAATTATAAGACAAGTGAGGGTTAAAGAACGCTGGGTTAGATGGATTTAGATGGATGGAACTAGATTTACCAAGTATAATGTCTTCCAAGAAAACAAAGGAGGAAAAGGAAGCAATCAATGTGCTGAAAAGTTCTGGGATATAGACAAGAGATTATGGGACAATAAGGTCTTCTCGGTGAAGGAGGAGATAAGGTAAGTGTGGGGATGGGTTTGGGTCTTGAGATCAAGGTAAAGTCTGTGTAAAGGGTACTATATAAATTATAATTATTGGTGATTGGTAAATGTTGGACAAAAAAAATTCTAGAGCAGCATGTTAAAATTAATATGACTTTTTTCAACATGCTTATTCAGCAACATGGCAATAAAAATAAGAGTGAAGAAATTAAGTGGTGGAAGTTATTAATAGAAAAGGACAATGGGAAAAAGTATATGGTAATGAGGTCCTAGAGTGGTAATTCCTGTCTCATTGTATTTTCTTATTGTGACACAGCATAGTGCTTATATGCAAGGGCTTAATAAATGCTTGTTAATATTTGTTAAGGCTGGGAAAGATAGGTAGTTGTGGCAGAATTTCAAAGTTCAGCATCTTATAGATGATTATATGTGGTGATGAAACTTTAGGTGTTCACCTATACAGTATAGTAGGTACAAAATATGCACGACTCTCCCCTTAGTATTGTAAATGTTATTGAATTTTTAAAGACTAATGTAATATATAGTGTGTGTGTTTGTATGTGCGCGTACGCACACATATACACACACTCAGTTTTCTATGGGTAGTTTTTCAGGGATGGATTTGTAATCCTTTTCTGGTATTTCCCAAGCCCTAGCTCCCTCCTTAGCTAGCTGACCTTGGACAAGTAACTTAAATTCTGCAGAACTTAAGTTTTTTTTTTTTTTTTTTTTTTTAATAACTTTGTATTGATAGACCCCTTACCAGGGTAATTTTTTACAGCATTATCCCTTGCATTTACTTCTGTTGTGATTTTTCCCCTCCCTCCCTCCACCCCCTCCCCCAGATGGCAAGCAGTCCTTTACATGTTGAATAGGTTACAGTATATCCTAGATACAATATATGTGTGCAGAACCGAACAGTTTTCTTGTTGCACAGGGAGAATTGAATTCAGAAGGTATAAATAACCCGGGAAGAAAAACAAAAATGCAAGCAGTTTATATTCATTTTCCAGTGTTGTTTCTTTGGGTGTAGCTGCTTCTGTCCATCTTTGATCTATTGAAACTGAATTATCTCTTTATCGAAGAGATCCACTTCCATCAGATTACATCTTCAAACAGTATCATTGTTGAGGTATATAATGATCTTCTGAGAACTTAAGTTTCTTTATTTTTTATTCTTAAAAACCCTGTTAGAGCTGAAATCCACTGGCACATATAGAAGGGAACTCAGAGATAATCTAATGGTCAGTTAATGAAAATACATTTTTATTCTAATTTTCCATTTAAAAATGGCACATGAACCCAGCAATGTGGGGATATTAAGAGGCAATGGATAAGAATGTGATGATTTGTATGAAATCCTAGACAGAGGATTCTCTCTTTCCATGAAAGGGGAATTTCTCATAAAGTCAAGATCACTTCCCTGTAAAATATGGAAGAACAAAGCATTTTAATATTAGCTTGAGCAAGAATAGCCATTAAGAAGAAAAATCAGCTGGGAATGTTTGGTAGAACTCCATTATGCTTGTGATGACATAGCAAACTTGTTACTTTATATAACTATCGCATATTCCATATTTATCTAAGTATAAGACCAGGGTGTTGATTTATGACTCAATGTATTTAAATTGTTATAACAATGAAGTGTGTATAATGAAGATATATCCCCAAGTAGAAATAAATTTTAGATTATCTGTTTTTGAACTACTGCACCATTCCATTAGTTGAGATAAATGAAATTTGATTCCATCATATTTTTCTGCCCTTCTGTAGAATATAAGCTCTTTTATGGTGAAGACTGTTTATTTATTTGATCCGTGTATCTCTAGTATCTCTTGTGAAATCTGAAACATAGTAGGTACTTAGTAAATGTTTGATTATTGATAATACTATCATATGCAGTAGGTAATTATTTTTGTTTTTTTTTTTTTTTCCCACTTAGTCAGGTAAGGCTTCTTGGAGAAGGCACTACTTAAAAGAAGCAGGTTCTAAATGGTGCACATTTGTGAGAAGATTTGGAGAAATGAGTGCATGAGCAAATGAACTTGATGTTGAATAAACAAATACCCTATTGATTTCATTCATACCCTGCCTAACCTTCTATTCCTTCATGGTATGTTTAGTTAAATTACTGGAATGAAGTTGAAGTTGTAGAAGAAATCTTATATAAGTTTTTAAAATTGATTCCAGATTCTGTTAACACTCTCCTTTCTCTACCTTTCCTGGATATTTCTCTGTTAGTGTATGTTTAAAGAGGCATAGGCATAGTAGTTACATTTCAGGTTATCTTAAGAAAACACGAGTTATTAATGCATACATTTTGTGTTCAGTGCACAATTTGTGTTCAATTTTTTGATTATATCAGTATTGGGAATTTCCACTACTAACACAGATCAGTAACTATTCTGTATCTTATCTTAGAAATGCCTAGAACACTGAGAAGTTAAGTAACTTGCCAAGTTTCACACAACTAGCATATGTTAAAAGTGTAACTTAAATTGGGTTCTTCTAAGGCTGAGGCTAGTTCTTTATCCACTATACTAACTTCCCTCTCTAATGAAAAACCCTAAAATACCCCCACATCATATACTCAATTATTGAAGGAAAAAGAAATCTCTAATCATTAATTATCTACCTTGATGTTGATGGTAACTATTTTGTAACTACAGTTTAAGTAGATTAGAGAATAAAGGGGGAATGTTGAGAATGAGGAAGGGGAACATGGCATCACAATAAAAAATTGGCTAGGGTGAAGATGAGGACAAATGGTCCCAGATCAACTTAACTCTTTCTGGACAGGTTCTTTAGAATTCTCTATGTTTTCTTCTACTCAGTAAAGAGAAGGACATAATCATACCTACATTTGAGAAAAATAATTTTGGCAACTGTGTAAAGGATATATTGGAAAGGGAAGATACAAGGAAATAAGAAGACTAAGTAGGAACTAATTGCAGTAACCTAGCTGTGAGGCAATGAAAGTCTGTACTAGAGTGGTGACTATTTAAATAAAATGGGACAGATAATAGAGATTTTGCAACTAATTGGATATGTGAGAAAAGACAGGAGTGAGGAGTCAAAGATGATGCTGAGCTTGTGAATTTAGGTGACGGAAAGTATGATGGTACTTTCTCTCAGAGGGTAGGAATAGGAGTGAAAAGTTGGGAGTTTGTGGGAGGGAGCAGATAAGGAGTTGTTTCAATATGTTGAACTAGAGATACCTATGGCATATGTAGTACAAGATATCCAACAGGTGGTTGATGTGAGAATGAAATTAAAGAGAAAGACTAAGGCTGAATATATAGGCCTAGAAGTCATCTATTTATAGCAAGATTTCTGAAACTTTTTTTACTCATGACCTCTTTACACTCAAGAAATTTTTATGCAATCCCAATTGCATACCTTTATACCTGGGATTGCATAAAAATTCACATTAAAAAATAAAATAGGTATACAAATCAAACATTTACTAATAGTAAATCATAATTTCATTACCCCCACATTCTGTAATGCCAACCCTATATGGGATTAAGACCCACAGTTTAAGAATCTTGATTTATAGAACATAATTGAACCCATAGGAGTTAATAAGAGCTAAGTGAGAGAGGGTAAGGAGAAGAGGGCTAAGGACCAGAGCTTTGGAGCACACTTACAGTTTAAATGCATAACATGAAGATCCAGCAAAGGAGAATAAGGAACAGTAAGGATGAGAAACCGAGTGATAATAGTGACACAGAAACTCAGAGACAAAAGAATATCCAAGAAGAATGGGTAGTAAGCAGTGTCAGATGTACAGAGAAGTCAGGAATGATAAGCTTTAAGAAAACATCATTATAGTCACTCTGCAAAGCAATTTGGAACCATGTCCCTAAAGGTGCTAAATTATGCTACAAAATTATAATACCCTTCAACTTGGGGATAGCACTAATAGATAACAAATTTAGAAGAAAGGGCTGCATACAAAAAAAATTATAGTAGCTCTTTTTATGTTGACAAAAAATTGGAAATTTAGGGGGTACCTTTCACTCGGGGCATAGCTGAACAAATTATGAGACATGAATATAATGAAATATATAGTGCCTCAAGAAATTATGAAACAGTTTCAGAAAACCTCTGAAGATTTGTATGAGTTGATTCAGAGTGAAGTGAGCAGAACCAGAACATTTTTATGTTATTATTTTATTAATTGTTTCAATAATAAACTATGATTCCAGATAACTGATGATGAAAAATGCTACACACATCTTGACAGAAGTGATGGACTACTAGGTAGAATGAAATATGTTATTTAGGAATTTGATCAATATAGGAATTTGTTCTCCCTATTGTTAACAGGGAATTTGTCTATCTGCCTTTCTCTCCCTCCCTGGTTCCTTACCTTCCTCCTTCCATTTATTTCTTCCTGCTTTCTTGCCTACTTTCCTTTCTCTCTCTCTTCCTTCCTTTCCTATAATGTTCTGGTTGGTTTTCTGGAGGTCTCTGGACCAGTTCTTGTTTCAGCAAAGTAATCACCACGAGAATAGCCAGGGATAAAGTCCAAATTCTTTATTATCTCCTTCACAATCTAGTTTCCTTGCCTGGGGCCCAGGCTAGCTTTCTTGGAGGCCTTCCAGAGTCTTGATTTCTATGGAGAAATGGAGGACAGGCCTGCCACCACGGTGGTGTGAGATGGAATGAATCTGTCTGGCTGAGTTTGTCCCAGCTTATGTGCTCTATTATAATTACATTATCATAGGTGTGAATCTTGTTGAATAGGTGTCAATCTTGTAGAACTATATTAAGTACTAAGTGCATGTACTGAACTAGAGAACTATTAATCACCATACTAAACTAGATTGTCTTAACAATTCCACTGAGTTAATACCTTGTAAGAATCCTTGTTTCAAGTACAGAGTTCTGGCCCATAACATCTACTTTCTTTATGAAAACCCCAAAAAGGAGGTGATCACGCCTTCCCTGACTTCTCAGAAAAAGGGTGAAAACACCTTAAAAGGAGGTCATCACACCCTCCTTGATGTTTCAGTAAGGGAGATGAAAATACCAAAGAAAAATGGGTAATCAGACCAGATTAGCAGGTTTCTGAAGGATCTTACTTGAAACAGGTATACATAAATCCATCAACATGGGAGTTATTACATAAGCACATAGTAACACAAGCTAGTAGTGATTTAATGAATCAACATGAGGAATTACACATGTCCAGAAGTCCTAGAAATAGTCCAAAACCAATCTGTTGTCCATTACTTAATGTGTTAGGGAATCTTATAATTCCTGCAAGTTTTGAAGTCCTGCAATAGTCTCATCCTGTATCAGGGAATCCAATGATTCCTGTAGATTTTGAAATCCTGTATCAGTCTTATCATGTCTCAGGGAATCCAATGATTCCTAGGGGTTTTGAAGTTCTGTAACATTCTCATTATCAGCCATGCTCCTTCAGTATCAGATGTTTCTTAGGTCTTCTTTGTTTTGAGGTTTTTCTCTTTTTTCTGACTCTCTCAAGGTGCTCATTGGCACCCCTCTGATTTCTTCTCCATCTGCAAAGATACAAGCAAACCCTCTTCCCCAAGCAGTTAACCTATCTGGTCCCTGCGATTCACCACTTTCTGGATCTTTCCACATCACCTGGAGATTATATTGAAGCTGCTTGCACTGAACACTGCCCTTCTGTCGGGTTAAAAAGCCTGTATTCTCCCCCATTGTAATCCCTTTCTCCCATCTGATTGCTTCTCTGCTGATTGATCATATCAGAGTCCTGAACTTCTAAAGACTTTCTGTATGTAACCTGGGCTGCCATTATGCCCCACGTGGGGCCCTGGAGCTGGACCTCATCTCTTATTTCCTTGAGTCAATCTACATTCTGAGGCCCAATGGAAGCCTCTGTTGCATTTTGGACATGGGGTCTTGGGTCTTGTTCTCCCATCCTTTTGTTCACTCTGTCTCTGTGCCTACGTTGAGTTTTCAGATGCCCTGCTTTACCACATTGAAAGCCTTGATGAGTCTTTCTGGAAGTCTCTTGCCAAGAAGGATCCCGTTTTCCCATGTTCTGCATCATAGCCTGGGTATAAAAGTCATTTGTACTCACTGTGGCACAGTGTCTTATGATCTCTAAAGGAGGTTTTTTTGTGTAGTCCTAGAATGATTCTTCTACAAACCTCATTAGCATTTTCTTTAGCAAGTTGTCTTATCATAATTCCTGTAGCTGCATTTTCACCAATGATTCTTGTGACAGCTGTCTGCAGACACCCCTCGAAATCAGCAAGGGGTTCATTTGGACCATGCTCTATTTTCATGAAGGCTTTTCCTCTATCTTGTTTTCCTGGGAGGATATTCCATGTTTTTATAGCAGCAGCAATTTGCTCATATGCGGTCAAAGGGTAATTAATCTGTGCTGAAGCACCTGCATAATGATCTTTATCTGCTAGCTGATCAAAGGTGATTTGTGTATTGACTCCATTCTGCCTGTTTCATTGGTCTTGTATTCTACATAGTTCACTATACTCTGAAAGCCACAAGAAGTTTTGTTCAGGTTCTAAACATGTCCTTGCTATGGATTTCTGATCACTAGGGGTTAAAATTTCATAAGCCAAATTCTCTATTACCATCTTAACAAAAGACAATGTAGCCCCATAAAGAGTGCAACTCTTTTTCAAATCTTTAATTTTTTCCAGATCAAAAGAAGTGTTTCTTCTCCTTTCTTGACCTGAAGATTCAAACTCTTGAATAACAGAGTATGCTTCTATTAAATCAGATATATCCTGTCCTTTTTAAGCTTTAATTAGTGTCTTTTGTAATCATGTCATAAGCTGCTTCATAGGTGGTGCTGATTGTGTCACTTCCCCTGCCCTCCTCCACCCATGAAGGGTTAATTGAGGGGGATAGATCAGGAGATGGGAATGCCCTACTGGCTCCTGCTGTGAAGCACCAACTCCTTAATTTCATCAGCCTTGTACTTAACTCCATTCTTGTCTAATTCTTTATGCTTTTCATCTAGTTTGTCAATGTCCTCCCCTTGCTGCACTTTCTTCTTTTTCCTTATTCTATAACTTAGGTAATTTCCTAAAGCCAATTGTATTAACTTATATGTATAGAATATTTCTTTAGGAATTGAATCAGGACCATTATCATTGTAATATTCACTTAATTGCTCTCCTATTAATTTCCACTTATCTGGCTCTAATTATTCTTCCTTATAGAACCAAGGAGACAAGTACTATAATGTTTCCAAAAGTCCAATGATCTGCTCCCAAGTTACAATTAAACCTTGTTTTTTTTTTTTATTTTTTTTTTTTATTAGTCTAACTATGTTTTCGACACATTTTTTCTTGCGGTGGAGAAGGCTCCTTTCTAAACATTTGTCCTGTAAGCTGAAATACTAGTTTAGCTCTTAACAAAGTTTCCTCCTTGTCTATTTTTGTACTTGCCCTAATTTCTGGGTCAAGGAGACTTTTTCACTGAACTCAGGATCAGAGACTTTTCCACTGACCTCAGGATCAAGTCAGTCTGGACCTTTGAGTGTAAATCCTTAGCCCCACTTTCAGATGCCAAAATGTAGTGTTCTGGTTGGTTTTCTGGAGGTCTTTGGACCAACCTTCATTACATCAGAGTAATCACCACAAGAATATCCAGGGATAAAGTCCAAATTCTTTATTATTTCCTTCACAATCTAGTTTCCTTGCCTGGGGCCCAAGCTAGCTTTCTTGGAGGCCTTCCAGAGTCTTGGTTTCTGTGGAGAAATGAAGGAAGACAGGCCTGCCACCATGGTGTCGTGAGATAGAATGAATCTGTCTGGTTGAGTTTGTTCCAGTTTATATGATCTATTATAATTACATTATTATAGGTGTGAATTTTGTAGAGTAGGTGTCAATCTTGTAGAACTATATTAAGTACTAAGTATATGTACTGAACTACAAAACTTTTAATCACCATGCTAAACTAAATAACCATTGTCTTATCAATTCCACTGAGTTAATACCTTGTAAGAATCCTTATTTCAGGTAGAATTCTGGCCCATAACACTTTCCTCCTTCCCTCCTTCCCTCTTTCCTTCTTTCCTTCCCATCTTTCCTTCCCTTCTCTCTTTCCTTCATTCCTTCCTTCTTTGCCTCCTTCCATCCTTCCTTCCCTTTCTCCCCTCCTGTCTCAATCTCTCCTCCAAGGAGGGGCACAGTTTGGGGCAGCTAGGTGGCATAGTGGATAGAGCACAAGCCCTGATCAGAAGGATCTGAGTTCAAATGTGACCTTAGACACTTAACACTTCCTAGCTATGTGATCCTGGGCAAGTCACTTAACTCCAATTCCCTCAAGGAAAAAACAAAAAGGAGGAGCCCAGTTTAATGGAGAAAAATATAAATGCTTGATAGTTTTGAAAACTTATTGGTAACTTTGGAGAGAGCAGTTTTAGTTGATTAGTTGGATCAGAAGACAAATTATAAAGGGGTAAGGAAAGAGGACATTAAGACAGTGATTATAAATGTAGCTTTTCCTAAAAGAAGATAATTTCCTAATGAGAAGAGAAAAAGAGTTAGTGGATAGCATCTTGAGGGTGTAGTAGGACTTAATTAAATGTTTTGATGCTGAAGGAAACTTAGATATGTTTGAAGGGAATAATAGATAGTAATAATAGTTATCATTTATATAACACTTTGTGGTTTTCAAAGTCCCCTTATGGTATGACTACTCTATGGTTTCCATTTTGAAAGATACCTACCAAGGTAGTTTTCTGCTTTCCTTTCCTCCTTTCCTTTTCATTAAATTTCCAAGATACCAGACAAATATGTTTTACTAGCCATTGCTAGGAAATTGCTACTTGGTAATACTCCATCTCCAATTTAAGGTCTGTCATTACTATCTTTTAATCTGTGATATACAAATTCAAATTCCATTTTAAATTACTTGCTTACTGACCAAAACTTTCTTTCTTCTGAGGTCCTTGCTGTTGAATAGCAATGATGAAAATACCACTTATTGCCCTTAGTCTTCAGTTTCTTTTCCAACACTTCATAATCTTTAGTAATACTTTTTAGATTATTTCTGGGGAGTATTATTTCTTTTCATATAAAGCCTAAGAAGTGGGTAGTCCATAATGGTCAGTGTTTTCTCTGGTTTACTCATCATTACAGCCTTAGTTTCTGAATGGGGACTTTGTGTTAGTGCGTGGATATGGCCCTTGCTGTGTTTTTTTAATGGAATTATAGGCTCTGTGCTACACTACTTTGGTCACTTAGGTTTCTGTTCTTTCTAGGAAGTCCTGGAGTTAAGCCATATGGATCTTTGAAGTTCAAAAAGTGGCTCTATGTGGTTAAGTGCATCTTAGGCATCTGAAGCTTTGGGATATTCTTGTGTGAGTGCAGCTATGTCTTCACTGTTTGGCTTATTGGAAACTATGGGTTTCTGATCACTCTGAGATTTTCTTCTGGAGTCCTCCATCCTTGCTGCTCCTGAACACAGGACATTTCTAGCTATATTATAACTATGGTGGGCATGAATGCTGCCAGCTTGTTTGTCTGAACTTGGACACTGGCTTTGTAGGTGGCACCCTTAAAATCCTAGCTGATTTTTATGAAGTTCTGGGGTATTGTTGTTTTTTATTGGATGTCTTGATCATTATTTGCCCAAATATGATTTTTAATCTAGCAAGGGTAGTAGTTGTTGGGGAACTAATCTGGCTTTCTCCATTCAGGCAGTCATCTTGGCTAGAAGTATACTTTTTTTACTTTTTATGTTAATAATTAGTTCTTGAGATCAGCTAAGAGACTTTCAAGTAATCAGATTTTAAGGGTTAATGTATTTTGGGAATTATTAATTTAACCTTATTTGCCTCTAGATATTCTTTATTATATGTCAGTAACAAAATTTAAGAGGAAATATAAGAAAGAAAAGTCTTACTCAGAATTACTGTAAAATGCATAAACTATCCAGACGTTAAAAACCAATAAATAAGCAAAGGGTATAAATCCTTACTCTTTGAAATATTTCCATAGAGTTGTAGTGCTGAAAGAGAAAATACTTGAGAAATCATCTAATTTAATCTGTTCATTTTGTAGATAATGAAATTGAATATCAAGTCTTATACAACTAATTAGTATCAAATAAAAAACCAAATTGTATCATGATAAACATAACTGACATTTACACAGCATTTTAAAATGTAAAGTGTTTTATATCCATCATCTCAGCTGAACTCCATTATTACCTTGTGAAGTGGTTACTATAGGTAATATTTTCATTTTACAAAAGAAAATAGACCCAGAGTAGATGTTTACTGTTGTTTAGCTAATGAGTATCAAAGATAGGATACCATCATATATAGTATCTTTTCTTCCACAGTCCTATAAGGCAGTAATTTCTGGGTCATGGATTCAAGAACTCTTTTTAGCATTGATTAATATTGGATTAAACTGGTAGGCATAAAGCAAAGAAACAGGAGTAGAAATGGAGCAGGGAAACAAGATAGTGATTTGGTGAGAGTAGAAAAGAGGAGGGTACAGTTAAAAAGTTACTCTTGTACTGGGGAATGGTAGAGTGCCAACCCAATTATATCAGTTAATATACTATTCTAGGTGTTGTAGTTTATCTCATCATGGTCTGGATTTTTATTTTTGTTTTTTAGGGGATAGCAACATGAACAAGAAGGAGGTACCTCAACAAAAAAATCTAGGAGAGGAAGTTTCTATTGAAATTGTATTATCCAGTTCTGGAGATGAGGATCCCAAACAGGGCCAGTCCTGCAGAGATCTTCCAAGCTCCAAGAGGAGGAAGCGCAACCCTTCCCTTCTCCACAAGAATAACATGACTGACTTCAGAGATGCTGTCCATACTCAGGTTGAGACAGCATCAAGGAAACCTTACACATGCCCTGAGTGTGGGAAGAATTTCCGCTGGAGGGCAAACTTCATTAGGCATCTCAAGAGTCGCAAAGAAGAGAAGAAAGTTCATGAGTGTCCTGTCTGCCGGGAAACATTCACTGAGAGTGAGGAACTCAGAGAACACCGAGAGACCCATGAAACTAAGAAGCCCTATGTATGTGGTGAGTGTGGGAAAAGTTTCCGCCTTAGTTCCCATCTTGTCTCCCATAGCAGAATGCATTCCCAGGAAAAAGGGCCTGATCTAAGCAAGAAAGAGCAGCAAGGGTCATCATCTTCATCTAGTCCATCAGAAGAAATTACAACTCCTAGCATCTTATTTGGAGAGAAGAAGAAAGAGCAACCACATAAGTGTTGTTTTTGTGAAAAAATCTTTGAGCAACATGACCAATTGGTCCAGCACAGCAGCATTCATGCAAAAGATAAGTCTTTTAAATGTCGGTACTGTGTCAAAAGTTTCTTTAATAAGCATGATCTCATTCGACATCAGCGAGTACATATGAAAAGACGCTCTAAGCAAGCCCTGAACTCATACTAATTTCCTTTTTACCCCAATATGCTGGGGATGTTAGAGAAAAGCCTTATGTTACTAGGTCACTGTGATCTCACTGTTGTGACTTTGTTAATAGTTGTTATTGAATTGTACCACTTTGTGTGCTGAGTCTCACATCAACACAAATGTATTTCTTATCTATTCATTCTTTCTCTCTTTCTCTCTCTCTCTCTCTCTCACTCACACACACACACACACACACACACACACACACCCATATGATCATTCCTTTACTCTGCAACAGTGCCCATATAGCAATACAGTATTTAATAGGCATTAAAAAAAATGAGTAATACAGTCAATTAGCTTCTCCTCTTTCCCTCCATTAATGCCAAATAATTGTTCCTTTCTCTTATCCTCTTCCCTCCTATCACATCCCCTGCATTCTCATCACACTGATTTAGAAATGAAATCAATCCATTGCTTTAGTATCTTATAGATAAATTCAGATAAACCTACAGGAGCATTTCTTTCTTGCCCTGTGAACTTCTTTCTAGTTAGAAAGTGCATTTCATACCCATACTTGAGTTTCCTATAGTAATCACAGCTAGAAGAAGGTCAGTAAATATATGCTTTACTGACAGAACCAATATGAAGCTCAAGTCTCCTAAGCAAAGTGGAACAACTTGCACTAAACCCTACCATCCTTTGATGCTACTATCTTCCTGTCCAAAGCAAGTCAAGCAAATCCCCATGCTAAGACACTAAACAGTATCAGTTCCTTGCTGCTCTCTTCATCCCCTTATTCTTCGATATCATCAATGCAAATGGTAATTTGTCTTCCTCCCCAATCCCCAGTAGTTAACATACATACATAAATTACCTATAAGGAAATTTTGAGTCCCGAGCCCATTTTGTGGCTCTTCAAACCTATTGTGTCTCATGTGTGTTATGTTTTTTATCTTCTACTAGATATGTGCATTCTAAATTTCATGTAACCAGACTACTTTAACTTATATTTCCATCTGGAACACATTTCTTCTAATGCTCCACATATATGAAGTATTTTTTATTTGTTTATATTTTGCTTTAAAAAGCCACATTTTAATTTGAGTAGATCAATTCTTTTCTCCCATCCAAAAGTTATATTGAAGAGACATAAATATGGCACTCACCTATAAAGCAGAATCTTCTGAGTAAACTTATGAACTGGAGCTAATGGTCCAAGTATAAATCAGGAAGCCGAGCAAATTATACCTGCTTATAGCATTCAATGGTACAACTTGGTACGGCATAAGCTTAGGAACATTCAACTATATATATACAAGTAATAATTTGGAGCCTAAGACTCAACCCTCTAGGTACTTTGGGACCTTGAGCCAAGATATTCTTTTCCTAAGCCTACATTTCTTTAGAGAGAAAAATTCCATCCATACTTGAATGACCAGTGAAGTAGTAGATAAAACTCTTTTAAGGCATGGGGATGAGACTAAGCACAAAGGTGTTGCATATATGGGTATATGTAATTGTATATAGCTTATTAAGCCACACCTAAAATAATTTTTATGCTTTAGGAATGTTGGATGATATATTATTCTCAAGGGGTACTGCAAGGTTTGGAAGGTAGGAACATGTTCTCTCCATCCCCATATAATTTTCATATATACCTTATAATGCTGCAGGAGAGATATAAATATTTTGTATTTAAGTGGATTATCAGTTTATTTTTTTAATCCAAAGAGATTTCTTTTTGGCAAGTTTTATTAGGTTTAAAATAAATACTATTAATTAATGAATAAAACCAGACAGCATTATCTTCAATTAAGGTACAGTCCCCAGTTTATTAAAAAACAAGACCTTAAGATGATTAGAAAAGTGAAAGCAGCATGTCTTGGTTATTGAAGGAACTAAGACACGATAGAACCCAAATAACTAAATGCTTTCCAAGGTACTATCTTAAGGATAGAGGGACTAAAAATCATATTACCTCAGTCTGATTTTTTGAAGTGTTCCTGATTACTTTTTTCTGGTGTTTTCCCACTTATGCCCCTTGCTCTGGGTCAGAGAATTCCTTTTTCCAACAGGGGAATATACTCTGGAGAATAGGTCAAAGGTAAATGAAATAAGACTGATTATAGTATTTTTCCATACTTAGAAAAACAAAAGTAGCAGCACAAAGCAACTTTCCATATACTTTCCCAATATTTATTGAAAGTTAAAATTTACTGATCTCCAAACTCCCATTTTCTTCCAGGCTTTTATTGTTCTTGGGATTCTTATACTGAGCTCCATAGCCTCCAAGAATCTTTAAATAGTATAAGCTTTATTCCACTTCCAGGAATTAGTCTCCCTAATACTTCCCAATTAGGAAGGAAAAAAAATTGTCCCAAGGGACAGTTAAAGTGACTTTGTCAGTGGTGGCTTTGATTTATGCAATGGGCATAAGTGAAAACCTGACTTCTAATAGTGAAAACATGATTTGTACTACACATGTTAAGAATTTCCTGAATTGCTTTATTTATAAAAGTACAGGGAAAGGTTTACTCCAGGCTAATGGGAAATGCACTGGCTCTGGAATACTGGTTTCAGTTTGGACTTTGGCTAAGTCACTTGCCTGTTTCATTCTTTGTGTATATAGGCATTCTTGCTTTATCAACTGGGACAGTATGAAGATATAAATGAAATTATAGATATTAAAGTATTTCAATAAGTTAAACATTATTATGCACAATTTTTAGTATGTTGATGAAAATTCAGAGATTAAATCCCCTCCAACACACAATCTGCCTCATCCCTAATAAAGTTATAAATCTTTTTACCTCCCCTATAGTGGACTTTTCAGTTGAGTTAATTTTCTGAAGTGGGGGAGGAGGGGAAAGGGAATAGGATTGGGGGATATGGATCTGGTTGCCTCAGAAGGATTAAGAATTCCAGAACTGTCCCAGACTTTTTCAGTGGATAGATGGTGGCATTCCAAAGTATTTGGAATTACTTTCTCAAAATCAAGCAGGTTGTATGGATTATATTCAAAGAAATCAATCTTCAGCATCAAGATTAAGTGTTTGATTTTCTCTAGAGCCTAAGAGAACCTGGTTATATCATATTATATAATATATTGAATATTTAGAAATTTCATTTTGGGGGAGGTAAAAGGGGAGGGAAAGGAAGAAGAGTACAAGCATACAGAGTATGTGACTTCCAGTTCAAACATTTTTAACCTGTCATTCCAAATGAAACTCATAGAATTTTTTTCTAAAAGGTTAAAAATATTTTTTATATATGAATGTTTACTTTATAAAGTAACTAGAAAGACCAAGATGTAGCATTGAAAAATGATCTCTTCAAAGCCAACAAAAACACAGAAATCAGACTCAAACAGTCTATCCTGGGAAGTTTTCAGAACTTGCGTGGAGCAGATTTTAGAAATGTTCCATTGTGTCCTGTCTGATCCTCACAGAATCAAATTCTCTCATCATTGCCATCAGACAATAGTTGGCAATATTGCACTTGTTAAGGTCTTTGACAGTGTGGATATATGTAATGTCCAAGTTAGCTTTCTGGAGGTTTTCCAGACAGGACTTGGTCTCAGCAGGATAGTTACTACAAGGATTATCAGGAATAGAGTCTAAAGTCTTTATTGTCTTCTTCACAATCTGTTCACTCTGATTGTGTCCCCAATTCTCTCAGCCCTTAAAATACCCTATTACAATTTCATCATTACAGTATACTGAGTACGTGCCAACTGAAGTGATATACCATTACATCAAATTAGAATAATTATATCATGCTATACATATGTGAACTACAGAACCATTATCTCATCAATTCCATGAGTTAACACTTTGTAACTATCCTTGTTTCAAGTATATTTCTCCAGAGTTCGGGCCCTCTGTATCTCCTACTTTCTTTTGTTTTAGAACACAGGTAGTCACACCCTCCCTGACTTCGCAGGAAGAGAAGTGAAAACACCAAAAAAGAGGTAATCACACTCTCCCTGACTTCTCAGGGAGGTGAGAATACCAAACCAGATATTATTAGTAGGATTCCTCTGGACTGAAGGGTCTTACTTGAAACAGGTATAAAAATCTGTCAGCATGGGAGGTATTACACAAGCACATAGTAATATAACAATATGTAACAATATGAATCCACATAAGAAATTATACATGTTCATAAATCCTAGAAAGAGGGTATATAAATAACAATCACACATACATCTCCTTCAGCAGCCAAGAGATAGTCCAAAACCAATTGCCCATTACTTCATGAGTCAGGGAATCCAATGATTCCTGCAAGTTTTGAAGTCCTGCAACAGTCTCATCATGTGTCAGGGAATCCAATAATTCTTGCAGATTTTGAAGTCCTGTAGTAGTCTCATTAACAATTTTTATTGTTCATTAGCACACGTAGTCAGAGATGGAACCAACTGATGTTTCTTGGGTCTTTTCCTTTGTTTCAAGGGTCTTCTCTTTTTCTCTCCAATGGACAAGGCGAATACGGCTTTTTGGCAGCCATCTGATTCCTTCTCCATCTGTAGAGATACAAGCAAGCCCTCTCCCCCAAGCAGTTAACCTATCTGGTCCCTTCTATTCACCACTTTCTGGGTCTCTCCACATCTAAAGATAGTGGAGCTGCTTACTTTGGACACTGCCCTTCTGGTGGGTTATAAACCTGTCTGCTGGAGCCAGTGCATCTTTATCAAAAAATCAAAAAATTTATAATTTAAAGAGCTAAATTTGAAAGTTCTCTAGGGTTACCTGTGGCTCACCTTTTGTTTTTGGAGAAGAGTCTTGTTTCTGTTTCTCCTCTCTAATATTGCCTGTCCTTGAGAATTAAAAGGTATGCCAGTGGTGTGTAAAATCTGATACTTGCATAAAAGTGTGCAAAATGTTTAGATGTATATGCAGGTCCATTCTGTTTTTATTGCTTGTGGCACATCCGTAATTACAAAAGCTTGTATAAGGAATTCAGTAACCATTTAGGCTGTCTCTTTTGCTGCTGGGGGCTCTTCCCTAGAGGAGCGTAAGAATGTAGAAAGAAAAGCAAACTGTACACAGGCTTTTACTACGCTCCTAGCTTCCTCTTTTGTTATTCCAAATTGCAAATGTAAAGCTCAAGCAGCCTGATGATATTTAGAATAAGATTCTTGGGCTGCCTGAAATAAAGGAATATTGGCTAACATGGTAAGAAGGCATTTCTTTGCCTTTGAATTTCCATAAAAAATAGGACCTATGAGTTCACTGTGAGAGTGGGGACATGCAAGATATACTTCTTACCTTGACCCTTTCTTACTTGCTCTTGAGTTCCTTACAGAGCTGATATATATTAGAAGCTACAAATTTTATTTGGGCTGTGGCAATTCTTTGTACCACACCTACTGAGTAGGCCAAATCAGATATTATATTAACATCTCCTGGATAATAAGTAAGAGCTAGCATGATCTCATACAATTCATTCTGCTGAGTGGACTAAAAAGGAGTTCTAATTACTCTCTTTATAGTTAAACCACAAGAGTATACAGCACAAATGTAATGTTTGGATGCATCTGTAAAGATACTTGGTCCTTTAAAAAGAACTTTAGAAATCTTTTCTTCAAGAATCCACTGTCAGTTATGTAATAGGTTATCTTTAATGGGGACCCATGTGTAAAATTTGGAGCTGTGTCCAATAAAATTTGCCACTCTGGATCGTATCTCAGATAATTGTACTATTCACTCAATGACCTTTAATAAAATTCTAGCCACAAGCACTAGGTAAGGAGTAAGGCTTTGTTCTGGTTACACTGGGAGGTTCACCCATTCTATCGCACTGTGTCCTTGATGAAGGACTGCTGTGGGTGCCTCTTTCGTAGCAAAAACTGATATTTCCAAGGGTTTTTGAGTAACTTTTTCAACCACATTGGATAAAGCCAGTTCAACCTCTCTCAAAGCCTCTTGAGCTTCTTTTGTAAACTGGCATTGTGAGTTTAAAGCAGTGTCTCCCCTTAAAATGTCATATAATGGTTGTACTTGGTAGGTAGTTAAGCCTAAGACTGGATGCATCCATTGTATATCTATCAATTTCTGAAAGGCATTTGTTCTTAAAGAAACTTTTTGTACTGTAATCACCTTAGGATATACTTCATATCTTAAATATTGAAAAGAAGCATGTCTTTGAATTTTTTTCTGGAGCTATATGCAATTTGAAGTTCCTTAGTGTTCCTACGGTCTTTTGTAGATATGCTTCTAACATTTGCTCCTCAAGTGCATATCCTAAGATATCGTCCATGTAATGTAACAATATAACTTTTGGAAATGCTTTTCTTATAGGAGTAAGAGCAGCAGCAACATACAGTAGACACATAGTAGGGCTATTTTTCATTCCCTGTGACAAAACTAAAGTCTTTATTGTCCCCTTCACAGTCTGTTTATTCTGGCTGACTTGTGTCTCCAGTTCTCTCAGCCCTTAAATACCCTATTGTAGTTATATCATTATAGCATACTGAGTATGTGCCAACTGAAATGATTCTATCATTATATCATACTAAATATGTGAATTAGAGAATCATTATCTCATCAATTCCACTGACTTGATACCTTATTGTAAGTATCCTTATTTCAAGTATACTTCTCCGGAGTTCCAGCCCTCTACAGATAGCTTTTCTTCTCCCAGTAAAAAGCAAAATAAGATGGAACAGTGTGAAGGCAATGATGAAGAATGTGAAGCATTCATTCTTCAACCCACTGATGGGCTTACCTTTCCTCCTCTATAAAATGAGGGAGCTGAATTAAAAAGATAAAACATTGATCTAGGAAGCACTTCATAAGTATTAGTGATACAAATATAAGGATCATACACAGTTCCTCCACAAGAAACTTGCATGCCAGTAAGGGACAACAAACTTAAAATGTTTTATTATTATTATTTATTTTCAACAACACAATGATGTGAAAAAAACTATATTACCCATCCTCAAAAGAAAGGGGAAAAAATTGGTTAGTTTTCAAAACTCAATTGCTGTCTCTAAAAGAAAACAAATGAAGGATTTCATTCAGAAAACCACCAGTTTTCCACATCTACAAAGTCTGAAAAGGGATTAAAATATAGCTCGACTATCTGGGTGCTGGAACAATAGAAGGAGCTTCAAGAGAAGGTTGTAAAATACCCTGCTGCTGTAGATTGTCAGTGAGAAGTGACATCTGCCTGTCCTGAATAGTTTTCATAACTACTGGAGTTAAGGAGAAACAACTTAGTTATTTCAATGTCTAAGGGTCTGCATTTTTGTATGCCACTCAAATGCATCTACTGCACTGAATGATCACTAAGACTTGATTAGCTTTAGCAGGAACAGAAGAGAAATAAGTGTAATCTACACCACTGCCACAACCAAGAGAAAAATAATTTGTCTAAACTATTCCCAATCTGATCTGATTCAGATTTTGGAAACAGGGGGAGGGCTGGAGAGGACTTTTTATACTTATTTTTGACAATCCAGTATCCTCTATACCTTGAAAGCCATGCACTACTATCAAGATTTGATGGTTAAAATCTCTGTAGTGATCTGACACATTAGACTCAGACTTTTAATCTCTTGAAAATTTAAGTCTATGAATTGTGGCAGTGAGAAGAAAGTGGAAGGATGTTCACCAAAGGAAAGAAAAGCTAGCAGCAAGATGCCAGGATTTGCTCAAAACAGCTTTGTATTACCTTAAGTGTCAAAATTGAGAGAGGAGTACTCAGAGAAAAAACTCATTAAAAGGAATCTCAGAGACACAGGAAGATTCCATTCTATAGATAGATAGATAGATAGATAGATAGATAGATAGATAGATAGATAGATAGATAGATAGATAGATAGTTATAAGTATAGGTATATCAATTTAAAGATATTTAGGATAAGGATAAGGAATTTAAGGATAACAGCGACTCCAGTCCAAACAAATTATAAACAGAAAACTACGAGGCCACTGGGATTAATTTTGGGGAAGCCTGCAACTTGTGTAACATCAGAGGTATTTGTAATATAGACAGGAAGGGTAAAGAGTTCATCTGGTATGCAGAATAGAGATAAGAATTAATGATTCCTCTGAGATCATTAACGGGGCAAAACTAATGGGAAAAAAAGCAGAATTAAGTTTGTAGTTCCTACTTTGCAATAGTGGAGGTATATTTTACAAACAGGCCTTTTGCTAGAGTAAATATTGTGTTTGATGTGCAATGATGGTGCTATTAGCATAACTCAAGGGTTCTAAGCATTTTTACATAGAAAAATGACAATATTGAATAATGAATCAAGTCCTAAATTTGAAATCCAAAAGATAATGTTCAGATTCCAATTGAGTTATTAGTTGTGTGACCCTAGAAAAGACATTTAACTTTCTTTCCCTTAATTTTTTATCTGTAAAATAATAGTCTGGACCTGGTGACCTCTAAAGATTCTTTCAGCTCTAAATTTATAATCCTATGGCTATAAGGTCTTGGAAATCTGAAAACCTGTGTTGATTCTGTCACTAGTAATGTATAATCTTGAATGTCTCTGTCTCAGTTCCTTCATTTATGCAATAAGTATAAATGCTAATGTGTTCATCTCAAGATTAGGATCACATGAGTTAGTCATATATATGGGTCCACTGGTGAGGTTTCATAAATTACAGTTTAGGAGAGCAGGCACTGAGTAGCTTATATTTTCTCCCTGTCTTTTCTACTCCCTCCACATTTGTACAAATAGGAGAGCAAATGCAGAAAATTGAAGGAAATATAAGTAACAATGAAGGGAAAGTCATTCCTGTATTCTTTCAGGAAGAAGGGAGCCTGCAGAAGAATATGCAATGAAACAAAGCAAGGAAGGAAAAGCAGTATGAGAAAGTAGGAAGCCTTGTTTCATTGATGTGAGAGGGTATCACTGATGACTATTCTTAGAGATTTTCCAAGAAAGGAGATGAGGACCTTGCAATGGGTCTGCTCTGCAGGGATCTGGTGCTTAGACCATTCATATAGGAGTTCCTAGAAGGGTCTGGACTGAAAGATAAGATTTTGAGGTAAATGGGGGGGGGGGGGGAAGACCAAGGTAAGGGTAAAAGTCAATAATGCACTGAACCATCAAGTATATAAGAAGATTCCTAGCATGGAATAATATCCTCTTTATCACCTGAAGTAGCTAATATTTCTAAGACTTCAGCACATTATAAGAAATGAGGCTAGAAGGCAAGAACTTATAGAAACTGTTTAGAAAAGAGAACCCAAAATAAGTACCTTGAAAGTTTTAATTCCACAAGGAACATGTTGTCTTTTAAGAGCTCAAAGCATATAAGCCCTTTGATCTCAGAAGCAAAAGGAATGAGGCAGGAAACTCACAGAGTGTGAAAAGAACTCCAGTTTATTATGCCATATACCCTTGTTGATGTACATTTTTGCTAGCGTGGTCAGCGCGTGAACAGTAAGCAATCCCCAATCCATTCAGAGAAGCAGCTCATGGGCTTTGCATATGCATGGTATCTGCCAGTGGGAGGAAAGCCAGTTCAACAATTTAGCAATTCACTCACAGGCAAGAGGCCCTGTCAAAGCATCCCTGCTCATGAGCAACTAACTAGCTGTGACCCTCAGCTTACTCATTCCTATGATCACAAATCATTGCTCCTTGCTCAACAAGGGTGTTTCTTTCTTTCTTTCTTTCTTTCTTTCTTTCTTTCTTTCTTTCTTTCTTTCTTTCTTTCTTTCTTTCTTTCTTTCTTTCTTTCTTTCTTTCTTTTTTTTTTTAAGTTATTACAACTTTTTAGTGATAGAATACAGATAGAGCCTGGATAATTTTTTACAACATTATCCCTTGCACTCACTTCTGTTCAGACTTTTCCCCTCCCTCCCTCCACCCCCTCCCCCAGATGGCAAGCAGTCCTATACATGTTAAATATGTCACAATATATCCTAGATACAATATATGTGTGCAGAACCGAACAGTTCTCTTGTTGCACAGGAAGAATTGGATTCAGAAGATAAAAATAACCTGGGAAGAAATACAAAAATGCAAACAGTTTACATTCATTTCCCAGTTTTCTTTCTTTGGGTGTTCAACAAGGGTGTTTCTGCAACAAGGCAAAAAACTTATCGTGCACTAAAGGTGGAGGTGGCCTAGGTACTCTCTCTTGGCAGGGTCCAATAACTCAGCAGGAACACAACACAAAAAAGAACTAAGTACAAAGGTCACGAATCAGAGACCAGAAATCTCTACAAAAGGAAAACAAGAAAATGAGGAAAAGAAAAACATTTTTAAAGGTACACAAAATGAAAAATTTAAAACTAACAAAATAAAGTGAAAGAAGTGGAGTGGGTTTCTATCTACTTAAGGGAAAAGGGGGAAAAAGAAGGAAAGAACTAATTAGAAGCAAGAAAAGGGAACTAGCAAAACTCCAAAAACAAAGGAGGAATGAATTAGAAGCACTCAAGAATGAGAGGAAGATAGCTTGTGGAAATGGAGTCACTTTAAAATAGGTTGAGCTAAAATAACTGAAAGGACATAATACTGTGTTTATAGCAGAAGATGGGAAAATCCTAAATTGAGGGAAAACAAAGACAAATGGAGTAAATTATGAACCTAATTCCTAACTTTAAGCATGAATAAATTAAATAACACATGCATGGGGATATGTGAGGGGAGGCAAAAAAAAAAAAATCAATGCATTCAGAAAATATGTGGAGTGTTTAATAACTGTGAACTTTTCACTTCCGGGAAGAAGGGAAAAAATGTCAGCATAACTATATACTACTCAGAGGCATCTCTCTCACAAGAGATGATTCCTATTACTATTACTACCACTTTACTCTCTGTGAAAATACACCTAATCTCAGAACATTGAGAAGAAAAGATTCCTGTACAGGTATGATCCACAATATTTGATAACATTTCAGTTGCCTTAAATTTTGTCTCTTTAAAAACTGAATCATGTTTGAGAAAACTGATCTCCCATTTTGGTCATGTTCTATGAGAAATAAAAATAAATAGGCACAAAAAGAAATACATTCTTAACTGACCATAATGCAATAAAAAATAGTAATCTTATCAATCACAAAAAAAAACCTAAATGAAGACAACCAAATCTTATGTAATGAAAAAGTTAAAGAATAAATTGTAGGAAAAATTAATAATTATATGAATGAAAATACTAATGATGTAACAATATACCAAAATTTCTGGAATGTCACTAAGCAGTCCTCAGAAAAATCATATCCCTATGTGAACAAAATAGAAAATTAGCCAAAATCTAAACAAAATTTAAGTAAGCTAAAAATTAAAGGACAAATAAACTGGAAAAAAAATTACTAGAAATAATAGATAAAACTAAAAGCTGATTATTTTAAATGATATAATAATCCAGCATTTGATAAAGCAGAAAACATTTCTTAGGGGGGAAAATCCCATATTTGATAAAAAATTTTCTGGAAAAAATGGAAAACAGTGTGGTAGAAATTAGTTTTAGATCAACACCTTATACTTTATTCCATAATGCATTTTAAATAAATATACAGTCTTAAAAATTCAAACAAAAAAAATCTTATGAGAAACAGAACATATAAATCTCATAGCTATATGTAGAAAATATATTCATAACCAAGCAAGGGATTAATTCTAATACAAAATACAAAATTTATCATTTTGATTATCTTAAACCTTAAAGCTTCTGCACAAACAAAATTAATGTACTTAGGATGAAGAAAGAAACAGGAATAAGCAATTATATAAAGCATACTACATTCCACACATTGTGCTAAATACTTTTACAAATATCTCATTTAATTCTTATAATCCTGTGAGGTGGTTGAAATTATTATGCCCGTTTTGCAATTGAAGAAACGGAGGCAAAAAGAAGTTGAATGATTTGTCCAGGAACATATAGGTGGATAAGTATCTGAGATTAAATTTGAACTCATGCCTTCCTGACTCTAAGCCCAGAACTTTATCCACTGCATCACTGGCTGAGAAAGGAAGCAATTAAATTGGAGGTGGGAGGAGGGGAGTCTTTGTATCAAATTCTCTATTAAGAGTTTGGCATATATAAACAATGAACAATATGGACAATGACTGCAACAATATAAATCAAAAGGATGATGACATATTAAAAAAATCAAAACTGAATGTTACAAAATTAGAAAGAGTAACCATGACTCAAAAGAAGAGATATGAGAAGATATATTCTCCTCACCCCTTTGCAGATGAATGAGGTTAATAAGAGTTGCACATCATATATATTTTTCTTTTTTTCTTTTTTTTTTATTTTATAATAACTTTTTATTGACAGCACCCATGCCAGGGTAATTTTTTACATTATTCCTTGCACTCACTTCTATTCCGATTTTTCCCTTTCTTCCCTCCACCCTCTCCCCTAGATGGCAAGCAGTCCTATATATGTTAAATACATCATATATATTTTTAGAATTTTTAAATATTTTGATCAGTATTCTAAATTTTTCTCTTACTTCTTTTGTCTTAAAATAGTTTTTTACATGGTGTGGATCTGTGGGAAAGCAAGGGAAAGGGATATCAAGGAAAAAACTGTGATTATGGATATCAAAAATATATTTTGAAAAAACATTGATTACATTTCTATTATGGGTCAAACATATAAGCACTAAGGATATAAGGGAAGACAAGAACAAATCTTTAAACCAATTTATTCTTTCAAGCAGTTCACAATAAAATGGAGACAACCTGCAAGCAACTTTATACAGAATTAGTTAGCCTTTACTAAACTCTTTCTATGTTGTAAGTACTATGTTAAATTAAAATTGGTCTATGCTCTCAAGGAGCTCACAGCATAATTGGAGAAACAACATGCATGTACCAAAAATATATGCACAAAATAAACCAGAGATAATCAACAGAGAGAAGGCACTAGTATTAGGGGATGGGAAAAGTTTCTTATATAAAATGGGATATTAACTGAAAGATGAAGGAAGCTAGAAAACAGAGATGGGGAGGGAGAATGATCCAGTCATAGAGGACAGCCAATGAAAAAAGAATTAGGAAATGGAATTTTCTGTTCAAAGAATAGCAAGGATTATTGGATTGTTACTGAATTTAAAAATACATGGAAGGAAGGAAGATATAAGAAAGTAAGGCAGCTACATGGCTCAATGGATGTGGTGTTCTCTTCTTTAAAATAATATAATCGTTCTCTCTGGGAGCAGGTTTCTTGGGGAGGTTTTCTGGAGGCAGCCTTAGTTTTGGTTAAAAGTAATAATCACCTCAAATGCAGCCAGGTGTTAAAAGTTCAGATCTTTTATTGCTTCCTCCAAAATAGTCCAGTTAGTTTTCTTAGAGACCTGTCTCTCTGCTTGGTTCCAAGAGCTCCCTCCAAATATCTCCAAATCCAAAGGCTTGTCCTTCAGCCTCCAGCCAGCACAAAGGTGGAAAATGGAATTAATCTCTTGTCTCCTTGCCTGGGCAGCTTTCTGGAGAGCCTTTCAGACCAGCCTTGATCTCAGTGGGGGAAGTGCAGGAGCCCAGCCACCACAGTGGTGTGAGATGAAGTGAATGAATCTGGCTGTATCTCCGAGAGTGGGCTTGTGAGATCCGAGAGTGGGATTATGGGTTTCCTCTCAGAGTGCTCTCTGGCCCTAAGAGTTTCTTGCTTACATAAGCTCTCTAAAAGTATGAACACAGGCATTGTTTCTATCAGTTTCACTTAGTACCTTGTTTCTTCTAGCCCATAATATCTCCTTGTAAGATCAGATCAATCATACTGACCCATGCTAAATTAGATAATTTTTGTCTTTATCAACTCTGATGACTTAATACTTTGTAAGAATTCCAACAAATGGAGAGAGAATTGGGTCTGGACTCAAAAAGAACTGAGTTCAAATTCACATACTGCGTGACCTTGAACAAGTCACTGGAGAAGGAAATGGCCATCCACTCCAGTATCTTTGCCAAGAAAATTCCATAGACAACAATGTTGTCATGGGTTACAAAAAGCCAGATAAAACTTTTAAAAGTAGGAAAGTGTAATGGGCTGAGGCCTGAGTTGATGCACTGAGGTCCCAAGCACATGAGGCTAAATAGTAATTGGACCATACTCTATTAATATGTAAGCTTGGAGAAAGAAGGAGAGACTTGGAGAGACTTTTGGGATTGAAAGGTTGTTGCAATGGCAATCCCAAAAGTCTCTCCTCCCTTTCCTTTTCCACTCCCCTGCTTCCACCCACCAAAATCGTCATTTCCTATACAACACATCAGGACTTGCGCAAAGAGTGGGTGGGGGCCATTCTTTCTCCAAGCTTACATATTAATAGAGTATGGTCCAATTACTATTTAGCCTCATGTGCTTGGGACCTCAGTGCATCAACTCAGGCCTCAGCCCATTACAGGAAAGAACCAAATTTTATAAACAGAGGACTTTATATTTGGTTCTGGAAGTGCCACTGAGTCACTAGAGTTAATTAGAAGTGATGGGGATGTTTACACTACCAGATTAATTTGACAACTGAGTAGAGAATGGATTAGAATGTGAAGAGATATTTGTAGGATACAAAAATAAGTTGGAGAAGTGGCTTTTGTACTATAAAGGACAGAATCCAAATGGCTAGTAAGAAATAGATGTCCAATGTAAATAAGGAGATAGTAGCACCTAACTACTTTTTCATTTGTGGAGAATGAAATACCTTCTTGAGTCCTGAAAGGTCTGACAGATTCTTGAGCTACTATTAGTGACATTTGAAAGCATATGGAGAATGGGAGAAGCTATAGAAACTTAGAAGGAAAACTGTTTTTGTAAGAGTCAAAGGAGGAGTCAGGAACTGCACAATCAGGAAGTAAACAGAGGCACAGTAGCCTGAGATTCCCGGATGTGATTTCTGTGAATTGTGGTATTCTCTTCTTTAAAATATAATGGTTCTCTCTGAGCAGGTTTCTTGGGGAGGTTTTCTGGAGGCAGCCTTAGTTTCAGTTCAGAGTAATAATCACCCCAAACACAGCCAGGTGACAAAAGTTCAAACATTTATTTTCTCCTTCCAAAATAGCCCGGTTAGTTTTCCTTAGAGGCCTATCTTTCTGCTTGGTTCCAAGAGCTCTTGCAGTTGTCTTTTGCCTCTGCTTTCTTCAGCCTCCAGCCAGCACAAAGGTGGAAGATGGAATGAATCTGACTCCACCTCCGAGAGTGGGCTTGTGGGCTTCCTTCCAGAGTCCTCTGTATCTGTCCCAGAGTGCTCCCCTCTCAATCTTTTCAACTGAACTTCTGACTGAGCCTCTGTCAGCTTCTTATATATAATCTCTTAAAGGTTGACTCTTCCTCTGAGGGAGGGATTAAGGGAGGTGTGAATTCACAAAGTTGCAAAGTTAACTTTGTGAATCTCCCATACTTGTGAGCTCCAATGAGTACTTAAATACATTGGTGAGTTAGAGAATTTGTTAAGTACCATGCTAAATTAGGCAACTGACATCACTTTGTAAAGATTTGCTCTAATGTGTGAACCAATAAGCATTGTATCAATTCCATTGAGTTAACACTAGGATTCTAACATCTCCCTTGAGTTATCACCTTGTTTCAAGTTCTGGCTCATAACATGAATAATCAGGGACTGCCTTGTGGGTGGAAACTCTGGTGGCATTGAGATCTGTATCATTAAGGGAAGGTGACTTCTTCTCTGATTGGCTGTGTGTGACCTCATAGACCCTATTTAAGCTATGGGGACAAGGAAGTAGGTCTCTTTGACCAGGAGCTCATCAGGAGTTCACTAGGAGTCAGCTGAAGGTCAGCCAGGGGCAGGATGTGAACACATGAATAAAAGATCTTGAGTTTGTTTGCAACTGTTCTCCAGCGCTGGATCGTACATTTAAACCAATATTCCATGAAATGGTGGCCAAAGATCTCTGAAGACCTCAGACAGAGGTAAGCTTGGCAAAATTGGTTTAAGCACTGCAAAAGACAATGACTGGAGATTTCTCTGAGGACCTGGGAATTAGGAGAGACTGGCTACAGTGGTGAATGCTGAGTGAGCATTAGCAAGGGTATTCACAAGAGTAGTGAATGCCATTATGGCCATTCAGAAGTGGCACCAATGTGGGTGTATAATGCTGGAGAAACTGAGCAAGATAGAGATTAGAGAACAATTTAGTAATTTATTTAATAGAAAGATTTACTGGGACCAAATGGATCCATGGTTTGGTCCCAGGACTGAATGAGACTATTGTCTCAAAGAATCTAGCAGCGAATGTCAGATACAAAATTCTTTTATAGGATGACAAGAACAGTGACATAATGGGGGAGGTACCTGGATGGGGATGACTTAATAGGGGGAGGTACCTAGGATGAGGATGACATAATGGAGGCAGGCACCTAGGAAGACATAGTGGAAGGAGGTACTGGAGAGGCTCCTGATATTATAATGATGTCTAAAATGGATAAAGACCTTTATCCCATCAAACATTAAGAGGGAATGATTATAGCCTAAAGTCTATGATATAAGATCTTTATCCTAACATTAAGAGGGAATGATTATAATCAGAGGCAGAGTAACGGGATAGGACAATTAAGGAAACTGGGTCAGGACATTAAAAGGGAACTGTGGCACAATAGGTGCATTGTAAATTGCCAGACCCCCTTTAATAGGTAAGGTGCTATAGTTTCCCCACTGGGAAGGAAGGCAGTGAAGCAATATGGATCTAGGTATAAGTCTATCTATGATCAAACTCGAGGATACAGCTATTCATGTAGCTCAAGTAAATAAGTTAAAGAGCCAGATGGATGATCTTTTAACAAAGATCACCTCTGAAGAAGAGCAGGGAGCTTGCTTTCAAGCTCCAAGGTTTTACTCCCACGCCCATTAAATAGAGTTTAGCAAGGAAAAAAATCTAGAGATAATAGAGATGGTTGAGGGTATAGAGCAAAAAATACAAGAGTTAAAGGTTGAGTTAGAGATAAAACAAAAAATTACATTACAAAAATAGAAATTAATGTAAAAAATTACTTTAATGTGTAAAAAATTACACATTACATAAAAAAAGAGATAAAAGAATTATAGGCTGAATTACAGGCTGAGTTAGCGAAAGGACATAAAGTTAGGTTATAGCAGTTAGAACAGAAAGAACAAGAGTTCAGCCTACTGGCTACAACTGAGAAGGAAAAATAAGCTACTATATAGCAGTTAATAATGGAAGAATCAAATGAATACTGTGAGTTAAATAATCCCATAAATTTTAAAACTAGGGAAGAGTTTAACTTGAACAGTTAAACCAGGAAATATAAGGAAAAAAACAAGCAGAAAGTTGGTGAGCATACCATGTAGAAGTTAACCAGAGAAATACTCTTTAGTTTAGCATTTTTATTTATCTCATCTGCTACTGCCTTAAGGAATCTAAGGGGTGTAGTCATTTTCCTGAGAAAAGAACTACCCTTTTCCCCCGATAATAAGACCTATCCCGAAAATAAGCCCTCCCCCGAAAATAAGCCCTATTGAGATTGCTACTGTAGTGAAGGTGATCCCCTGCACTACACGCTACATTACCATCCCCTCTGTATGCACCGTCCCTCCCCCTTCCCCCCGGGTGAAATGCATGCCAAGCTCCAAGCTGCATCCAATCAGAGCTGCAACAGTGAGCGCGTCATCCTGTTCTTCCTTTTTTTTTTTAAATAACTTTTTATTGATAGAAGCCATACCAGGGTAATTTTTTACAGCATTATCCCTTGCATTCACTTCTGTTCCGATTTTTCCCCTCCCTCTCTCCACCCCCTCTCGCAGATGGCAAATAGTCCTTTACATGTTGAATAGGTTACAGTATATCCTAGATACAATATATGTGTGCAGAACTAAACAGTTTTCTTGTTGAACAGGGAGAATTGAATTCAGAAGGTATAAATAACCTGGGAAGAAAAACAAAATGCAAGCAGTTTATATTAATTTCCCACTATTCTTTCTTTGGGTGTAGCTGCTTCTGTCCATCTTTGATCTATTGAAACTGAATTAGCTCTCTTTATGGAAGAGATCCACTTCCATCAGAATACATCCTCAAACAGTATTGTTGTTGAGGTATATAATGATCTCCTGGTTCTGCTCATTTCACTCAGCATCAGTTCATGTAAGTCTCACCAGTCCTCTCTGTATTCATCCTGCTGGTCATTCCTTACAGAACAATAATATCCCATAACGTTCATATACCACAATTTACTCAACCATTCTCCAATTGATGGGCATCCATTCATTTTCCAGCTTCTAGCCACTACAAACAAGGCTGCCACAAACATTTTGGCACATACAGGTCCCTTTCCCTTCTTTAGTATCTCTTTGGGGTATAAGCCCAGTAGAAACACTGCTGGATCAAAGCATCCTGTTCTTCCCCAGTGATTTGCTTGCTGGCGCTATTGAGAGCAGTGCTGCGGAGGAGAGCTGAGGCAGGACAACATAAAAACCTGCTATGTGAGTGGGAGTGAGGGGGCATGATGGAGGATAAAAGAAGAACTCAGGGGGTATGATGGAGGATAAAAGAAGAATTCAGCCAGCACTCACCGTGCTAAAGAAATGAAGAACTTCCTTGCAGAGAGAAGAATAGATCAAGTAATGATTCCTGCAGGAATGACTGCCTGTCTCCAGACCCTTGATATTGCAATAAACAAGCCATTCAAGGACCATTTGCGCATGGAAGTCAATGACTACTTTGAAAATAGAATGGAAAGAAATCAGCGTGGAAACTTTGTGAAGCCCTGTCTGCAAGAAGTCGTGACTTGGGTGAAGAAGTCATGGGATAAAATTACTGACAGCTGTGTCGCCAAGGCACTACGAGCAGGTTACCTGGACAAGACATGTTCATTTAAAGAGAGCTATATTGCTGGACATGACAGATTGGGTCCACTTCTTCTGAAGGAAATAGAGGCGCAAGACATCCAGGATGGAATTCAAGGTATGGATACTTATGACAATGTTGTTGAAGAAGATGACATGATCATTATTGAATAAAGGTACTTTTTTTTGTTCACATTTACCTGTTTGTTAAAATTGCTGTCAATGTTCATTAAAATAAGCCCTCCCCTGAAAATAAGCCCTCTGGTGTTTTTCTGTCTAAAAAAATAATAAGACAGTATCTTCATGGGATTATGTGCCAGGCATTGTGTTAAATGCTTTGCAGATTGTAAGGTTCTTATTTGGTTTTCTGAAGGTCTGTGAGCAGCCTTCCTTTCAGTAGAGTAATCATCACAAGAATAGCCAGGTGTTAACAGTTCTCTTGTTGCACAGGGAGCATTGAATTCAGAAGGTAGAAATAACCCAGGAAGAAAAACATTTTACATTCATTTCCCAGTGTTCTTTCTTTGGGTATAGCTGCTTCTGTCCATCATTGATCAATTGAAACTGAGTTAGGTCTTTTTGTCAAAGAAATCCAGTTTGTTGCTTCCCTCCTAATCTTGTTTGCATTAGTTTTGTTTGTACAAAGACTTTTTAATTTGATGTAATCAAAATTTTCTATTTTGTGATCAGTAATGGTCTCTAGTTTATCTTTGATCACAAATTTCTTCCTCCTCCACAAGTCTGAGAGATAAACTATCCTATGTTCCTCTAATTTATTTATAATCTTGTTTTTTATGCCTAAATCATGGACCCATTTTGATCTTATCTTGGTTGTATGCTCTTTTTTATGGTGGGGATTGAGTAGGTGGAGGGTTGTGAGGACCATTCCAAGATAACAAAGGGTTTTGTAAAAACTTATTGTCTGATACTTTCTTCACTCACATAGCCATCACATTAATTGAAGCTTTTTCGAACTCTAACCTGGACCTATTTCAATAATCTTCTAAATTACCTTTGCTTCAATTTTCTCCTCTCTTTCCCTTCCCCACCTCCCCCATCCCAGTCCATCTTCCACTTAGTTGCCAAAGTGATTTTACTAAAGGCTAAATATGCTTATGTCATTCCTATGCTCAATAAATTCCAGTAGCTCCATATTACTTTAAGGTTCAAATATATCCTTTGTTAATCAAACCATAATCTGATCCCTTCCTATTTTCCAGTATTACATTTCTCCCCCCTTCTCCATATATTCTTTGATTCATTCATACTGGATTGCTTGCTTTTCGTCATAATGCTCCATCTCCCATTCCTGTAATTTTTCACTGGCTGTTCTTCCCTTCTCCCTGTACCTGAAATATTCTCCACTCCTCTGCCTTTTAAAATCCCTGATTTAAATAGCTCAATTGCTACTTTCTGCAGGAGGCATTTCCTAATCCCCTAATTGCTAGTATTTTATATACTCTGTGGGTATCTTTCATCTATTCTCTGTTCATTTCACCGCATAGCATGTCCTCCTGTAATATCCTGGTTAGCTTTCTAGAGATCTCAGGACTACTAGCTCTCTGGAGGCCTCCATTATGAGGAAAATTAGATCAAATAACTTTCTTAGTGTCATATCATTAATAAGTATGAGAATCAATATCGTAATCAGATTATCTACTTTAAAGTCTAGTACCCTTTCTCTAATAAATTTACACCATCTTTTCTCTAACAAAGAGCTTTGTAGGAAAGGTAGAAGCCTGTCTAGGGGATTCTAAATTAATAGATTATTCTAATAAATTCTATAAAATATTAACAAATTGTTTTTCCACTAGCACTTGAGTCAAGCAACAAATCAATTCACAGGGGAGAAAATCAATTAAAACATTATTTGACATTGTACTGACAAAAATATTTGTTTTATTTACTTATTTTTATCTTTGCATTTCAAATTCTAGTTTCTGAGTCACGTTATATGTCAGTAAAGAAAATTAATATCCACATGATTTTGTGCTCAATAATTTTGATTATTTTCTCTCAATTAATTGGTCATATAGCTACCCACAAAATTCAAGTGATTTTTGATTATTTGAGGTTAAAAAACAACAGTACTAATTATTTGAAGTGAATAAAGTCCATAAAATTTGTAGGAGTTTACTACTTTAGACAAGGCAGACAATATCATAGGAAATTATAAAGAGTTTTGATAAGTTTGATAAGGGTGATGGATTATTTCTTTTTTTTTGGGTAAATTTATTTATTTTTAATACATATTGCTTTATGAATTATGTTGGGAGAGGAAAATTAGAGCAAAAGGGAAAAACATGGGAGACATTTTAAAAAACAGAAAAAAAAATAGTGAGCACAGCATGAATTGCTTTACATTCAGTCTCTTTAATTCTTTTTCTGGATGCAGATGGCATTTTCTGTCCAAAGTCTACTGAGATTGCTTTGGATCACTGAACCACTGAGAAAAATAAAGTTTTTCATAGTTGATCATTGCACATTCTTGCTGTTATTGTTTATATTCCTGGTTCTGCTTGTTTCACTCAGCATCAAATCGTGTAAATCCTTTTATCTAGAATCAGCTTGTTCATCATTTTTAATAGAACAATAATATTTCATTACCACAACTTGTTTGGCTATTCCCTAATTGATGGGCATCTACTCATTTTCCAATTCTTTGCTATCACAAAAAAAGCTGCTACAAACATTTTTGCACATGAGTCCTTTTCTCTCCTTTATAATTTCCAGTAATGGCATAGCTCCAATCATTCTCCATAATGGTTGGATCATTTCACAACTCCAGGGTGGTGAATTATTTCAAGAATCATTTTTTCTCAATTCACTAATACAAGTTTGTTACTTCATAGAAGAAAGTATGATTAGAATTTCTGTGAACAAAATAGCCAATTGATTAAGCCAATTCAATTAATGAGCTTTTCCCATTCAATGTAGGGAGAAAAAGAAAAAAAAAATTGTTTTTACATAGAACCATTAGTCAATCCATCAGTTCCATCAAAAACCTGAACAATTTAATCAAACAAACAACTTTATCTCTCTTCTAGCTCTTCTAATTGTGACTGCAAGAATCAATAGACTCAGTGGTCATAAAAGTAATATTCTCATTTCATTTATCACTTTCTATGACCATTAGCAACTTTATTACTATGTGTCTCTAAAATTTTCCATAACTAAGAGAGACACAAATATAAATGCATCTGATGCATAGAGTATATGCATTTCTTTATCAACTAATATACTATCTACATTCAGTTAACTTTTATACCAAAATGGCATTATTATAACCATTGGTTTTGTAATTTAATTCTTACTTAATTTTTTTACTTCGTTACTACTGTGCACTGGTATTATTGTAAAAGAGCATGAAGCTGAGTGAGACATATTCAGGGAATGATGAAGAAAGAAAGAAAGAGAGAATCTCACAGTAAGAGCATTTCTAACCCAGTATCTAGAAACCAGATCTACATCTGATCTAATAAAATTCTCATCTCTGTCTCTGATTTTTATGAATACTTTATCTAATCATTCTAAAACTGGATATTGTATTGTATCTACAATGCTGACAAGGCAGGATCAATCATAGCACCATTATTGAGTTTGTAGTGGTGGGGCTTTCTGGGCAGCCTGAACACCAAGGAATCTTCTTACCATTTTCCTCTTTATCTATCTAGTGGCCCTATTGGGTGATGTCATCATTGTTATTGCTATCATTTAAAACAGCACCCTTCATTCTCCTCTATATCTTTTTCTGTTGGCACTGGGTATGGTGGATATTATCTGTATCTCTACCCTCATCCCAAAGATGCTGGAAAACATGCTGATATTGGGTAAGACCATTTCTTATGAGAGTTGGATGTCCCAGCTTTTCTTTTTCCTTTGATCTCTAGGAGCTGAAATGGTTCTTTTCACTGTGATGGCCTATGACTGCTATGTTGCTATCTGTTTCCCTTTGCATTATAGCATCATTATGAACTGCAATATGTGCATGACACTTCTCTGCAATTGTTATGGTCATAGCTACTGCCAATTCTTGGGTACATACAGGTCTCATCCTCAAGCTGACTTTCTGTGGCCCTAACACAATTGATCACTTTTTCTATGAAATCCTTCCATTACTTGTATTGTCCTATAGCCGTGTGAGGACAAATGAGGTTATGGTATTTATGGCTGATGTCGCCCTGGCCATGAGAGACTTCATCGTTACCTGCATCAACTATAGCTTCATCATTGCTGCCATCCTTCATATTCACACCACAGAAGGGAAAAAAAAGGCCTTCTCTGCATGCTCCTCCCATATCTTGGTGGTGTCCCTCTTCTATTCCCCTGTCATCTACACTTATATCTGTCCAACCTCCACTTTTACCTTTGAACGGAACAAGGTGGTGGCTGCACTGTACACTCTGGTGACTCCTACTCTCAACCCACTTGTCTATAGTTTCTGGAACAAGGAGAACCAAAGTAGGATCAAGAGAGTATTTTCTTTCTTGAATGTCATTAAGGAATGAGATTAGTCCTCCATTCCAGAATCTTGTAGTATTCTGCAGATTATATCTATTCTTCTAACTTCCTTTCTTTTCTCAAAGACAGATCTACTCAATACTTTCCTCTTCCCCCCACCCCCCAATTATTCTATTATCTTGATATCCGCAAGATAAACAAGAATCCTCCCTAAGGAAGGGAAAACACTTCTAGGTTTTCCCCCCACTATGTGGAGTTTATCTATAACTTTACATAGCCTTGACTATATCATTCTGTTTCTCAATAGGTGATATTTTGCTCTAGAGTCCACTAAACAAATACCACTAGATTTAATCTTGAACTGATTTAAAGTGAGTAAAACTTTGAAAGTTTGTTGATTTTGATATCTACAAACTAGACTTTATATATTTATTTTTCATGTAAAGGAGAGCAACTTAGTTACTGTCAAAAATCTTTGGGTTTATGGGTTTAAATTCACACGCTTTCCACTATCCTAATTTGTAATAAAGAGATGGGAAGAGCTATAGAAAATACATAAAACCTAAAAGAAGACCATTATTTCTCCTACTTATATACTCCTATTCCTTACCTTTCACATATAGACAAAAGAGGGAAAATCTGAATAGGTGCTGACTGTTAGGGTCAGAGGAGGAGCTACGCATGAGTGCAATCAGGAAGTACAAAGGCTTGAAGCCTGAGATCTCTGGATGTGGTTTTCTGTGACCAGCAGGGACTGCTTCATGAGTGGAAGCTCTGGTCACATTGAGATTGTGTCATCAATGGGAGGCATCTCCTTCTCTAACTGGCTGTGTGTGTGACCTTATAGACCCAATATAAAGAGTGGGGAGGAGGAAGTAGGGCTAAGGTAGGATGTGAAGACATGGAATAAAGATCTTAAGCTTGCATGTGGCTGTCCTTGGGTCCTCTGTCAAATGTAGAACCATTGCTTGGTGAGGCAGTGGCCAGAGATCTCTGAAGACCTCTGATTGAGGTAAAATTGGTAAGAAACACTGTGTGGAACAGTGGCCAGAGATTTTCCTGAAGGCTTGGGAATTAGGGGTGACTGGTAACAGCAACTGATGGGAGGAGTTACCATTGGCGGCCCAAACAGGGGAAGCACTATAAGTTATTAGACCCCGTAATTGGGAAGGTTTGGCAGCCCCCTATTGGGAAAGGAAGGCAGTAAAGCATTATGGGTCTAGGTATAAGTCTACCTATGACCAAGCCCAAAAGTACAGTTGTACATTCAGCTCAAGCATATGAGTTAGAAAATCGGATGGGTGATCATTTAACAAAAAACATGCCCAATGAAAAGCAGAAGGTTTGTCCTTTAGCGCCCAGGCATATATATATCCTTCATTAGCACATCTACTGGGGAATATGCCCTTAGATGAGCAAGATAGCAAAAATGAAAAGAATACATTAAGAATTGAACAACAGGAAATTTGCCTCCCATACCCATTAAATACAGTTCTTAAGAAGGGAGCAGATAAACATATTTAACATATATAGGACTGCTTGCCATTTAGGAGAGGGGATGGAGGGAGGGAGGGGAAAAATTGGAACAGAAGCGAGTGCAAGGGATAATGTTGTAAAACATTTACCCTGGCATGGGTTCTGTCAATAAAAAGTTATTATAAAATTAAAAAAATTAAATTAAATTAAATTAAATTAAAAAAAAAAAAAGAAGGGAGCAGTTAGAACAAAAGGTGCAGGAACTTCACCTGTGGCAGAGTTAGAGGACAAACCAAAGAGTACCTTAAAACAATTAGAACAAGAAGTGCAACAGCTCATCTAAAAACTGAGGCAGAGAACAAACAAGAGATTATTTCATAGCAGAGAGAACTAGAGATGTGAGAGCTAAGCCTACAGGCTGAGCTGGAGAAGAGACAAAAGATTACAAAGACCTGTTGCTTTTCCAGTAGAACACAGAAAAAGCCAACCCCCCCCCCCCTTCCTCCCTCCCCCCCCCCCCAAACACACACTCCCGCACAGTTTTACAGGAAGCTTTGATAAGGGCAGCTGCTAAGGGGAAGAATGTAATTCCATGGGATTCCAATTGGAGCCTCCAGACCTATCCAGTAGAGGATGACAGGGCCAGAGGTTGGATACATGTCCCGATCCCATTTAAAATGTTGAAGGAAGTAAAACAAGCTTGTGTTAATTATGGCCTGAATGCTCCTTATACCATACAAGTGTTATAGCTGTTATCAAGTAGGTATGCTCTCACCCTGAATCAGAATTTACTAAAACAGCTTGGAAGTCTGCTGTGGCCAATGATCATCAGGACCCAGAAGAGTCTGTGTTTGTAATTACTGGCACGGCTGCTATTTCACAACTCAGGCTCAGATTTTATATGATGTGACTGTATTTCTACCTATTGCACAATGCACTATACGGGCTTAGGAGAGAATAGACAAAGAGGGATTAGTACAGCAATATCTTACTTCAATAAAACAGGGCCCCTGAGAACCTATTCAAGATTATGTGTTCTGATTAAGAACAGCAGTTGACAGAGTTATAGGGAAAGATGGCACTTCTGACCTTTTCAGGCAATGGTTAAAAGAGGGAATGAACAAAGTGTGCAGCTGTATAGTAGCTGGACTTTCTAAAGAAGTTCCTATATCCAAGATTATAGACAAATGTTATGAAGCAGATTATGAGGCTGTTAATGCAGATGCAATGGCCTCAGCTATAGCCCAGAGAATCACACGGGATGAACAGGAAGGATGGAGGAAAGAAATGTGTCAGAAAAGGACATTTCCAAGCCCAATGCCAGAAGCAGCCACTAAGGAGCAGAAAATTCTTTTGCTTTGCTTGTGGCAAGATAGGACACATTGCAACATTTTATAGGACCAGAATGAGAGTCCAGGGAAATGGGCACAACGGTCCCACGAGGGCCTTGAATGCATACCTGATAGATCAGGAACCTTCACAAAGAGGAGTTACAGGGTTCAAAGAGACTTATCAAACCCTGATGAAGAATATGGACAGCACTTGGTGAATGCAGTTGAGGGTTTTGATATCAACCCATGGACCACTGCACATGTTGAAATACAACCCAAGGCTGGAGATAGATTAGAGGGTAAACTCCCTAAATAACCCATTCTTCTTCTGGATAGTTCCAATTCTTTGGGAATTTTTCTCTTCTTAATTAATATGTTAATTTTCCCTAATTATATGCAAAACCAATTTTTAATTTTTTTTTTTAAATTGTGATTTCCAAATTCCTTTCTATCCTCTTCTCTTCACTCACTGAAAAAACAAGAAATTTGATATAGGTTATACATGTGCAGTAATTCAAACTATCTTTCCATATCATGTTGTGAAAGAAAATACAGACAAAATTCCCTAAACAATCAAGTTAAAAAATTTTCATGTTTAGAGTTGCATTCAGACTCCATCATTTCTTTCTTTAGAGATGGATAATATTTTTTATTATAACATTTAAGGAATTTTTCTTGACATCCTTCATATGTTCCTTTTTGATTTCTACCTTTTACTCTGTTTTTGCCCTCTGGGACCAAACAGAACAAATCTAATTTAACAAATCTATTATACCCATATGATAACAATTTATATACTTGAAGACAGTCATGTCATTTGCCTCTCTAAGGATCAGTTTCTTCATCTGATAAATAAGCATAATACCATATATTTCAATGTGTTGTTTTAAGTTATAATGAGATAATGTGTGTAAAATACTTTCAAAATCTTAAAACACTATATTATAAATGTTATCTGTCTCCTCCCACTAAGATGGAAACTCTTTGATTTGGGGGTAAAGTGGAGAACTGTTTTTGTGTTTCTTTGGATCCCAGTATTTCTCATACTATCTGAAATATAGTTACATGTTTAATAATTGCTTGGATAGATTTAGAATTAGAAATTAGATTTAGAATTAGAAAGTTCTGGGGTAACACTGGAGTATTAGCATATTCTTGAAGCAATCTATAAAAAGCATATTGTACTTCCTGCAATGAGAAGGCATATCCATCATTACTTTCTTCCAACCATGGCCATAAAAATCATGTCAGAAGTGATGGTGAGGGTTCCTTCATTGGTTTCAGTCTTGGCATTGTTTTCAATAGTCCACTGTTATAATGTTCTTGTTTGGTTTTCAGGAGGTCTTGGGAGCAGCTTCATTTCAATTCAGTAATCACCACAAGAATAGCCGGGTATTAAAGTCCACATCCTTTATTATCTCCTTCACAATCTAGTTTCCTTGCCTGGGGCCCGAGCTAACTTTCTTAAAGGCCTTCCAGAGTCGGTTTCAGTAGAGAAGTGCAGGAGGCTAGGCCAGCCACCACGATGGTGTGAGATGAAGTGAATGAATTTGGCTCTTCTGAGTCTCTCCCCAGTCTCTGGCTCTCACTCTGGCTGAGTTTGTTGAAGCTTTATATGATCTATTTTGAGTATAAACCAATCATTATATCACTAGGAAACCATTATTAAGCTTAAATCAATCATACTGAACTTAGAGAACTATTAATCACTATGCTAAACTAGATAACCATTGTCTCATCAATTTCACTGAGTTAGCACCTTGTAAGAATCTTTGTTTCAAGTTCAGAGTTCTGGTCCATAACACATTGTAAATCTCAATTCTTTGCTAGCATTTTTCACTGGCCACACTGGAGAATTACAAGAGCTAGCTATTTGTTTTCCTAATTATATTTTACTGTTTGAAATCCTTGAAAATTTGCATAATTTTCTTAACTTTGTTTTTCTTCTGAGGGATATTTACACTTAATTTTTGAGTGACCAAGACTACTAGCCTTATGTAGGCTCTTCTTACCAGTAATTGAATGTTAATATTAGAATTCTACCATAGGGAAAAGTTTTTATTCCATTCATTCCAATTACTGTTTTTCTTGACCATGGTTTCAATTAGACTGGAACTAGCCTCTAATTTGTGACTAGCTAGAATCACACAAAATAGTCTAGAAGTAGGCAAGTCAGGATAGAAACAGAAATTTAATTTCAGAGTGAGGAAAATGAGATGTGCAGGCAGAAGCCCATTTCTTAAGAGGAAGACAATGCTGCAGATGCTGGGACCACTTTTATGCAGGTGAAGGGTTGGCCCACAACACAATCATTCCTAAATTTTGATATAATTCTCATGGTGAACATTTCTTGGGACTACACAAGTGTTATTGAGTTCCATGTGAACAATCATTGTCTCAAGTTTTGGGGGGTCATGGCCACCTTGGGATACAGAATCAGAGTTCTGTGATAACAATAGTACATGTCAGTGATAAGGAACAGGGATAGTAAGCATGTGATAGATGGCCCTAGGAAACAAGAGGATCTAAATCCCTCAGTAAATATTTGGTGTCCAAACAATAGACTTTGCCAGTGGGTAATATCATCTTGATGCAAAGGCTCACTGAAGAAAATAATTTCCTAAAAATTAGAATTGAGGGAAGATGGTAGAATAGGTGAGAAAATTCCAAGTGCTTCAGATTTCTTTCATAAATAAAACAAAATTGAACTTCATGGCTAAAAACAAATAAGACTCGAGGCAGAACAGGGATCTTTCTAGGACACCTGGAGGCCCCAGGATAGGGTATTTATGGGTGTGAAATATAAACACTTTCAGGCTAATGCCACTAAAATAGCAAAATGGGAGCCCTGGTTCTGAGTTCTGAAGTAGTCTCAATCTCAACCACAGGAACTTTCAGCTCCCCAAAAGTTGTGGGATCTAAGCCCAGGGAAAATTGAAGGAAGCTCTGCTGATAATAAATGCCAGATTTAGCTGTGCTCTTGAGACACTGATCTGGATGAGAAGGAATCAACACACAACTCACAAGTGCCAAAGCAGTGGGACAAGGTAGCTACTGGCTACACGCACTTACAGAAGGGTGGAGTTCTCAGTTTGGGGTTTCAGGTTACAGGGGAAAACTGAAATAAAGCCAGAGGCACCATATCCCACCACAGGACTAGAGATGCCTACACTATTATGTTCTTATTTTTAAAAAAAAATGATGAGGCAATGGAGAAAGAACTCAATCATAGAAAATTACTGGGAGGTTAGGGAAGACAGAGGTTCATATTCCAAGTAGGATACTGAAGTAAAAAAAAAGTCTTGTCCACTCCAAAGAGTAATGTTAAATAGTGATCTTCCCCAAAATAATTCATAGAAGAATTCAAAAAAGACTTTAAAATTAAATAAATGAAGAAAAACAAAAAAATCCAAGAAAAACAAGATTATGAAAAGAAAGTCAGCCAACTAGAAAAAGAGAGACAGCATATTAAAAAGGAAAATGACTCTTTGAAAATTAGTATTAGAATAAAAAAATACAACAGAATGTGAAATATAAGAAAAACAACAGATTTAGAGAACAGATCAAGAAGAGAAAATAAGAATGATTGAACTACTTGAAAGTTATGACCAAGAAAAGAACGTCAACACAATAATACAAGAAATAATTAAATTGTCCTGAAGCGACAGAAGAAGAGGGGAAAGCAGAAACAGAAAAAAAAAAAATAATCCACCAATCACCACCTCAAAGAGATCCTATAAGACACATATTTTTACAAAAATCTCAAAAATCCCAAATCAAAGAGAAAATTTTACAAGCAACAATAATAACAACCATTCAAATATGCTGTATCTAAAATAAGAATCAGATGGGATTCAACAGCAGCTACAATAAAAAACTACAGATCCTGGAATGCTATATGTTAACAAACAAAAGAACTAGGATTGTGGCCAAAAATATATATAGCAAAATTATTGTAATATTGAATAAAGAAAACGAACATTCAATTAATTGTTAGATTTTTAGGATTTTGTCTCAAACAAATCTGAATTCAATAAAAAATTAACATATAAGAGCCAACATCAAAGACCGAGTTCAAGGGACTCAATAATGAACAAGTGTTTATATTTTTATACATAAAAATGAAAACCATGTGTCTAAGATTGACATTAGTAATTGGGTAGTCCAAAAAAAAAAAAAAAAAAGACTGAAATAGAGCTGAGTATAATGTGACTCTAAAAAAGCAAAACCTTCTAGGAAGAAGTAAAATATAATAATTATGCTATTTGAATGAGATATAATAGTAAGGACCAGTACAAAGAAATTGAATGGGAGAAGAGGGCTGGTAATTCTGAAAATCTATTTGCATCTGGAATAGGTTTTCTATCTATATCCCTATCTATTTATCCCAAGAAAGGTATAGTACCCTCCAAAATCTATAAAAAATAAAGGTGGCAGAAATAGGGTAAGGTAAAATTTAGAAATGTGTGTGAATCAATGGGAGTGGAGTAAAGGGTGTAGATTAATGGGAAAGGGATAAAGAGGGAAGGAAATTGTGGGCGGAGAAGACAAGGGAGAGATCTATGATGGGGGTGGGGAGGGATGTTAAGTAATAGCAAGGCAAGTTAACAGGTAGAAATAAAATAGAAGAATTAGCAAGGATAGTAAATGAGAGAAACACATATGTAATAACAATGATCAGGAATAGAATTTATTAGGAAAAAATGGGGTTATTAATAACTGAACTTAGAAAAAGTCAAACTTTAAAAAGATTTAATTGAGAGAAATCTCATTATATGCCACACATATTAATATTATTTTAGATGTAAATGTATGTATGTGTATATGCATGTGTATATGTGTGTATGTGTATATATAACTGTATGAATGTGTACATGTACATATTATACATAAATATACTTGTGTTTAACTGCAGCCTGATTGGGGGAGGTGGGAAGGAAAAAAGCATACAGGAAAAAGTGAACAGCAGAAAACAGCAGAACAGCATGCAGACCTACAAGGAAACAAACAAAAAAGATGAACAGTTATGAATACAATGTATTCTATTATTATATATGCTTTCTTGAAATGAAAATTTATTGTTACTTATTTTGAATTTTCCCTAATATTCTGCAGGGCATGTGGAAATGTTTCTTTGGGTTGGTTTTTTTTTTTTTTTTTTTTTTTGCATTTAAGTTTTAAATAAATAAATAAGATAAAGAAAAAAATTAGAATTGAGAAAGTAGAAGCTAATGACCCCATAAAATATCAAAAAATGATAAAACAAAATTTTTTAAAACAGAAAAATTACTATTTCTCAATGAAAAACAACTGACCTAAAAAATTGATCCAAAAGAGACAGTTTAAGAATTATTGCACTAACAAGAGAACTGTTCAGTTCTGCACACATATATTGTATCTAGGATATAATGTGACATATTTAACATGTATAGGATTGCTTGCCATTTGGGGAGGGGGTGAAGAGAGGGAGGGGAAAAGTCGGAACAGAAGTAAGTGCAAGAGATAATGTTGTAAAAAAATTATTCAGGCATGGCTTTTGTCAATAAAAAGTAATTAAAAAAAAATAATTATTGCACCACTTGAAACCCATGATAAAAAAAAAATTGAACAACATGCTTCAAGAAATAATCAAGAAAAACTGCCCTGATATATTAGAACCAGAGGGCAAAATTAAAATTGAAAAAGTTCACCTGAAAGAGATTTCAAATTAAAATTTTCAGGAACATCATAGCAAAATTCCAGAGCTCACAGATCAAGGAAAAAGTATCATAAGCAACAAAGAAAAAACAATAGCATATTGTGAAGCTACAATCATAATTGCCACAGAATTTGGCAATTTCCATATTTAAGAGCTGGAAGATGATGGAATTAGAATTACAAACAAGCACCATCTACCCAATAAAATTAAATGTATTTGCACAGACGGGGAATAAATATTTAAGAAAATAGAGGACTTTTAAGCAAGTCCTAATTAGATCATTAATTAATTAATTTATGAATAATAATTAAGTTAAAATTAACTAATTAGAGACCAGAGTTGAATAAAAAATTTGATCTCCAAATACAAGACCCAAGGGAAACATAAAAAGGCAAAAAAGAAAGAGAAATTTTTATTCTCAACATATAAAGATCGTTTTCAACATTTGTGTTTGGAAATTGTTGTAACAGCAGCAGTAACTTCAGGACCTCTCAATCCACTGGTTAGAAAAAGATTTACTGACAATCCCCATGGATTTCACCCTCTGGGTGAAGGACTAGGAGATATTTGATATGTTTCCCATACACAGTTGTAGGATAGAGTGGAGCAGTGTCAGCTTCAGTGAAATAAGCAGCCTCTTGCAGTTATAGGGCAAAGAGGAATTCTATCCCTTGCAACTGCAGGGAAGCAAAGATCCTTCTTGAGTAAAGACCAGAGCAGAGACCAGGAGAGTAGTGACCAAACCTCTTCCCAGAACACATCACCATGGAAGTATAAAAAAATAGTACCTTAAAACTTACAATTGACCACATTGAAGCTAATAAATTTATGAAAAACCAAGAAACAACAAAAAAAGAAAACAAATGTAAAATATCTTTTTGAAAAAACAACTGATGTGGAAAATAGGTCCAAGAGATAATTTAAAAATTATTTGAAAGTCATGATCATCTTTCAAGAAGTTATCAAGGAAACCTGCCCTGTTACTATGGAATCAGAAAATAAAATAGAAATTAAAAGAATCCACTCATCATCTCATGAAAAATATCCCAAAATGAAAAACTCCCAAGAATGTTATAGCTAAATTACAGAGTTCCTAGGTCAATGAGCTGCCAGGAAGAAACAATTCAAGTATTATGGAACCACAGTCCAGATAACACAAGATTTAGCAGCTTCTACATTAAAGAATTAAAAGGTTTGTACATGATATTCCTGAGAACAATGTAGCTACAACTAAAACCAAGAATCATTACCCAGGAAAACTAAGTATAATCCTTTCAGAGGAAAAAGTGGTCATTCAATGAAATAAGCATTTTCAAGCATTCATGATGTCCAAAGGACCAAAGTTGAATGGAAAATTTGATTTTCAAATACAGAACTCTGGAGAAGCTAAAGAAGTAATCAGGAAAATAATATAATCAGGGACGTAATAAGGTTTATTGTTTACATTCCTACATGGGATAATGATATTTGTAATGCAGAACTTTCTCATTATTATGAGTTAGAAGGAAGCAAATATTAGACAAAGGCATAGGTCTGAGTTGAATATGAAGGGACAATATCTAAAACTATAAAGATAAGGGGTAAAATAGAAATGTACTGGGAGAAAGAAAAATGGGGAGGCAGAATGAGATAACTTATATCTTTTTACAGTGGAGAGGAAGTAAGGCAAGAAAAAGCTTTTACAGTGGAGAGGAAGTAAGGGAGAGTGAATGAACCTTACTCTGATCAGAATTTGTTCCAAGAGGGATTAACATACTAACTCAATTGTTTATAGAAATCTATCTTACCCTACAGGGAAGTAGAAGATGTGGCTGAGAAGGCAGATTGGGGGAAAGAGTAGCCAGGAGCAAAACACTTGAGGAAAGACAGTGTGAAAGGAGAGAAAGAGAATAGAATAAATGTAATGGAGAAAAGATGGAGGAAAATAGAGTTAGGAAAAGTAATAATTGTGAAAAAAAATTTTTGAAGCCAGTTTCTCTGATAAAGGCCTCATTTCTCAAACATATAGAGAATTGAGTTAGATTTAAAAAAAAAAAAAAAAAAAGCCGTTCCCCAATTGATGAATGATCAGAAGATACGAACAGTTTTCAAATAAAGTCATCAAAGCTATCTATAATTATTCGAAAGAAGGTTCTTACTCCTTACTGACTGGAGAAAAGCAAATTAAATTCTGATATATTACCTCATAACTATTAGTCTGGCTAATAAGACAAAAAAGGGAAATGACAAATGGTAGTGGGGATATGGGGAAATGAGACATTAGCACATTGTTGATGAAGTTATGGACAGATTCAAACATTCTATAGAGTAATTTGGACTTATACTTAAAGGGCTATAAAACCATACATATCCTTTGATCTAGCAATACCACTAGTAGGTCTGTATCCCAAAAGTGGGGCTAAAAAGAAGGAAAAGGATCTATGAATAAAAATATTTATAGCACCTCCTTTCTGGAAGCAAAGAATTGAGAATTGAAGCTATGCCTATCAATTAGGTAATGGTTAAACAAATTGTGGTATGTGACTATGATGAAATAATATTGTGCTATAAAAAATGATGAGCAGGATACTCTCAAAAAAACCTAGAAAGACTTCCATGAACTGATGCAAAGTCAAATGTGCCAGTTACAAAGTAATAGCAATTTTGTCAGATAATCAACTGTGAATAACTGAGCTATTCTCAGCAACACAATAATCTAAGCCAACTCTCAAGAAATTGTGATTTAAAAAATGCTGTCCATCTCCAGGAAAAGAAGTGATGATATTTGAATACAATTGGAGTATGCTTTTTTCAAACTTTTTTTCCCCCAAGTTGGTTTTTTTTTTTTTTTTTTTTTTTTTTTTTAGCATTTTCTTTTTATGGAAATGTTTTTCATGAGTACACATGTATAATACACAGAAAATTATTTGCTTTCTTAATAGAGGAGTTGAAAAGGGAGGAAGGGAGAGAATTTGGAACTCAAAGGTTTTTTTGTAGCTTTTTATTTACAAAACATTGACCCTTGCAAAATCTTCTGTTCCAAATTTTCCCCTCCTTATATCCCCAACCCTTCCTCTAGAAGGCAGGTAGTCCAATACATATTAAATATTTTAAAATATATGTTAAATCCAACATATGTATACATATTTGTACAATTATCTTGCTGCACAAGAAAAATCAGATCTAGGGGGAAAAAAAACCTGAGAAGGAAAACAAAAATGTAAGCAAACAATAACAGAAAGAGTGAAAATGTAATGTTGTGGTCCAACTCAGTTCCCATAGTCCTCCCTCTGTGTGTAGATGGCTCTCTTTATTACTGAACAATTGGAATTGATTTGAATCATCTCATTGTTGAAGAAAGCCACGTCCATCAGAATTGATCATCATGTAGTCTTCTTGTTGCAGTGTATAATGATCTCCTGGTTCTGCTCATTTCACTTAGCATCAATTCATGTAAGTCTCTCCAGGCCTCTGTGAAATGATCCTGTTGATCATTTCTTACAGAACAATAATATTCCATAATATTCATATAACATAATTCATTCAGCCATTCTTTAATTGATGTATATCCATTGAGTTTCCAGTTTCTAGCCACTACAAAAAGAGCTGCCACAAACATTTTTGCACATGTGGGTCCCTTTTTCTTCTTTAAGATCTCTTTGGGATATAAGCCCAGTAGTAACACTGCTGGGTCAAAGGGTATATACAGTTTGATAACTTTTTGAGCACAGTTCCAAACTGCTCTCCAGAATGGTTGGAATCGTTCACAGTTCCACCAACAATGTATCAGTGTCCCAGTTTTCCCACATCCCCTCCAACATTCGTCATTATCTTTTCCTTTCATCTTAGCCAATCTGACAGGTGTATAGTGGTATCTCAGAATTGTCTTAATTTGCATTTCTCTGATCAATAATGATTTGGAGCACCTTTTCATATGACTAGAAATAGTTTCAATTTCTTCATCTGAAAATTGTCTGGAACTGTGGAAGGAAGAAAGATGAAACTTTGGAACTCAGTTTTAAAAAATATTTTAAAAATGAAAAAATTAAACTGAATGTTGATTGTTTTCACACATAACTGGGGGAAAATAAAATACCAAATAAGAAAACAATTTTTAAAAAGAAAAGCGAATTAACAGCTTGATTTTTTGAGACACAAATGTGAATTTATCTGTCTCTTCTCATTTCCAAAATGATTTCCTCATTTGTACTTTTATGTTTGTTGTTTTTTAAGTTTCTGTTAAAATTGGCATATTTAGTTTATTAACTTTCTGCTTTTCTATTTTTACTTGTGTATGTTTTCAAAGATATAAATTTTGATCTCAAGACATTTTTACTGAATCTCAAGAATTTTGACTTATTTTTTCATCACTATCATACTTTTTTTTTTCATGTAATCACTAATTGTTTCTATGCCCAATTCAGTATTTATAATTTCATTATGAAGTCTGATTTGGAGGTTTAATCTTTCTGCTTCTGTAGGTTTACTGCAGTTTCTCTAATGGACACAAGGTCTATTTTTGTAAAGCTACCATATAGTTCTGAGGGATATATATATATATATATATATATATATATATATATATATAATATATATATATATTTATATGTATACACACACACACACACACACACACACACACACACATATATATTTAATATTGCCATTCAAAAGATCACCTAAATATTCAAGCAAAATCTTTCCCAGTAGCTTGTTGGTTGTTATATATACACACACACACATACACGTATATTTCTCTTTGCTTAGACTTAGATTTTTTCTGTTAGACACATGTAGCTCTAAGTGAATATCAATAATATTCTCTAGTTAATTTAGATACTATGTCATTTGATTAATATACATTTAATAACTTTTGGCAAGTATGTTATACTTATGGTTTTTCTTATCTATGAGTCAAATTAAATCCTACCATTCTCAAATTTTTGATTTTTGCTCATAAAGTTTTGCCTATGTATCCTTAAGCAAAATCTAATTACTCTCACAGTTTATTGATATAGTGAAATTCATGTTTTCTTATATCATTATTGCACCTTATTTTAAAAATCACCTGAAATGAAATATTTTTGTCATAATCTTTCATTTTAATTCTGTATTTATATTTATTATTATACTTCCTTCCCACCTTATTTGCAGCAGATTGTGGGATTTTGTTTTCTTATATGTAATATTCTCTTTAAAATGTAATCTTCTTTTGTTGAGATTTTCTTGGGGTCTTTGGAGGCAGCCTTCCTTTCAGTTCAGTAATCACCACAAGTACATCTAGGGGTTAAAGTCCAAACCTTTTATTGTCTCTTTCCAAGTCTTGTCTCCTTTCCTGTGGCCCAGTTAGCTTTCTTATAGTCCAGATCCTTTATTATCTCCTTCCTGGGGCTGGGCAGCTTTCTGGAGAGCCTTTCAGTCTGGCCTTGGTTCCGAGAGCTTGAGTTCTCACCTGCCTTCTCTGGTTTCTGAATCTCCTCGACCGAATCCTGGCTGAGTCTTCTGGCTTATTTTTTTAAATAAAAGTGTGAATCTTGTAGTATAGTACTTATTTAGTACTATAGTACTATACTTACTATAGTAAGTACTAAGGACATGTACTGAACTAGAGAACTGTTAAGCACCATGCTAAATTAGATAACTATTGTCTCTATCAATTCCACTGACTTAGCACCTTGTTTCAAGTTCTGGCCCATAACACTTATCCATTTTACTAACTATTATTTATTGAATTATTTTATCTACTCACATGTTTTAATTGTTAGGCTTGCATATGTTCTCCATTTTTGACATTGATTTCATCCTATTTCTTTAAAATATGGACTTTGCCACTATAGTTAATTTTTCTTGTTTTTTTAAGTGTTTTTTTTTTTTTAATAACTACAAACTCTCTGTACCCTTTTTTCAGCTAACTTGACCTATCCTTGTACCATGTTGCTTGAATCTATTTAATAGTTAATTTCTCATGCATTTGTTTTTTCTATCCCCACTTGTACTTCCCCTCTTATCTTTCCTTGTCAAGTTAAGCAAGTGATTTAAAATATTTTTTCTTTACTCACCTGAAATTTCTTATTTTAGATAACTTTTATTGTACCCTTTTCGAAAAGAAAAAAAATCTTCCTTTGCTTTGTTCTTTTATTCCCTTTCAATCTTCTCTAATTTTTTTTTTGTTGATTTATAAAGAGTTCCTTAACTTATTCCTTCTTTATTCTCTTTATGTCCCTCAAGAGGATTAAAGCTTCTGAAGAATCAGATATGAGCACCTTCTATTATTTCTATTTTGTTATCTTTATATATCTTGTCTTATACTCTCCTTTCCCCTCTGTGGGCTTTGTCTTATTCTTATTTATGAAGTAAGCAAGGTCAGATGGATATGATATTGTTATGTGATCAGAGTCTGATTGTGTGACTAAAATCAGGAGGACAGATCCTATCTTTGTGCCTTTATTGTGTTCCAACTTTCTTCTAAAAATATTTAATCTTGTATCTGGTGACAAGAAAATTCACATATTCATTCTTTTTGATTTGGTATGATGACTTTCTCAAAGAAAGTGATCTCCTAACATAAATTAAAAGATCTTAGTATGGGGGGAAATACTGTTTGACAAAAATTGTAGGGAAACTGAAATTTTCTGTCATAATTTTTATATGAACCATTTTATTTTCCTTTCTCTTTTTCAAATTATACTCTCTGCATAACATTAATTTAACAAGAAAAACAGTTCTTATCCATTTTAAAAATCAATTCAATGAGGTGTTTTTTTTGTTTTTGATTTCAATTTTATTATTCTTTTCTTTGATTTTCATAATTTCTACTTTGTGCTTAGTTGACAATTTTATATTTGTTGTTTTTAAAGGGTTTTAAAAAATTAATTACTGACTTCACTGATTTGTTCTTTCTTTTGCTAATGAAGTCATTTAAACATATGAAACTTCCCCACAAGAAGGTGCATTTAATAAGTTTTATTGTCATTTTCTTAGATTTAATTTTCTGCTATTTCTATAATTCATTTTTTTAACTAACAAGTTCTTTAGATTATGTTATTTAGCCTCTGGTTACTTTTTAATTCTTTGTTTAAGGATTGTTTAATATAATTTTTATTACATTTGGTCAGCAAATTATGTTTTTAGTATTTCTTGTTTTGGATCTTTTTGGAAAGGCTTCCCTTCCCACCAAAAATGATCAGTTTTAGTAAACATGTTCTTTACAAAAGAGAAATGTATAAATTTCTTTCCACCCCATTGAGTAATTACCAAAGATATATCATCTCTGATAATTCTCAAGATGTATTCAGATCTTTAATATCTTGTATATCTACATTTTTATAATAATAGCTTTTTATTTTTGAAAATAGGTATAAAGATAATTTTCAACATTCACTCCTGCAAAATCTTGTGTTCTAAATTTTTTTCCCTTCTTTCCCCCCTCTCCACTCTGCTAGACAGCAAGTAATCTATTATAGGTTAAATATATGCAAGTCTTCTAAACATGTTTCTGTATTTATCATGCTGTACAAGAAAAATCAGATCAAAAAGAAAAAATGAAAAATAAACAAACAAATAAGCAAGCAAGCAAGCAACAACAACAACAAAAGGTAAAAATATTATGTTGTGGTTCACATTCAGTCCTTATAGTCCTCTCTCTGGATGCAGATGGTTCTCTTCATTACTGGCACTGTCCTGAATCATCTCACCATTGAAAAGAGTCAAATCTTGTATCTACATTTTGGTTAGATTTGTCTAGTATAGAAGAGGTTAAATAAGGTTCCCTTGTATTAGAATTTTTATATATTTCTCCCTCCAATTAATTATTTATTTAGATGATATATGATTAGCTACATATTTATTAAGTATTGATGTTGATGTTTATTATATATAGTGCCTTTGGTCTCAATAGCTTTATCTAAAAACATGGCTGCTTTCCTTTTTTTTAAAATTCAAACAAAAGCTTTTCTTTAGCTCCTTACTTTTAAGTGTATTTCTTGTAAATAGCCTACTTGTCAGATTATGTTTTTTAGAGAGAAGTAGATAGAAAGATTAGAAACAGAGTTGATAGATAGATAGACCGACCAATAGATAGAAACCATGGAGCATGCAGTAAGTTCTTACTATAGGCAAATTTCATATGCTTTTATAAGCAAGTGCTAAAAATGCAAGAAGGTTACTTTGAAAATTGAGACAAGACATAAAGAAAAGATGGAAGGAAGAAATAAAGGTGCCTTTTTAATGGATGGATACAGAGCTAGTATGGAAATAGAGCAGAGGAAAGAGTGAACAAAATGGGCTCTCTTTTTATAAGACAGTCATAGGCATGCACTCACCCATCATAGAGTTAAGCCTCAAGATAGAATTATTCTTAGGGGTTCAGCAGACAGTGTGATGGCAGAGCTGATCAGAGAGAGTGAGCTAAAATGGGAGAGTATAGAGCAAAAGAGAGGGAATTTGCCTAATACTAACAATCCATAATTGAAAGTCTATTTCCCATCTGATGCAGCTAATATTTCTCCTTGGTGCCATTTCTGATCTCAAGTGTTTTACTTTTTTATTTCCTTTTAAGGTCTGTTTTGTAGAGGACTGAAATTCTGAATAGGTGTACTTGAATTTGCAGAGCACTTACGGCAAATTACCTATTCAATTTGAGACAATGGTTTTATTAGCATATATTTGGATCATGGCTCAACACCTTTGGTGCTTGCTGAATGTTTGGTAGTAAGATAATTGTAGGCAAGGATTGGAAGGTGGAGGGAAAGAAAGGAGAGTGACTTGGTGGTAGGATGAGGAGGAGAGAAGCAGGTGACTTGGGACTCCAGAATCCAGCATACATCTTTAGCAAGTCTCGTGGCAGCTTTCCTGCCTCCTTCACTTCTCCCTCTAAAACCAAGGACTTTAATTCATCCTGACTCTGGCTGAGCTTGAAGCCCTTCAGGGAGCTACCCCATACTCTACATTTGGCGCCCAACATGGACCAAGGATTCTAATATCACTGCAGAAGTCCCTGTGACCAGCAAACAGGGTGAGTATTAAAATCGACAAACAGGGAACTTACTTTAAGTACTAAAGTAGTAACTTTCATTTTCTAGCCAAAGCAGGGCAGATATTAGAAAAAGATTGTCTCCCACCCTGAGGGAGTGCTATAGAAAGCATACTTAGACTAATAAAAAGGCAAGGTTTGCTTGTAACTTGGGAGCAGATTGGTGGACTCTTGGAAACATTAGAATGCACATCCCCTTAGTACTTCAAGGAAGAAGAAAGAGAGGCAGATAATTGGAAACTAGTAGGAGATCAACTATGTGAATATTGCAATGACAAAAAAATCTTGATTCAATTTCTAAGGAAACATTCTATATATATACACAACATAATACAATTGGCCTTAAAGAACCCCAAAAATTCTAGAAAAAAGCTCTAAGGAGAACAGCCAAACAAGGAAGCCTGAGGAGAAAGAGGAAGAGAAGGGGGGTGGTACTGATAAAATAGTTGAAGGGCAATGGGGAACTTGAAGGGCATGGTGATTCTCATTCTCACAGCACACCTTCATCTCCACCTAGAGCAGGCTCTTGACCCTCCTCCATCGACTTCTCCTTCCTGGGTGGAGGGAGGAAGAGGAATAGGAGGGACAGTGATATCACCAGCACCTGCCTCCCCAACAATCACCCCCACCCCCAACCATGACTCAATTGTAAAAGACGCTACTTAAAGCTGTGGTGTTTTTCTTTTTTATATAAGATCATGGTTCTCTCTGGGAGAGAGCAGGTTTCTTGGGAAGGTTTTCTGGAGACAGTCTTAGTATCAGTTAAGAGTAAATAATCATCCAAAACACAGCCAGGTGATAAAAGTTCAGATCTTTTATTGCCTCCAATATAGCCTGGTTAGCTTAGAGACCTATCTCTCTGCTTGGTTCCAAGAGCTTCCTCCGAATATCTCCAAATCCAAAAGTTTGTTCTTCAGCCCAGCCAGCCAAATGGAAAATGGAATGGATCTCTCTTGCCTCAGAGAGAGGGCTTCTTGCTCTCAATTTCCCAGAGTGCTCTGCGTCTAATTCAGCTGAACTCCCTTCTGCCACCAGCCAACCAAATGGAAAATGGAATGAATCTCTCTCTCTCCTCGGAGAGAGGGCTTCTGGCTCTCTAACCCGAAGTAACTAACTCATCTGAAGCTAAGAGCCTCTTTATATATGGTTTCCCAAAGGTTGACTCCTCCTTCTGGAGGCACACCCAAGAGAGGTGTGAATTCACAAAGTTACAAAGTTTACTTTGTGAATCTCCCATACTTGTGAACTCCAATGAGTAAAGGTATGAACACAAGCATTGTATCAATTAGTTCTACTTAGTACCTTGTTTCAGGTTCTGGCCCAAAACATCAACTCTAATGAGTTAGCAATTTGTAAAGATTCCAACATAAAGCCAAAGAGGAAGAGCAGAACACAGCTGATTTGAGAATAGAAATGTAATCTGTGATTGAACAATTTAACTCTTCAGGTCAAGAAAGGAGAAGATACACTCCTTTTAATCTAGAAATTATCAAAGATCTGAAAAACTCTTGCATGCTTTATGGGACTATATCATCTTATGTTAAGATGTTATTACAGACTTTGATTTTATAAAATTTTAACCCCTAGTGATTGGAAATCTACAGCAATAACATGCTTAGAACCTGGAAAAAACTTGTTGTGGCTTTTTGAGTATAGCGAATTCTACAGGATACAAGGCCAATGAAATAGGCAACTTGGAGTTAATACACCAATCACTTGTGGCCAACTAACAGGTGTAGGTTCTTATGCAGACACTTCAGCACAAATTAATTACCCTTTGATAGCATATGAGCAAGTTGCTTCTGCTGCTATCAAAGCATAGGGTTATCTCCCAGGTAAACAAGACAGAGGAGAAGCCTTCATGAAAACAGCACAAGGTCCAAATGAACCCTTTGCTGATTTTGTGGGACATCTGTAGACAGCTTTCATATGAACTATTGGTGAAAATGCAGCAACAGAAATTATGATAAGGCAATTTGCTAAAGAAAATGCTAATGATATTTGTAAACACTTATACTAGGACTACACAAAGATGCTCTTTTAGAGAAGAGCCACAGTGGGCACAAATACCTTTTATATCCAGGCTAGGAGGCAGACTTCCCAAGATCCAAACATAGGAAGACAGGGTCCCCTTTGGCAAAGGAGTTCCAGAGAGACTCCTCAATGCTTTCAGTGTGGTAAAGTGGGACATTTGAAAACTCAATGTTGACATAAAGACAGAGTGAGAAAACAGGGTGGGAGAACAAGACCCCAAATCCCATGTCCAAAATGCAATCGAAGCTTCCATTAGGCATCAGAATGTAGACTGAATCAGTCTGGATTCAGTCTATGGGATGGGGGGCCCAGCCCTAGGGCCCAAAACAAAAAAATATTTGGGGCATGATGGCAGCTGATGCTACACCTAGAGAATCTTTAGAAGTTCAGTACTCAGACATGATCAATCAGCCAGGAAGCAACCTGATGGGAGAAATGGATTACAATTGGGGAGAATAGCGTTGTATGCAGCTGGGACAACTGAGATGCCCCCTGGAGAGGTGAAATCTGTTCCTTTCCAGCCTATGGATCCCTTGCCTCCAGGCACAGTAGGCTTGGCCAATTCACCTCCTGAGAGTACTTACAAAACAGTGTTCATCCATATACTGATGCAGGAAACTGGGGAATGTGTAGATAATATCCCGGTCACTAATATAGGTAGACAATGTGTGACTTATCAACCAGGAGAAGTAATAGCATCAGGTTTACTGATACAGACTTCTAATAGGCAATCTGGTATAACAGAATCCAGGAATATTCTGGGCAGCAGCTGTCCTATGCTACTATCTATATAAATGGCATACCATTAGAAGGATTGATAGACACAGGTGCAGATTGACAGTCATTAGAGGTGCCAGCTGGCCCAGTCACTGGCCAAAGACTTAAGGCAGACACCTATATGTCTGGTGTAGGAGGATCATTGGCAGCTGAAGTTAGTCCTACCTCTTTGAGATGGACATTTAAGGCCAAACAGGAGTTTCTACTCCTTTTATAGTTGAAACCCTCCTCTTCTCCTCCCTCTCTTCTCCCCCCCATCAATTTCTGGGGAAGAGACATTTTACCACAGTTAGGATTCCAAATGAGTACTTCAGTTTTTTAGGCAGGGCTGCTCTTGAAGGCCTGCCAACACTCTCACCTGTTCCTATTCAATGGAAACTGATACACCAGTGTGGATAGAACAGTGGCCCTTAGCTAGTGATAAAATTCAGTCCTTATTAGATAACATATAGGACCAACTTGACCAAAGACACTTACAATCTTCTCTAAGTCCTTGGAATTCCCCTGTATTTGTTGTAGAAAAGAAATCTGGAAAATGGAGGATGTTGACTGACTTAAGAAAAGAAAATGAACAGATGGAAACTATGGGAACTCTTCAGCCTGGACTTCCATTTCCTATTCAATTGCCTAGAGAATGGCCTCTTTGGGTTATAGACATTAAGGATTATTTCTATTCTATCCTTCTAGATAAGGAGGATATGAAAAGATTTGCCTTTTCAGTACCTAGCATTAATTTAGCTGAGCCTTATAAAAGATATGAATGGACAGTTTTGCCATAGGAAATGAAAAATAGCCCTACTATGTGTCAAATGTATGTGTCTGCTGCTCTTATTACAGTAAGAAAAGCATTTCCAAAAGTAATGTTATTACATAACATAGATGATATATTGGGATGTGCACCTGAAGAGCAAATGTTAGAAGCATGTCTATAAAAGACTAAGTAACTACAAGTTGCATATAGCTCCAGAAAAAATTCAAAGAAATGCTCCTTCTCAATATTTAGGCTATGAAGTTATACCCTAAGGTGCTTACAGTACAAAAAACTTCCCTTAAGACCTTAATGAAAGACCTTAAATGACTTTCAGAAATTGATGGGAAATATCCAATGGATGCATTCAGTGTTAGGCTTGACTCCTTATCAATTGCAACCATTATATGACATTTTAAGGGGAGACACTGCTTTAAACTCACCAGGCCAGCTTACAAAAGAAGCTCAAGAGACTTTAAGAGAAGTTGAACTGGCTTTATCCAATGTGGTTGAAAGAGTCACTCAAAAACTCTTGGAAATATCAGTTTTTGCTACAAAAGAGACACCCACAGCAGTCCTTCATCTTGGAGAATGATAGAGTGGGTGTGATAGAGTGGGTAAACCTCCCAGCATAACCAGAACAAAGCCTTACTCCTTACCCAGTGCTTGTGGTTAGAATTTTATTAAAGGTCATTAAGTGAGCAGTACAGTGATCTGGGATAAGACCTGACAAGACATACACCTTTCATACCAATGCACAAATTAATGGATGCTGTGAAACCATTCCAGAGTGGCAAATTTTATTGGCCACGGCTCCAAATTTTACACACGGGTCCCCATTAAAGATAACCTGACTATTACATAATTGGCAATGGATTCTTTTTTTTTTTTTTTTAATAACTTTTTATTGATAGAACGCATGCCAGGGTAATTTTTTACAGCATTATCCCTTGCATTCACTTCTGTTGTGATTTTTCCCCTCCCTCCCTCCACCCCTTCCCCCAGATGGCAAGCAGTTCTTTACATGTTGAATGGGTTACAGGATATCCTAGATACAATATATGTGTGCAGAACCGAACAGTTTTCTTGTTGCACAGGGAGAATTGAATTCAGAAGGTATAAATAACCTGGGAAGAAAAACAAAAATGCAAGCAGTTTATATTCATTTCCCAGTGTTCTTTCTCTGGGTGTAGCTGCTTCTGTCCATCTTTGATCATTTAAAGCTCTCTTTATCGAAGAGATCCACTTCCATCAGAATACATCCTCAAACAGTATCATTGTTGAGATATATAATGATCTCCTGGTTCTGCTCATTTCACTTAGCATCAGTTCATGTAAGTCTCGCCAGTCCTCTCTGTATTCATCCTGCTGGTCATTCCTTACAGAACAATAATATTCCATAACATTCATATACCACAATTTACTCAACCATTCTCTTGGCAATGGATTCTTGAAGAAAAGGTCTCTAAAGTTCCTTTTAAAGGACCAACTATCTTTACAGATGCATCCAAACATTACATTTGTGCTATACACTCTTGTGGCTGAACTATAAAGAGAGTAATTAGAACTCCTTTTTGGTCCACTCAGATGTTAATATAATATCTGATTTGGCCTATTCATTAGGTGTGGTACAAAGAATTGCCACAGCCCAAATAAAATTTGTAACTTCTAATATATATCAGCTCTTTAAGGAACTTCAAAAGGAAGTGAGAAAGCATCAAGGTAAGATTTATATCTTGCATGTCCCCACTCTCATAGTGGACTCATAGGTCCTATTTTTTATGGAAATTCAAAGGCAAAAATATACCTTCTTACCATGTTCGCCAATACTCTTTATTTCAGGCAGCCCAAGAATTTCATTCTAAATATCATCAGGCAATTTGGGATAACAAAAGAGGAAGCTAGGAGTGTAGTAAAAGCCTGTGTACAGCTTGCTTTCTTTTCTACATTCCTATGCTCCCTCCAGGGAAGAACCCTTGTGGTTTGAGACCCTATGAAATTTGGTAAATGGATGTAACCCATTATAAATCTTTTGCTTGTCTGTCTTTTATCCATGTTGTAGTAGACATCTTTTCAGGATTTTGCAATACCAGCAGCAAAAGAGATAGCCTGAGTTGTCATTGAATTTCTTATAAAAGCATTTACAATTATGGGTGTGCCACAAGCAATAAAAACAGATAATAGACCTGCATATACTTCTAAACATTTTGCACACTTTTGTGCACAATATACAATTTTACACAACACTGGCATACCCTTTAATTCTCTCTCTCTCTTTTTATTTTAATAGCCTTTTATTTACAAGTTATATGTATGGGTAACTTTACAGCACTGACAATTGCCAAATCTCTTGTTCCAATTTTTCCCCTCCTTTCCTCCACCCCCTCCCCCAGATGGCAGGATGATCACTAGATGTTAAATATATTAAAGTATAAATTAGATAACAATAAGCATACATGACCAAACCGTTATTTTGCTGTACAAAAAGAATTGGATTCTGAAATATTGTACAATTAGTCTGTGAAGGAAATAAAAAATGCAGGTGGACAAAAGTATAGGGATTGGGAATTCAATGTCGTGTTTCTTAGTCATTTCCCAGAGTTCTTTCGCTGGATGTAGCTGGTTCAGTTCATTACTGTTCCAGTGGAACTGATTTGGTTCATCTCATTGCTGAGGATGGCCAGGTCCATCAGAATTGGTCATCATATAGTATTGTTGTTGAAGTATATAATGATCTCCTGGCCCTGCTTGTTTCACTCAGCATCAGTTCAGGTAAGTCTCTCCAGGCCTTTCTGAAATTATCCTGTTGGTCATTTCTTACTGAACAATAATATTCCATATTATTCATATACCACAATTTATTCAGCCATTCTCCAACTGATGGGCATCCACTCAGTTTCCAGTTTCTGGCCACTACAAAGAGGGTTGCCACAAACATTTGTGCACATATAGATCCCTTTCCCTTCTTTATGATCTCTTTGGGATATAAGCCCAGTAGTAACACTGCTTAGTTTGCATAGTTTGATAACTTTTTGAGCATAGTTCCAAATTGCTCTTCAGAATGGTTGGATGTATTGTGATTCCCCCACAATGTATTAGTGTCCCTGTTTCTCCACATCTCCTCCAACATTCCGCATTATCTTTCCCTGTCATTCTAGCCAGTCTGACAGGTGTGTACCTTTAATTTTCAAGGACAGACAATAGCAGAGAGGTGAAACAGAAACATCAAGACACTCCTCCAAAAACAAAAGAAAGGGGGAGCCACAGGTAACCCTAGAGAACATCTAAATTTAGCTCTTTATACAATTAGCTTCTTGAATTTTGATAAAGATGCACTGGCTCAGGCAGACAGGTCTTATAACTGACCAGAAGGGCAGTATCCAATGTGAGCAGCTCCACTATCCTTAGATTATCACCAGGTGATGGGGAAAGATCCAGAAAGTAGTGAATGGAAGGGACCAAATAGGTTAACTGCTTGGGGGAGAGGGCTTGCTTGTATCTCTACAGATGGAGAAGGTATCAGATGGGTGCCAACGAGCTGTGTTCACCTTGTCCATCAGTGAAAGAGACGGAGTAGACGCTTGAAATGAAGAAGAAGACCCAAGAAGCATTGGGTGGTTCCATTGCTGATTGTGCCCACCAGTGAAAGATCCTGGCAGTTATGGCAATTGACTAGTGGACATCAAAAACTGCAGCACTTCAAAACCCTCAGGAACATTGGATTCCCTGAGACATGATAAAACTGTTGCAGGACTTCAAAATCTGCAGGAATCATCAGACTCCCTAACACATAATAAGATTGTTGCAGGACTTCAAAAACTTGCAGGGATCATTGGATTCCCTGACATGTAAAGTAATGGACAATAGATTGGTTTTGGACTATCTCTTGGTTGCTGAAGGAGGCATATGTGTGATTGTTATTTATGTACCATCCTTCTAGGACTTCTGGAAATCTTTTACAATACCATGTTGATTCATATTGTTTGTTATATCACTACTTGCATGTACAATTGATGTTTGTTACACCACATTGAGACTGTATTGGCTGTGGGGAGAGTCATTACTACTAGCCTGTGCTTTATTGCTATGTGCTTGTGTAATACCTCCCATGCTTATGGATTTGTGTATACCTGTTTCTAGTAAGACCCTTCAGCCCAGAAACTGGCTAACAATATCTGGCTTGACTCCCTACTTCCCTTTGGTGTTTTTCATCTTTCTTCTTGAGAAGTTCTTCTGACTCTCTCTCTCTGCCCTCCAATCTTAAGCACTCAAGGCTAATTACCTATTTGATATGAGACAATGGCTTTATTAGCATATATTTGGATCATGGCTCTTCTCACCTTTGGTACTTGCTGAATGTTCGGTAGTAAGATAATTGTAGGCAAGGATTGGAAGGTGAGGGGGAGAAAGGAGAGTGACTTGGCGATAGGATGAGGAGGAGAGAAGCGGGTGACTCAGGACTCCAGAATCCAGCATATATCTTTGGCAAGCCTCATGGCATCTTGCCTGCCTCCTTCACTTCTCACCCAAAGACCAAGGATTTTAATTTATCCTGACTCTGGCTGATCCTAAAGCCCTTCAAGGAGCTAGTCCATATAGCTAGTCTATACTCTACATTCTTTCATATTTTTTTTTCAAATATTTGTTTGTTTTGCTTATGACTATCCCCTTACCTCTTCTTTCTTTTTCTTGTTCCTCTTTCCTTTCAGTTCCCTTTTGAGTTTAATATATTTCTATACTGAAATGTATATATTATATTAGTTGTATATGTGTTCAATCTTCCTTTATCTATTTAAATGAAAGTGAGATTCATAGGATGCCAATGTCTTCACTCCTTCCTCTATGATTATATAATCTTCATTTTATGTATATCTATAGTATGATAATAATCTTCTTCTCTTTCTTCCCATGTATAGTCCTCTGTTCTTCTGATTTTTGTCTTTTGAAACATATAAAACTATCCCTATGCCCTCTGTCATTTTAAACTTTATGACTTTTAAAGACATTATGATTCTGAGAAGACATTTTTAGCCTCCCATTAATGTTTAAAATTTCATCTCTATATATCTCCTTCAAATTTCTCTCTCTCTCTCTCTCTCTCTCTCTCTCTCTCTCTCTCTCTCTCTCTCTCTCTCTCTATATATATATATTATATATATATATATATATATATATATATATATATATGTATGTGTACGTACTTTTCTGTGTTTTTCTTGGCACCTATATTTCCATTTCAAAATATCTACAAGTTCTGATTTTTTTATTAAAAATGCTCTGGAATTCCCAATTCAGAGTACATTTTTCCCCCTTGCAGGATTATATTTAGTTTTGTCAGATAAATTATAATGAATTATAAACTTTTATCTTTTTAGAATATCATTTCCAGGGTCATTTAATCTTTATATTAACTCTTTCCAAATCATAAGTGATCCTTCTTGGGCTTCTTGGCATTTAAATTCTTTGTTTTTGTCTGCTTATAGAATTATTTCTTTGACCTGAAAGTTCTGGATTTTGGCTATGACATTCTTGAAGGTTATCATTTTAGTGTTTCTTTCAGGAGATAGTACGTGGATTCTTTCTCTCTCTTTTTTTTTTTTTAAACTTTGCTTTCTGGTTCTAAGAAACTGATTAACTGATTAACTGATTAACTGGTTCTGGCCAGTTTTTATTTGTAATTATTTTTAAATATGATATCCAGACCTTTTTTGGTCATAATTTAAAATAGCATGTTTGTGGTGATTTTCTTCTTTTAGAATAATAGTTCTCTCTGGGAGAAAGCAGGTTTTTTGGGGGAGGTTTTCTGGAGGCAGCTTTAGTATCAGTTCAGACCAATAATTACCCCAAATGCAGCCAGCTGGTAAAAATGCAAATGTTTATTTTCTCCTTCCAAGTCTTGTCTCTTTCCTTGGACCGGGATAGCTAGATTCTTAGAGGCCTATCTTTCTGCTTGGTTCCAAGAGCTCCCTTCAAATGTCTCCAAATCCAAAGCTTTGTCCTTCAGCCCAGCCAGCACAAAGGTGAATCTGCCTTGCCTCTGAGAGAGGGCTTCTGGCTCTCAGTCTCCCAGAGTGCTCCTCTCCGACCCCAGTCAATGTTCCGAAGTAAAACTCCTCACTCAGAGAGGGCTTCTGGCTGAACTTAATGCTTCCCTCTCAATCTAAATTCAGCTGAACTCCCCACTCATAGCTTCTTCACTTTGCAAAACTTCCTTGACTGGCCCATTGAAGCTCTATTTATGCTCCTTCGAGAGAGAGGGATTGTGGGATGCGAAAGAGGGATTATGGGTTTCTTCCCAGAGTGCTCTCTGGCCCTAAGAGCTTCAAGGGAAGTGTGAATTCACAAAGTTACACAGTTAACTTTGTGAATCTCCCAAACGTGTGAACTCCAATGAGTAAAGGTGTAAACACAAGCACTGTATCAATTAGTTCTGCTTAGTACCTTGTTTCAGGTTCTGGCCCAAAACATCTCAACTCTAATGACTTAACAATTTGTAAAGATTCCAACACATGTTAATTCTTAAATTAGCTTTCCTTGACCTGTTTTCCATTTTTAAAATATATTCTTCAGTTTTTTTTTTAAATTTCTTTTTGTTTTGTTGAATTATTATTTTCTATTTGGCCCATTCTACATTTTTAAGACATTTTGTTCTTGGTGTTGTTTTCTCCTATCTCTTTTAAGATATTAATTCTCCTTATCAACTGTTCTTCCTGGTATTCCATTTTGTATTTCTTGTTTCTTTCATTTGTACACATTACCATAATCCTTGTGGCCAGGACATGTTTTTTCTCTTGTGACTTTATCTGCACTTGGGTGGGATCACCATTTTATTTGGGATTTAACTCCAGAGAATGTCCTAAATTAAGATTATTTCCTCATTAATTGTGTTTTTCCTTGGTTTGCATATCTCAGAAATCTCAGTATTTTGGCTAGAGAGGCTTATATTTAGACCAGGCTCCAAAGTTGAATGGCATAGACATGACCTACCTGATCCTTATTCTGATGGCAAACTCTACTGGACTTCTACTTCAATGTTCTTTAGGGATCTTCTGACATCTCCCTCTTAGGCTTTCCTTAGGGTCCTTTTTGCTTGCTGTTAAAATTGGGAGCTATCATAACTTCCAGACTCCTGCCATAATAGAATCTCAAATTGGTATTTATTTAGGTAATTTTTTCAGCCTCTGAACTCAGATTGCTAAAACTCAGGCAGACCCCATTAGGAGATCTGTATTAGTGCCCATCTAAAGTTCCTTGGGGACTGTTCCTTCCTTTTGGTCTCTTCCAACCAAGAACTTCAGTAAGGCTGGTCTTTTTCCCTCTTGTAGAGTAGTACCTAGTGGACTCTGTATTAAACCTACTTCTCCTCTCCATCCCATTTTTCTGTCTCAGTATCTCTTGCAGGATTCCATGGGTCCTTCTATGGATTCCAAGAATGGATAGAAGAATCTACTAGTGTTTCTTCTTATTCATTTTTAGACTGATGCAATCTTAACCCCATGAGATTGTCTATGGTAAATCTGGACTCTTTTTAATCCTAGCACATTGCCATCTTCCCAGCAAGGATACAATCAATATATGTGTTAACTTAATTTAGAATAATTGTGTTTTTCACAGAACTCTATTTTATCATCTTTTGCAACAGATGGCAAAAAGCTGCAATTATTTTTATGAGGACATTTTTGCAAATTATTATCACTGCAATACAAAATGAACAACTAGCTTACAAAATGATATTTCTTATTAATTTAGATTACACTGTAAATCAAACTCCTTTGTCTCCTTAAGGAGAAGCTTACATTTATTTGCAACATCCAACTATGTTCTGGTTGAGTTTTTTTAAAATAATAATTTAATAAGAATATCACACAAGTTTTTTGATTCCCTTAACTGCTAGTATGCTCACTTCCTTTCTAAAACTAAAACAAATAACAAAAAATAACAAAAACCAATCATGTATATTTATTGTATTTATTTTCTATATATTTTACATTTGCTTAATTAGGTAAATATTGCCTTTCTTGACAAAATGTATGTTACATACTCATCTTTGATCTCCGTACATAACACAGTAAATGGATTAAATGATAGCTTAATTCAGTCAATCAATTGAATTTAAAAATTGATACAATTCAGTTTCTTCATTTGTATTTTTACTTAGTGATCACTGGCTAAGGATTTCAGCAAGGATATATAATACCAATAGTAATGTTAAAGCATATGGCTGGTTTAGAAATGGTGATTCTCTTATCACTCTCTGCTCCTTTTTCATCATTCTGATATACAGATTGTATAACAAGAGAAATGACTAACTCTGAATAGAGAAGTGGCACAAGAATATGACATGAAGAACCATTCCTATATAGATATATAAATAAAAGATGTAAACAGTTTTCAAAAGCAAGAAATGCAAACTGACATAAAAATGCTCCAAAACATTAATAAGAGAAATGCATATTTACAACAACCTCTTATTCAGAAAACTTGCAAAGATGGAAATGGGTCAATGCTGGAAGATTATAGGAAATCAAATACACTAAAAGGTTATTAATAGAACTATTAATTAATTTGAAAAGCAGTTTTATATTAAACAAGAAAAATTGCTAAACCATTCATGCCCTTTGGCATGGCAATCCTGATACTGAGTACCTAGGGAGGTCAAATATGTGGGGGAAAGTGCTACATAGCAAACTGAAATTTTCCTAGCAGAGCTGATGTCATCCTCTACATTCTACTGAGAGAAAATATATGTATATGTGTAAATAAATACATAAAATAAGTTTAGTAATGCAAAATAACTTTAGAAGATAGAGGCACAACTAGAGAATTAGGAAGAATTAGGAAAGGCCTCTTAGAGAAACATAATATCTGACATGCTTTGAGAGAAACAGGGATTCTGGGAAATATGGGTAAAAAAACCAAGCATTCTAAATATGGGCATCAAAACATAGACACAGTATGTAAAGGGGAATGGTATGACAAAAAGCTAGAAAAATAGATAAGAATCAGACTGTGGAGAGAGAATTTCAAAGATAAGAGAGGGCTTTTTTATTTTATCCTTGAAGGAATATGGCACTAAGGAAAATTTCTAAATAGAGAACACAGCTAGTATTGTTTTTGCCCCATCATTTGCCCCAAACATTTTCTGGAGGATGATTTGGATAATAGTGGAGTATATTTAAAATAATATTAGGATTATCTTTTTAATATCATCCAAAATGAAAAACAGGTAAGTTTTGATAACTGAATTATTTTATCCTATGGATTATCAAAATTGATGTTACATGTTCAAATCATCTATTTTTTCTTAAACAAACCAGCTAAACTGCTTCATTGATATCAGTGAGAATATTTAGCCCAGATAGTTGTTTGACCAAATAATAAAATTTCTATAAATGATTTATAATAATAATTTCTAATTTATATATTTTAATTTATAATAATTTCTACAATAAATTTCTATAAAGCTTTCTACTTCATAAAGTGCTTTCCTTGCTTATATAACTGAGGTAGATGATAAAGATTTATTACTTTTACTCTCATTTTCTTCCACTCCCATTCCTCTCATATATCTGTAAAAGCCTAAAACTTTCTTTAAAGTTTTTTCTTTCATTACACAGTAAACATCTTTTCTTCCCCACATGGCCTTTTGGATTCGTTATTTTTCATACTGTTAGGCAAAGCTTCTTAGGAGACCCCAAAGACTTTATAGTTAGTCGCTCTCCTGAGAACAGGGATGGCAGAAGAAAATACATGTAATTACCTCCACTTAATAACTTTTTAATCAATAGATCAACAACACTTTTAATGAGTCCCCAAGGTATTTCAAGAGGACATGTTTCGACAGGCAAAGCTTAGTTGCTAATTTCTAAGGAAATATTTTTTGGCCAGGGGAAATTGCTAAATAAGAAAAACAAAGTTATTTCTGCTAACTTATGCATGTGTGCATATGTGTGTATGTGTGTGTGTGTGTGTGTGTGTGTGTGTGTGTGTACAATAATTAAATCTTGTCTCAGTCTCTATTATTCTACACTAGAGAGACCAAGAAGTTAAAAATCAAGCAAAGTCAAATTCTCTGGGTCCTATGAGAGAAATAATCTCTAAAGCTATCAACTTCGAATTTGAAAGGTGGCCACACTTTTGAAATTATATGATAGGATTCTGCTGATGAAATATTTACTATTGACAGGAAGGCTTTATTTTCATAAATCTAACCTAAACTCTTTTCTAATTTTTCTTGGGCAACAAAAATCATGTCCTCAGAATAAGTTTACCTAGAATTCCAAAAGCAAATAATTTGACCTAATTTAAAAGAAAAGAGTTGATCTCTGATTTCTTTTCACTGAATTTACTAGCATCAGTCATATGTACTTATATATAGTCTAACATATATAATTAGATCAGTTTTAAATAGAAAAAAAGCAAGTGGTATTTTTAGATACATAAACATGCTGACTGAACCAAATAATTATTTTAATACACTGTAAGCATTTAAAACAAAGTAAAGCTACACAGTTTGTCTATGACAATGATCTTGTCTTTATAGTTGGAGTAGACAATAGGCCCTAAACCAGGATCTCTCATGCCCTTCTGAAGTCTGATATTGGAGGATATTCTTTAAGTGCAGTCCTAAACAAGTGAATAAATTTTAATACTTTTATTCACTTTTTGCTATGTTATAGTGAAGACTTCATATTTTTAGCTTTGCTGGAGTACATTGGTGGTAAATGCACATACATCATTATTAAGTTCTAGCTATAGACCTTTCTAAATAAATGTAAATATTAAATATAAATAAAAAATCTCTTACATTTATATAGTAATTTAAGACTTACAGAGCACTTTATATCTACATTGTATTTGATCCTTTCAACGATTTTCTCTGATAGGGCAAGTATTATTTTCCCCTAGTTTACATATAAGAAAACTGAATCTCAGGCATGAGAAGTGACTCATCTAATACTATAGGCACAGTAAGTTTTAGAGCTAGGACTGGAATTCATGTATTTTTAACTCAAAAATTCAATTCACATTCCATAATTTTGGTCTCAGAAAGTATGACTTTGCATTTAGAACTCAAATTTTCTGTTAGTGAAAATGATTAATGTGGTTTGGAAGATGGATTTGGTGGAGGTAAGAGGTAATATAAAATGTAGGAATGATTTTTGTTTTAGCCAAACACATATGCCCCATAAATTATCTTTCTTTTCTTTCCTTTTTCTTTTCTTTTTTCTTTCTTGCTAAGGCATTTGAGGTTAGTGACTTCCCTAGGGTCACACAAATAGGAAGTGTTAAATATCTGAGGCCAGATTTGAACTCAGGTCCTCCTGACTTCAAGGCTAGTACTCTATCCACTGTACCATCTACCTGGCCCCAATAGATTTTTAGTAATACTAATTCTTTCTCATTTAGAAGAACTGCTAAATTGCCCATGGAATGTCATAAACTAAAGTATGATTTTCAATATCTAATAAACATATTCATTGAATTCAACATTTTATTGTAGACCATCTGTTCATTAAGACAGAGATATTGTCAATATATAATCCTTATGAATAAACTTCAGTAGGTAATACAGCTATTTAATGGAAAAAAACTAATCAGCATTTTTTTACTTGAAGTATTATTACAAAATCAACAAAATTGTTTTGTCTATCACACATACACACAGATTTATAGAATCTGTTACAAATGTTACAGAAAGTGAAAATTTCAAGGAGTTTAATTTTGTGGAGGACAGGGTCTATGTTATCATTTAATTGACTAATTTGACCTCTTATTTTATCACCCTAAAAACTGGCTTAATTAAAATAACTAGTTAATCCTATGAACAAAAAAAAACAATCTTGTATGAATGAATTTTTTGCAATATCCTCAAATAATCAAACCAGCAATTTTACTGTAGACATGAACTGATAGATAATGCATTCACTCTAAGTAAGACTAAAATCCTTAAAGATCATGCCTAGAATGGCTAGATTCTGAAAGAGATACCAAGTGTGAATAGATAAATAAAGTCTGACTTTATGAAACTTACAATAAAGGAATAGAATAATCATATCAACATATAAGATTATGTAGTAAATTTTAGGCTAAATTAATTGCTACTAGGAGGCCCCACTAAACTCTCAATAGATCAGTTTATAGAATGTCTGATCAGTCATATAGCTAAATTTTCCTCTATTTTGATAGAATTTTCCTCTATTTCCTCACAGTGAGAAAGTGACTAGTCAAACTAGTTTCTTTAATTTAATCATTAATGCTTACAAGCCTTTTACCAGTAAAACCAGACAATAGTTATCTCAACAAAAATGTCTTCTAGGACCTTGATGTTCAGGCCCAATCAGGAGTTAAGCATACATTCTGTGTGGAGGGTACCATTTGGCTTATTTAGTATTCCTCTAATTATCCTGGGTTGAAGTACAAATTCAGACAAGATTCTGGGAAACCAATTACCAGATATTTACTTGACCTACCCTCTGGCTCAACACTTTTTCTTCTGGTATTTGACAGGATAAATGGACTCTACATTCAATCATTACCAAGGAGGGAGAAAGTTCTCATCATTTAATCTTTCTTTTGTTTCTTTGTTGAGACTTACCATCATGAATTCAAGTTTTTTTCTTCTGTCAATTATTTCTTCTGGATATGGTTTAAATCCTGTTTCACAATTCTTATTTTTCTTTTAAGCCATTCAAAACATCTTACTTTGCTTCACTTTATTCTTGGAAATCCACAGGATCTCTTAGCCTTATCCATCTGTCATTGATTAATTTTTCTTTTTTTCTATTTAATAGAAGTCTGCATTGTTTTATGTGATCTAGAGATCATGTTCTCTTCTTTAAATAATATTTTCTCTTGATTTAATGTGCTTATACTCAAGGACTTTGAGTTTCCTTTTTCTTGAGATTTTTGGTATTTTCAATCTTTCTTCTTTCTTTCTCCTATTACACATTTAATAACTCTTTCTCCTTTAATGATCATTTCCAGGCCTTAGCCGGGGAACTTTTTCCCAGGCAGGGATATTCATGGTTTACAAGCTTCAATTTCTGTTCCTAATGATTCCCAAGAAGCAGAAATGGCCCGGCTATTTGCATGGTTTTGGTAGACCTAAGTATAAATCCATCTTCAGACACTTGCTAATTGTGTGGGTCTGGGCAAGTCACTTAAAATTCTGTTTGTGGCAGTTTCCTCAACCTTAAAATGAGTTTAATATCTCCCTCCCATGGTGGTTATGAGGAATAGATGAGAAAAAAATTTTAAACTATTTAGTAGAGCATCTGACATGTAGTAAACATTATATAAATGCTTATTCCATCCTCCCTGCCCATTTCCTCAGATTTTTTTTGCCACACACATATATTCTGCTTCAAATCCCTCTGTTCTTTCAGTTCTCTAGCTGACCACTCTATTGCGGTCCTGGAGCAAGGCAGGCAGCAAAGTGTTGCTAAGCAAATTCATCATGGGCTAGTGAATAGTCCTCTCTGCTGTTAGTTCATTGAACTGCTACTTCATTTGGATTGTCATAGAGACAACTGAAATTACTTTTGTGCAGATTTCTTTTGTCAAGAGATATGTGAGGTCGTAAAGATTGTTAAAATGTCTAGTTTTCCATCTTGTTGACCAAAAAGAATTAGTTTTTAACTATATTTTGGACTGTGTCTGCCTCCCTCCCTCTACATGCACACACATGGAAGTTAACTTATGACAACCCATTTCTGTTTTAAAGCTTAAACTATGTAAATCCTCAATTTCTTATTCTATTCATTTAAGAATTTCATATTTTTCAACTCTTTATATTTTTAAAAAATTCTTTTTTATGTTTTTAATTCTGCTATGATATAAGTTGGCATTTTTATCTTTTTTTAATTTAGCATTTTATTTTTCTCTGATTACATGAAAAACAATTTCCAACATTCATTTTTAAAATTTTGAGTTCCAAATTCTCTCCCTTCTTCCCTCCCCATACCCTCACTGAGAAGGCAATATATAGATTTCACATGTTCAGTATTGCAAAACATCTCCCTATTAGTCATGTTGCAAAAGAAAACAAAGATCAACCAAAAAACCCTCAAGAAGAATAAATTTTTAAAGTGTGCTTCCATTGGTATTCAGACACCCTCAGTTCTTTCATCATTCTTCATCACAAGTCCTTCAGAGCTTCCTTGGATCACTGTATTGCTGAGAATAGCTAATAATTCATAGTCAATCATTTCACAACATTGCTGCTATTTTGTAACTAGTGCATTTCACCTGGCATCAGCTCATGTAAATCCTTTCAGTATTCATGTAAATTATGTAAATCCTGAGAGCATCTTACTCATCATTTCTTATAGCAAAATTGGCTTTATTTCTAATAATTTTCCTTATTTTTAAATTTGCTATGAATGTTCCTGTTCGTTTTTGGTTTGGGTTTGGTGTTGGTTTGGCTTGGGAAAAAAATACTTCTCTTCTCTATTTTGTAGTATAAAATTAACTAATGATTTTTGTATTTTGCATTATTTATTTTATTTATTTATAGTTTTATTCATTCATTTGGTTTTCAATTTTATTTGTCTGTTCCTTGATTTTTTTTACTTTATTTTTGTATTTATTTAAGTTATTCATTTAGTGATTTCTAGAAGTTTTATGTTCCATGTTCAATTTAATTACCTCTTATTTCTCTCTTTTATGACTGCTTTGGCTGTGTTCTACCAATTGTCTTAACATTTTCATACATACATTCACACATATGTATACATATATATGTTTATATGCTATATATGTATTTTAGAGAGAGAATTGCTGAAATTCCTCTACCTGTTCAAAATCCTCAGAGTAATAGTAAGATTTTTATTTATTTACTTATTTTTAGTTAACTAATCACTTTTTTCTTTTCCTGGTTCAAGAACTTAGAAAGTCTGCCTTCCATGGTAATATGTGGATAAAGGTTAATTATGGCACCATAACAGTGAATAATATATTGACAAAGCTTTCTTTTCTCTATGCTAAACCATTTCAGTTCTCATTGACATTTCATATCATATTTTCACCTTATTTTCTATTCTCTGAATACACAGAACATCTGCATCTCTCAATGACCTTAAAAACTGGACACTCTATGCCAGGTAAATGCTGCTTATCAACACATTTTTATGGAGCAGTTAATATGGGAAGAGTTCTTTTGTAGATATGCAAATATGTAGATACCCTATGATACATAGCAGGATATTAAAAAAAAAAAAAACTAAAACATCTCAAATTAATATGAATATTTTTGGAATTTTATAAGTCATGGAAGACAGAAAAAACTCCCTAAGAAAAATATGTGTGAAGAGATGGATAAGGACTGTTTTTCAAACTTTTAAAAATGATGGTCACTATAATTAGAAGACTTCCAGCCTAATTAGGATATCTAGAAACATATTAAAATATATCAATCAATTTGCAATTATTGGATAATATAAGTACATATTTTATAATATCTTTAAAATATGCTTTATAATCTCTAAACAAGCATAAAAGAACCAGGAATTTTTATTTTTAATTTTTTATTGTCAGGAGTACAATAAAAAATAAAAATAATTCAGTATAAGAGAGGTGAAATATTTGATTGTGTAAGTAACTTGGTTTTTACTTCCTAATCACAGACTGAAATATAAAGGTAAATTTTCTTCCTTGTTTCCAAATTATTTCCAAAGAATTTTTATTTTTATATTGATGAATTCATGTATCATAAGTTAAAAGCTTTTCATATTCTTCCAACAAATATTTATTGTGTAATCAGTTTTATGTTGGTATATTTTATATATATTAAACTTTATGTTAATATATTTCATGTGTAACTCAAATCTCAGAAACCCAATCTCTGTATCTCCATATTCTAACTCATTTACACATCCAGATTCTCATTTGGGAATAATAGAATTTGGTACCTTTTTGTCCTCATAAAGGTCTCCCAAGACAATACTAGAATTAACTTATGCCTAATTCTCAGCAGATATAAAAATTGCCCTCAGTTCTCTTACAAACATGCAAGCTAATTATATAAATACATTTCTATGTATGCATGCATATGTATCTACATTTGACATTATTAAACATGTGTATATCAAATATAACATAGCCTTTATTTCACTAGACAGAAAATTGAAACTATAGAAAGGACTTCCTTGAAGAGCTTATAAACAATCAAGACAATTTCTCTCACAAGGATTTGAATCTGATAGACATTATGGAATTTGTATTTCAGAAGGATAGTGTTCTTTCTCAGACCCAAGAGACAATGATCATAATGATCTTTGAACCAGAAGATGGACTTCAATTGTATTCTTTAATTTTGGAAAAAGGAGGGAGGGGGAAGGAGAAGAACAACTAGAATGTGATAGGGCAAAGAGCAGACTAATGGCTGAAGTCTTAGATATCCAGACTACCTTTGAGAAAGCAAAATGAAATAGGATACAGACAGCTAATACGCTAGGGAGGGAACATTGGAAAGACAAAGGCATAACTTTTGCTAAATGAAACAAAGAAATTGAATAAAAGTTGCTTGCATAGAAATCATCATCATCATCACCAAAGTAGTGATACTTTGAGGAATGGGGTTATCTCCAAAAGGTTTATCCCTTCCACAAATTATACAATTTGCTAAGAAGCTCTGTTATATAATTGTTTCTTTTTTTTTTTTTTTTAAATCTAGGCTATTTTTTTTGTTTGTTTCATAGAAATATTAGGATTTTTATAACTAAGGAGTTTAGATAATTTATTTTGGCCTTTCTTTGTATTTCTAGCAGTAGACTTCCACAATATTTGCCACATAGTAGAACTTTAATAAATGCTTTTGTTAATTTGACTTATTAATAACTTTTTTGTTATGTAAATTCCCTAACCTAGTAGAGACTTCAGGGCCATCTTGTCTAAAATGTCATCAGCTATAGTTGAGTGTGGCTACTCAAGCGCATATAGTGACTAAAGGCAAAATTATATTATTTAACTGGGTTTGTGGGGAGGAGAAAATTCTGAGAAGATTTTCATTCCCCATTTTTCATTGAGAAGAGTGTAAAAGAGTGAATACTTACCTATGATTCCTTGCAATATTTGCTTATCTAGTGAAAATCTTAATGAAGAACATTAATTATTTTTTAAAGTTTTCTCTGCTTTTGAAATTTAAGTATTGTTTCAATTTTTATTTCATTTTAAAATAAAGTTGCTTTTATTGTTGCCCATGCATTTATTATACTTGCAGTATGACTTTTGATTTCTTCTAAATTTTCATTTTTCATTTTCACGAGTTGCTTCTTTTACAAATTGAATTTTTCTTTTTTAACTTATTGATTTTAACATTCTTTTCTTTTTAAATCTTTAATTCCAAATTCTCTCCATGCCTCCCACACTCTCCCTCAATTACTGAGAAAGCAAATAATATATCAGTTATATGTCTGAAATCATGCAAAAAATTTGCATATTACCTATATTGAAAAATAAGGTGAGAAAATTATACTTCAATTTATATTCTGAATTTACCAATTTTCCCTCCTTGGAGATGGGTAGTATTTTTTCATCATTAGTCTTTTGGAAGTGACTTGGAGCATTATATTGATAATAATAGCCAAGACTTTCATAGTTGATCATCATTAAAACACTGTTACTGGACAGAGTGATCTTCAGGCCTTCTTTCTTTACTTCGTCTCATTTCATATACATCCTTGTCATGTTTTTCTGAAACTACCCCCTTTGGGTTAGAACTCCATCAAAATCTTATGCCCAGATTTGTATATCATTACCCAACTGATGAGCATCTTCTCAATTTTCAATTCTTTCCCATTACAAAAAGAACTGCTATAAATATCTTTGTACATATAGATCTTTTTCCTTTTTCTTTAATCTAAGATACAGACCTTGAAGTAGTATTGTCAGGTCAAAGAATATGTACAATTTTATAGCTCTGTGGTCAAAGTCCCAAATTGTTCTCCAGAATTATTGATCTAGTTTACTACTCCACCAATAGTTTATTAGTTTATTTATTTTCCTTCATTCTCTCCAGCATTTGTCATTTCTGGTAGGTGTGAGGTGGCATCTCAGAGCTGTATTATTTTATATTTTTCTAGCCAATTGTAATTTAGAGCATATAAAAAAAATGATTATAGCGATCTTTGCTTTCTTCTTCTGAAAACTATCAATTCATATCCTTTGATATGAATTTGATTTCAACTGGAGAATGGCTCTTATTTTTATAAATTAAACTCAGTTCTATATTCAATATATATTTGATAAATTAGGGCTTTACCTGAGAAACTGGCTGTAGAAATTTTTGAAATTACTTACTTGTCTGTGGTACCTTTTGACAAAATGTAGTTTCTGTGATGATCTTTTTTGATTGATCTATTTTTGCTTTTGTTTTGTCTGAGAGCATGATTGTTACCCCTGCCTTTTTTGTTTCAGCTGAAGCATATTCTGTTGCAGTTCTTCATTTTAACTTTTTATGTATCTTTCTGTTTCATGTGTGTCTATATAAACAACATATTGTTTGATTCTGGTTTCTAAACCATTTTTGCTATTTGCCTCAATTTTATGAGTAAGTTCATCCCATTCAAATTCATAATAATGATTGTCTCCATCCCATTTTTTTTCTATTTCTTCTCTCCCTCTTTTGATCCTAACCCTCTTCAAAATTCTATTTTGCTTCTAACCACTGCCTCCCTTAAAATGCCCCTTCCTTTATCATCTCCGCCCTTTTGTCTTATCTCCTTCTCCTATTTCCCTACTGGATAAGGCAGATCACCATCCACAACTGAATGTAGATAAATAGGACAATGGTGTCCAAGTTTGAATGCTTGCTCATTCACCCTAAGCATGCATATCATGTATACTAAGTGAACAAGTAGAAAGGCTACCTTCCTTGTCCACTTCCCCTGAGGCATTAATAAGTGGGAATGGTGTTTTGATCTGTTTCATTTCTTTCAGTTACAAGTTTAAAAAGTACAGTCTCACACCAGCCCTGAAATCAGGATGACCTGAATTCAAATCTTGTTTCAGACACTTAACACTTTCTAGTTGTGTGACCCTGGGCAAGTCACTTAGCCCCAATTTCCTCAAGCCAAAAAAAAAAAAAAAAGTAGAGTCTTAGATCTGAGATTTTGAGCCATGGTGAATTTAGAGCCCAGAATTCCAGGCAAGAATTCTCAATTAGCCTAGCAGGAAAGGCCTAAAAATCTAGGATCCTAAGACACAATCCTGTGGGGGGGTGGGGGAGGGGGCCTTTGTAATTGGACTTTAATGGGACTATGTCATGTCAGGATTGAGTTAATCTGATAACTTAATCTTCCTTCTTTCCCCAGAGACTAAAGGAGTATAGGGAGAATTATGCCTCCAAGGTTTGAGGGGAAATGTAAAATTTGTGTATAAATGTATAAAACTTTTGAAGTATTTTTATTTTTTTGTAAAAGCTAATGTGTTAAGTGATTAAGTAGAATCAAGGAATACCTCTAAAACTGAGGGAATACAGTCAGTGGGAACCTTAAATAAATGACAAGGACTAGATACCCTAATGTCCCTTAAGAAACTAGACACTTGGGGTGGGGTGAAATGAAACATAACTGACCTTTAAATAGTAAGGCTCAGAAAATCACTTTTATATGTATATTATAATATATATATATAAAGAGGAAAGATTATCCTGAGTTAGAAATATTCTCAGGAAAAATCCCTCACTCTTCTGAGGAAGATTCTCTTGATATGTATGCAGTCAAGTATACAAAGAATTAATGGAACTGTGACAGTGACAAGATGTCACTGATAAAAAGTCATAAAGGCATTTTTTAAAAAGACCTGAAGAGGTATAAGATAAACCCTGGATCTATACCTTGAATTATTCTATAAACTTATACTATATGGTCTTAGTCAAATGATTTCAGTATTATTAATTGAAGTTGGCAAAATATTTAGCAAAAAGGGGAACTGCTGTAATAATTCCTGTGATAGGTGGTCAACTACTTGTCCAGACAAGTCGCAACAAAGGATAAATGGTGAACATGTAAACCTGATCAGAATAATCCAAATAGTTACTGGACTGTAAGTTTCATTTGCAGTATAGACTATATATACTATAATAGTATTGAAATGAATATTGACATGTATGAATTGATAGATCATATGGGATTTTTTTTTTTTTTAGCATATGGACAAATGCCCATGAGATAGCTTACATAACAACATTAAAATTAGATAGACTTATATATAATGTCTGGGCTAGCTCTCTGGAGGGCCTCAAGATCAATCAGAGTTAGGATCAAAGTCCTGGTCTGTAGGAGCAGAAGTGAAGGAGGCAGGCAAGCTGCCACTTGGCTTGCCAAAGATGAATCCTGGACTCTGGAGTCTGGATCCTGAAGTCTCTCTCCTGTTCTTCCTGCGACAGAGTGACTCTGACCTTTCTCCCTCAGCCCTCCAATGCTTGACTACAATTACCTCACCACCACACATTCAGCAAGTGCCAAACATCACCATCTCATCTAAATATATGTGTATAGAACCATCATCTCACATTGAGTAGGTAATTAGCCTTAATTGCTCTGCTATCTCAGATTCAAGTACACATTTTCAGAGTTTCAGCCCTCTACACGTATGTAAATGAAAACTTGTAGAGCTTTTGAAATAGAAATGCTTAGTATGAAACAAAAATTCTTAGGACATACAAGTTCTATGTATATACAAGTACAACTGGCCTGCTAAGGAAGGAGTTTGAGGTGTTGGTTTCACTATGTGAAACTATATATATGTAAATATAAATTTTCATTTGGTTAATTAAACATTTAATTAACTCACTCTGCCTTGCTCAAAGGTCTATGGAGATGATTCTTGCTTATGAGCCAATATTTGTTAAGGATGTTGGAGAAATATAGAAATTTTTGTGAAAAACTGGATGAAATTCTTCAAATTAAGTAATTTGATACATTATTGTCCATTTAAAAACAGGTGGTAGATATAAGGGAAAATCAGGAAAATATTTAGAAAAACATAGTTTGAGCTTTCAAAGTAAATGGTGATAATTTCAAATTTTAAAATTTAATGAATCAACAAAATGTCTATTTAAGCATTAAGCTAAGCACTGGAAGATCCAAATACCAAAAAATAAAGCTGTCCCTACCTTATAAAGGTATCCTCATAAAAAAAGCACGCATACACACACACACACACACACACACACACACACAAACTAAAAATTGCTCTAAGATTTTTGGGTCAGTGTGTGTGTGTGTGTGTGTGTGCGCACGCGCGCATGCGCACCTGTGTATATATGTGGTGGACATTTTGTTCTGGTGCTTCATAAGGATGGTGGATGAAGTTGGAGAGCAATTGATTGACACATCATTTTCAGGAACAAAAGGAATAAAAAAATCAGGAATAAAAGTGATCATTTGCTTAATATTCCTAGAGCAAAAGTAGGAAAATGATGGGGGAAGAAGAAGGAAAATAGTAGGAAGGAAAGAAATGATGGCAGCAAAGCAGAAAGATGGCTTGATGATTTGAAAACACCTAGATACAATAAATTCTCACTATTTAGGAGCACTGGGCCTTAGGATGGGAGCTGGAATACGGAATTAAAGAAGTAAGAAAATGGTTGGAGTACATTGTGGGAGGTCATCTAGATGCAATAAATTCTCACCATACCTTAAGGAACACAGAATAGAAGCTACAGTAAAGGATCAGAGTTGGATCTGAGTATGGCAGGAAGATGATTAGAATACCAATAAATCATGCATGTGAAATGGGCGACCTGGTTAATGATGACTTAGTCCTAAGAGAAAGAACAAAGTGATCCCACTGGTTATAACTCACATAGAGGCTTTGGTAAACCTGGTTTTTGATAGAAGGGCCTTTTCTCTCCCCAGTTCAGAGCAAAATAGATAGTCTTTCTGGTCAATTTACTCTGTGCTCATGAAAACAATTTTAAATGGACACTAAGATAAAATTACTTATTCAAAAGGCTGGTAAAGAATTTTTTACTCTCTTCATGAGTGACAATTGAGACAGAAACTACAACTGTAAACCTCCAAGGTAGAAATCTAACAACTTGTGGCAGACAGTAAACTACTGACACTTTTACCCTTGCTATCTCCCTTCTCATCCAGACAGAGTATAATAATTTTCACCTCACTCACCACCAGGAAAGGTATTAAAATTTATTTCCAACAGGTCTTTTTTATGTAAACCAAGAATACAATCTAAAAACAAAACAAAACAACCAACAAAACAAAACAAAACAAAACCTTGATTTGCACCAGGGAGAATAGAGGGATTTGCTTTTGCCAGTTATCTCTCTCTCATCCATGCTGGGAGAAATTGGCATAGTTTGTCCCAGTTTCGGGTGCCAAGAGTAATCCTGTTTGGGATTACAAGACTGGGAGTTCAAACTATGACAGTTTGGAGCCAGGATTCCACTTACCCCTGTTTGCCTCAGTTTCTAATCTGTAAAATGAGTTGGAAAAGAAAATGGTAAATCACTCCAGTATCAGATATACTGGATCAGATATGGTCATGAAGAGTTGGATACAATGAGATCATCTAATATAATTTCTCTCAGTCCCTCCTCATCATATTCTTCCTTATCACATTCTTTATTTCATCAGACATTTTTTTCCTCCTGAGGTAAAATGGATATGCACTCCACACTATAGCTAATCACTCTGCCTATAAGTTTGATACCATTATTTCCTTAGGCCCTGTCATTTCTTCCACAACTTTATTCTATCATTATTAATCATACTCTCTTTATAAAGTCTTCAATCTCCTCTCCTTTCTATTTCAGTCTTTGCTTCTCTCCTTATGAACAAACATCTTCAGGGCTCTCAACTCTAAAAAGTCTTTCATTAATTCTTGTACCCTATCCAACTATTCCAAATATCTCTTTTTGCTTCTCACCTTTACTGCTCACCCAATCCCTCTTATTCCTGATAACTTCATTCATTCATCTATTAATTTACTTATTCATGCTAAAGCAATTGGGATTAAATGACTTGTCCAGACTCACACAGCAAAGAAGTGTTAATTGTCTTAGATCAAATTTGAATTTAGGTCCTTCTGACTACAGAACTGGTGCTCTATCCACTGCCACTTAGCTGCCCCAACATTCTCACTGAATTACCCAATACAATGACTTTGTTTTAAAACTCATCCTCCTTGAACTTTCTTCTGCTTTTGATATAATAGACCATCCTTTACTATTACATTCTTTTTTCCATTTGCTTCAGAGAAAACACAACCTCTCACTTCTACTTCCCTAATAATTTCTTTTCTGTCTTTATCACTGGCTCAGGTTTCCGTAACTGTCTGTTCTCAAATGTCTTCTATTATTTTTCCATATTCTCTTCATTAATAATCTTATTTCCTCCCTCATTTTCTATCATAACTTCTATAAGATATATTTACTCCTTACTTCTTTTGAGAATCTCAGATATGAATTTCAAACTACCTACATAACCAGTTTTTTATGGCTATCCAAAAGAAATTCAAACTAAAAATTCATGATCATTTTCTTTGATAGTAAAATTGTACTTAATTCTGTACTTGTAACTTTTAAAAAGTTATCTTCTATTACTTCTCACATCAAAATAATTTTAAAATCTTACTTATTCTAACTCTTTAATATCACTTACACTTATCTCTTTCCTTTTATCCCCATTACTAACTGCTTAATAATAGTTCCTTAGTACCAATTCCTGGCAGCAATCTCATAGTACAACTTTTTCTCTTCATTGTCTTCACCTTCTAACTCATTCTTTATACTATTTATTATTGCTAGAGTGAACTTAATTACTCAGATCTCTTCATGTCCCTCCCTAAAATCCCATTAGTGGCTTTTGCAAATTGAATGCTTTCCAAAATCTGGCATCACACTATTTTCCAATCTTTCTATTTACTTTTAACTGCAAATTATAACATTTTGTCATCTGAAGATGTATTATTCTGTATTTTGCCCTGTGAATTCTTTAATAAATGATTTATAAAATAACTATCCTGTGTCAAATACAAATGCAAAGAGTTTTCAGTTACTCCATGTATTTTGTTTACGCATTATACTGTATATTACATTACTGTTAAGAATTGGACTTAACCTTGAATGTTAGAAGTCCTCTTCAATGAGTTTCCTATTTATCTAAAAGATAATGACCTAGAAACCAACATAAGCTTTTAAAAGTGGCTAAGGAATGAATGCTGTACAGATAATGACAGATAATTGCATGGATAGCCCATTGTGTCAGTACATTGGTACATATATCCTGAACAGATACTGTAGGTAAGTCATTAGATGGACAAAATGACAAATAGAGGAGTGGATGGCTTTCCTTTGAGAAATAGAAAGTCTTTTCATGATCCAAAGCTGGTTTGTTTCATTTATTTATTTATTTATTTTATTTACAAGGAATATGAATGGATAATTTTTCCAACAATGACCCATGCAAAATCTTTTGTTCCAAATTTTCCCCTTCTCTCCACCCCTCCCCTAGCTGGCAAGGTAGTTCAATACACATTAAATATGTTGAAATACATGTAAAAACCTATATATGAGTATACATATTTATACAGTTATCTTACACAAGAAAAATCAGATCAAGAAGGAAGGAAAAGAAAACCTGAAAAAGAAAACAAAATGCAAGTAAATAACAACAGAGAGAGTGATAATGCTATGTTGTGGTCCACACTCTGATCCCACAGTTCTCTCTTTGGGTATAGATGGCTCTCTTCATCACTAAACAAGTGGAACTGGTTTGAATCATTTCATTGTTGAAGAGAGCCATGTCCAGCAGAATTGATTGTCCTATAGTCTTGTTGTTGCTGTGTATAATGATCTCTTGGTTCTGCTCATTTCATTTAGCATCAGTTCACGTAAGTCTCTCCAAGCTTCTCTGAAATCATCTTGCTGGTCGTTTCTTACAGAACAATAATGTTCCATATCATTCATCTTTCATAATTTATTCAACTACTCTCCAATTGATGGGCATCCACTCAGTTTCCAGTTTCTTGCCACTACAAAGAGAGCTGCTACAAACATTTTTGCCCATGTGGATCTCTTTCCCTCCTTTAAGATCTCTTTGGGATATAATTTCAGTAGAAACACTGCTGGATCAAAGGATATGAACAGTTTGATAACTTTTTGAGTATAGTTCCAAACTACTCTCCAGAATGGTTGGATCCGTTCACAGTTCCACCAACAATGTATCAGCAATCCTAGTTTTCCTACATCCCCTCCAACATCTGTCTTTATCTTTTCCTGTCATCTCAATCTGAGAGGTGTTTAGTAGTATCCCAGAGTTGTCTTAATTTGCCTTTCTCTGCTCAATTGTGATTTAGAGCACCTTTTCATGTGACTACAAATAGTTTCAATTTCTTCATCTGAAAATTGTCTGTTCATATCTTTTGGCCATTTATCAATTTAGAGAATGGCTTGAACTATTATAAATTTGAGTCAATTCTTTCTATATTTTAGAAACGAGGCCTTTAGAATGACCAGCAGGATGAATACAGAGAGGACTGGTGAGACTTACATGAACTGATGCTAAGTGAAATGATCAGAACCAGGAGATCATTATATACCTCAACAACGATACTGTTTGAGGATGTATTCTGATGGAAGTGGATCTCTTTGATAAAGAGAGCTAATTGAGTTTCAATTGATCAAGGATGGACAGAAGCAGCTACACCTGAAGAAAGAACATTGGGAAATGAATATAAACTGATTGCATTTTTGTTTTTCTTCCTGGGTTATTTATACCTTCTGAATCCAATTCTCCCTGTGCAACAAGAAAACTGTTTGGTTCTCTACACATATATTGTATCTAGGATATCCTGTAACCTATTTAACATGTAAAGGACTGCTTGCCATCTGGGGGAGGGGATAGAGGGAGGGAGGGGAAAAATCGGAACAGAAGTGAGTGCAAGGAATAATGCTGTAAAAAATTACCCTGGCATGGATTCTGTCAATAAAAAGATACTAAAAAAGAAAGAAAGAAAGAAAGAAAGAAAGAAAGAAAGAAAGAAAGAAAGAAAGAAAGAAAGAAAGAAAGAAAGAAAAAAAGAAAGAAAGAAAAAAAGAAAGAAAGAAAGAAAGAAAGAAAGAAAGAAATTAGGTCTTTATCAGAACCTTTGGATGTAAAAATGTTTTCCCAGTTTATTGCTTCCTTTTTAATCTTATCTGCATTAGTTTTGTTTGTGCAAAACCTTTTTAACTTAATATAATCAAAATGATCTATTTTGTGATCAATAATGATCTCTAGTTCTTCTTTGATCACAAGTTCCTTCCTCCTCCACAAATCTGAGAGGTAAACTATCCTATGTTCTCCTAATTTGTTTATAATATCATTCTTTATGTCTAGATCATGAACCTATTTTGACCTTATCTTGGTATATGGTATTAGGTATGGGTCTATGCTTACTTTCTGCCTTACTGGTTTCCAATTTTCCCAGCAGTTTTTGTCAAATAGTGAAGTCTTATCTCAAAAGCTGGAGCCTTTGGGTTTGTCAAATACTAGATTGCTATAGTCATTGACTATTATGTTCTGTGAATTAACCTATTCCACTGATTAACTTCTCTATTTCTTAGCCAGTACCAAATGGTTCTGATGACTGCTGCTTTTTAATATGGTTCTAGATAGTAATTTACAGCTAGTTCACTTTCATTTGCTTTTCTCTTCATTAATTCCTTTGAAATTCTTGACTTTCTGTTCTCCCAGATGAATTTTGTTATTTTTTCTAGGTCAGTAAAATAGTTTCTTGGAAGTTTCATTGGTACAGCACTAAATAAATAGATTAGTTTAGGTAATTATCATACAATTTTTTGATGAGCTATTTTATTTCTTCCTCCTTTTTAGAAGAATTTATCATGGGTAATAGGTTTTTCCTTGCTTACATTCACTATGAGTCTTTCCATTGTCCTCTAAGTGATGCTCATTTTTAGTTCTCTAAAGGCAGTAGGATTTCAGATCATCTTGACATACACTAAAATTGGTAAAATGTTTATATAGAAAAATAAATGGATCTTTAGTGTAATGAGAGAAACTTGGAGTTTCAGCTTCAGATGAAACTCTGAAGTTCTGGAGAGTAGTTTGGAACTATGCTCAAAAAGTTATCAAATTGTGCATACCCTTTGATCCAGCAGTGTTTTTACTGGAATTATATTCCAAAGAGATCTTAAAGGAAGGAAAGAGATCCACATGGGCAAAAATGTTTGCAGCAGCCCTCTTTGTAGTGGCAAGAAACTGGAAACTGAGTGGATGCCCATCAATTGGAGAGTGGTTGAATAAATATCACTCTCTCTGTTGTTATTTACTTGCATTTTGTTTTCTTTTTCAGTTTTTCTTTTCCTTCCTCCTTGATCTGATTTTTCTTGTGTAAGATAACTGTATAAATATGTATACTCATATAGGTTTTTACATGTATTTCAACATATTTAATGTGTATTGAACTACCTTGCCAGCTAGGGGAGGGATGGGGAGAAGGGGAAAATTTGGAACAAAAGATTTTCCAAGGGTCAATGTTGGAAAAATTATCCATCCATATGCTTTGTAAATAAAAATCTTTAATTAAAAAAATAATTTAACAAACTGCAAGACAAAAAGAAGTCACATTGCTATTTGGAGACATCGAGGAAGGCCTACATTTAATCTACTCTATGCTGAACTTTTGGAAAGCAAGAGAGTCACACAGGACATATAGGCATAAATGGATTGGGATACGCATCATTGGGGAACTCAAATTGAGAATACCATAGATTTATCTGAATATGAGTATATGAATATGAAGGCAAATAGGTGGTGCAAATAGGACTGGAGTCAGAGAGACTGAGATTCAAATCTGGCTTCAGACAAGTGACTCTGGGAAGTCACTTAAGCTTCCTCACTGTTTCCTCACTTTTAAAATGAACTGGAAAAGGAAATGGAAAACCACTCCAGCACCTTTGCCCAGGAAATCTCAGATAATGTCACAACGATCAGACACAACTAAACAAAACAACAAAAATGGATATAAATCTTGTTTCTTATAATTATGTTCTCATAAGAATAAAGTTGCAGGTGACTCAAAGGGAAATGAAGAGAATCATGGTATGTGAAAATAAGCAATAGAACTTATAAATTCTTATATTTTAAATGTCATTTATGAGAAAGATTTATGGTATATTGTGGTGTTTTTCTTCTTTATAATATAAGATGGTTCCCTCTGGGAGCAGGTTTCTTGGGGAGGTTTTCTGGAGGCAGCCTTAGTTTTAGTTAAAAGTAATAATCATCCAAATGCAGCCGGGTGCCAAAAGTTCAAATCTTTTATTACTTCCTCCAAAATAGCCCTGTTTGGTTTTTTTAGAGGCCTATCTTTCTGCTTGGTTCCAAGAGCTCCCTCCAACTGTCTCCAAATCCAAAGGTTTGGCTTTCACCCTCTATCCAGCCAGGTGGAAAATGAAATGAATCTCTCCCAGAGTGCTCCTCTCCAACCCCTAGCAATGTTCCCAAGTAATTAACTTGAAGCTCTAAGAGCTTCATACACACACACACACACACACACACACACACACACACACACATATATATATATATATATATATATATATATATATATCTCCCCCAAAGGTTGACTCCTCCCGAGGGAGGGATTAAGGGAAGTGTGAATTTGGATATCTCATACTAAACCCTGAAATCTCCCAAATGTGTGAACTTCAATGAGTACTTAAATATTTCTTGCTTATATGAGCTCTCTAAAGGTGTGAACATAAGCATTGTTTCTATTAGTTCTACTTAGTACCTTGTTTCAGGTTCTGGCCCAAAACATCTCCTTGTAAGATCAGATCAATCATACTGAACCATGATAAATTAGATAATTATTGTCTCTATCAACTCAAATGACTTAGCACTTCATAAGAATTCCAACAGTATATGAAAATAAGTGGCACTTTATTATTAATTTTTTTCAGTTAATGAAAATCTACCTTCCCTTTCTTCTGCCCACTGGAAAAAAAAATGAGACCCTTATAACATAGTAATAGTTAAGCAAAACAAGCACAAATACAGTCATGTGCGTAAGAAATATTTGAATTTGCATCCTATGATCATTATCTCTCTTCCAAGAGGTGGATAGCATATTTCAGTTATGACTCCTCTCAAACTATGAATTGGTTATCGTGTTGATCAGTTTCCTGTGCAAGAAGAGAATGTGGAAAGAGAGAACATGCTCAGAACTGCTCTGTTGTCCTTCTTTTCTATTGTTTTCCCAGAGCCCAATCATAGGTTCTTATCTTTTTCTTTTCTTTTCTTCTAACCCTTTTTCACAATTTATACTTCATGGTTAAATATTACTTTCTTTAGAACCAATCTTTCCCTTAATCTACTCACCCTCTTACTCTCCCATTTTCTTTCCCTCCTATTTTTCTGTTGAGTGAGATTGTGCCTTCCTTTAATTAGTTCAATTAAAAATGAGGATTTTATTTTGGATTTTCTTTCAGAATGTAATCAGTGGATTCTTTCTATTTTCACCCTCAGATATACGTATCATTTTCCCTTAGTATTCCTGAAATAAGATGTCTAAGCTCTTTTTTATTGGGGTTTTGAGGCAATCCAAAGATTCTTAATTTATTTCTCCTTGATCTGTTTTTCCATGTCAATTGTTTTTTTTAATTACATACCTTTTTTAAAAATAGTTTTTTATTTTTCCAAATACATGCAAAGAAAGTTTTCAATATTCACCTGTGCAAACTTTGTGTTTCAAATTTTTCTCCCTCTCTCTCCCCACCAAAGAGAACAAGCAATCCAATACAGGTTAAACAATACACATTTCTTTGTCTTCTATTTTTCAGATTCTTGACTTTGTTTTAATATTTCCAATTGTCTCGTGGAACTTCTATTTGATCTATTCTGTTTTTTATTAAAGCTTTTTATTTTCAAAAAATGTGCACAGAAAAATTTCAACATTCACTGTTTCAAAATCTTGTATTCCAAATTTCTTCCCTCCTTTCCCCTCACCTTCTTCCCTACATGGCAAGTAATCCAATATATGTTAAACATGTGCAAATCTTCTATATATATTTCCACAATTACCATGCTGCACAAGAAAAATCACATCAAAATGGAAAAAGATGACAAAGAAAATAAAATACAAGCAAAAAACAACAAAAAGAATGAAAATACTATATTGTGATCCACACTCAGTTCCCAAAGTCTTCTCTCTGGATGCAGATAGTTCTCTTCATCACAAGTCCATTGGAATTGGCCTGAATCATCTTATTGTTGAAAAGAACCATATCCATTAGAAGTGACCATAGTACAATCTTGTTGCTGCTGTCATACTTCTACTTTAAACTCTGGGATTTCTACATCAATTTATGTAAGTCTCTCCAGGCCTCTCTGAAATCATCCTGCTGGTCATTTCTTACAGAACAACAATATTCCATAATATTCATATACCACAATTTATTCAGCCATTCTATAATTGGTGGGCATCCACTCAGTTTCCAGTTTCTAGCCACTACAAAAAGAGCTGCCACAAACATTTTTGCACATATGGGTCCCTTTCCCTAATTTATAATCTCTTTGGGATACAAGCCCAGTACAGACACTGTTGGATCAAAGGGTACATACAGTTTGAGGGCTCTTTGATCATAGTTCCAAATTGCTCTTCATAATGGTTGGATCAGTTCACAACTCCACCACCAACGTATTAGTGTACCAGTTTTTCCATGTCCCCTCCAACATTTATCATTATCTTTTCCTGTCATCTTAGCCAACCTGAGTTATGTGTAGTGGTACCTCAGAGTTGTCTTAATTTGCATTTCTCTGATCAGTGGTGACTTAGAGCACCTTTTCATATGATTAGAAATGGTTTCAATTTCTTCATATGAAAATTGTTCATATCCTTTGACCATTTGTCAACTGGAGAATGGCTATGGCTCACATTCTTATAAATTTGAACCAATTCTCTATATATTTTAGAAATGAGACGTTTATCAGAACCCTTGAACATAATTTTTTTCCCAGTATGGTTGCCTTCTAATCTTGTCTGCATTGATTTTGTTTGTACAAAATCAAAACTTTTTTAAACTTTTAATATAATCAAAATTATCCATTTTGTATTCAATAATATACTCCATTTCTTCTTTGGCCATAAATTCCTTCCTTCTCCACATATCTGAGAAGTAAACTATCCTTTGTTCTTCTGATTTGCTTATAATATCACTCTTGATGTCTAAATAATGAATTCATTATTATGGTGTTAGGTGTCAGTCAATGCCTCATTTCTGCCACACTAATTTCCAATTTCCCCAGCAATTTTAGTGAACTTTTATCCCAGAAGCTAGAATCTTTGGGTTTGTCAAACACTAGATTACTATAATCATTGACTATTGTGTCATAGGAACTTATCCTATTCCACTGGTCAACTATTCTATTTCTTAGCCAATAACAAATGGTTTTGATGGTTGCTGCTTTATAATATAGTTTTGGGTCTGGCAAAGCTAGGCCACCTTCATTTTTTTTTCCATTAATTCCCTTGACATTCTTTACCTTTTCTTCTTCTAGATGAACTTTGTTATTTTTTTTAGCTCTATAAAATAATGTCTTATGAGTTTGATTGGTATGGCACTAAATAAGTAAATTAATTTAGGTAGCATTATTATTTTTATTATATAAACTCAGTTTGCTCATGAGCACTTGACATTTTTCTAACTGATTAGATTTGACTTTGTGTAGAAAGTGTTTTGTAATTGTGTTCATATAGTTCCTGACTTTTCCTTGGCAGATAAACCTTAATTATTTTATATTAACTATAGTGATTTTAAATGTAATTTCTTTTTGTATCTCTTGCTGCTGGACTCTGTTGGTAATATATTAAAATGCTGGTGGTTTGTGTAGATTTATTTTGTATCTTGTAATTTTTTAAAGTTGTGAATTTTTTGATTCTCTAGGATTCTCTAAGTATACCATCATATCATCTGCAAAGAGTGATAATTTGGTTCCCTCTTACCTATTATAATTTCCTTAATTTCTTTTTCTTCTCTTATTGCCAAAGCTAACATTTCTAATAAATATTGACTAGTAATGGTGATAGTGGGCAATCTTGTTTCACCTCTGATCTTATTAGGGAATGATTCTAGTTTATCTCCATTACATATGATGCTTGCTAATGGTTTTAATTAGATGCTACTGGTCATTTTAAGGAAAACTCCATTTATTCCTTTATTCTTCAGTGTTTTTTAATAGAAATGGGTGTTGGATTTTGTCAAATGCTTTTCCTGAATCTATTGAGATAATCATATGGTTTTTGTTTGGTTATTGATTTGGTCAATTATGCTAATAGTTTTTCTAATATTGAACCAGTCCTGTATTCCTGGTAAAAATCCTACTTGGTCATGTTATATTATCCTGGGAATAATTTACTATAATCTGTCTGATAATATTTTAATATTTTTGCATCAATATTCATGGGGAAATTGATTTATAATTTTCTTTCTCAGTTTTGACCCTGTCTGATTTAGGTATCAATACTATGTGTGTGTGTCATAAAAAATTTTTTGTAGGATTCCTTCTTTCCCTATTTTTCCAAATAGTAATTGAATTAATTGTTCTTTAAATTTTTGGTAGAATTTACATGTAAATCTATCTGGCTCTACATATTTTTTCTTAGGGAGTTCATTAATAGTTGCTTCAATTTCTTGTTCTAAAATGAGACTATTTAAGTAATTTATTTCCTCCTCTGTTAATCTGAACAATCTATATTTTTGTAAGTATTCATCAGTTTCACTTAAATTATCAGATTTATTGGCATAGAGCTGGGCGAAATAGCTCTTAATTATTGCTTTAAATTCCTCCTTCATTGGTGGAAAATTCACACTTCATTTTTGATACTAACAATTTGATTTTCTTTCCTTTTTCCAATCAAATTAACTAAAGGTTTATCTATTTTTTTTTAATAAAACTAACTCTAAGTTTTTTTTTGATTCAATAATTTTTTTCTTTCAATTTTATTAATATTGCCTTTTATTTTCAGAATTTCAAATTTGGTAGTTAATTGGAGGATTTTAATTTTTTTTCTTTTTTTCTAGCTTTCTAGTTGCATGTCCAATTCACTGATCTTCTCTTTCTCTATTTTATGCAAGTAAGCATCTAGAGATATAAAAATTCCCCTAAGAACAGCTTTGGCTGCATCTCATAAATTATAGTATGTTGTCTCATTATTGTCATTCTCTTGGATGAAATTATCAATTGTGTCTATGATTTGTTGTTTTACCCATTCATTCTTTAGGATCATATTTTTTAGTTTTGAATTAATTTTTGGTCTATTTTTCCCTGGCCCTTTATTACATGTAGTTTTTTATTACATGTAGCATCATGAAATATGCATCTGAAAAAGATACATTTATTATTGCTACCTTTCTGCATTTGATTTTGAGGTTTTTATGCTCTAATAAATAGTCAATTTTTGTGTAGGTTTCATGTACTGCCAAGAAAAAAGTATATTCCTTTCTGTTTCTATTTAATTTTCTCCAAAGGTCTACAATGCCTAATTTTTCTAAAATTCTATTTACTTCTTTAAGTTCTTTCTTATTTATTTTGTGGTTTAATTTATCTAGTTCTGAGAGAGTAAGGTTGAGACATCCCACTAGTATAGTTTTACTGTCTAATTCTTCTTCCAGGTCTCTTAACTTCTCCTCCAGGAATTTGGATGCTATACTACTTGGTGAAAAAACATTTAACATTGATATTACTTCTATTTTTGCTTTTGTTTGATTTGAGATCAGGAACACTGTCATTGTTTTTGTTTTTTCATGTTTTTTTTTTTTTTTTTTTACTTCAGCTGAAGCAAAATAGATTCTGCTCCAGCCTTTTACCTTTACTATGTATATATCACTTTGCTTTAAATGTGTTTCTTGTAAACAATATATTGTAGGATTCTGGCTTTTAATCCAGTTTGCTATCATTTTCCATTTTATGGAAGAATTCATGTCATTCACATTTACAGTTAAAATTACTAACTCTGTATTTCCTGCCAAATTATTTCCCCAAGTTATACTGTTCTCTTTCCTTTTTCCCCAATATTTTGTTTCTGACCACCATCTCCCTCAAAACAGTTCTTCTTTTACTACCCCTCTTTTCTCCTTCTATTTTGATTCTTCTATTAACCTCACCTTTTTCTTGCCTGTTTCCCCTCCTACTTCCCTATAAGGTGAAACAAGTTTCTTTGTGAAGCTAAGTATATCTGATATTTTCTCTTTGAGCCAAATCTGATGAGAGTAGCATTCATACAATATTCATCCCATCTTCCTTCTTTCAATTATAATAGGTCTTTTTTGCATCTTCATGAGATGTAGTTTACCTCATTTTTACCTCCATTTTACCTTTTTTCCCACTACAATCCCCTTTCCACCTTAGTTTCTTTTTTTATAGCATCACAATAAAAATCAAATTATAACTATATACTCTAAGTATAACATATAACAGATCCAATTCTCAAGAGTTAAACATATCATCTTCCCATGTAAGGATGTAAACTTTTTAACTTTTTTAAAGGTTTTAAAAGTTGTTAAAAGAAGCAATTTTTTTCTTTCCTTTTTACCTTTTTATGCTTTTAAAATCATCAGAAATAAATGAAATTCACCTATTTTATTAAATATTCCTTCTTTTTCCCTGAAAGATAATGCTTAATTTTGCTGGACAGTTAATTCTTGGCTGCAATCCAGTTTCTTTGCCTTTTGAAATATCAGATTCCAAGCTCTTCATTCCTTTAAAGTGGAAGCTGGTAGGCCCTGGGTAATCCTGATTGTGGCTTGCAGTGAGCTTTTTCTTCTCAAAGCACAGCCAGGTGATAAGAGTTCAGATCTTTTATTATCTCCAATATAGCCCGGTTAGTTTAGAGGTCTATCTCTGCTTGATTCCAAGAGCTCCCTCCGAATGTTACCAAATCCAAAGGTCTGGTCCTTCAGCCTCTGCCTCTGCTTTCTTCTGCCTCCAACCAGCACAGAGATGGAATGAATCTCTTGTTTCCTTCACTTGGGGCTCGGCTAACTTTCTGGTGAGTCTTTCAGACCAGCTTGGTCTCAGTGGGAAGCGTGCAGGAGCCCAGCCACCTACCACAGTGGTGTGAGATGAAGATGAATCTGGTTGTCTACTGAACTCTCGACTCGTAGCTTCTTCCTCTGAAAACTCTTCTTCTGCCACCAGCCAGCCAAGTGGAAAATATTCTGCCTTGCCTCGGAGAGAGGGCTTCTGGTGTAATTCCGCTGAAATCTGTCAAAGTGCTCTCTGTCTGCGCCAGAGTTGCTCCTCTCCAGTCCAGCTGAACTCTCTTCTGCGACCAGCCAGCCAAGTGGAAAATATATTCTGGAATAGCTCTTTCTTCATTGGCCTTATATGTGAATCTTCTGAGAGAATGGGATTATGGGTTTTCTCCCATAGTGCTCTCTGGCCCAAAGAGCTTTAAGGGAGGTGTGAACACAAAGGTGTAAACACAAGCATTGTACTAATTAGTTCTACTTAGTACCTTGTTTCAGGTTCTGGCCAAAATCTTCTTGTAAGATTAGATCAACGCTAATTAGTTAGCAGTTTGTAAGGATTCCAACAGTGGCTCCTTGATATTTGAATTGTTTCTTTCTGGCTGCTGGCAATATTTTCTCCTTAATCTGATAATTCTGAAATTTAGGTATGATATTCCTTGGAGTTTTCATTTTGGGGTTTTTTCAGGAGATGATTAGTGAATTCTTTCAATGGCTATTTTTCTCTCTGGTTCTAGGACATCAGGGCAGTTTTCCTGGATGATTCCCTGAAAGATCATGTCTAGGCTCTTTTCGTCATCATGGTTTTCAGGGAGTCCAATAATTCTTAGATTGTTTCTCTTAAATCCATTTTCCAGGTCAGTAGTTTTTCCAATGAAGTATTTTATATTTTCTTCTATTCTTTCATTAGTCCATTCTAACTTCAAGAGGACTGTTGCTTGGGTAAGTTTTTTACACCACTTGTATCAATCTATTTGTTAATCCTTTTTCTTTTTTTTTCTTTTAAAATTATTAATTTAATGTTTTCCCACAGTTACATTTAAAACAATTTTTTAACTCTTCTATGATGATAACCATGTAATGGTAGGGAAAGAGGGAAGGGCTGCTATGAATAAGAATGGAGATTATTTTCTACTAATAGTAATAATAGCAATGTAATTATTATTATCTTCTGAGGTAATTAATGGTGATAGTGTTATCACCATTTTATAGAAAAAAAAATGAAGCTCTAGTCACATAACTAACAAAATCTGGGAGGGAAGGAAGGGAGAAATCAAAATATTATAACAGTGAATATTAAAATATTAAAAAATGAATTAAATAAGTTTTAAAAATAATTGACTTTTCTAAGTCAATCCCAAGATCGGATGTCTGTAGCATGATAAAAATAACCTAGGTCACCTAATTCCACTTCTTTCCACTGTACTACATCCATCTGATAAAGGACTTTGAATTAGCTTTGGCAATCAAAGTAAATCATTATTAATCCTTCTAAATAGGTACTGCATTGAAGAAATTTGACAAAAATTATTCTGATATCATAGTGCATCCTCTATACAAGATAGGAAAAAACTGTATTCTATAAAGTCTTGTAAGGTGACTTTAAGAAAAAAAAATTCTATAGTTTCCATACTCTTTCTATGCCCTGTAGAGAATTTATTTTGACTCTGATGGAGGGGAATTCAGTAGAGTGGTCTATGAGACACCCTATGGTTTGCCAGAAGCCAGTTCTCCAGAATCTCAGACTAATGAAACACAGTTAATTATTTTCTCACAAAAAGATCATTTAGCCAGGGCCCCTAGTAATCCTTTAGTAAAAAAAAAAAAAAATAACTGTGGATAAATAGACAATTTGTTGTTTATTAAATTTATCTTCTCTGACTTCATCAAAAAGTATAAAATACTCTTTGATCAAAGAGTATCAAATATCAAATGGCATCAGAGTGCCAAATATTGTGGAATCTCTGAGACAAAACCATATTTATTTTTCACTTTTATTCCAATATAACTTCACTTTTATTTCCAATGAATCTCTGATTCATTGATGAAGGATCTAAGGCAAGAATACTCTGACAGGTAACAAAGAAAATCTAATTAATAATGTTTGCATCTTAAAAAAACAAAGTTACAACTCTGAAATAGAGTAAATGCATGTATTATTTTGATGATAATTTAATGTTGATTCTTAATTATCTGAATGAGAAAGGGAAAGGTACTACAATTAGGTTCTATTGTACCTATTATTTATATTTTGTGTGTGTGTGTGTGTGTGTGTGTGTGTGTGTGTGTGTGTGTGTGTAGTGTGTGTGTGTGTATGTGTATACATATCTGTATATTTAACTATATGGTGAATATGCCTACATAAAGTCAAACTGACTACATTTTCTACATTATTTGTATTATGAACCTGCATAACCATATCTTCCAATTCAGTGTTTTGAGAAAATTCATTTCTCAAAACATTTTGAGAACATTTATTAACCAAGTCTTTAAGTGCAAATCCCAAGTAAAATAAAAAACAGTTGTATGGCATTTTCTTTGATCCTTTAAAACTTGTTTTGCTGTTGCAAAAACATTTTAAGGATCTGTGTCAATGTGATAACCACTCCTCCACCAATGCAGATTGTAAATCCATTTATAACTTGAAGAATTTTTCAAGTCTAGGTTAAATAACTTTCCCATAGTCATATATGCCTATAATGCCAAAGGTAAGACATGAACCTTGATCTTTCTGACTCTAAGTCAGGAAATCTATGTACTGCTACACCTCCAAAGACATTATTATCTATTTTAATTCAAGTTCTCTATTTTCAGTCTTCAATTCCAAGAGTTTGTGAGAATGTCAAATAAGTCTATTCAATTACTTTGATAGCACATCATTCAGGGCACAAAGATGAAAGTCAAAAGGGATATAGGTACAAAAGATATCATGTACTAAAAGAAAGGGGAATATGTGGGAATATCCCAATATTTTTGTTTGTTTGTTTTTAGCGAGGCAATTGAGGTTTAGTGACTTGTCCAGAGTCACACAATTAGTGGCAATGTTTGAGGCCAGATTGGAATTCAGGTCTTCCTAATTCCAGAATCTGTACAAATTCCTAGAGCTATACCTACATAACCTTCAAAATAATAACTAATTCAGGTAATTACTTTGTGTGGTATTCTGAGCAGAACTGGACTGAGAGCCAATTGTTTCAGTTATAAGTTTAACACTACATAGTATATAGTCTTGAAAAATTCACATAACTCCTTTGGATATCAATTTGCTTATATATAAAATGAGGACATTAAATTTTTAAGGTTCCTTCCAGTCCTGTGAAATTTCCTGAAATGATAGCTATTACGTACATATATAACAAGCAATATTTACATAATCTTAGATAAAAAAGTGAAAACAGTCACTCGGAGTCTTTCCATATATTTGTGTTTTAGTGTCATGCAGACTAATCAACCAAATTATTGACTATCATTTCACTTTTATCTGAATACTTTACTGTAATGCACATTTATAGTCAAGTAGTTACTTCAGTGAATCAATCATTGTGATTCATTATCATGTAATACCATGCAACCTAAGAGGCAGATTTGTAGAGGAGTAAAGAAAAATAAAGTAAGACCTTAAGAATCAGCAAAGTAGATTATAATCAATTGAAATGGAATTTTTCCTAGGCATTCACCTAACTGCATCCTTATAGAGAGAAATATTATTGAGTTCCTACTATGTACTATGTACTATATATATATATATATGAAAATAGGCTACTAGAATCAGGAAGTTGTTGTTTAGTAATTTTCACTTATGTTTGACTCTCCCTGATACCATTTGGCACTTTCTTGGAAATTTACCTTTTCCTGCTATAGCTCTTTTTTTTACAGATGAGGTAACTGAGGAAAAGAGGGTCAAGTGACTTGTCTAGGTTCACAGTACTTAGACCAGATTTGAACTCAAGATGAGACTTCCTGACCCTAGATCTGATACTTTAACTATTCTGCAACCTAGCTCCCTATATTTAGAAACTTTCAAGGGACTATGCATATTTAACAAGGTTTTTCTAATTTCTGGTCATTAATCATAGTATTATTATTATACTATTATATTATAGTAAATTGATTCAGAGAGAGTACATGTTCATCTAGAATATATCAAGCCCAAATATCTGTCCTTGCTAGATGTAAATTATCTTATGATCCTGATAACAAATGAAAATTTCATTTGTCATCCACATATTTTGAATGATTTAAAGTCAAATATTCACGTAACACTAACAGTCAAAACAGTAAAAGCCAAAGCCCACAATAGAAGAAAAATCAGACTGACTCTCTCCACAAGTCATATTCAAGGGAGAAAATAAATAACTGACCTAGGATTCTGAAATTCTGGAGTCAGACATAACATCATAGAATTAGAACTTGAAGGGACCTCAAAGATATATTAGAAATTGGTAAATATTCCAAACCAGGGAATGATTTATTGTTTTGATTGTTTAGTAATGAAGTAAGTTAAATAATGGAGAAAATGTGAACAGTGCAAATTAAAATTTAAAATATTTTGTGCCTATATTTTCTAAACATTTACCAGCACATCACTGGATATAGTGGAAATAATATTGGACTAAGAGCAAGGAGGTCAATTCTGTTCCAGCTTCTGTGAGTGAAGAGTTCTATGACCTTGATTTCTCTATGATTCAGGTTTTTTTTTTTCCTTTTTTGTCTATAAAATAAAAGGATGGGATTAAATAATCTCTAAAGTCTTGAAGGTTAAATGGTTAATTGATTACCAAGTTAATCAGGACCAGAAATACCAAAGCTGAATCTCTATGATATGAAACACAATGTAGAATAGTCTTTAATTAATAAATGACATTTATATAGTTTTGTATTAAATTTTATTTATCTTAAACTTAAATACAAAATGACAAAAAATAACATTTTTATGTATACAGTACAACATAGGGAAAAGATTCAATATAAAATCATGAATATCCATTTCAGATTGTTTACTTTAAAAAAAAACACTATATAATAAATACTATACATTGTTTTCAGAAGTACCTTACTTTTTTGTTTCCTTCTAAGTTTTCTTTTATTTTCTGCTGTATACTTTTTATTATTTTTTTCTTTATCCCTCCCCATCCCACCCTAGAGAAGGCTACAATTAAACACATACACATACATACAAACACATACTTGTGTGCACATGTAAATATGTGTATATATACCTCATATTTTACATTCTTCTCTGAGGTGGATAGCATATTCCTTCAAAGGTCCTTTATAATTGGTTTGAGTATTTTTGATAGACAAAATGAATTACTTATTCAAAGTTGTTCTTAGAACAATATTTCTGTATATATATATATGTGTATATATATATATAATGTTCTCTTGATATTGCTAGTTTCATTTTTCATTATTTCATGCAAGTTTTTCCATATTTTTCTAAAATCAGCTGGCTCTCATTTCTCACAATACAGTAGTATTCCATCATAGTCATATAACATTCCTCCACTGGAGGGCATCTATTATTTTAGTCAATCTGATAGGTGTAAGATGATACTCTCAAAGTTTTCAAATTCTTCTTTCTCTAATCAATAATGATTTAGAGCATTTTATATGAATATAGGCACATATATACATATATATGTATATTTATAGTTTTTATTTCTTCACCAAAAACTGTCTGTTCATATCCTTTGACCATTTGCAAGATGGAGAATAACTTGCATTGTTGTAAATTTGACAATGTTCTTTATACATTTGAGAAACAAAATCTTTATCTGAGAGGCTGTCTAAAAAATTTCTCCATTTCTCTGCTTTTCTTCTAATCTTAGTTACTTTTGTTTTATTTGCATCAAACCTTTTTTAAAATTTAATATAATTATCCATTTTGCACTTCACTGATTTCTATCTCATTTATCCATAAATTATTTTCTGATCCATAAATCTGATAGGAAATATATTCTGACTTAAAACTATATACCAAGATAAGGTCGAAATGGGTTCATGATCTAGACATAAAGAATGATATCATAAACAAATTAGAAGAACATAGGATAGTTTATCTCTCACATCTGTGGAGGAGGAAGGAATTTGTGACCAAAGATGAAATGGAGATCATTATTGATCACAAAATAGATCATTTTGATTATATTAAGGTAAAAAGGTTTTGTACAAGCAAAACTAATGGAAATATATTCCACATTCTAATTTTCTTGTGATATATTTCTTTATATCTAGGTCATGTGTGAATGACCTTATCTTGGTAAATGTTTAAGATATTAGTCTATATCCAGTTTCTTCTAGACTGCTTCCCAGCTTTCCTAACAATTCTTTTTTTCTATCTCAAAAAATTAAATCTTCACATTTAGTCAAACACAAAGTTACTGTAATCATGTACTATGTTGTATTATAAGCATGATCTGTTTCACTGACATACCTTTTTTATTTCTTAATCACTATCAGATAGTTTTATAGTTTTGATACTTATTACTCTATAAAATAGTTTCAGATGTGGTACTGCTAAACTTTCTTCCATTACATTTTTTTCCATTCTTTGAAATTCTTTATCCTTTGTTCTTCTAAATGAATTTCATTTTTTTTCTTTTTCTTTTTTTTTTTATTTATATATATAACTTTTTATTGACAGAACCCATGCCAGAGTAATTTTTTTTACAACATTATCCCTTGCACTCGCTTCTGTTCTGATTTTTCCCCTCCCTCCCTCCACCCCCTCCCCTAGATGGCAAGCAGTCCTATATATGTTAAGTATGTTGCAGTATATCCTAGATACAATATATGTTTGCAGAACAGAACAGTTCTCTTGTTGCACAGGGAGAATTGGATTCAGAAGGTAAAAATAACCCGGGAAGAAAAACAAAAATGCAAATAGTTTACATTCATTTCCCAGTGTTCTTTCTTTGGGTGTAGCTGCTTCTGTCCATCATTTATCAATTGAAATGGAGTTAAGTCTCTTTGTCAAAGAAATCTACTTCCATCAGAATACATCCTCATACAGTATCGTTGTTGAAGTGTATAATGATCTCCTGGTTCTGCTCATTTTACTTAGCATCAGTTCATGTAAGTCTCTCCAAGCCTCTCTGTATTCATCCTGCTGGTCATTTCTTACAGAACAATAATATTCCATAACATTCATATACCACAATTTACCCAGCCATTCTCCAATTGATGGGCATCCACTAAATTTCCAGTTTCTAGACACTACAAACAGGGCTGCCACAAACATTTTGGCACATACAGGTCCCTTTCCCTTCTTTAGTATTTCTTTGGGATATAAGCCCAGAAGTAATACTGCTGGATGAAAGGGTATGCACAGTTTGATAACTTTTTGGGCATAATTCCAGATTGCTCTCCAGAATGGTTGGATTCGTTCACAACTCCACCAACGATGCATCACTGTCCCAGTTTTCCCGCATCCCCTCCAACATTCATCATTATTTTTTCTTGTCATCTTAGCCAATTTGATAGGTGTGTAGTGGTATCTCAGAGTTGTCTTAATTTGCATTTCTCTGATCAATAGTGATTTGGAACACTCTTTCATATGAGTAGTAATAGTTTCAATTACATCATCTGAAAATTGTCTGTTCATATCCTTTGACCATTTATCAATTGGAGAATGGCTTGATTTCTTATAAATTTGAGTCAATTCTCTACATATTTTGGAAATGAGGCCTTTAACTGTGAAGATGTTTTCCCAGTTTGTTGCTTCCCTTCTAATCTTGTTTGCATTAGTTTTGTTTGTACAAAGGTTTTTTAATTTGATATAATCAAAATTTTCTATTTTGTGATCAGTAATGGTCTCTAGTTCATCTTTGATCACAAATTTATTTCTTCTCCACAAGTCTGAGAGATAAACTATTCTATGTTCCTCTAATTTATTTATAATCTCCTTCTTTATGCCTAGATCATGGACCTATTTTGATCTTATCTTGGTATACGGTGTTAAGTGTGGGTCCATGCCTAATTTCTGCCATACTAATTTCCAGTTATTCTAGCAGTTTTTATCAAATAATGAATTCTTATCCCAAAAGTTAGGATCTTTGGGTTTGTCAAACACTAAATTGCTATAGCTGACTATTCTATCTTGTGAACCTAACCTATTCCACTGATCAACTAATCTATTTCTTAGTCAATACCAAATGGTTTTGGTGACTGCTGCTTTATAATATAATTTTAGATCAGGTACAGCTAGGCCACCTTCATTTGATTTTTTTTTTTCATTAATTCCCTTGAGATTCTCGAGTTTTTATTGTTTCATATGAATTTTGTTGTTATTTTTTCTAGATCATTAAAATATTTTCTTGGAAGTCTGATTGGTATGGCACTAAATAAATAGATTAGTTTAGGAAGTATTGTCATCTTTATTATATTCGCTCGGCCTATCCAAGAGCACTTAATATTTTTCCAATTATTTAAGTCTGACTTTGTTTGTGTGGAAAGTTTTTTGTAATTTTGCTCATATAATTCCTGACTTTCCTTTGGTAGATAGATTCCCAAATATTTTATGGTATCAACAGTTATTTTGAATGGAATTTCTCTTTGTATCTGTTGCTGTTGGATTTTGTTGGTGATGTATAAAAATGCTGAGGATTTATGGGGATTTATTTTGTATCCTGCTACTTTGCTAAAATTATTAATTATTTCTAATAGCTTTTTAGTAGAATCTCTGGGGTTCTCTAGGTATCCCATCATATCATCTGCAAAGAGTGATAGTTTGGTTTCTTCATTGCCTACTCTAATTCCTTTAATCTCTGTCTCAACTCTTATTGCAGAGGCTAATGTTTCTAATACAATATTGAATAAAAATGGTGATAGTGGGCAACCTTGCTTCACTCCAGATCTTACTGAGTTCCAGTTTTTCCCCATTGCATATGATGCTTACTGATGGTTTTAAATATATGCTCCCAAAGTCCATTTATTCCTATGCTCTCAAGTGTTTTTATTAGGAATGGATGTTGGATTTTATCAAATGCTTTTTTCTGCATCTATTGAGATGATCACATGGTTTTTGTTTGGCTGGTTATTGATATAGTTGATTATGCTAATAGTTTTCCTAATATTGAACCAGCCCTGCATTCCTGGTATAAATCCTACTTGGTCATAGTGTATTATCCTGTGGATGATTTTCTGTAATCTTTTTGCTAATATTTTATTTAAGATTTTAGCATCAATATTCATTAGGGAGATTGGTCTATAATTTTCTTTCTCTGTTTTCAACCTACCTGGTTTAGGTATCAGTACCATGTCTATGTCGTAAAAGGAGTTTGGTAGGATTCCTTCAATCCCTATTTTTTCAAATAGTTTATTTAGCATTGGAGTTAATTGTTCTTTAAAAGTTTGGTAGAATTCATATGTAAATTCATCTGGTCCTGGGGATTTTTTCTTAGGGAGTTGGTTAATAGCTTGTTCTATTTCTTTTTCTGAGAGGGGACTATTTAGGATATTTACTTCTTCCTCTGTTAGTTTGGGCAAGCTATATTTTTGGAGGTATTCTTCTATTTTATTTAAGTTGTGGAATCTATTGGCATAAAGTTGGGCAAAGTAATTCCTAACTATTGCTCTAATTTCCTCTTCATTAGTGGCAAGTTGTCCCTTTTCATTTTTAAGACTAACAATTTGATTTTCCTCTTTCCTTTTTTAAATCAGATTTACTAAGGGTTTGTCCATTTTGTTGGTTTTTTCATAGAACCAACTCTCAGTTTTATTAATTAATTCAATAGATTTTTTACTTTCAATTTTATTGATCTCTTTTTATTTTTAGAATTTCAAGTTTAGTGTTTGACTGGAGGTTTTTAATTTGTTCCTTTTCTAGGATTTTTAGTTGCAAGCCCAATTCATTGACCTTCTCTTTTTTCTATTTTATGCAAATAGGCCTCTAAAGATAGGAAATTTCCCCTTATTTTATACCCTAGTATGAGATATCTCTCATTATTATCATTTTCTTGGGTGAAGTTATTAATTATGTCTATGATTTGCTGTTTCACCCAATCATTCTTTAGTATGAGATTCTTTAGTTTCCAATTATTTTTTGGTCTACTTTCCCCTGGCTTTTCGTTGAATGTAATTTTCATTGCATTGTGGTCTGAAAAGGATGCATTTACTATTTCTGCCTTACTGCATTTGAGTTTGAGGTTTTTATGTCCTAATATATGGTCAATTTTTGTATAGGTTCCATGAACTGCTGAAAAGAAAGTGTACTCCTTCCTGTCTCCATTATATTTTCTCCAGAGATCTATCATATCTAATTTTTTTAGTATTCTATTTACCTCTTTGACTTCTTTCTTATTTATTTTGTGGTTTGATTTATCTAATTCTGAGAGTGCAAGGTTGAGATCTCCTACTATTATAGTTTTGCTGTCTATTTCTTCTTGCAGCTCTCTTAATTTCTCTTTTAAGAATTTAGATGCTACACCACTTGATGCATATATGTTTAATATTGATATTGCTTCATTATCTATGCTACCCTTTAGCAAGATATAGTGTCCTTCCTTTATCTCTTTTAATTAGATCAATTTTTGCTTTAGCTTGATCTGAGATCAGGATGGCTACCCCCGCTTTTTTGACTTCATCTGAAGCATAGTAGATTTTGCTCCAACCTTTTACCTTTAACATGCATGTATCTCCCCGCTTCAAGTGTGTTTCCTGTAAACAACATATTGTAGGATTCTGGCTTTTAATCCATTCTGCTAACCGCTTCCTCTTTATGGGGGAGTTTACCCCGTTCACATTTATGATTAAAATTACCAATTCTATATTACTTGCCATCTTGTTAACCCCTGTTTATGTTTTTCTCCCTTCTTTCCCCCTTAGCCTCCCTTCTCAGTTTTAAGCTTGTGAGCACTACTTGCTTCTCACAGCCCTCCCTTTTTAGTATTCCTCCCCCCCGCCTTAGAGTTCCTCCCCCTATCTTACCCTTTTCCCTCACAGTTTCCATATTCCCTTCCACTTAGCTTATTCCTTCCCTTTTCACTTTTTCCTTCTCACTTTTCAATGAGGCGGGAGAAATTTCACCATAAATTGAATATGTCTAAAATTTTTCTCTTAAAGCCAATTCTGAAGACAGTAAGATACCCACTATATTCATCCCCCTCCATTCTTTCTCTCAGATATAATAGGTTTCCTTTGCCTCTTCATGAGATATAGTGCCCCCAGTTTCCTCTTTTTCTGGTACAATGTCCTTTCCACAACTAGTGTCTAGAACAAAATATACATGTATTCTTTATACATCTTTATAGCAGAAATATAGTTCCCAAGATTTATTTTTATCTTTTTAGGTTTTTCTTGAGTTCTATATTTGTAGATCAAACTTTTTGTTAAGTTCTGTTTTTTTTCATCAAAAATAGGTAAAATTCGCTTATTTCGTTGAATGTCCATCTTCTTCCCTGGAAAAAGATGCTCATTCTGTCTGGGTAAGTTATTTTTGGTTGCATACCAAGTTCCTTAGCCTTATGGAATATCATATTCCAGGCCCTTCTATCCTTTAATGTGGATGCTGCTAGATCCTGGGTGATCCTTATTGTGGCTTCTCTATACTTGAATTGGGTTTTTCTAGCCTCTTGCAGTACTTTTTCCTTCATCTGAGGGTTCTGGCATTTGGCCACTATGTTTCTTGGTGTTTTGATTTTAGGATCCCTTTCAGTAGGTGATGGATGAATTCTTTCAATGTCTATTTTATCCTCTGTTTCTATGACTTCTGGGCAGTTCTCTTTGATAATTTCCTGGAAAATAGTGTCCAGGCTCTTTTTTTCATCGTACTTTTCTGGGAGTCCAATAATTCTCAGATTGTCTTTCCTGGATCTATTTTCTAGGTCTGTTGTTTTCTCAAGAAGGTATTTCACATTCTTTTCCATTGTTTGATTTTTTTGGTTTTACTTGATTTCTTGTCTCCTCGAGTCATTCAATTCCATTTGTTCGATTCTGATTTTCAATGAAGTATTTTCTTCATTCACTTTTTTAATATCTTTTTCTAATTGTCCAATTGAGTTCTTTTGTTCTATGGAATTTTTTCCCATTTCGCCAATTTTATTTTTTAGAGAGCTATTTTCTGTTTCCAGTTCACTAATCCTATTTTTCAAGGAATTTATTTCTTTATCCACTCTGTCTTTAAATGAGTGGGATGACTTCTCCAGACTCTCTTGCCAAGCCTCCCTCTCCTTTTCCCATTTTACTTCTAGCTCTCTTGTGAGAGCCTTTTTAATTTCTTCTATGAGATTCATCTGTTATGAGGAACAGATGATCTCCTCCTTTGAGGATTCACCTGGAGACGGTCTGTTTTTAGTCTCCTCAGGGTTTAGAGTCTGCTCTCTATCCGTTATAGAAGCTGTCAAGGATTAAGGTCCTTTTCAATTTTTTTGCTCATTTTGTTAGAGAAGACTCAAAGACAAACTAGCAAAGAAAAAAAAGAAAAAACCCCTAAATGGAGTCTGCTTTTTTGGGGGGAGGGGCTGGGTGGTGTTACCGAGCTTCCTCTACAGACTGAGGGGGTAGCAGCGAGGCACTAGCAAGACTGTGCTGTGCCTGCGCTCTGAGACTCCGAGAGCATCCTGAGATATTGTGGGGGAAGGGTGACCAGGTCCTGAGAGACTACAGTTGTTTGGGGTTGTATTCTTCACCCCTAGTGTTTTTAGCTTCTCTGCTGGGCTACTGACTTGCTGCTGGGGCAAAGTATCCAATCCTGTAGCAAAGCTCCCCCCGCAGAGACGATGGAGATCACACCCCACCCTGCTTTGGTCTGCTTGGCTCTGAGCTGCCTGCTGTGCTCTTGCTGCTGCCGCCTGTCCTCAGCCTGTGCTTGATCTAAAACATCTCCGCCCTCAAGCAAAAACAGACCTTTCCTGGCGAATCTCAAGGATGTCTTCTCTTGGTAACTATTTGTGGGGTTTTTTTTCAGTCAAGCATTAATTCAGAGGCTTGTAATGAAATGAATTCTGAGAGAAAACACAGAGCTTACACAGCTGTGTGCTTCCTCTCCGCCATCTTGGCCGAAAGTCTCCATTATTATTTTTTTCTAATTCAATAAAATAGTATTTGTTAATTTAATTGGGATGTCAGTAAATAAAGTAAATAGGTAAAATTGTCATTTTTATTAATATTGGCTTTGCCCATTCATGAACAATTAACATTTCTCCAATTATTTAAATCTGATTTTATTTGTATAGAGAATGCTTTACAAATATGTTCATGTAGTTCCTAAATCTATTTTGGCAGGTATACACCTAAATATTTTACATTATCTATATTTATTTTAAATGGGATATCTCATTTTTTCTTCTTACAGGATTTTTTGGTGATATATAAAAACAATTATGATTTCTATGGATTTTTTTATATCTAACTACTTTGTTAAAGGTATTACAACTAACTTTTTAGTTGAATCATTGGGATTTTATAAATGCAGCATTATATCATCTGCAAAAGGAGAGTTTTTATTTATAGAGAACTTTAAAGCATTAGAGAAACTCTTTAAATGTTTTCTTCCGTACACTTTCTATTATTTTTTCTTTATACCTCCCCACCCTACCCTAAAGAAGGCTACAATTAAACACACACACACATATATACACATGTGTGTACACATAGATATGTATGTGTATACATATACACATATGATTAGTTTAATTAATTAGAGAAAGTAAAGAGAACTCAAGCATCTCATTCTTTTCAAAATAAATTGGTAAGTATATAAATGTTGTCTCCATTTTATATATGATATATATGCAGATATATACATATATGTCAATACATATATATGCAGATATATCCATATATGACAAATATATTGTCCCCATTTTATATATGATATATATGCCATGTATACATATATGATATACATACATATGTATGTCAAATACATATGCATATATACAAATACATCATTACATAGCTAGCTGATACAATATTTGAACTTAGATCTCTCATTCTTGATATCATGCTGTCCTAATTACCAGGCAAAAGCAAGATTTCTATTAAAAAATTAGAGCTATAATGTGACGAGAATTAGTTTATTAACATTATCACTGATTATATTATATCATATTATATCACTACATATCATATGATATTATATGATATTACTGCATCATGTCATATAATTATAAAATTGCAAAGTATTCACTGATAGATCTCTGGGCCTGAGGTCAGGATTATGTGAGTTTAAATGTGGCTTAAACATTTCCTACCTGTGTGACCCTAAGCAAGTCTTAACCTTTGTTTTCTTTTATTTTTTCATCTGTAAAATGGGAATACTGACAATACTTATCTCCCAGAATTTTTGTGAGGATCAAGTAGAATAATAATTGTAAAGCACAGTATCTGATAGTAAGTACTATATAAATGTGAGCTATTGTTAACACTTTTATTATTTAATATTCTGACGGATATAGTGATTTAGGGAGACATAAAGCAAATCATTTTAGTAAATTAATTTAATCATTCATTCCTCTATTGGGGAGACAGATTCTAGGTAAATAGATGGATATTAAAAAGTTCTTCCCATATAGAAATAAATATCAGTTTAACATGAAAACTGGTTTGTTTTTTCAATTATGAAGCTGAATAATTGCTATTGAAAAAAGTCAATGATATTTCTTGAAGTCAATGATATATAAAATGTCTCTTATGAATTACATAGGATGAATTAGAGTAGGAATCTAAATCTATCTTTTTTATCTTTTTTTCTTTCCACAAGGAAGTTATGGTTATTATAACCCAAGTCACTGAACTAACAAGCCTAGAGAATACTTAAAAATTTCATAAAATAGTTATATCAAGAGTCAATATGTAATCTACAATTTGCAAATTCTTTGCAAATGTGAAGTTATACAAAATCTATACATTTATCTGGCAACTACTGGTGATCTATTCATGTTCCACATTGACTACAAAGGATAACAATAACAGCTACTCCAAAAGATTATTGTGAGGCTCAAATGAATTAATATATGAACAGTGCTTTTCTTATTATTGAATTATCTAAGGCATTTTAGAATGATAAAATGTAGCCTATATATATATATATGTATGTATACACACACACACACACACACACACACACACACACACATACACATATATATATGTTTTGGTGTTTTTCCATGTACTTGCATCATGTCTCTAGTGCTTTAGCTTTCTCATTGGTGGTTCATCAATTTGGAAACAGAGCAAACTATGAGTTTTTCCACATACTCATTTTTTTTCTTCCTATGTTTCACTATCTCTCTTCAGATTAGGCAAAATGAAATATGGATGGAAGAAACCAACCTCAGTGATGGAATTCATTTTTCTTGGCTTTTCTGATGTCCATCAAGTAAAGATCACACTCTTTGTGATATTCTTTACTGTATACCTACTCTCCCTCACTGGAGATGCCTTGATCATTATCATTGCTCCATAAGGGAGTCCACGCTCCATACTTCCATGTACATTTTCTTAGGAAATCTTTCCTTTCTGGAGATTTGGTACACTACAGTGCTCAAATTATTGGCCACCTGTATATCACAGATTGTCACTCTTCCTGTTGCTGAATGTGTAGCCCAATACTATTTCTTCTTTTCCATGGGAGCTACTGAGTGTATCCTGCTGGCTATAATGGGTTATGATTGGTACCTTACCATTTGTAATCCTCTGCACTATGCAATTCTAATGAGTTTTCAAGTCTGCCTTCAGTTTTAATCTGGTTCCTGGGTAGGTGGTTTTATTGCCCTGTTGGAATCTTTACAAGCTGCTAATACATTAGAGTTGATAGATTATTGATCTGATCTTACAAGATGTTTTGGGCCAGAACCTGAAACAAAGTACTAAGTAGAACTAATTGATACAATGCTTGTATTCACACCTTTACTCATTGGAGTTCACACGTTTGGGAGATTTCAGGGTTTAGTATGAGATATCCGAATTCACACCTCCCTTGAAGCTCTTAGGGCCAGAGAGCACTCTGGGAGAAAACCTATAATCCCATTCTCTTAGAAGAGTCATATATAAGCCCAGTCAAGAGAGTTCAGCTGAATTGGAGGCTGAAGAAAGCAAAAGCAGAAGCAAAGGACAAAGCTGCAGGAGTTCAGCTGAATTTAGATTGAGAGGGGAGCATCAAGTGAGTTCAGCCAGAAGCCCTCTCTGAGTGAGGAGTTTTACTTCGGAACATTGACTGGGGTCAGAGAGGAGCACTCTGGGAGATTGAGAGCCAGAAGCCCTCTCTCAGAGGCAAGACAGATTCAACTTGGTGCTGGCTCTGGAGGCTGAAGAAAGCAGAGGCAGAAGCAAAGGACAAAGCTGCAAAAGCTCTTAGAACCAAGCAGAGAGATAGGCCTCAGCTAACCAGGCTATATTGGAAACAATAAAAGATCTGAACTTTTATCACCTGGCTGCGTTTTGCATAATTATTGATCTGAACTGATACTAGGGCTGCCTCCAGAAAACCTCCCTGAGAAACCTGCTTTCACCCAGAGAGAACCATCATTATATTATTATATTAAAGAAGAAAAAGAACACCACAAAATGTGGGTTTTCTCCCAGAGTGCTCTCTGGCCCTAAGAGCTTCAAGGGAGGTGTGAATTCGGATATCTCATACTAAACCCTGAAATCTCCCAAACGTGTGAACTCCAATGAGTAAAGGTGTGAACACAAGCATTGTATCAATTAGTTCTACTTAGTACCTTGTTTCAGGTTCTGGCCCAAAACATCTTCTTGTAAGATCAGATCAATAATCTATCAACTCTAATGTATTGGCAGTTTGTAAAGATTCCAACATTACCCCATTGCTACTAGTCATTCTCATCTCCCATCTCTATATCCTCAGATCCCATTTTCTAACTCTCTTGCTTTGTTTCATGGTAGAGGCAGTAGGCTACATTTGTACCTCTGTGATGATTTTGAGTTCTTTCCTGCTCACAATGCCTTCCTATGTTCAAATAATAATTACTACAATTAAGATGCCTTCTCAGGAGGTCAAGAAGAATGCTTTTTCCACCTGTACCTCTCACCTAACTGTTGTCACTATTTACTATGGTACCATCATATTTACTTATGTGTGTCCCCCAGCTAAATATAATTTCACCATTGGCAAAATCATCTCTGTCATCTACTATGTGATTACTCCACTGTTAAATCCACTTATCTACATGTTTAGAAAGAAAGATGTGAAAAAAGCTCTCAAGAAAGCAAGAAAGAAGATGCTTCTAGACAAAAATAAGTGATATTTTTGAGGGCCCAGTCAAAATGTATTCTCATTTCATCATTTTTTAAAATTGGTGTAATGAGGAAGGATGAAGTGATAATTTTGATTATATCTCCTATCTTGAACCTTATTTTACATATCTTATAAAAAACAGTAAACTTGATTTATGTTCTTTATCTTTACATTGTGGTAATTTATCCTACCTCCAATTGATATTTCCTTTGTAATGAAGAAAAACAATTATGGTGCAATGAATAAAGCACTGGCCCTGTAATTAGGAGGATCTGAGTTCGAATCCTGTCTTAGGCAGTTAATACTTAATGTGACCTTGGGCAACTCACTTAACCTCAATTGCCTCAAAAAAAGAAAGAAAAGAATCTGTTAAAATGACTATACCAATAATGCATCATATATGTAACATATGTATATAAGGACATATTAAATACATTGAAATGTATATATATATGACATGTATAAATCACATACTTGATAATGTACATATCACATCTAATATGTCCTCCCATCTGCCCCTTGATGCCCCATATTATGCTCTGGGTTATGCTTATTTCCTTTATATCAGTTGATACAAATCATCCCATGTTTTTCTGAATTTCTCATATTTGGCATTTATATTTAACAATTATATTCCATTACCTTCCTATATCATAGTTCAGTTTTTTCTTTTATTCCTCTATGAATAGTTATTCACTTTGTTCCCATTCTTTGATACCACAAAGAAATATATTTGTATATATTGGACTTGCATATATCTGATTCCCTCTATCTTTCCAGTCTTATACTTTACATCCCACCATGATCCTCACTGTTCCTCACACATGAAATTTTTATCACCAGCTTTGTCTTCTTTTTTTATATAGAACAGTTTAGTACTAAAATGGGCAGAAGAAAACCTGTTATATGTTAACAAGGTAAAAATAGCGAATAAGTATTGCTTTAATATATTTATATTCTTAGGAATTTGGATTGTCGTACTTCCAATGAAATTAGTTATGTGCCTACTTCACTTTAAGTGATATGTGTATTCTGGCTCCTTATTAAGTGGCATATATAGGTGGAGATTCTTAGTTGGTCTTTTGGTCCTCATGAATGGAATAGAAGAGATGGAAGACAAGCTATGCCAAAGAATATTTGCAATTGATTCAACTGAACTTTTAAGAGTTATAAAGAGTGAGAAGTGAATAATAACTTCTAATCTCTTTTGTTGGGACACAGTCAATAACAGCTCTACTACAAACTTGCATAAAGGGGTTGAAAGTAGATCTCTCTCCTCTCTCTCTCTCTCTCTCTCTCCATCCATGTTCTATTTTATTTCCAGAATATATTTAACTGTGGCTCTCCTGGCAATGTGTTGGACATCTCTAGGATAGAAATAAGAAAAGAATTTCTCCTAGTCCTGGGAGTAATTGTTGACTGGCTCCATGTACATATAGATGATGGCCACATATTTTACACCTTTGGACTACAGAACCTTAAATGTGCAAGGATAATAGTAGAAGAGAGATATGTCCTTAGATCATTTTGATTAGAATCCCATCAAAAAAAAGTTCAAAAGAATGAGACAGTCACAAAAACAATTGGGGCAGCTAAGTAGTGCAGTGGCTAGAGCATCAGTCCTAAAATAAGGAGGACTTGAGTTCAAATCTGGTCTCAGACACTTAACAACACTTCCTAGCTGTATGACCCTGGACAAGTCACTTAACCCCAATTGCCTCAGCCAAAAAAAATTAGTTATTTGAAAATAATATTTAATAATAAAAATATTATTGATGTTAAACATTTTTGAAGGGATGGACATACTTAGATTATATATATTTTTTAGTTTGATGTCATGAATCCAAAAACAATTACATCAAAAACAGGGAAATTTCTAAAAATCCCTTTTTGTCATAATCATCATGAATGAATGAATGAACTTTTCCACAATTTTTGACAGAAAATGTAAACTCATTTAAGGATTTGCATATAAGTACATAAGCATTACAATGGCAAGAACCATAGGAGAAAAGGAAAACTCAATAAGGAATATCCCAAGGGATGAATATCACATATCTCCATGACAGAAATGCCTATAAAAAGCTAAGAAAGATAGATGGAAAGACCCTGGGGAATTCCAACATCTAACTGGAAATCAATAGAAAATTTAAATGGCATATCACTTGATTAAAGGCCACAAAAAATAAATATGTGGAATGGACTCTGAAGAATAAAAGCATATCAGAATTTCTAGATACACTTAACAATTAAGAATAAAAGTTAAAAAGTGAGGAAAATATTTTTATTGTTCAGTCATTTAACTATCATTATATCTATCATAGTAAAGTGATTTATTCAGGATCACACAGCTAACAAATATTTGAGACTTTATTTGAACTCAGGTTTTCCTGATTTTGGGACAGAACTCCATACACTGAACCACCTACCTGTCTTTAAGGAATTATAAGGAATCAAATTAATCCATTTAAAATTAAAAAATAATATCAATAACATTTTACTTAAAAATCTAAGAAGCAAAGGAATTGAAAGAGAGAGAAAGAACACCCAAAGAAGAGGTATGTGAAAAATGTTTTGTTGTTTTATCTGTTATATATGTTGTATATACATATCTTTATATGTTGTAATACAAGAAATCTAACAAAATAAACAAAGCAAACAAAAAAAACAAGTTAGATCGGACATAACACTAAAAGTTTTCACATTGTATGTATGATGAATGGCAAAATAATTATATCAGGGCAGTAACTGAAATTCTAACTTGCTGCAAAATTGAGGTAGAATGGATGCATAATTGACATAATTATTGGTTAAAATGTGTTATGAGGCACTTCAGGACCTTACCAAATAGAGGTGGCCAGACTTGTGCCAAAGAAGTAATTTCTCTAGCAACTGCATGGAGGATGAATTGGACAGGAAGATCAATGAAGATGTTTTTGCAATAGTTAGAGAAAGAAATGATAAGGCTCTGACTTGTAGTAGTAGTCTTGTGAGTAGAGTACAGGAAACAGACTGAGCAATGCCATGAAGGTAGAAATAACAAAATTTTGGAATTGATTATTTATGCAGGGTAAGTAAGAAAGGAGTTGAAAATCATTTCGAGATTATGAATGTGAGTGACTGGAAAAAAAGTTTTGAAAAGAAATAAGGGACTTTTTTGGAGGGGAGGGCAATGAATTCTGAAAATTTGAGATGATAGAATATTCAATTTAAAATAATGGCTATGGGACTTTAGCATAGGAAAGAGATGGGATATAGACATCTAAAAGTTGGAATCATTCATATATAGAATTCATTCAATTATACTCATAGAATTCCTATAAAGTTACCAAGTTAGAGAGCATATAAAGAAAATAGAAGACGTCCCAAGGCAGAACCTTTAGACCCTGATATAAGTGGTGAAATTAATTCAACAAATATACAAAAGCCATTCTCAGAATTTGATTGAGAATGGAAGAGAAACAGGGCTAAATATAAAAAATTTTAACTATTGGGGAACTTGGGCAAGTTAGTAAGCAACATGAAAGGAACCAGTAGACAGAAATTGAAAACAGGAAAGAAAACATGATTGAGATAGTGATCTTTTGTAGAAAGCTATGCCTATCAGAAGACTAACAGTCTGAAAATAAAGTTCTATAAGAATAACATATTTGTAATGATTAGCACCTATGCAGTATCAATCTTAACAAACTTTTGAAATAGCAACATGGATAAGTAGCCTTACAAAAACCCACTTAATATAAATGAAGCATAACGTTCCTTAGCAGCTATAATAATTTAATTTTTTTTTTTGTATAAAAAGGGTGGGAGCTAAGGAAAACAATCAAGTCATAGTTGTTCTGAGTATATGACAAACAGGTTAAAATTTACAGAAATACTTTTGGAACAAAGAGATATCACATTACTGAACAATAGTTAAGGATAATAATAGATATATGACATTACATCTTCTAAATATAGATAAAAATTTGTGACCTCTGGATAAAGGATTTCAATCAATTGATCAACCAACTAAAAGGCATTTATTAAGCACTCTTTTCCAGGAAATAGGCACTGGGAATACAAAAATATAGGTAAAAATTCAGCAACAGGAGACAATGTACATTATAGGTATATACAAAATATTGGTGGTAAGGCATTAACAATTATGGGAATTAGTAGATTTCACTAGCCTGTGAAATAGCTAACATCCAGGAGTGAAATCAATAGGTTCTCCAAAATTGATATTCATAAGAACTCATCCAAAAATATATCAACTTAAAAATGTGGAACAAGTGGCTGTCATGCAAATATCTTATAGAAAGAGAGGGCTTTATAGTAGTGATACAGGACCAAGTAATTATCACCAGAAATTATAAAAATCTGCCTATAAGGAACCTGGACTTCTTGATTGATGCAGGTTATACAAGGAAATTGTGGAAATTGTTCAACATTTCATTATAATTAGCAAAAGAATTTAATAGCTACCAAATACCAGAAAGATATGATTAAATGGAAACATAAAGCTTGTCCTTCATTGATTAACAATTAACTAAAGATATAAATCCCAACTTTCCTTAAGAATTTAACAAATAGAGAGGCAAAGACAAGATAGCAGAGTAAAGGCAGGAACTCATCCAACCTCTCCCACAAACAGCTCCAAATTCCTTTAAATAATGACTTTAAACAAATTTTAAAGCATGAGAACATTTAAAAATACAGAGAAGAACATTTTGTAGCCGAAGACAACTTAGAAGCTCAGCAGAAAAGATCTGTAATATCAGAGTGGGAGCTCAATGTGCAATTCTAGTGCAGGCCACACCAGCTTGGCCAGGCCCAACCCCAGCCTCAGCAAGGTGGTATCTCTGAATCAGCAGCAATGCTGAAAGCTTCTGAAAGCTTATCTCTCAGCTTCAGGGATATTAGGGAGGATTTGGAAGGTCAGCAGAGAGGGTCTGTGATACTAGGTTGAGAGACTAGCATGTATGATCCTAGGGCAGCCCCTGCCCAGCCCCAAACCCAGACCCAGATCCTCACATTGGCTTCACCTCCAGCCTGGGCCCCAGTGTCAGTGAGGTGTGACTTTTGAATCAACAATAAATGTGAGAGACTTTTGAACCTGTAGGTCTGGGAACACCATGGAGGACTCTGAAGGTCAGAGGAGGGGGTCTGTGGCACCAGGCTGAAAGTCTGGTTTGTAGTCCCATCCCAGTTTGCACTAGCACAGCCCCAGACCCAACATGAGCAAAACAGGACTCAGTTACTTTAGTACACTAGATCTTACAGCTATAATTATTGTCTACCTGAAAGTTGTGATTTAAAAAAAAGAGCCTGGACATTATTTTTCAAGAAATTATCAAGGAAAACTGTCATGATATTCTAGAACCAGAAGGCAAAATAGACATTAAAAGGATCTATTCATTACTTCCTGAAAGAGATCCCAAAATGAAAACTCCCAGGAATATTATAGCTAAATTCTGCAACTCTTAGGTCAAAGAGAAAATATTGCAAGCATCCAGAAAGAAACAATTCAAGAATAGTGGAAACCACAGTCAGGGTAACACAAGATATAGCAGCTTCTAAATTAAAAGACCTGAGGACTTGGAATATGATAGTCTGGAGAGCAGTGGAGCTACCCAACCTATCCAAACTGCCCAAAATCACCTACCCAGCAAAACTGAGTATAATCTTCAGAAGAAAAGGTGGCTAATTAAGTGAAATAGAGCACCTTCAAGCATTTGTGATATATTGTGATGTAAAGATTAGAGCTGAATGGAAAATTTGATTTTCAAATATAGGACTTTAGAGAAGTATAAGAACATAAACAGGAAAGTAATATCATAAGGGACTTAATAAAATTTATCTGTTTACATTCCCTTTCATGGGAGGATAATACTTGTAACTCATTAGAACTTATTATTATGGCAGTTAGGAGTATATGCATATATGTTATGATTCTTACAAGGTACTAAGATAGTAGAATTGATCTGATCCTACAAGGAGATGTTATGGGCCAGAACTTGAAACAAGGTACTAACTGGAATTGAGGAGACAATGGTTAAATCTAGTTTAGCATTGATTTAATCCTACAACAAATAATGGTTTCCTAGTGATATAATGATTGGAGTATACTCAGAGTACAGCATATAATCAAGGAACTCCCACAAGCCCACAGACACTCAGAAGCCCACTCTCGGAGGCAAGACAGATTCATTCCATATTTGACCTGTATAGTTGGAGACACTCGAAGGGTGCTCTTGGAACCAAGGAGAGAGACAGGCCTCTACTAAAGCTAACTGGGCCCCAGGAAAAGATTCAAGACTTTGAAGGAGAAAATAAAGGATTTGAACTTTAACAGCTGGCTGCATTTGAGGTGATTATAACTCTATACTGAAACTAAGGCTGCCTCCAGAAGTCCCCCAAGAAACCTGCTCCCAAAGAACAATTATATTTTTAGAGAAAACATTTCACACACACACACACACACACACACACACACACACACACAGGAGCACAGCTGTGAGTTGAATATGAAAGGATAATATCTTTTTTTAAAGTGATGAAATTAAGGGGTGAGAGAGGAATGTACTGGGAGGAAGAGAAAAAGAGAAGTGGAATGTTACAAATTATCTGCCATAAAAAAGAGGCAAGAAAAAGCTTTTATAATGGAGGGGAAGAGAGGGAGGAGAGAGGGAGTGAGTGAACTTTACTCTCATCAGAACTGGCTCAGAGAGGAAATAACATACATATTCAATATGAATATAGAAATTTATTTTACCCCACAGGAAGATAGGAGGGGAATGGAAAGGAGCGGGGAGGGTGATAGAAAAGAAGGCATACTGGGGGAAGGAGTGGTCACTACCAAAACACTTTTGAGGAGGGACAGGGTGAAAGAAGAGAGATAATAAATAGGGAGAAATAAATACAGTTAGCAATAATAGTAAGTGTAAAAAGAATTTCAAAGCAAGTTTCTCTGATAAGGCCTCATTTGTCAAACTTGGAAAATTTATTTTAAAAAAGTAAGAACCATGACCCAATTAATAAATTATCAAAAATATGATCTGTACCCAAAGGACTATAATTCATATATATACTTTGACCTACCACCACCATTACTAGGCATAAATACCAAAAAAGATTGGGGGGAGGGGGGAATGATGTGTACCAAAAATATTCATAGCAGCTCTCTTAAGACAAAAAAAAATTGAGGAATGGCTCAATAAACTATGGTGTGTGTTTGTGATAGAATATTACTATTCTATGGGAAATAATAAGCAGGATGGTTTTAGAAAAAGACAATTGGAAAGTCCTCCATGAACTCAAGCAAAGTGAAATGTACTATATAAAAAGTAATAGCAATGTTCTGGGATAACAACCTATTAATGACTTTGCTATTATCAGTAGTATGATCACCCATGCCTACTTTGAAGAACTTATAAAAAAATTCTATCCATATCCAGAGAAAGATTTGATTGTATCTGAAAACAGATTGAAGCGTTCTCTCTCTCTCTTTCTCTCTCTCTCTCTCTCTCTCTCTCTCTCTCTCACTCTTTATTTTTCTTAAGAGATTTTGTTTTCATTAGGGTGTGAAATCTATGGTTTTTTTTTTCACAACTTGACTTTTATGGACATAATTTCACATGTGGTAGAAAGAACCTAGAACCAAAAATTTATTTTATTTTATTTTTGCTCTTTTATTTATTTTTTAAAACTTTTTTTATTTTCAAAACATATGCATGGATAATTTTTCAACATTGATCCTTGCATAGCCTTGTGTTTCAGATTTTCCCCTCTTTCCCCCACCCCCTCCCCTAGACAGTAAGCAATCTATGCTTATACATATATGCATATATATATGTTATACATGTTAAAATACATGTTAAATCCAATATGTATAAACACATTTATACAATTCTCTTGCTGCACAAGAAAAATAAGATCAAAAAGGAAAGTAAATGGAACTCAAAAATTATTAAAATAAATGTAAAAATTTTGGGAAAATATTAAATAAAATAAAAATGAAATGTGGGGGGAAATGTAAACAAAAAAGAATTTTACAACTAAATTGTACTAGAACTGGAACATTATTACAGACAAAACTGTTATACACAGTTACCTGGACATAGATCAATACAAGATTTAGAACATAGTTTTTAATAGAGGTCACTAATGCAAATATGTACAATCTCTCAAAATATATACTTCTAGCAGAAAATATCAAAACTATGTGAGAACATGATAAAGAGCATTTTATTCCTGTCATCTTACCTGCTATTAAAATAGTCCTGGAGAGTTTTTCAATGAGTCTATTGTAAACAAGCCCACAAGTCAATAATTTTTTACAATTCATTTTATCTATCAGTACAAAAAAATCTATAAAACATTAAACATAAAAGAATGATAGCAGGAATCAATATAACTAAAGGACATTTCTCTCTAAATTCCATTTTTTTTTTTAAAAAAAGAAGAGAGATAATAATGATCATGCTGAGATCATGGTAATTCTTGAAACATAATTGGACCAAAATTATAGCTAGTAATATACTATAAAATGAATGCAGAACATAAGCTTCTTGAGAGCAGAGACTATTTAATTTTTGTCTTTGTATTCCCAGTGCCATAGGCAGCTAGGCAGTGCAGTGGATAGAATTTTGTCCTGGAGTAAGAGAGATTCATATTTCAACCTGACCTCATGCACTTGCTAGCTTTGTGACCATGGGCAAGTCACTTGACCCTATTTATCTCAGTTTCTGCATTCATAAAAAGAGCTGGATAAGGAAATGGAAAATCACTACAATACCTTTGCCAAGAAAACCTCAAATAGAATCACAAAGAGTGAGACACAACTGATCATTTGTTCCAGTGTCTACAATAGAGCTTGTCATATAGTTAATATTCAGTATTTTTCTTTATTGTTGTTGAATTAGGTGTGGATTTAAGCGGGAAAATGAATGATTTAATCAGTCAACTTATTGGTTTTCACTACCCAACACAAAAGAGCCAGTTTATTTTGATTTCCCATCCCCCCACCTCCCAGTTTTGAACAAGGTATGAGCATGAGAGTCAAAAATACTTATGTTCAAAATCTGTTTTAGATGCTTTCCTGTGTGTGGTGAGCAAATCACTTAATCTTTATCAGCTTCCGTTTGTTCACCTCATCTCAATTTTGCATGAGGATAATAACAGCATTTAGCTCACAAGGTTGTGAAGTATATAATAAAATTGCATAAGAATATATCTAAATATAAACATGTAGATCAGTGCATATATGTATACACACACACCACACACACATATATACCCTTCTTGGTTCTAGTCCATGAAGCAGAAACTCTGGAGACTGTTTCTGGTCATATGGTGGCTCATTATTGGGAGCAATTGGCATTTTGGTATGATACAAAACCTGGAAGGTTCTTTTGGACCTCCCTCTATTCTGTGATGCGGTGGGGAGAGGATGGTGGTAAAATTACATCATTTAAAATAAAGACAACTTTAAATTCAGCCTCTTGCATTGTACAATAAGTAATACAACTTAATTTCTTTAGATTCTTTATGAAAACAGGCAAATATGGTCAGGAATCTTTTCCTCTATTCTAGAATTTATTAACCTTTTTCTGCGCAAGACCCCTTTTTTATCAAAGGAATTTTTACATAACTCTGAGTATATAGGTATATGAAATAGTTGCACAAATCATACATTTACTGGTAATAAATTATAGTTTTATGAATCACACATTCAGCTATGGGGTCTCAACCTATAGTTTAAGAAGCTGGACCCTAATCCACCTTCTCTTTTACATAGAGAAAGAATGAGACAAACTTCTACCTGGGTTCCTTGTCATTTTTTCCCCAATTTATGTTTCCTATAAGATAGTCAACCATTATTGCTCATGGTTTTGTTGATGTTAATTTTCTTTTTTTTAATAATAACTTTTTGTTTTCAAAATGCATACAAAGATAAATGTCAATATTCACCCTTGCAAAACCTTGTTTTCCAAATTTTTATCCCTCCCTTCTCCCCAACACACTCCCTAAAGAGCAAGTAATCCAATATAGGATAAACGTGTGCAATTCTTCTAAACACATCTACATTTATCATGCTGCACAAGAAAAATCAGATCAAAAAGGAAAAAAATTTTTAAAAAAGCAATTAGACAATAAAAAGGTGAAAATATTATATTGTGATCCATATTCAGTCCTTATAGTTCTGTTTCTGGATGCAGATAGCTCTCATCACAATTTTTTTGGAATTGACCTTAATTACTTCAGTGCTGAAAAGAATCAAGTCCATCAGAGTTGATCACTGTATACAATGCTCTCTTGGTTCTACTCATTTCATTTAGCATTAGTTCATATAAGTCTCTCCAGGCCTTTCTGAAATCATCTTGCCAATCATATCTTAAAGAACAATAATATTCCATAACATGCATACATCATAACTTATTTAACCATTCCCTAACTGATGGGAATCCTTTTTTTCCAGTTCCTTGTCATTTCAAAAAAGGCCACTACAAACATTTTTGCACATGTGGGTCCTTTTCCCTTTTTTTATGATCTCTTTGGAATATAGACCCAGGAGAGACACTGCTGAATCAAAGGGTATATAAGCACATTTTGATACCCCTTTTGGCATAGCTCCAAATGAACTCTCCAGAATGGTTGGATCAGTTCACATTTATCCATCACATTTATCACTTAGATCATCAAATTTATTGGCACACGGACAAAATAGCTTCTAATTATTGCTTTAATTTCCTCTTCATTGGTGGAAAGTTCACCCTTTTTATTTTTAATACTGGTAATTTGATTTTGTTCTTTCCTTTTTCTAATCAAATTAAAGGTTTATCTTTTTTTTTTCACAAAACCAACTCTTAGTTTTGTTTATTAGTTCAATAGTGTTCTTACTTTCAATTTTATTAATCTTTTCTTTTATTTTCAGAATTTCAAATTTGGTTTTTAATTCAGGGTTTTTAATTTGTTCTTTTTCTAACTTTCTTAGTTGCATGCCCAATTCATTGATCTTCTCTTTCTCTATTTTATTCAAGTAAGCATCTAGAGATATAAAATTTTTCCTAAGAAGTGCTTTGACTGTATCCCATAATCAGTATTGTTATTCTCTTGGATGAAATTATCGATTTTTCTATTGTTTGTTGTTTCAGCTACCTATTCTTTAAGCTTAAATTATTTAGTTTCCAATTAAGTTTTGATCTATTTTCTCCCAGTCCTTTATTACATGTAATTTTTATTGCATGATAATCTGAAAGGGAAGCATTTACTATTTCTGCCTTTCTGTTGCTGTTCATTTTCAGAGACTCAATGACATCATGAGGGTAAGGTCTTGGCTTGTAGATAAATTGGATAAAGTGAGACAAAGTTGCACAAAGTTGTCTTTTCCAGAGTCATCAAAGTACAATGGCAAGACAAAAATCAGAATGACTGGCAATGCAGTGGATGACCTTGCACTGTATTTGAATATAAGCTCTCTTAAAGCAGGGACTTTTCTTGCTTGCTCAGAATTATTTCCAAGAGAATAGTGCCTGGCACTAGTAAGTGATCGATAAATACTCTATCTACTTTATCTATCTGCCAACCAAGTAAAGTTTTAACAAATAGCACCTACTTTAAAGAATTCCTTTAGGTAAGCTAAAAATCCATTTACAAACTTGTTTACACTGATATCTTTGACAGTTAAATTTTTGCCCATCCTAGGTCATAAATTAGGTGGGATGTAAATTAATGAAGCTCTATTATACACTAACTAGACCAACTTACAAAGACATTTTTCTTTGGGCATCAGCATTTCTTTCTTTTTTTCCTTTTTTAGCAGTGAATTCAACAGCACAAATTTTTAAAATTTAGTAGAATTTGAAACAAGAAGGAAAAAATAGTGGGGAAGATGGAGGGAATAGTAGAGTGTATAGAAGGATAGAGGAGGTTTTAAATGATCGCTAGAGTGTTTATTTGTATTACATATGAAAAAGATCTGATTTAAAAATTGCCCATCAAATTATCTCCCAAGCAGCCCTTTACAGTCTGGGGATCTAAAGAAAGAACTGCCAAAAATGGAAAGGAGGCTTTCTTAGGCAATGAATAAGAAAGGAGTAGGAGCTCCTTGCAGAACTTCTCTCAAGAGGCCCGAGATTTAAATGCATCCCTCTGTCTACTTAATTTCATAATCTAGCGAGGAATCAGAGACATCTTTTCCAAATCACATTACAGGTAGTTTTTAAATAAATCTAATCTGAAACCTAAATTTCTCTGAAGATTCATTCCCCCGAAAAAGGAACTCACTCCTACTTTGTACTACTCAATAATGAAGTCACGTGGGCTGGAGGGAAAAATATTTGTAAGATTTCTGATGCCATCTTAACCCTTTTTATTGTTTTCACAGAAGAACAAGACATATTTCAACCTCTTAGGACAGGGCTGTCCTTTATATAAGCCTATAAGGCTTAAATGGAGCCTTATAGAGTGCATGTCCAGATTTGGAGGTGAGCCTGTGAGCACAAGAGATCTGGAGGCCCTCAGTCCCACTGGTTTGGAACTGGCTAGTGGTAAAGGAATCTTCTGCATTAAATAAGATAGTCACTGGCAAGAGAATAGATAGCTAGGTATTATACATGTAATATATATAAATACATGTGTACATATATAATATATACACACATACAATGCATGTGTATATATCCACAAGTTATACTTATTTTATATATATGTATATTATATGTGTGTATATACATATATTATATATGCATATTGTAATATATTATGCACATGCATGTATGTAAGTATGTATTATATACATGTGTGTTACATATGTGTAAATATATACATTCATTCATATTTTTCTGTACTGTGAGGAAATGACTAAATCCTATGAATGAAGAGAAATGCCCTCTCTATTGTTGTGATGTGGGAGCCACCTGCCAGTGGCTGCTGGAGGTCTAACTCAGACTTGTAGAATGGATCTCTTCATGTGAGAGGATGATGATGATACAAGGAGACTAAGAAGCAGTTGCATTCTCTGACCTCTCTCCTCTTCCCTCTTGCCTCCAATTTATTTCATTCCCAATCCACAAGGAACATCTGTTTTATTAAAGGCTAATTTACAGTTCCTTCAGGGTTTTTATGATTCACAGCTGTGGGGGCTTTTGGAGAACCAACCTGCTCCTTCACTTAGGAATGGTCCTTAACACTCTATATATACATACATACATACATACATACATATACACACATATATAGATGTGTGTGTGTGTATACATATACATATATATGTATTTATATATACACACACACACACATACACACATTTGTATTTAATTGTAACCATTTATAGGATAGGGAGGTGGGAGGGGAAAAAAGAAAAGTAAAAAGAAACTTACATGATAATTTTATTGTAGTTTTTTTTAATGGCAACTTGTACATAACAGATTTGCAGCTTCATGGATAATCTTTTTTTTTTTTTCTATTCCATGATGTTATGGAATTTTTTTCTTCATTTCTTAAGTTCAGAATAAACAAATATGTTTTCAATTGTGGAACCAAAAAGAAAAAAGATACCCATAATTGAAAACATTACATAATATATGTATTATTAGAGATCACATTTGAACTCAGATTCTCTCCTAACTCCACCTCTAATGCTCCACTGTATTGTCTCAGGATTGTACTAAGCTGACAGAAGAAAGAGGAAGGAAGGGGAAGGAAGGAAGGAAGGAAGGAAGGAAGGAAGGAAGGAAGGAAGGAAGGAAGGAAGGAAGGAAAAAGAAGAAGAAGAAAAAAGAAGAAGAAGCAGAAGCAGAAGAAGAAGTGTGATGACCGCCTATTTAAAATCAGCCATAGTCAGGAATTCAGGTTAAGAGAAAAATCTTCAATCTTTATTGAAGTGAAGAGGTGAAAAAGGATTGCAATAGCAATATGGGCAGCTGCGACAGGAAGCCAGCTAGCAGAGGAGGATTGGAGATGAAGGGCTGTTGCAATGGCAATGCGAGCAGCTGTGTCAAGACGCCAGCCAGCAGTCTCTCCTTCCTCTTCCCTTCCCACTCCCTTGCCTCCACCCACCAAAAACGTCATTTCATATACAACACATCAGGACTTGCACAAAGAGTGGGCAGGGGCCATTTTTTCTCCAAGCATATATATTAATAGAGTATGGTCCAATTACTATTTAGCCTCAGGTGCTTGGGACCTCAGTACATCAACTCAAGCCTCAGCCCATTACAAAGAAGAAGAAGAAGAAGAAAAAGAAGAAGAAGAAGAAGAAGAAGAAGAAGAAGAAGAAGAAGAAGAAGAAGAAGAAGAAGAAGAAGAAGAAGAAGAAGAAGAAGAAAATCCCTTTCCTGAAGTTAAGAGAAACGGAATAAATACTTTTGTAATCACTACTATGTGCACTGTGTTAAGTGCTTTTTAAAAATATCTTGTTTGTTTTTTACAACATTCTTGAGAAATAGATGTTATCATTATACATGAAAAAATACAAATTATGTTAATAAACAGAAGAAAGTCTCTAGAATTAAGGAAAATCAAGAAAGGAATCTGTTGAAGAACTGGAAATTGAAGTCCATCAATTAGGCTGTACATTTTATAGCATATGCTTGTGATGGAATACTGTAAGAAGTGACAAGCAAAATGATTTCAAAGGAAAAAGAAAGAAAGACTTACATGAATTAATGCAATATGCAATAAAAAAAGAAGCAGGAGAACATTGTACACAGTATCAGCAATATTGTAATGATGATCAACTGTGGATGACCTACATAGTCTCATCAATATAGTAGTCCAAGATAATCCCAAAGGACTCATAATGAAAAATATAATCCACTTCCAGAGAAAGAACCAAGAGAATCTGAACGCAGGTTGAAACAATTTTTTTTGCTTTTTAATGTTTTTTTTGGGGAGGAAATCTGTTTTCTTTCCTATATGACTAATGCGGAAATATGTTTTGTAGGATTGCACATGTATAATCTATATCAAATTGTCAACTCATAGAGGGAGAGAATTGGAACTCAAAATAAAAAAAAAAAAGCCTGAATGTCAAAATTTGTTTTCACATGTAATTGGGGGAGTGAGAAAACTACGAAAATATAACAATATATAAAAAAATTGAAATACAATGCATCTATTGGGAAACTTAGAATCTAAACTAACTAGGGCGGAGTGGAGAATAGAATATGGTTCATGAGAAATAGAGATGGATGGTTATGGTAAGAGTTTTCAATACCAACCAAGGTTATGAGAAGCAGCAAGCCTCAAATACTTCAGTTCCAAGAAGGCAAAAATATCACCAAATTCTCCAGCATTGTCCAGAAAGCTCCTAAAGATTTTCAGATCATTTATTTTTATCTTTCTCTCAACAGTTCAAAAGGAAAATCCAGGATATGATCTGAACACATTTGATTGTACCCTAGTAAAAGACATTCTCTCATTTGCATGATCCCATTCCAGTTTCAGAGAGAAACAAATCTCCATTACCAGTAGAACTTTGGATTTTCTTTCTTAATCCTTTGCATTCATGTAAGAAAAATTCATGACAGATGACTATCAAATTATTATTTTCTTTGTTGTTTTTAAAATAATGACTTCAAAGAATATGCTAGGACCACATCTGAAAAGAAGTAAATTACTTTCTCCCCATTCCACCCTGTTAACCAAAAATTTGAGAAAGGAAATAAGAAATAAGTGGACAAACACTACTCCAGGACAGAATGGATAAGAGAAGTGTTATAGGCCAATCAATCAATAAGTATTTATTGGTATGTGACCAAGGAGTGCGGGTATCAATGCAACTGAACTCTCCCAAAATTCCCTTCCAAACTATTTTAAACTATTTCCTCAGATCAAATTTGGAATGACAGAAGCAATAAAAGATCAGAGTAAATCACTTTTCCAGCCTAACACAATTTAAGAGGTTGGCAGGAGAGGCCTGTGACACCATACTAGAATGGTAGCTGGCTCAGAGTGTAGCAGCATCCCTGGTAGGTCTTGGAGGTGACCAAGACAGCCAGATAGCCACAGCAGCAGCAACTCTCAAACCAGAGGCAATAAAATGATCAGACAATTAATAAGATAGAAATTACAGGGGAGCTTTTGTTGGCACTCATTGCAGGTAGTACTTGTTTGGCAGTTCTATTGCTGATGCCTGATTCTGGGTTATATTTCCAAGGTGTATAGGAGTGCTTATGATAAGTCACAAGGAAGCAGAAGCTCTGTTCACAGTTCCAAGGCAGAGCGAAACACTAGCACTTGTGGCTGCAGGACAGCAGGGTACCTAATCATAATTCCAGGGACAAGAGAAAAACTAGTGTTTGTGACTGCAGGGAAGCAGAGGCCCTTCCTGGTTAAAAGCAGAGCATAGATCAAGAGAGCAGGGACCATATCTCTCCCTGAATCACACCACACTGGAAGCACCAAAACCTGACAGATTCAGAACTAACTCTGAAAACAGCATCATGAAAAAGCCTATAGCTTGGAACAATGCCTCTTCATCATTAGATGAGCTAAGCTTAAATCTAATATAAAGCTCAAAGTTAAGAAATATGATGGGGGGGGGGGGGGGGAATGAGCAAACAATAACAAAAAAAAGAACTTGACCATAAAAAGCAACCACAACAGTAGGGAAGACCAAAACATAAATTCAATAGAAACGAAAAAGTGGAAAACAGCCACAAACAAAACCTCAAAGACAAATGATGGTTGGACTCAAGTTCATTAAGAATTCCTGAAAAAGTTAAAGAAAGCAATAAGAATGTTGGAGAAAAAAATTGGGTAAAGAAAATTAATGCAAAAAAATATGAAAAGATAATTAACAAATTTGCAAAAGAGGCACAAAAAACACTGAAGAAAATAATTCTTTAAAGAATAGAATTGGCCTAATGGTAAAAGAGACACAAAAATTCACTGAATAAAAGAACCCCCTAAAAAGCAGAGGTAGCAAACATGATCTCAGACAAAACAAAAACAAAAACAAATATAATGAAAAGAAATTAAACAGTGAAACTACATTTTACTAAAAGACATTAAAAGATAAAATTTTAAGGACAAGTTTCTCTCACAAAGGCCTTATTATTTAACTATATTAAAAACTGAGTAAATTTATAAACAAAAATTAGTATCATTCCCAAGTGGACAAAAGCAATAATTTTTCAGAAAACAAAGCTATCTATAATTAAATGAGAAAAATTCTCGAAATCACTGTTGATTAGAAAAATTTAAATTAAAACAACACCAAGGTACTATGTAACTAACACTTATCAGAAATGATGAAAGCAAGAAAGGATGAGGGAAAAAAGGAAAATTAAAAGGATATTCATCATTTAGAGAATGGCTGGAAAATTGTGCTTTATTATTGGGATGGAATACTATTGTGATATAAAAATGATAATGAGGTGGTTTCAGGTAAAAAAAACAACAACAACAATATGGCAAGACCTGTATAAAACTGAAAAGGGAAATGAGAAGAACTGGGAGATCGTTGCATACAGTAACATCAGTGTTGTAATGATGATTAATCATAAAAGAATTGACTACTATAATTAATACAATGATTCAAGACAATATTAAAGAATTCATGATGAAAAAATGCTATCCACTTCCAGAGAGAACTTATGATCTTTAAGTGCATATTGAAGTATAATTTTGTTGCTTTTTTCTTTTCTTGAGATATGGAAATATATTTTGCATGATTTCATATGTATGATTGTCTTTTTTTTTGCTTGTCTTTTCAGTGGGTTGAAAGAGTGGTAAGAGGGAGGGAAAGAAGTTGAAATTCAAAATTTAAAAAGAAAAGGATATTAAAAATAATTGATTTTTTTAAAGATTAAAAACTTTTTAAAAACCAAACATTCATTAAGTGCCCACTATGTGACAAAGACTGTGATAAGAGCCAAGTATGCAAAGAAAAGCAAAAAACAATTTCTGCTGTGAAGGAACTAACAATCTAATGAGGGAGACAGTATGCAGAAAAAACAAACAAAAACCCTTGATATAAACAAAGTACATATAGGATAAATTGATGGCGATATAAGAGGGAAGGCCTTAAATTTCTTGCAAAAGATGAGAGCATATCCAATACTTGAAAAGAGTTAGGGAATCCAGGAAGCAAAAATGAGAAGATGTAGCATTCTAGGCAAGGGAGACATCCAGTGAAAATGCTAGAAGTCAGAAGATAGAACATCCTGTTCAAGGAACAGCAAGGTCATTGAATCAAAAGGTATACAGAGGAGAATAAGAGGACTGAGGATATAGAAGGAAACCAGGTTCACAAAGGGTTTTGCAATCAAATAAATAATTTATATTTGATTCTGGACATAATAGTGAACCTGAAAAATTTTTTGAATGGGAGATATAATCAGATGTGCAGTTTAGAAAGGTCAAAATGACAGTTGAGTAAATGGATTGTGCTAAGGAGAAATCTGAGGCAGGTATACCAATGGAAGCATTTCTTTGGTCAATTATTTTGCAATGTACCAGGATGATTGCAGCGTCAGAGAAGTGAGCAAGTGTGAACAATGGGGAGAGAAAGAAAGAGGAAGAGGTTGACAATTACATTTAGATTGTGAGTTTAAGTGGCTAGGACAATGAAGGTATGTAACTATAATGGGAAATTTTATAGGAGAATATTCGGGGGAAGTTATGTTTAGTTTTCGACATGTTGACTTTAAAAATCTATGAGATATCCAGTTTGAGAATGTCTAAAAGTTATTTGAAGATTGAGACTGAAGATGAGCTGAGAGGATAGCCAACTATATCTGAGAGATAATCACTGATAAGCAACCATGGAAGCTGATGAGATCATCAGGTGAAATTGTATAGAAAGAAAAAGAAAGGACTGAAGACATTGTTCCTGTGGGATACTTATGGTGAATATATGTGTGACCCAGATGATAATCCAGCAACAGAGACATAGAAAGAGCTTTCAAACAGGTAGGAGGAAAAACAGGAGAGAAAAATATCATAGAAACCTACATGGAGAGGCAAAAAGAAGATAAGTGACTGGGTGAAGAGCTGCAGAAAAGCTATGAAAGTTGAATATGGGAAAAAGAATATTAGAGTTCTAGAGAGCAATTCTGACTGAATGATATAATTTGAAGCTGAATTGTAGAGAACTAAAAATAAATGAGATGATTGCAGAAGGCTTTCTCAAATTTTGCAACAAAAGAGAGAAGAGATATTAAAAGATCTATATGCATCCTTCCATAGCATACATATATATGAGTATGTCACCACACTGGATGTAGATATTTTCTATGTTATATTTAATATTCTAGTTATTTGTAAAATTTATTTGTTTAATAGCTGTAATGTTCTTCTCTAAAACGTAGTGTTCTCTCTGGGATCAGGTTTCTTGGGGAGCTTCTGAAGGCAGGCTTAGTTTCAGTTCAAAGTAATCACTCCAAATGCAGCCAGGAGTTAAAGTCCAGCTCCTTTATTTTCTCTTTCAAGTATTGTCTCCTTCCTTGGGTCCAGTTAGCTTCCTTAGAGGCCTATCTCTCTCCTTGGTTCCGAGAGCTCTTGCTGCTAGTCCTTTGCCTCTCCAGCTTCAGCCTCTAGCTCCCTCCGAATCTTTCCAGTCAGTACAAAGGTGGAAGAAGCAATGAATCTGACTCCACCTCTGAGAGTGGGCTTGTGGGTTAGTGGGCTTCCTCTTTAGTGGGCTTCTGTTTCTGACCCTGAGAGCTTCTTGCTTATATGCTGTGCACTGAGTATACTCCAATCATTACATCACTAGGAAATCGTTATTTGTTGTAGGATTAAATCAATGCTAAATTAGATTTAACCATTGTCTCCTCAATTCCACTTAATAACTTGTTTCAAGTTCTGGCCCATAACATCTCCTTGTAGGATCAGGTCAATTATACTGAACCATACTAAATTAGATAATTATTGTTTCTATCAATTCCACTGTCTTAGTACCTTGTAAGAATCATAACATCAGAATGTCATGAATTATGTAGGATTCAAGCCAAATTCAATAGGCAAACAGGAGTCAATGTACAAGTCACTTTTGACCAACTAGCCAGTGAAGGTCAGTATAGAGAGAATTCAGAACAGATTAATTACCCCACAACAGTTATGAGCAGGTCACAACTGCTGCAATAAAAGCTTGGAGTATCCTTCCAGGAAAAGATCGAAGGGAAGCCTTCACAAAAATAGAGCAAGGTCCCAATGAACCTTTTGCTGATTTGTGGGACGTTTGCAAATAGCTGTCACAAGAACCATTGGAGAAAATGCAGCTACAGAAATAATGTGGCTAAGGAAAATGCTAATGAGGCTTGCAAAAGAATTATATGGGGACTACACAAAGATGCTCCTTTAGAGGAGATCATAAGACTCTGTGCCACAATGGGCACAAATGCTTATTATACCCAGACTATAATGAACATGGAAAAACAGGGTCCCTCTTGGCAAGGGACTTCTAGAGAAACTCATTGATGCTTTCAATGTGGAAAAGTTGGACATCTAAGTGTTCAGTGTAGCTATGGAGATAGAGTGAGAGGACAGGGTGAGAGAATAAAACCCAAAACCCCATGTCTAAAATGCCACAAGGGCTACCACTGGGCCTCAGAATGTAGACTGACCCAGGGATATGAGAGGCAGGGCCCAGCTCCAAGATGATCATACAAAAGACAGGTGAGGCATGATGGCAGCTGAGTTTACAGTTATGGATTTATGTATACCTGTTTCAAGTGAGCCCCTTCAGAAACCCACTAATCTGATTTGATTTCTCATTTCCTTTGGTGTTTTCATCTCCCTTCCTGAGATGTCAGGGAGGGTGTGATCACCTCTTTTTATGGTGTTTTCATTCCTTTTTTGAATAGTCAGGGAAGGTGTGATCACCTTCTTTTTTTTTTTTTTCCCAAACATACTTTTTTTTAAAAATTTTTATTTAATGATTATTTTATATTGACAACATTATCCCTTGCACTCGTTTCTTTTCCGATTTTTTTTCCCCTCCATCCCTCCACCCCCTCCCCTAGATGGCAAGCAGTCCTTTATATGTTGGATATGTTGCAGTATATCCTAGATACAATATATGTTTGCAGAACCGAACAGTTCTCTTGTTGCATAGGGAGAATTGGATTCAGAAGGTATAAATAACCCGGGAAGAAAAACAAAAATGCAGATAGTTCACATTCGTTTCCCAGTGTTCGTTCTTTGGATGTAGCTGCTTTTGTCCGTCATTTATCAATTGAAACTTAGTTAGGTCTCTTTGTCAAAGAAATCCACTTCCATCAAAATATGTCCTCATACAATATCATTGTCGAAGTGTATAATGATCTCCTGGTTCTGCTCATTTCACTTAGCATCAGTTCATGTAAGTCTCGCCAGTCCTCTCTGTATTCATCCTGCTGGTCATTTCTTACAGAACAATAATATTCCATAACATTCATATACCACAATTTACCCAGCCATTCTCCAATTGATGGGCATCCATTCATTTTCCAGTTTCTAGCCACTACAAATAGGGCTGCTACAAACATTTTGGCACATACAGGTCCCTTTCCCTTCTTTAGTATTTCTTTGGGATATAAGCCCAATAGAAACACTGCTGGGTCAAAGGGTATGCACAATTTGATAATTTTTTGGGCATAATTCCAGATTGCTCTCCAGAATGGTTGGATTCGTTCACAACTCCACCAACAATGCATTAGTGTCCCAGTTTTCCCGCATCCCCTCCAACATTCATCATTATTTTTTCCTGTCATCTTAGCCAATCTGACAGGTGTGTAGTGATATCTCAGAGTTGTCTTAATTTGCATTTCTCTGATCAATAATGATTTGGAACACTCTTTCATATGAGTGGTAATAGTTTCAATTTCATCCTCTGAAAATTGTCTGTTCATATCCTTTGACCATTTATCAATTGGAGAATGGCTTGATTTCTTATAAATTTGAGTCAGTTCTCTATATATTTTAGAGATGAGGCCTTTATCAGAACCTTTAACTGTGAAGATGTTTTCCCAGTTTGTTGCTACCCTTCTAATCTTGTTTGCATTAGTTTTGTTTGTACAAAGGCTTTTTAATTTGATGTAATCAAAATTTTCTATTTTGTGATCAGTAATGGTCTCTAGTTCATCTTTGGTCACAAATTTCTTTCTCCTCCACAAGTCTGAGAGATAAACTATTCTATGTTCCTCTAATTTATTTATAATCTCGTTCTTTATGCCTAGGTCATGGACCCATTTTGATCTTATCTTGGTATATGGTGTTAAGTGTGGGTCCATGGTGATCACCTTCTTTTTGGGGGTTCTCACCTCCTTGAGAAGTCAGAGAGGTCATATTATGATTCTTACAAAGTACTAAGACAGTGGAATTGATTGTTGGAATCCTAGTGTTAACTCAACTTGAAACAAGGTATACATAAATCCATCAATATAGGAGGCATTATACATAATTACATAAAATACATAAGCACATAGCAATATAACACAGGCTAGTAGTAATGTAACAAATAACATGAATCAACATGAGAATTTATACATATCTATAAGTCTTAGAAATAGTTCAAAAGGAATCCATTGTCCATTAGTTCATGTGCCAGGAATCCAATAATTCCTGCAAGCTCTGAAGTACTGCAATAGTCTCATCAACAATTTTTCATCTCAAGGAATACAATGATTCTTGCTGGTTTTTCAAGAACTAAAACAGTCTCATCTTGTGTTAGGAAATCCAATGATTCCTGAAGATTTTGTACTTAGGTCTTCTCCTCTGCTTCCAGATTTTTCTCTTTTTCTGTTTCTCTCTGATGGACAAGGCAAATACAGCTCGTTGGCACCCATCTGATTCCTTCTCCACCTGTAGAGACACAAGCAAACCCTCTTCCCCAAGCAGTTAACCTATCTGGTCCCTTCCATTCACTTATTTCTGGATCTCTCCATATCACCTGGCGATTATCTAAAGATAGTGGAGCTGCTCGCACTGGACACTGCTCTTCTGGTGGGTTATAAAACCTGTCTGCTAGAGACAATGCATCTTTATCAAAAATTTAAAAATTAATGGTATAGAGAACTAAATTTGGAAGTTCTCTAGGGTTACCCGTGGCTGTATTAAGTATGTCTTTGGAAATTGAGTTAGGTCCATTTTTATTATAGAATAAGAAACCTACTCCCAGAGAGAACCATTATATTTTAAAGAAAAAGAACACCACATTTTGGTGCCCTGAAAGTGGACTGACAGGCCCTTTAATGGATTTCAGTGGAAAAGCCTGTGATCCTTATTCCAGTGGAAAAGCCTGTGATCCTGATCCAGTGGAAAAGGCTCCTCAACCCAGAAATTAGGGTGGGTACAACAAAGAAATTTTGTTAAAAGAGTTAAAATAGAATTTCAGTTAAGATGGGACAGATGTTTAGAAAATAGCCTTATGTTTCTGTTCAAGGAAAATGTTTAGAGAGCATTGTCAAGCATTGTCAAAAAAGCCAAGGTTTGATTATAATTTTGGAGCATTTCACTGAATTTTAGAAATTGTAAAGCACATATCTCCTTGGTTCTCTATGGAAAAAGAATTGGCTTTAGACGAGTGGAAATTAATAGGAGAAAAACTGGGTGAATACTACAGATCTAATCCAAACTCAATGGAGTGGAAATTAGAAGGAGAGGATCTTTGTCAATTTTGCAATAAAAATGCAATTTTCAAAGACATACTTAATACATATAATTTAATACAACTGGCTTTAGGAAATTATTTAAGTGTCAGAAAAAGGAAAAAGAAAAAAACAGTAGGAGGGAGAAGTGCCAACTAAACTAGATGAAAAGTATGAAGAATCAGATTCACAGCAGGAGAAATTATATCATTCCACATCTCATGACCCTCCCCCCTCAATTAACCCTTCATGGGTGGAGGAAGAAGTAAGAGGGGGAGAGCAATCAGAACCACCTATTAAGGTATCTCCTGTAAAGCAGAATATGACAAGATTAGAAAAATCATTAATTAAGGCAAAAAATGAAGGAGAAGATATATCTGATTTTATAAATGCATATCCTGTGATTGAAAAGCTTGACTCTTCAGGTCAAAAAGAGAGAAAACACACTCCTTTTAATCTGGAAAAAATTAAAGATTTGAAAAAGGGTTACACTCTTTATGGGGCTACATCATCTTATGTCAAGATGTTACTAGATAATTTGTCTTATAAAGTCTTAACCCCGAATGATTGGAAATCCATAGTGAGGACATGCTTAGAATCTGGACAAAATTTGTTGTAGCTTTCGGAGTTTCATGAATTATGTAGGATTCAAGCCCAACGCAATAGGCAAACAGGAGCTATTGGACAAATCACTTTTGACCAACTAGCTGGTAAAGGTCAGTATGGAAAGAATTCAGAACAGATTTATTATCCCATAACAGTGTATGAGCAAATTTCTAAAGCTGCCATAAAAGCTTGGAATTCTCTCCCTGGATAGAAAGATGGATGTAAAGCTTTCACAAAAATAGAGCAAGATTCCAATGAACCTTCTGCAGATTTTGTGGGACATTTGCAAACAGCTATAATAAGAACCATTGGAAATACTGCCAGAGAAATAAGACATTTGGCTAAGGAAAATGCCAATGAAGTTTGCAAAAGAATTATATGGGGATTAGACAAAGACGCTCCTTTAGAGGAGATCATAAGACGCTGTGCCATAGGGGGCACAAGTGCTTCTTATGCCCAAACTATGATAACTATGAGAAGACAGGGTCCTTCTTGGCAAAAGAATTCTAGAGAAACTCGTAGATGTTTTCAGTGTGGAAAAGTTGGACATTTGAGAGCTCATTGTAGATATGGAGATAGAGTGAGAGGACAGAGTGAGAGAATAAAACCCAAAACCCCATGTCTAAAATGCAACTGAGGCTTTCACTGGGATTCTGAATGTAGATTGGCCCAGAGAAATGAGAGGCAGAGCCCAATTCCAAGGTATCAATCAAAAGATAGATGGGTCATGATAGCAACTGAGGTTACACCCAGAGAGTCTTTAGAAATTCAGGACTCTGATGTCATCAACAAACAGAAAAGCAATCAGGATTACAGTTGGGAAGAATATAGGTTTTATAACCCATCAGAAGAACAGTGTCCAGTGTGAGCAACTCCACTATCTTTAGATAATCGCCAGGTGATATGGAGAGACCCAGAAATAAGTGAATGGTAGGGACCAGATAGGTTAACTGCTTGGGGAAGAGGGTTTGCTTGTATCTCTGCAGGTGGAGAAGGAATCAGATGGGTGCCAATGAGCCGTATTCGCCTTGTCCATCAGAGAGAAACAGAAAAAGAGAAAAATTTGGAAGCAGAGGAGAAGACCTAAGAACAAAATCTTCAGGAATCATTGGATTTCCTAACACAAGATGAGACTGTTTTAGTTCTTGAAAAACCAGCAAGAATCATTGTATTCCTTGAGATGAAAAATTGTTGATGAGACTATTGCAGTACTTCAGAGCTTACAGGAATTATTGAATTCCTGGCACATGAACTAATGGACAATGGATTCCTTTTGGACTATTTCTAAGACTTATAGATATGTATAAATTCTCATGTTGATTCATGTTATTTGTTACATTACTACTAGCCTGTGTTATATTGCTATGTGCTTATGTATTTTATGTAATTGTGTGTAATGCTTCCCATATTGATGGATTTATGTACATCTTGTTTCAAGTTGAGTTAACACTAGGATTCCAACAATTGATAGAGGCAATAATTATCTAATTTAGCATGGTTCAGTATGATTGATCTGATCCTACAAGGAGATGTTATGAGCCAGAACTTGAAACAAGTTATTAAGTGGAATTGAGGAGACAATGGTTAAATCTAATTTAGCATTGATTTAATCCTACAACAAATAATGATTTCCTAATGATGTAATGATTGGAGTATACTCAGTGCACAGCATATAAGCAAGAAGCTCTCAGGGCCAAAAACAGAAGTTCACTAAAGAGGAAGCCCATTAACCCACAAGCCCACTCTCAGAGGTGGAGTCAGATTCATTTCTTCTTCCACCTTTGTGCTGACTGGAGAGATTCAGAGGGAGCTAAAGGCTGAAGCTGGAGAGGCAAAGGACTAGCAACAAGAGCTCTCGGAACCCCACTATATTCAGGGTGATTGCTTTGAACTGAAACGAAGGCTACCTCCAGAAGCCCCCCAAGAAACCTGCTCCCAGAGAGAACATTACATTGTAGAGAAGAACATTACATTTTGGTTGGGTGCCAAAATGTTGGGCAGCCTTCGTTTCAGTTCAGAATAATAATCACCTCAAAAGCAGCCAGGAGTTAAAGTCCAAATCCTATATTTTCTCTTTCAAGTATTGTCTCCTTCCTTGGGTCTGGTTAGCTTTCTTAGAGGCCTATCTCTGTCCTTGGTTCCAAGAGCTCTTGCCGCTAGTCCTTTGCCTCTGCCAGCTTCTGCCTCTCTTCCTCCGAATGTCTCCAGCCAGCTCAAAGATGGAACTTGGAATGAATCTGACTCCACCTCCGAGAGTGGGCTTGTCTCTTAGACTTGTGAATCTCCTGGACTCCATTCTGGTTGAGGCTCCTAGTGTATATATATGTGTGTGTGTGTATATGTGTGTGTGTGTGTATATATATATATATTTTTTTTTAAATAACTTTTTATTGACAGAACCCATGCCAGGGTAATTTTTTATAGCATTATCCCTCACACTCACTTCTGTTCCGATTTTTCCCCTCCCTCCCTCCACCCCCTCCCCCAGATGGCGAGCAGTCCTTTATATGTTGAATAGGTTACAGTATATCCTAGATACAATATATGTGTGCTTGTTGCACAGGGAGAATTGGATTCAGAAGGTATAAATAACCCAGGAAGAAAAACAAAAATGCAAGCAGTTTATATTCATTCCCCAGTGTTCTTTCTTTGGGTATAGCTGCTTCTGTCCATCCTTGATCAATTGAAACCGAATTAACTCTCTTTATTAAAGATATCCACTTCCATCAGAATACATCCTCAAACAGTATCGTTGTTGAAGTATATAATGATCTCCTGGTTCTGCTCATTTCACTCAGCATCAGTTCATGTAAGTCTCACCAGTCCTCTCTGCATTCATCCTGCTGGTCATTCCTTACAGAACAATAATATCCCATAACGTTCATATGCCACAATTTACTCAACCATTCTTCAACTGATGGGCATCCATTCATTTTCCAGCTTCTAGCCACACAAACAGGGCTGCCACAAACATTTTGGCACATACAGGTCCCTTTCCCTTCTTTAGTATCTCTTTGGGGTATAAGCCCAGTAGAAACACTGCTGGATCAAAGGGTATGCACAGTTAGATAACTTTTTGAGCACAGTTCCAAATTGCTCTCCAGAATGGCTGGATGTGTTCACAATTCCACCAACAATGTATCAGTGTCCCTGTTTTCCCACATCCCCTCCAACATTTGGCATATCTTTCCCTATCACTCTAGCCAATCTGACAGGTATGTAGTAGTATCTCAGAGTTGTCTTAATTTGCATTTCTCTGATTAATAATGATTTGGAGCATATTTTCATATGGCTATAAATAGTTTCAATTTCTTCATCTGAGAATTGTCTGTTCATATCCTTTGACCATTTATCAATTGGAGAATGGTTTGATTTCTTATAAATTAGAGTCAATTCTCTATATATTTTGGAAAGGAGGCCTTTATCAGAACCTTTGACTGTAAAAATGTTTTCCCAGTTTATTGTTTCCCTTCTAATCTTGTCTGCATTTGTTTTGTTTGTACAAAAACTTTTCAATTTGATATAATCAAAATTTTCTATTGTGGTCACTAGTGATCTCTAGTTCTTCTTTGGTCATAAATTCCTATAGGTCCTTATGCAGATGTCGCAGTACAAATTAATTATTCTGTAGTAGCATATCAGCAAATTGCTGCTAATGCTAAGAAAGCGTGGGCTTCTCTCCACAATAAAGATGAAAAGGGTGGGACCTTCACAAAAATAACACAAGGGCCAAATGAACCCTTTGCTGACTTTGTGGGACGTTTGCAGACAGCTATCACAAGAACAAATGGAGAAAATGCAATAACAGACATTTTGATAAGGCAACTTGCTAAGGAAAATGCTAATGAGGTTTGCAGAAGAATTATACTAGGACTGCACAAGGATGCTCCTTTAGAGGAGCTCATAAGACGGTGTGCCACAGTGGGCACAGACGCCTTTTATAGCCAGGCTATGATGCAGACTTCCCAAAATCCAAACATGGGAAGACAGAGTCCCTCTTGGCAAGGGACTTCCAGAGAGACTCATAGATGCTTTCAGTGTGGAAAAGTAGGGCATCTGAAAGTTCAATGTTGGTATAGAGATAGAATGGGAAAACAGGGTGGAAGAACAAGACCCAATACCCTATGTCCAAAATGCAACAGAGGCTTCCATTGGGCCTCAGAATGTAGACAGATTCAGGGAAATGGGATGAGGGGCCCAGCCCCAGGGCCCAAGGCAAAAAACACTTGGGGCATGATGGCAGCCAATGGTGCACCCAGAGAGTGCCTAGAAGTCCAGTACCCAGACATGACCAATCAGCCAGAAAGCCATATGATGGGAGAAGGGGATTACATAGTCAACCAGCCAGAAAGCAATCTGATGGCAGAAAGGAATTACAATTGGGGAGAATAGAGCTATCTGCAGCTGAGACAACTGAGATACCCCCTGGAGAGGTGAAATCTGTTCCTCTCCAGCCTATGGATCCCTTACCTCCAGGCACAATAGGCTTGACCATTTCACCTCCTTTTTGTACGTACAAAACAGTGTCCATCCACACACTGATGTGGGAAACCTAGGGAATGTGTAGATAATATCCCAGTCACTAATACAGGTAGATAATGTGTGATTTATCACCCAGGAGAAATAGTAGCATCAGGTTTACTCATACAGAATCCTAATAAGCAACCTGGTGATAGTCACCCAGATTCTGACTCCAGACCACAAAATCCAGAAATATACTGGACAGCAGTTGTAACAGCTGACCGACCTATGCTCACAATCTATATAAATGGCCTACCATTGGAAGGATTGGTAGACACAGGTGCAGATCGTACAGTTATTAGAGGTGCCAGTTGGCCCAGTCACTGGCCAAAGATTAAAGAGTAGGAGGATCAATAGCAGCTGAAGTTAGTGCTGCCCCTATGAGATGGACTTTTGAAGGCAAAACAGGAGTTTTTACTCCTTTTATAGTTGAAAAAATACCCATCAATCTGTGGGGAAGAGACGTTTTACAACAATTAGGGTTAAAAATGAATACTTCGGTTTTTTAAGCAGGGCTGCTGTTGAAGGCCTGCCAACACTTTCACCTGTTCCTATCCAATGGAAAACTGATACACCAGTGTGGATAGAACAGTGGCCCTTAAGTAGCAATAAAATTCAGGCCTTATTAGATATAGTACAGGAGCAGCTTGAACAAGGACATTTACAACCTTCTCTAAGTCCTTGGAATTCCCCAGTGTTCGTTGTAAAAAAGAAATCGGGAAAATGGAGGATGCTCACTGATTTAAGAAAAGTGAATGAATAGATGGAAACTATGGGAACTCTTCAGCCTGGACTTCCATCTCCTACTCAATTGCCTAGAGAGTGGGTCATCGATATTAAGGATTGTTTCTATTCTATCCCTCTGGATAAGGAGGATATGAAAAGATTTGCCTTTTCAGTGCCCAGCGTTAACTTAGCTGAGCCTTATAAAAGATATGAATGGACAGTTTTGCCACAGGGAATGAAAGACAGCCCCACTATGTGTCAAATGTATGTTGCTGCTGCTCTTGCTCCAATAAGAAAAGCATTTCCAAAAGTTATGCAATTATATTATATGGATGATATATTGGGATGTGCACCTGAGGAACAAATGCTAGAAGCATGTCTACAAAAGACGATAGAAACACTAAGATACTACAAATTATACATAGCTGAAGAGAAAATTCAAAGACATGCTCCTTTTCAATATTTAGGATATGAAGTATATCCTAAGATGCTTATAGTACAAAAACTGTCCTTAAGAACAGAGAAGCTAAACACCTTAAATGATTTTCATAAATTGATAGGAGATATCCAATGGATGTGACCAGTGTTAGGCTTGACTACCTATCAGTTACAACCATTATATGATATTTTAAGGGGAGACAGTGCTTTAAATTTACCACGCCAGCTTACAAAAGAAGCTCAAGAGGCTTTGAGAGAAGTTGAACTGGCTTTATCCAATGTGGTTGAAAGAGTTACTCAAAAACCCTTGGAAATATCAGTTTTTGCCACACAAGAGGCATCCACAGCAGTCCTTCATCAAGGAAACAGTGTGATAGAGTGGGTGAACCTCCCGGCACAACCAGAACAAAGCCTTACTCCTTACCCAGTGCTTCTGGCTAGAATTTTGTTAAAGGCCATTAAGCGGGCAGTACAATTATCTGGGGCAAGACCGGATAAGATATATACCTTTTACACCAATACACAAATTAATGTGTGTTGTGAAACCATCCCAGAGTGGCAAATTTTATTAGCCATGGCTCCAAATTTTACACATGGGTCTCCATTAAAGATAACCAGACTTTTACATAATTGGCGATGGATTCTTGAAGAAAAAGTTTCTAAAGTTCCTCTTAAAGGACCAACTATTTTTACAGATGCGTCCAAACACAATATTTGTGCTGTATACTCTCATGACTTAACTATAAAGAGAGTAGTCAAAACTCCTTTTCAGTCCACTCAGCAGAACGAATTATATGCAATCATGTTAGCTCTTACTTATTACCCAGGAGACATAAATATAATATCTGATTCAGCCTATTCAGTAGGTGTGGTACAAAGAATTGCCACAGCCCAAATAAAATTTGCAGCTTCTAATATATATCAGCTCTTTAAGGAACTTCAGGAGCAAGTGAGAAAACATCCAGGTGAGATTTATATCTTGCATGTCCACTCACATAGTGGACTCCCAGGTTCTATTTTTGATGGGAATTCAAAGGCAGATAGACTATGTTAGTCAGTACACCTTTATTTAAGGAGGCCCAGGAATCCCATTCTAAGTATCATCAGGCTGCTCGAGCTTTGCGTTTACAATTTGGGATTTCAAAAGAGGAAGCTAGGAACATAGTAAAAAGCTGTACAGCTTGCCTTCCTTTCCACGCTCCTACACTGCCTCCAGGGAAGAACCCTTGTGGTTTGAGACGCAATGAAATCTGGCAAATGGATGTGACCCATTATAAATCTTTCGGTCGTCTGTCTTTTATCCATGTTGTGGTAGACACCTTTTCAGGATTCACTTTTGCCATACCAGTAGCAAAAGAGCCCGAGTGGTCACTGAATTCCTCACGCAAGCATTTGCCATTATGGGTGTGCCACAAGCAATAAAAACAGACAACGGTCCTGCATACACCTCCAAACATTTTGTACACTTTTGTGCACAGTATAAGATTTTACACACCACTGGCATACCCTTAAATCCTCAAGGACAGGCAATAGTAAAGAGGAGAAACAGAGACATTAAAACGCTGCTCCAAAAACAGAAGAAAGGGGGAGCCACAGTTAACCCTAGAGAGCTTCTAAATCTAGTCCTTTATACTATTAACTTCTTGATTTTTGACAAAGATGCACTGGCTCCGGCAGATAGGTTTTATAACCCACTGGAAGGGCAGTGTCCAGTGCGAGCAGCTCCACTATCTTTAGATAATCGCCAGGTGATGTGGAGAGACCCAGAAAGTGGTAAATGAAAGGGACCAAATAGGCTAACTGCTTGGGGAAGAGGGTTTGCTTGTATCTCTACAGGTGGAGAAGGAATCAGATGGGTGCCAACGAGCCGTATTCGCCTTGTCCATCGCAGAGAGACGGAGCAGACCCTTGAAACGAAGGAGAAGACCCAAGAAACATCGGGTGGTTCTGTTGCTGATTGTGCTCACCATTGAAAGAGTGTGGCAGTTATGACGTTTGACTCATGGACATAGAAAATCATTGGAATTCAAAACCTCAGAAATCATTGGATTCTCTGAGACATTAGATTGTTGTAGGACTTTAAATCCCTCAGGAATCATTGGATTCTTTGAGACATAAACTTGAAAGCCCTCAGGAATCATTGGATTTTCTGAAAAATGATAAGACTGTTAGAGGACTTCAAAATCTGCTGGAATCATTGGATTCCCTAAGACATAAAAAGACTTTTGCTAGACTTCAAAAACTTGGGGGGATCATTGGATTCCCTGATATGTGAAGCAATGGACAATAGATTGGTTTTGGACTATCTCTTGGCTGCTGAAGAAGGTGTATGTGTGACTGCTGTTTACATACTCTCCTTCTAGGACTTCTGGCAATCTTTTACAACACAATGTTGATTTATATTGTTTGTTATACTATTACTTGGGTGTATAATTCATATTCGTTACACCACATCAAGCCTGCACTGACTGTGAGGAGAGTCATCACTAATAGCCTCTGCATTGTTGCTATGTGCTTGTGTAATACTTCCCATGCTGATGGGTTTGTGCATAATAAGACCCTTCATCCCAGAAACCTGCTAGCAACCCCCACTTCCCTTTGGTGCTTTTCATCTCCCTTCCTGAGATGTCAGGGAGGGTGTGATTATCTCCTTTTTAGTGCTTTCATTTCCCTTCCTGAGAAGTCGGGGGGTTGTGATCACCTCCTTTTTGGTGCTTTCACCTCCTTTCCTGAGAAGTCAGGGAGGGTGTGATCACCTCCCCTTGGGGGCTCTGACCTCCCTGAGGAGTCAGGGATGGGATGATCACCTGTGTTCTAAAACAAAAGAAAGCAGGAGATGTAATGGGCTGAGGCTTGAGATGATGCACTGAGGTCCCAAGCACATGAGGCTAAATAATAATTGGACCATACTCTATTAATATATAAGCTTGGAGAAAGAATGGCCCCCGCCCACTCTTTGTGCAAGTCCTGATGTGTTGTATAGGAAATGACGATTTTGGTGGGTGGAGGCAGGGGAGTGGAAAAGGAAGGGGAGGAGAGACTGCTTGCTTTTGCTATTGCAACGACCTTTCAGCTCAGATTCCCCCTCTGTTAGCTGGCTTCCTGTCACAGCTGCCCATATTGCTATCGCAATCCTTATTCACCTCTTCACTTCAATAAAGATTGAAGATTTTTCCCTTAACCTGAATTCCAGACTCCGGCTGATTTTAAATACGCGGTCATTACAAATTCCTCCCTCTGCCACAGGTCTGAGAGGTAAACTATCCTATTCTCTTCCAATTTATTTATAATCTCATTCTTTATGCCTAGGTCATGAACCCATTTTGACCTTATCTTGATGTACGGTGTTAAGTGTGGGTCAATGCCTAGTTTCTGCCATACTAATTTCCAATTTTCCCAGCAATTTTTGCCAAATAATGCGTTCTTATCCCCAAAACTGGGGTCTTTGGTTTTGTCAAACACTAGATTATTAAAGTTATTGGCTGTTTTGTCCTTTGAACCTAATCTATTCCATTGATCAACTAGTCTATTTCTTAGCCAATACCAGATGGTTTTAGTAACTGCTGCTTTATAATATAATTTTAGATCTGGTACAGCTAGGCCACCTTCATTTGATTTTTTTTCCATTAATTCCCTTGAAGTTCTTGACCTTTTGTTTTTCCATATGAACTTTGTTGTTATTTTTTCTAGGTCATCAAAGTAGTTTTTTGGGAGTCTGATTGGTATAGCGCTAAATAAATAGATTAGTTTAGGTAGTATTGTCATCTTTAGTATATTTGCTCGCCCAATCCAAGAGCATTTAATATTTTTCCAGTTGATTAGATCAGACTTAATTTGTGTGGAAAGTGTTTTGTAGTTTTGCTCATAAAGTTTCTGATTTTTCCTTGGCAGATTCCTAAATATTTTATACAATCAGTAGTTACTTTAAATGGAATTTCTTTTTGTAACTCTAACTGTTGGGTTTTGTTAGTGATATATAAGAATGCTGATGACTTATGTGGGTTTATTTTGTACCCTGCAACTTTGCTGAAGGTGTGGATTGTTTCTAATAACTTTTTATTAGAGTCTCTGGGGTTCTCTAAGTATACCATCATATCATCAGCAAAGAGTGATAATTTGGTTTCCTCTTTGCCTATGCTTATTCCTTTAATCTCTTTCTCAACTCTTATTGCCAAAGCTAGGATTGCTAATACAATATTAAATAGTAACGGTGATAGTGGGCAACCTTGTTTCACTCCTGATCTTATTGGGAATGGTTGCAGTTTGTCCCCATTACATATGATGCTTACTGCTGGTTTTAAATAGATACTACTGATTATTTTAAGGAAAAGTCCATTTATTCCTATACTCTCAAGAGTTTTTAATAGAAATGGATGTTGGATTTTATCAAATGCTTTTTCTGTATCTATTGAGATGATCATATGGTTTTTGTTAATTTGATTATTAATATGGCCAATTGTACTAATAGTTTTCCTAATATTGAATCTGCTCTGCATCTTGTTACAAATCCTACTTGATTGTGGTGTATTATCCTGGGGATGATTTTCTGTAGTCTTTTTGCTAATATCTTATTTAAGATTTTAGCATCAATATTCATTAGGGAGAGTGGTCTATAATTTTCTTTCTCTGTTTTCAACCTACCTGGTTTAGGGATCAGTACCATGTCTGTGTCATAAAAGGAGTTTGGTAGGACTCCTTCATTCCCTATTTTTTCAAATAGTTTATAAAGCATTGGGGCTAATTGTTCTTTGAATATTTGGTAGAATTCACATGAATCCATCTGGTCCCAGGGATTTTTTTTTTAGGGAGTGGATTAATAGCTTGTTCTATTTCTTTTTCTGAAATGAGACTATTTAAGCAATTTACTTCCTCCTCTGATAATCTGAGAAGCCTATATTTTTGGAGGTAGTCATCCATTTCGCTTAGGTTATCAAATTTATTGGCATAAAGTTGGGCAAAGTAACCCCTTATTATTTCTTTAATTTCCTCTTCATCTGTGGAAAGTTCTCCCTTTTCATTTTTAAGACTACTAATTTTATTTCCCTCTCTCCTTTTTCTAATCAGATTTACCAAAGGTTTATTGATTTTATTGGCTTTTTCATAAAACCAACTCTTAGTTTTATTTATTAGTTCAATAGGTTTTTTACTTTCTATATTATTAATTTCTCCTTTTAATTTTAGAATTTCAAGTTTAGTAATTGATTGGGGGTTTTTAATTTGGTCTTTTTTCTAGCTTTTTAAGTTGCAAGCCCAATTCATTGATCTTCTCTTTCTCTATTTTATTCAAGTAAGCCTCTAAGGATATAAAATTTCCCCTTATTACCGCTTTGGCTGCATCCCATAAATTTTGAGATGATGTCTCACCGTTATCATTATCTTGAGTGAAATTATTAATTGTGTCTATAGTTTGCTGTTTCACCCAATCATTCTTTAAGATGAGATTATTTAGTTGCCAATTATTTTTTGGTCTATTTACACCTAACTTTTTGTTGAATTGTAGTTTTTATTGCATTGTGATCTGAAAAGAAAGCATTTACTATTTCTGCCTTCCTGCATTTAATTTTGAGGTCTTTATGTCCTAATATATGGTCAATTTTTGTGTAGGCTCCATGAACTGCTGAGAAGAAAGTATACTCCTTTCTGTCACCATTCAGTTTTCTCCAGAGATCTATCATACCTAATTTTTCTAATATCCTATTTACCTCTTTAATTTCTTTCTTATTTGTTTTGTGATTTGATTTATCTAAATCTGAGAGTGCAAGATTGAGATCTCCCACTATTATAGTTTTGCTGTCTATTTCTTCTCGCAACTCTTTTAACTTCTCCTTTAGGAAGTTAGATGCTATACCACTTGGTGCATATATGTTTAATACTGATATTGCTTCATTGTCTATAGTACCCTTTAGCAAGATATAGTTTCCTTACTTATCTCTTTTAATTAGATCAATCTTTGCTTTTGCTTGATCTGAGATAAGGATGGCTACCCCTGCTTTTCTGACTTCACCTGAAGCATAATATATTCTGCTCCAGCCTTTTACCTTTACTCTGTATGTATCTCCCTGTTTTAAATGTGTTTCCTGTAAACAACAGATTGTAGGGTTCTGACTTTTGATCCAGTCCGCTATTTGCCTTCTCTTTATGGGAGAGTTCATCCCATTCACATTTATGGTTAAAATTACTAATTATGTATTTCCTGCCATCCTAATATCCCCAGATTATACTTTTCTTTTTCTTGACCTCCTTCCCTTCTTTCCTAGTATTAAACTTATTGTTCCCACTTACGTCCCATAGCTCCCCCTCTTTAGTATCCTTCCCTCCTCCCTTTGAATCCCTTCCCCTTTCTTGTACCCTTCTCTTATTACTCTTTTTCCTTCTCCTTTTTCCTCTCCCACTTTTTAATGAAGTGAGAGAAGAATCTATGTAAAACAAATATGTCAATTATTTCCTCTTTGAGCGAACTCTGATGAGAGTAGGATTCATACAATGTTCCTCCCCCTCTCTAAGTTCCCCTCATATATGATAGGTTTCCTTTGCCTCATTGTTGCATGTAGTTTTCTTCTTTTTATCTCCCCTCTTCCATTTTTCTGACACTATCCCCTTTCCATTTCTACTTCCCTTTTTTATGTTATATCGATAAAATCAAATTATACATATGGTTTTTATGTATATCCACAACAGAAATACAGTTCTTAAGAGTTCCTTTTACCTTTTTCTACTTCTCTTGAGTCCTGTTGTTGGAGATCAAATTTTTTGTTTAAGTCTGGTTTTTTCCTTAGAAACAGATGGAATTCCTCTATTTTATTAAATGTCCATCTTCTTCCATGGATAAAAATACTCAGCTTAGCTGGGTAGTTTATTCTTGGCTGCATTCCAAGCTCTTTTGCCTTTCAGAAAAGTCTGATTCCAGGCCCTTCGATCCTTTAATGTTGAGGCAGACAGATCTTGCGTGATCCTTTATGTGGCATGTTGGTATTTGAACTGTTTTTTTTTTTTTTTCCTGGCTGCTTGTAAAATTTTTTTTTAGTCTGAAAATTCTGAAGTTGGCCACAATATTCCTCGTAGTTTTTATTTTAGGGTCTTTTTCAGAAGGTGTTCAATGAATTCTTTCAATGCCTATTTTCCCTTCCGGTTCTATTACTTCTGAGCAGTTCTCTTTGATGATTTCCTGTAAAATAGTATCTAGGCTCTTTTTTTTATCATAATTTTTGGGTAGTCCAATGATCCTCAGGTTATCTCTTCTAGATCTATTTTCCAGGTCTGTTGTTTTTCCAAATAAATATTTGACATTTTTTTCCAATCTTTCATTTTTTTTGGTTTTGCTTGACTGATTCTTGATGTCTCAATGAACCAGTCATTTCTATTTGTTCAGTTCTGATTTTTAGTGAGTTATTTTCTTCATTAGCTTTTTTTTACTTCTTTTTGTATATGTCCAATTGAGTTGTTTTGCTCTATGGAATTTTTTTCCATTTTACTAATTTTTTTTTTTTTTTAGTGAGTTATTTTCTTTTTCCAATTTGCAAATTCTGTTTCCCTGCACTTCTTGGGAGTTTTTTATCTTGTCCAATTCACATTTTAGGAAGTTGTTGCTCTCTTGCATAGCTTCTCTTTCCTTTCCCCATTTTTCTTCTAATTCTCTTTTAAGGTTTTTAATAGTCTCTTCTAGGAGAGCCTTTTGTATTGGAGACCAACAATTGTCTGGACATTGTCTGCACTTAGTCTCTTCAGGGTTGAAAAACCGTTCTTTCTGTATAGAAACTATCAATCGTTCTTTTGATTTTTTTACTCATTTTGTTAAAGCCTGTAGGGTCTGCCTTCAGAGCCAGGAGGGTTATCCACTTCCTCTGCAGAACAGTAAAAGGTGTATGGACAGGTAGCTGTCCTGCCAGCAGGCTACAAAAAGCAGCAAGGTACTGGAGTGCTCTGGGAAAGAGTTCCCCACCCGGGAGTAACTCAGGCCTGCAGAGCTGAGCTGGGAAAGTGCCCTGTAAACCCCTCTCCCTCCTCCCCCCCAGCTGTGTGAGATAACGACTGCCCTGGGGCTAGACACTGAGCAGTGAGAGTTTCACTACCCCCAAGCCAAATCCTGCCCTGGGGCTGTGGGTATTAGCAGTTGAGCAGTGAGTGGATTTGCAGGGACCGGAAGTGTCTGCCCGGGAAGCACAGTCAGCTGGGGAAGTTCTATTGCCTCAGGCTGAGCCCCACACTGTGCCGATTAGAGGCTGCCCAGGCTGTGCCCCCCTGCCGTACAGATTTGTAACTGCCCCCGCAAAAGCCCCAAACTGCAGGATGTGGCTGCAGGACTGCATTAAAGTCTGCCTGAGTCACTTCCGGGTTTGAGTGGTTACAGTCAGATCTCGTTAGGTTCTGGCGTTTTTTAGAGAGTACCCTCTGTTTTAGGCTTTAATTTCTCTGCCAGTTTACTGCTCTGTAATCAAGGCAGAGCAGTTAGCCTATAGCAGAGTCGTCTCTATAACTTCTCTAGCCATAGAGATCACCCCCGCCCCTGGTCTGCTCAGGACGCTAGTCTCTCGCTGCCTGTGCTAGTCTGTTCCTGGCGCCTCAGGACAAACCTTTCCTCACGATCTTCCAGATTGACTTTGGCTGGTAACTTGTAGTGCTTCTAATCTTCATGACTTTAAGCAGTGAAGAGTTATTTTTGAAGCTGGATTAAATAGTTGATTATGAGGGGAATGAAAGGAGCTTAGAAAGTCCTGTGTGCCTTCTCTGCCATCTTGGTTCTGCACCTGGAAGTCTATATGCTCTCTTAAAGGTGTGACTCTTAAAAGTGGAGAGGTGTGAACTCTAATAAGTACTAAGTTCTTAAGTGCACTAGAGAACTGTTAAGTTCCATGCTAAGTAGATAATTATTGTCTCTATCAATTCCACTCTCTTAGTACCTTGTAAGAATCATAATAGCCACTGTTCTAAATGACAAATAGCAACAATTGTTAAGCAGTTACATAAATGTATAATGAACAATTTGAGTTTATGAATGAACAGCACTTTAGTGCCCTAATACCAGATGAAACATCTTTTATTCTTAAAATCAGATACCTAAAGGCCTAGTGATTTCCTGCCACACCCCTTACTTCATCCATAGGGTCAGTGTAGACTTGGGCCATTCCCCAGGACTTTTCTCATTGCTCCTTTAATTTCTTTGTTTCTCAGAGTATATATGAAAGGGTTTAAGGTAGGGGTCACCAGACAATAGAAAAGTGTAAAGAATTTGCCTTGGTCCTGGTTGGCCACATTGCCTGGCTGCATGTACATGTAGATAACAATCATGTGTAAGGAACACGTATTGAATGCTTTCTTTCTCCCAGATGCTGACTTGATATTATGCACGTAGCAATGTAGCAATGTAGTGCAGTAGCAATGTAGGAGACCAGGATCATGGTGAGGGGCACCAAAACAATAGAGAAGGCCAGGCCTTCTACTCAACTAGTGTTGGCACAGGAAATTAGGATCAAAGCTGGCATCTCACATACAAAGTGATTGATATGATGTTGACCACACTGCTCAAGTGACAAATTGAGTGGAGACATCAGAATTGAATTGGCAGTCCTACTAAGCCAAGCAAAGGTAGCCAGCTGTAAACACAGCTGGGGGTGCATGATGACCATATAGTGGAGGGGTTTGCAAACTGCTACAAAACTGTCATAGGCCATGACAGCAAGGAGAATGCATTCAATACCTCTCACTGAGAGAAAGGTAAAAAGTTGAACCACACAGTCTATGTATGTGATGGTTTTTCTGGGATCCCTAAAGATTTACTAACATCTGGAGAATACTGCTGTTTGTGTAGCAAAGATCCAAAAGAGACAAATTACTAAGGAAAAGGCACATGGGAGTGTGAAGTCAGGTGTTTAGGAGGGAGAGTAGGATGATGATTGAGTTTCCTGTGATTGCAAGAAAAAAATAAAAAATTAGATTGACAAAAAAGAGAATTATCTCAAGCACTGGTCAGTCAGAGAAATCTACTAGGATAAAATATTCTTCAGAGGTATCATAGACTGTTTCTATCATCCTTGATTTCATGTTACATACACAAAAAGCCAAATTATTTTGGTGCTATTTGCATATAAAATTTCTTTGCATCTATTACTGAAGCAGCCTCCATGTGGTCTGAACTTTGGCTTGTCTTCACATAGTTAGAATGAATGGATTTGTAGCATGTCAACAATATTCTCTTACACCTCATTGTTGATGAGTTTGCCAACTAGTTTGTTAAGTGGTTTGGAGTAACCTGTGACCATGTAATAAAATGTATAATGGTTTATACTTTGACATATACTTTATAAGATATTTTCCTCACATAAACCTTATACAGAATTTTTAGGTATCCAAATTGAGACTTACATAAGTTATGTGACTTGTCCACATGTGGCTATAATTCCAATCTAAATTTTTAAATTCCTAATAGAGTACATTTTACTCTAAATCCTATTGCTAACTGACCTATAAGAAGAGTTTACCTCTAGTCTCATAATTACAATTCTAAACAAAATAATTGACCATGGAGTGGAAAACACAGTGCAAAAGCTACTTCTGCAGTCAATCAAAAGCAAGAAGCCAAAAGGGAAAACCTATTTGTACAAAGTAATCAACTATATCAGAAACTATTAAAGGATAAGTGAAATTCTCCTTCAATAGAATCTAATTCTCTGAGAAGAAATCAATTATCAATACAGTTGACCCTAATTATTCAGGCTAACCAAAGGAAGCAGAGGCATGAATAATCCAAAATATTAGACCATCTAGAAATTTGTATTAAATATTATAATGCATTTACCCCAACTCCCTGACTCTGAGCTAGATTAGCATGAATTATGAACTTTTACCTCCTCTGGTTTTATAAGGTATTACTATTTATCTCTTTTGCTTCTTCCTCTGTGATTATATCTCTTTTCCCCTTCCATTATTTGATTTTTCTTATTTTTTCTTTTTTTTATTTGTTTTTTTTTTTTTAAATAACTTTTTATTGATAGAACTCATGCCAGGGTAATTTTTTACAGCATTATCCCTTGCATTCACTTCTGTTCCGATTTTTCCCCTCCCTTCCTCCACCCCTTCCCCCAGATGGCAAGCAGTCCTTTACATGTTGGATGGGTTGCAGTATATCCTAGATACAATATATGTGTGCAGAGCCAAACAGTTTTCTTGTTGCACAGGGAGAATTGAATTCAGAAGGTATAAATAACCCGGGAAGAAAAACAAAAATGCAAGCAGTTTATATTCATTTCCAGTATTCTTTCTCTGGGTGTAGCTGCTTCTGTCCATCTTTGATCAATTAAGGCTCTCTTTATCGAAGAGATCCACTTCCATCAGAATACATCCTCAAACAGTATCATTGTTGAGGTATATAATGATCTCCTGGTTCTGCTCATTTCACTCAGCATCAGTTCATGTAAGTCTCACCAGTCCTCTCTGTATTCATCCTGCTGGTCATTCCATACAGAACAATAATATTCCATAACATTCATATACCACAATTTACTCAACCATTCTCCAATTGATGGACATCCTTTCATTTTCCAGTTTCTAGCCACTACAAATAGGGTTGCCACAAACATTTTTGCACATACAGGTCCCTTTCCTTTCTTTAGTTTCTCTTTGGGGTATAAGCCCAGTAGAAACACTGCTGGAACAAAGGGTATGCACAGTTTGATAACTTTTTGAGCATAGTTCCAAATTGCTCTCCAGAATGGCTGGATGTGTTCACAATTCCACCAACAATGTATCAGTGTCCCTGTTTTCCCACATCCCCTCCAACATTCCCCATTATCTTTCCCTGTCATTCTAGCCAATCTGACAGGTGTGTAGTGGTATCTCAGAGTTGTCTTAATTTGCATTTCTCTGATTAATAATGATTTGGAGCATATTTTCATATGGCTATAAATAGTTTCAATTTCTTCATCTGAGAATTGTCTTTTCATATCCTTTGACCATTTATCAATTGGAGAATGGTTTGATTTCTTATAGATTAGAGTCAATTCTCTATATATTTTGGAAATGAGGCCTTTATCAGAACCTTTGATTGTAAAAATGTTTTCCCAGTTTATTGTTTCCCTTCTAATCTTGTTTGCATTTGTTTTATTTGTACAAAAACTTTTCAATTTGATATAATCAAAGTTTTCTATGTTGTGGTCAATAGTGATCTCTAGTTCTTCTTTGGTCATAAATTCCTCCCTCTTCCACAGGTCTGAGAGGTAAACTATCCTATGCTCTTCCAATTTATTTATCATCTCATTCTTTATGCCTAGGTCATGAACCCATTTTGACCTTATCTTGGTGTACGGTGTTAAGTGTGGGTCAATGCCTAGTTTCTGCCATACTGATTTCCAATTTTCCCAGCAATTTTTGTCAAATAATGCATTCTTATCCCAGAAACTGGTATCTTTGGGTTTGTCAAACACTATATTATTAAAGTTATTGGCTGTTTTGTCCTTTGAACCTAACCTATTCCATTGATCAACTAGTCTATTTCTTAGCCAATACCAGATGGTTTTAGTAACTGCTGCTTTATAATATAATTTTAGATCTGGTACAGCTAGGCCACCTTCATTTGATTTTTTTTTCCATTAATTCCCTTGAAATTCTTGACCTTTTGTTTTTCCATATGAACTTTGTTGTTATTTTTTCTAGGTCATCAAAGTAGTTTTTTGGGAGTCTGATTGGTATAGCGCTAAATAAATAGATTAGTTTAGGTAGTATTGTCATCTTTAGTATATTTGCTCACCCAATCCAAGAGCATTTAATATTTTTCCAGTTGGTTAGATCAGACTTAATTTGTGTGGAAAGTGTTTTGTAGTTTTGCTCATAAAGTTTCTGATTTTCCCTTGGCAGATAGATTCCTAAATATTTTATACAATCAGTAGTTACTTAAATGGAATTTCTTTTTGTAACTCTAACTGTTGGGTTTTGTTAGTGATATATAAGAATGCTGATGACTTATGTGGGTTTATTTTATATCCTGCAACTTTGCTGAAGGTGTAGATTGTTTCTAATAACTTTTTGGTAGAATCTCTGGGGTTCTCTAAGTATACCATCATATCATCAGCAAAGAGTGATAATTTGGTTTCCTCATTGCCTATTCTTATTCCTTTAATCTCTTTCTCAACTCTTATTGCCAAAGCTAGGATTGCTAATACAATATTAAATAGTAACGGTGATAGTGGGCAACCTTGTTTCACTCCTGATCTTACTGGGAATGGTTGCAGTTTGTCCCCGTTACATATAATGCTTACTGCTGGTTTTAAATAGATGCTTACTGATTATTTTAAGGAAAAGTCCATTTATTCCTATACTCTCAAGAGTTTTTAATAGGAATGGATGTTGGATTTTATCAAATGCTTTTTCTGCATCTATTGAGATGATCATATGGTTTTTGTTAATTTGATTATTAATATGGCCAATTATATTGATAGTTTTCCTAATATTAAACCAGCCCTGCATTCCTGGTATAAATCCTACTTGATCATGATGTATTATCCTGGGGATGATTTTCTGTAGTCTTTTTGCTAATATCTTATTTAATATTTTAGCATCAAGATTCATTAGGGAGATTGGTCTATAATTTTCTTTCTCTGTTTTCAACCTACTTGGTTTAGGTATCAGTACCATGTCTGTGTCATAAAAGGAGTTTGGTAGGATTCCTTCATTCCCTATTTTTTCAAATAGTTTATAAAGTATTGGGACTAATTGTTCTTTGGATGTTTGGTAGAATTCACATGTAAATCCATCTGGTCCCAGGGATTTTTTTTTAGGGAGTGGATTAATAGCTTGTTCTATTTCTTTTTCTGAAATGGGACTATTTAAGCAATTTACTTCCTCCTCTGATAATCTGGGAAGCCTATATTTTTGCAGGTAGTCATCCATTTCGCTTAGGTTATCAAATTTATTGGCATAAAGTTGGGCAAAGTAACCCCTTATTATTTCTTTAATTTCCTCTTCATCAGTGGTAAGTTCTCCTTTTTCATTTTTAAGACTGCCAATTTGATTTCCCTCTCTCCTTTTTCTAATCAGATTTACCAAAGGTTTATCAATTTTATTGGTTTTTTCATAAAACCAACTCTTAGTTTTATTTATTAGTTCAATAGTTTTTTTTTACTTTCTATATTATTAATTTCTCCTTTAAATTTTAGAATTTTAAGTTTAGTAATTGATTGGGGGGGGGGGGAGTTAATTTGGTCTTTTTCTAACTTTTTAAGTTCCAGGCCCAATTCATTGATCTTCTCTTTTTCTATTTTATTCAAGTAAGCCTCTAAGGATATAAACTTTCCCCTTATTACCGCTTTGGCTGCATCCCATAAATTTTGATATGATGTCTCATTGTTGTCATTATCTTGAGTGAAATTATTAATTGTGTCTATAATTTGCTGTTTCACCCAATCATTCTTTAAGATGAGATTATTTAGTTGCCAATTACTTTTTGGTCTATTTACACCTAACTTTTTATTGAATGTAGTTTTTATTGCATTGTGGTCTGAAAAGAAAGCATTTACTATTTCTGCCTTCCTGCATTTAATTTTGAGGTCTTTATGTCCTAATATATGGTCAATTTTTGTGTAGGTTCCATGAACTGCTGAGAAGAAAGTATACTCCTTTCTGTCATCATTCAGTTTTCTCCAGAGATCTATCATACCTAATTTTTCTAATATTCTATTTACCTCTTTAATTTCTTTCTTATTTGTTTTGTGATTTGATTTATCTAAATCTGAAAGTGCAAGATTGAGATCTCCCACTATTATAGTTTTGCTGTCTATTTCTTCTCGCAACTCTTTTAACTTCTCCTTTAGGAAGTTAGATGCTATACCACTTGGTGCATATATGTTTAATACTGATATTGCTTCATTGTCTATAGTACCCTTTAGCAAGATATAGTTTCCTTACTTATTTCTTTTAATTAGATCAATCTTTGCTTTTGCTTGATCTGAGATAAGGATGGCTACCCCTGCTTTTCTGACTTCACCTGAAGCATAATAGATTCTGCTCCAGCCTTTTACCTTTACTCTGTATGTATCTCCCTGTTTTAAATGTGTTTCTTGTAAACAACAGATTGTAGGGTTCTGACTTTTGATCCCGTCTGCCAACTGCCTCCTCTTTATGGGAGAATTCATCCCATTCATATTTGCGGTTAAAATAACCAATTCTCCATTTTCTGCCATCCTAATATTCCCAGATTATACTTTTCTTTTTCTTGCCCTCCTTCCCTTCTTCCCTATTGGTCCCACTAATGTCGCGCAGCTCTCCCTCTTTAGTATCCCTCCCTCCTCCCTTTGAATCCCTTCCCCTTTCTTGTACCCTTCCCTTATTACTCTTTTTCCTTCTCCTTTTTCCTCTTCCACTTTTTAATGAAGTGAGAGAAGAATCTGTGTAAAACAAATATGTCAATTGTTTGCTCTTTGAGCCAACTCTGATGAGAGTAGGATTCACACAATGTTCCTCCCCCTCTCTAAGTTCCCTCATATATGATAGGTTTCCTTTGCCTCATTGTTGCATGTAGTTTCCCTCTTTTTATCTCCCTTCTTCCCTTTTTCTGACGCTATCCCCTTTCCATTTCTACTTCCCTTTTTTATGTTATATCGGTAAAATGAAATTATACATATGGTTTTTATGTATATTCACAACAGAAATACAGTTCTCAAGAGTTCCTTTTACCTTTTTCTACTTCTCTTGATTCCTGTTGTTGAAGATCAAATTTTTTGTTTAAGTCTGGTTTTTTCCTTAGAAACAGATGGAATTCCTCTATTTCATTAAATGTCCATCTTCTTCCGTGGAAAAAAATACTCAGCTTAGCTGGATAGTTTATTCTTGGCTGCATTCCAAGTTCTTTTGCCTTTCGGAACATCTGATTCCAGGCCCTTCGATCCTTTAATGTTGAGGCAGCCAGATCTTGTGTGACCCTTATTGGTGCATCTCGGTATTTGAACTGTTTTTTCCTGGCTGCTTGTAAAATTTTTTCTTTAGTCTGGAAATTCTGAAGTTTGGCTACAATATTCCTCGGAGTCTTTATTTTAGGGTCTTTTTCAGAAGGTGTTCGATAAATTCTTTCAATGCCTATTTTCCCTTCCGGTTCTATTACTTCTGGGCAGTTCTCTTTGATGATTTCCTGTAAAATAATATCTAGGCTCTTTTTTTCATCATAATTTTCTGGTAGTCCGATGCTCCTCAGGTTATCTCTCCTAGATCTATTTTCCAGGTCTGTTGTTTTTCCCAGTAAATATTTGACATTTTTTTCCAATCTTTCATTTTTTTGGTTTTGCTTGACTGATTCTTATGTCTCAATGAATCAGTCATTTCTATTTGTTCAGTTCTAATTTTTAGTGAGTTATTTTCTTCGTTAGCTTTTTTTTTTACTTCTTTTTGTATATGTCCAATTGAGTTGTTTTGCTCTATGGAATTTTTTTCCATTTCACTAATTTTTTTTTTTTTCCTTAGTGAGTCATTTTCTTTTTCCAATTCGCAAACTCTGTTTTTTTTTTTTTTTTTACCTTTTCCAATTCACATTTCAGGAAGTTGTTTTCTTTTTCCACTTTATCAAATTTTTCTTTTAGTGAGTTATGTGCCTTTTTTGTACTCTCTTGCATAGCTTCTCTTTCCTTTCCCCGTTTTTCTTCTAGCTCTCTTTTAAGGTTTTTAATAGTCTCTTCTAGGAGAGCCTTTTGTATTGGAGACCAACAATCGTCTGGAGACTGTCTGCTATTAGTCTCTTCAGGGTTGAAAAGCTGTTCTCTTTCTGTGTAGAAACTATCAATCGTTCTTTTGATTTTTTTACTCATTTTGTTAAAGCCTGTAAGGTCTGCCTTCAGAGTCAGGAGGTTACTAGCTTCCTCTGCAGAGCAGTGAAAGGTATATGGACGGGGTAGCTGTCCAGCCAGCCAGCTACAAAAAGCAGCGAGGTACTGGAGTGCTCTGGGAAAGCGTTCCCCACCCGAAAGTAACTCAGGCCTGCAGGGCCCGGCTGGGAAAGTGCCTTTCAAAGAACCTCAGCTGTGTGAGATAACGACTGCCCTGGGGCTAGACACTTAGCAGTGAGAGTTTCACTGCCCCAAGCCCAACCCTGCCCTGGGGCTATGGGTATTAGCAGCTGAGCAGTGAATGGATTTGCAGGGACCGGAAGTGTCTGCCCGGGAAGCGCAGTCAGCTGGGGAGGTTCTATTGCCCCAGGCCGAACCCCCCACACTGCCGATTAGAGGCTGCCCAGGCCGAGCCCCCTACTCTGCAGATCAGAGGCTGCCCAAGCTGTGCCCCACTGTCGTGCAGATTAGTAACTGCCCCCACAAAAGCCCTGAACAGCTGGATGTGGCCACAGGGTTGCGGTAAAGTCTGCTTGAGTCACTTCCGGGTTTGAGGGGTTAGAGCCAGATCTCGTTAGGTTTTGGCGTTTTTTAGAGGACCCTCTGTTTTAGGCTTTAATTTCTCTGCCAGTTTACTGCTTTGTAATCAAGGCAGAGCAGTTAGCCTATAGCAGAGTCGTCTCTATAACTTCTCTAGCCATAGAGATCACCCCTGCCCCTGGTCTGCTCAGGACACTAGCCTCTCACTGCCTGTGCTAGTCTGTTCCTGGCCCCTCAGGACAAACCTTTCCTGGCGAGCTTCCGGATCGGCTGGTAAGTTGTAGTGCTTCTTATCTTCATGAATTTAAGCAATGAAGAGTTATTTTTGAGGCTGCATTAAATAGTTGGTTATGAGGGTAATGAGAGGAGCTTTGATTTTTCTAATTGATATTTTAACATATCTTTAAAAAATATTTTTCTTTTTCTAATTACATATAAAAACAATTTTAAATTTTTATTTTTTTTAGTTTTGAATTCCAAATTCTATTCTTTCCTCATTAAAAAGGCAAACAATTTGATGTTGTTTATATATTTGCAGTCATGCAAAACATATTTCCATATTATTCTTGTTTATAATTTTTCTTTATCATAAGATTCAGGTAAGCTATCACTATCACCAAGTGACTTTCTGAATTGTGAGTGGTTGGTTATTCTTATCTCAAAGACTTAGACCAGACCCAAATATTCTTCTCTTTTTTCTTACTACCAGGAACTCAGTTATGGAAATGGCCACAAACAATAGATCCAATCTTTTTCCTTCCCTCTTGCTTGAAAAAGAACTGAAAGAAACCCTGTCATTCACAAGAAAAGAAATTGGGAACTCTAATCGAAAGATGTTTATTTCTGACAAATAACTAGCAAAATCCCAACTCTTACTTTCATAATTGCAGTGATGCAGAATCTTCATGCTTATATATACTATGCTTAATCAAAAACTGACTGCCATCGTTAAAATCATCAAAACATTTTATTACATAATCCAATCCATTCTCCAACTCATTCAATCCTCCTACATTTATCCAATTACAGTATGTCTAAGGTACAGACACTGGTAGATCAGCTCTGTATGTTGTTCAACTCTTCATTTAAATGATTTATACTATTAGCATACTTAAACTGAATTCTTTCCCATGGTTAGTTAAGGGCTGGTGAAAGTATTTATGAATATAGGCATTACGCTTTTTTTGTTTTTTTATTTCTGAACCATATTTTCCAACTTATTGTTCATTGTCTTCTCTCTGCCCATTTTTGCCTTCTTATCACCAATCATTATAATATAAATCAATTTTCCTTGGATATCTTTTCCAGTTTTTTACAGGATTAATGTGCCTATCTTCTGCAACAGAGATTGATGTGTAAGCTAAAGTTATCTTCAGATTTTTTTTTTAACCAATGTTCATAGTGAGCACTTACAATAAACGATGACATATGTTTCCTGATACCTATAAATGCATCATAAAAGCAACTCCCTTATAGACAGAGAGCATGGTATAGTGAAAAACTTGCTGGAGAAGAAGTCAGAGGATCAAGATTCAAATCCAACTTCTATCATTGACTACTTGTTTCAATTTTGGCAACTCATCTGACTAACCTCATTTTCCTCAACTCTAAAAGAACAGACTTTTAGCAAATGACTGCTGAGATCCTTTCTTAGTAATTTGATAGGAATTGTGAATTCATTTTTTGCTTCTCCAATAAGGAATTGGGATAGATACATTTGTACATACATACATACATAATTTAGCTTAAAGTTCTTCTGTCTTTAGTTTCATTTATGATAAGAATTTAAGTAATATATTTTAAGATCCTCTAGTAGAACATCAATTAGATAAAGCTATTACCTTTAGAGAACCAAGAATTATTTACTTTGAGAATTGTTGGGTGCTAGCTGACAAAAATACATGTAAGTCTCTGCAGGCATTTCTGAAATCATCCTGCTGACCATTTTTTACAGAACAATAATATTCCATAATATTCATATACCACAATTTATTCAGCCATTCTCCAATTGAGGGGCATCCACTCAGCTTCCAGTTTCTGGCCACTACAAAAAGGGCTGCCACAAACATTCTTGCACATACAGTTCCCTTTCCTTTCTTTAAGATCTCTTTCAGATAGAGGCCCAGTAGTAACACTGCTGGATCAAAGGGTATGCGCAGTTTGATATTATATTTATTTTCTTTGAGATTTCTAGACCTTTTGTTCCTCCAGATGAATCTTGTCTACTAGATGTCTATTAGGTTTAATATACTAGGCTAGATAAAAGATTCTTTAAATTCAAAAGTCAATAGCATTGCTTTCAAAAAACGTGTTCTACTAGAATAATATGTGCAATATTTCCAGATGAATAATTTAAAAAAAAATACCAAAATGGTCAATACCTTCAGAATTGCCATTGATTAAAAGATTTATGTTCAAATCCTCCCTCTATTACTATGTGACCTTGATAAAGTTTATTTTACCTTCCTAGGCCACAAATTTCTTTAAAATGAAGAGGTTGGAAGAGATTGCCTTTAAATTCCCTTCCATTTCAAAGGGACTTGTATGTGCCAAAATGTTTGTGGCAGCCCTGTTTGTAGTGGCTAGAAACTGGAAATTGAATGGATGCCCATCAATTGGTGAATGGTTGGGCAAATTGTGGTATATGAATGTTATGGAATATTATTGTTCTGTAAGAAATGACCAGCAGGATGAATACAGAGAGGCTTGGAGAGACTTACATGAACTGATGCTAAGTGAAATGAGCAGAACCAGGAGATTGTTATATACTTCAACAATGATACTGTATGAAGATGTGTTCTGATGGAAGTAAATTTCTTTGACAAAGAGCTCTAACTCAGTTTCAATTGCTCAATGATGGATAGAAGCAGCTACATCCAAAGAAAGAATACTGGGAAATGAATGTAAACTATTTCCATTTTTATTTTTCTTCCCAGGTTATTTTTTACCTTCTGAATCCAATTCTCCCTGTGCCACAAGAGAACTGTTCGGTTGTGCATACATATATTGTATCTAGGATATACTGCAACATATTTAACATATATAGGACTGCTTGCCATCTAGGGGAGGGGGTGGAGGAGGGGAAAAATCAGAACAGAAGTTAGTGCAAGGGATAATGTTGTAAAAAAATTACCCTGGCATGGGTTCTGTCAATAAAAAGTTATTATAAAATAAATTTTAAAAAAATTTCCCATAGGTTAACACAAATAATTATTTTAACCATGTTTATGTGGTCTAACAATGGATCTCCCAGTTTCTATCTTCCTTTATTTTTATAAAATGTTATATTTATATAAATCCATAATGTTGTTGTGCCACAGTTCCCTTTTATTGTGCTGACTCAGTTTCCCTAAATTGTCCTACCTCAGTTTCCCTGAATTATTTTGCTCAATCCTGCAACACCACCTTCCCATCTTAATCATGATGATCCAGATAAAGAGAAAACCTTCTATCTTAGACATCATCAGAATATTGGGTGCCTCTCTCTATCCCAACTTATCAGAATGTCCGGTGCCTCCCCCCACCCTGTCAGAACCAGGTTGATAGTTCATTTCCACTCTCAGTGCTCTGTCTCTGCCCCTAGCTTGGTTTACCTTTGTAGCTGAGCCATGTGTGTATATATACTTTCTGGGAAGCATACATTAGGGGCTGGATCCTTTGGCCATCACCCCTGGGGACATCAGCCCAATCTCTCCCTTTCAAATAAAATATTAAAAACTCTCTAATTTCTATCTTGCCTCAGTTTCATCAGCTTTACATTTTGGAAGCTTCCCACTGAGATATTAGAAAATGAGAGCAGGACTAGAGATTAGAGACCTTTGGGTCTCTGCCTTGGGCCTGGAGCAGTTGAGGATCTGGGTTCTTGGCCTAGAGAGGCTGGCCCTCTGGATTTATCTAGAGTCTCCAGGGAAGAGAGCAGTTTTCAGCCACAATCATGCCTGATAGTGGACACCTCCATTTCGGCCACAAGAGAGTAAGTCTGGATGTCATAGGACATAATCTGATCTGTTTACTTGTTCTGTCTTTCTATGCCAGCATCTGGATTCTCAGAATAATAAAATGCCAAGCATTAAATTCTGAGAATGGTATCATTCCAGAACGCTGGATGATACCCTCTGTTTTGGGTGTCTATTAAGACACATCTGGTCTGATCTGATTCTGAGCATCTTTTGGGGCACTATCCAATTATATGTGTTAAATGTTTTGTTTAATGTTGTAATTGTGCAGTCTATGTCTGTGTGATTCATGTTCAGTGGTCTGTGTGACTTATCTGTCTGTTTTATTGGTTAAAGAGTTCTGCTAAAGGTTTAAGAACAATGAATAAGAATTGGTTATTTCATCCAACAGGATGATTTCAGAAAGGCCTAGAGACACTTACACGAACTGATGCTGAGTGAAACAAGCAGGGCCAGGAGATCATTATATACTTCAACAACAATACTATATGATGATCCATTCTGATGGACCTAGCCATCTTCAGCAATGAGATGAACCAAATCAGTTCCAATGGAGCAGTAATGAACTGAACTAGCTACATCCAGCAAAAGAACTCTTGGCGATGACTAAGAACCATTACATTGAATTCCCAATCCCTATATTTTTGCCTGCCTGCATTTTGGATTTCCTACACAGGCTAATTGTACAGTATTTCAGAGTCCAATTCTTTTTATACAGCAAAATAACGGTTTGGTCATGTATACTTATTTTGTATTTAATTTCTACTTTAATATATTTAACATCTACTGGTCATCCTGCCACCTAGGAGAGGGGGTGGGAGGAATGAGGGGAAAAATTGGAACAAAAGGTTTGGCAATTGTCAATGCTGTAAAATTACCCATGCATATAACTTGTAAATAAAAAGCTATTAAAATTAAAAAAAAAAAAGAATTGGTTATTTCAATGTTGCAACTGTGCTTAGTAAAACATTTGCTTATGATTTTAAACTTTTTAACCTGTTGTACTAATTTGTAAGTAAAGGAACAAAAAAGCTTGGCTATTTTAAAACTGGCAGACAGTTTTTCCTTGGAGCAAGTTTTCAAAGCCTGCTAGAATAAAGGGCAATAAAACCTTATCTGATTGAAACTCAGGTAAGAAAAAAAACATTTGATTAAGAATTTTAGGATGATTCTGAAATAGTGGGAAATAATTTTGCTATTGCCTTTGCATGCTAGATTTGTTTATTTTGAGTATAAGATCTTGGAATTTGTTTGAATACTGAAATCTTTATTACTAAAGAGAAAAAGGAAAAAAACTTGGCTATTTTAAGAATAGCAGAAAAGTTTTTTCCCTCAAAAAACAGCCTGCTAGTTAGAGTGGGGGGGAAAAAAGCAATAAAATTCAAGCTTAACCTGAGCTAGGAATAAAATCTAGAGATAAGAGGCTAATTGCTGTCAGAAGAACACTCAGGCAGGAAAAAAAAAAAAAAAAACAACACTTGTATTTAGTTTGGTTCAGAGTATGTTACCTTCTGAAATATATTGGGCAATTTTTCAACATTATAAGTTATGCTTTAAATCCAGCTCTGCTGGACATATGGGTTTTATGGAATCATTTAGCAATTCACTGTATTGTGAATCTTAAGTTTTGAAGGAAAAGAGAATGAAGACAATTTAGGAGAGACAAGAAGGAAAATTTGCATGTGGAAAAGAGGTTAGGTGGGGTAGGAAGAAATGGGATATTTTGTCTTCAAAGATTAAACTCAACCTCCTCCCCACCCCTGCACTGCTCTCTGCTACTTTAGCAATGGAACATCTAGTTAGAGTGTCTATGTTAAAGTATGTAGCAAGAGGGAAAGAGGAAGTGGAGTAGAGGGTTGGGAAGCATGATATTAGGAGTTAGGAGAAACTAACTTTGGAGTTATGGAGTAGGGGAAGGGCAGAAAGAAAGCCTTGTGAAATTCCCTTCCCCCAATTAAGCCTGATATAGAAGGACGGCCATGTGGAATCTTTCCCCTCCCTCCCTCCATTAAGTGTGTTTCAGCCACTTTCTGCAGAGGTTTTGCTCTAGCAAGTGATTTTAAGAGATAGGCTCACTTTTAAGTTAATTGACTGAATATTTGTTTCTTTTGATACATAATGGTTTCTTTGGTTAAGGAATATGATCATAAATGTAATCTATAATTTGGTAGGATTATTTCTAAAAGTTTAATTGATATTTTTAAGAATCGGATTCTCTTATGTGGTATTAGGATAGTCTATATAAGTTTTAATTGATTGTATTGGGTCATCCTGAGGTTATCTAAACAGCCTCTGAGAATAACAGTTTATTTTTCTTTGTCCTTTTGAAAATGTTTCTATTATGGACGATATGCAATTTGGAATTTTTTCTATGTATTGGGGACTTCTAAAGCAAAACGATTTATATAATGTTCAACTTATATCTATTTGGGTATGAAAAATGTGAACTTACTGGGACAAATTTCCTACTATTATCAATATAAGGTCATGGTAAATAATTGGTTGGGATTTATCTGAAATTTTGGTTAAAGGGATTTGTTATTGGAGGTAAAATTTTTTTGGCTTATAGTTAATGCTATTTGGGAGTTTTAAAGCTCCACCCTCTGATGTGCTGAAGGTTGAGTTTTAACTGCTAATCTTATGTCATAGTTATGTCTCTGCATTTTTTCCTCCTATGACTAATTTCTATAATCAGAGCAATGGTCAATAGAAACTGTTAATGCAAGTCAATTGTCATACCTTGCTGTTTCCAATCTGGTTATATGTAATCATTATATCCTAAATACTTGGACAAATAAGTATTTAGCCTGGTCATCTATTTATTACTGGATATTGTATCTATGATATCTATGATATCTATCATATTCAACAACAGTGATCTTGAAATCTAACTTCCTTTTTTTTTTAAATTGGGACTATAGCTGACAGCTTTTTGCCTATCTTGTGAGACAATCATGTCTCTTCACACAAGAAACTGCTGGCCAATCTATTTTGGCCTCCCCATATCTTGTAGCAGTCCTTGTGAACCAGTCTTTCTAGACTATTCTAACCTGTATTTGTAAGATTTGTTTTTTTTTGTTCTAGATTTTGGCCAAATTGCAGTTATATTGGCTTGCTTTTGGGACCTATATCAGCTTTGATTGTCAGCATGCCACACCACACTCATCTCCCTCCCTGAACTGAGAGTCTCCACCTGTCCTAAATATGAAGCAGTTTTTGAATGATAGAACATCACCCCTACTCTTAGCGTACTTTGGACTGATATGGGGGAATTTGAGAATGGTTAATGAATGACTGCCCAATTTTGGCTGGGTCATTTATTACTGTGTGTTTAAGATTTGGGATGGAAATTATTAAAATTGTGTAACTATTGCTGTTATGTTTTAGGATTTTTAGGAAACCCTACTGTGCTAGTCTGTTATGTATAAGAATTTTGATTCACTCTTGGGATTTATATGTAGGATGGTTATTTGATAATTCCTTTCCATGAGAAAAAAAGGGAGGAAGAGATAGGAAATTGGGGAAACTGGTGGATTTTTCTCAAAATACCTGAAAGAATGGGAACCCCTAGTTCCTATTCACTTTGCCTTAGGTACTTCTGCCCCATTCCCTATCTCATTAATTCAGATTGAATTGGAAGTCCTTTAAGCAGTTTTTCACTTTTTTCTCATTTTTTACTCTTTGCTTAAAATTTATTGGACTATGATTTGCTGGTTATGCTTTAACTTTGAAACCCCTTATTCTGTTGGAATTGCCCTGGCAGACTCAGTTGTGGGGATTCTTTTTTAGAAACAACCAGAAATCAGGCACCTCCTTGGGACTGGCAGTCTCTCTGATCTATTTCTCCACTCCTGGAATGCCAGTTCCTTAATTAGTATTTCAGCATTCTCAAAGGACCTTCCAGATTGATATCAGACTTCTAAAAGTTTGGGGTTTGCTTGCCTTGAACTGTGCATATTCTGATAACTCTGCCCAGAAATCTGGATCCTTTCTGTATCCTAGTAGCAGCTCCTGTTCTTCTGAGAGGGGACAGGTGGAGCTACTCCAGGGCCCACTTTTTCCCCCATTGGAATTTCTGACAAACTTGGGGTGCCCCTCTCAGGATGGGCAGCAGGACTGTCTTGAGTCCTGCTACTCTCTATATAAACAGAGACTGAGTTAAGTGTACAAATGACTGCAGACTACCTAATTAACAGTGAAGTGTCCATCTCAAACTGGATTCTCTGGCTGAGATGCTCTGGAATTGCAGAGGACCTAACATGCTTGTAGCAGGGAACCTTTGTATTGCTGATTAACTCTAAAGTTATTAGGGAGAGACTTTTTCTAGGTTTTTTTTTTTTTTTTTTTGGGGGGGGGGGGGAGTGGTTCATTTTCTTCACATAGGGTGATCAAAATTATGGTACTAGACCTTCCAGAGATCAAGAGGAAAGTGATTCAATGATTTGAATATTCAGAAGAGAGTGTGGAATGTTGTGCCACAGTTCCCTTGTCTTGTCCTGACTCAGTTTCCCTAATTGTCCTGACTCAATTTTCCTAAATTGTCCTGTTTTGGTTTCCCTGAATTGTTCTGCCTCAGTTCCTAATTGTTCTGCTCAGTCCTACAACATCACCCCTCCCTCCTAATCATGATAATCCAGATAAGGAAAAAGACCTTCTGTCTCAGACATCATCAGAATGTTGGGTGCCTCTTCTCATCCCAATTTATCAGAATGTCCGGTGCTTCCCCTCACCCTGTCAGAACCGAATTGATACACATTCCGATAGTGAATTGATACACACTCCACCCCTGTCTGGATCTATCCTTGTAGCTCAGCCAAGTGTGTATATACTTCCTGGGAAGAACACATTAGGGGCTGGATGCTTTGGACATCAGCCTTAGGGGCATCTTGACAGAAGCATAATTCCTACTTCCTATATTCTGCAAGGATATGGAGTTTAGAATTATCTTTTATAGAAGTCTGATGCTCAGGTTTCAAATTGAAAAGAAAGCCAATGACCCCAGGCCTAGATACTTTACAATATCAGGCCCAGATCTGCAAAATGAATGAAAATCACTTTGAAGACTTGGAAGAATTTGGAATTTCCTGAAAAGGGTCTGCATCCCCAAAAGATCAATGGGAGATGTGATTTGTGTTAGAAAAGCCCAGCCAGGAAAATATACTCTCTCTCATAGACTCTCTGGAGTCTGGGAGACCAGGGACCAAAGGGGTCACAATTTCAGAGGATTAATTTTACAGATCAAAAGGGGACACAGTGTTTTACAGAATTCACCTCCATCAATAATGGATAAACAAAAAAATAAACAAATACATATGTTTCTTGAAATTTTTATCATAAATTAATTCAGTATTTTTCAATAGCTTTTTCTTCAATTGTTAGTATAATTAAGCTAATTTTGTTGCTTATTGATTAATGATGGCAATTATCTTTTGGTGTCGATGGGCCTTTCCATTTTGGGTATAAATGTATACATTGATATTGATTTTATTTTTCTAAGATTTTGTTTAAAATTTTGGTATCAGTATTCATTAGTGAGATTAGTCTAGTGTGCTTTCCGCCTTCCTGCTTTGAATATTAGGACCATATTTGTCTCTAAGAATAATTTGGTGGAGAGACTGTAGGAAGAGTTTTTTTTTTTTCCTTTGTAAACATTTGATGATACTTATATACTTGTCTGAACAGGAACTTTTTCTTCTCTTGGTAATTCACTTACTCAAAATTTACTCAATTTTTCTTTCTGAAATTGGATTATTCAAGAACTGCTTTTCTTGTGTAGTTAATTTGGATAATTCATATTTCATATCCAATAATCAGTTCTTTTGAGCACTCAAATTTGCTAACATAATTGAATATAGAAGTTCCTAATAATTTTCTCTATCCATTATTACTGTATCTTGTATAGTTCTTTTGATAATTAGATTTTTATTTTATTTTTATCACTAACTTTTTATTTTTATTTTTAAAATTGTTATATCTTTTTATTTATAAAACATATGCATGGATGTTTCTACTGGGCTTATATCCCAAAGAAATTTTAAAGAAGGTAAAGGGACTTGTATGTGTACAAATGTTTGTGACAGGTCTCTTTGTAGTGGCTAGAAACTGGAAACTGATTGGATGCCCATCAATTGGAGAATGATTGAATAAATTGTGGTATATAAATATTATGGAATATTATTATTTGGTAAGAAATGATGAATAGGATTATATCAGAAAGGCCTGGAGAGACTTACATGAAAATGCTGAGTGAAATGAGCAGGACCAAGAGATCATTATATACTTCAACAACAATACTATATGATGATCAATTCTGATGGACATGGCCATCTTCAGCAATGAGATGAACCAAATCAGTTCCAATAGAGCAGTAATGAATTGAACCAGCTATACCCAGTGAAAGAATTCTGGGAGATGACTATGAACCATTACATAGAATTCACAATCCTTATATTTTTGTCTGCCTACATTTTTGATTTCCTTCACAGGCTAATAGTACACTATTTCAAAGTCTGATTCTTTTTGTACAGCAAAATAACTGTTTGGTCGTGTATACTTATATTGTATTTAATTTATACTTTAACATATTTAACATGTATTGGTCAACCTGCCATCTGGGGGAGGGGGTGGGGAGAAGGAGGGGAAAAATTGGAACAAAAGATTTGGCAATTGTCAATGCTGTAAAATTATTCATGCATATAACTTGTAAATAAAAAGCTATAAAATATATATGCATGGATAATTTTTCAGCACTGACCCTTGCAAAACCTTCTGTTCTAAATTTTCCCCTCCTTTCCCCCATTCCCTCCCCTAGATGACAGCTAGTCCAATACATATGTTAAGTATGTTAAAATATAAATTAAATCCAATATATGTACACATATTTATATAGTTTCTTGCTACACAAGAAAAATAGGATCTAGAAAAAAAAATCTGAGAAGGAAAACAAAAATGCAAGCAAATAATAACAGAAAGATTGAAAATGCTATGTTGTAGTCCAGCAGACATGTGTAACTATTGTTCTGTCATCACTAGTATGGGATATATTTCAAAACATTTTTTCATCACATCTAAATTCTTAAAGGAAAAGTTAAATCATTTATAGAAAAAAAATGGAAGAAAAACAGTGGGACACCTTAATTTATCCCCCCTGCAACGTAAATAAATTTAACCAAAAAAGCAATTAAAAAGAAATGAAGGCCCTTATAAGAATTTTAGAAAAGTTTGAAAAAATTACCCATGCATATGTTTTATAAATAAGAAGATAAAAAAAAATTTTTTTTAAAAAGAAAACCTGTTCTCTGAAATTACATGGAATAAAGCGATGATAAATATATGCAGATTCCCATTAATATTTAATATTTCTCTTGTCCAAAGACCACATAATTTGAGGCCAATGGGTCAATAATTCCTACATCATTTCCCCAGGCAGTTATAAGGACTTGAATTCCAATCATTTTTAATGAGGAAGAAATTTGGTTGAATATGCCTAGTATGGAAACATGTTTTATATTACTGTACTTGCATAATTGTTATCTAATTGCTAATTACCTCTTGGACAAGTAAGATGGGAAGGAGGGAGAAAGAGAATGTGGAACCTATAATTTTAAAAGACTAGAGTTAAAAATTGTTTTGACATGTGACTTGCAAAAATAAATATAATTCAGTGTTCTCTTTTCTATTCTCATAGAAACCTATATCTAACTTTTCTAAAATTCTTATAAGGGTCTTCATTTCTTTTTAATTGCTTTTTTGGTTAAATTTATTTAAGTTGCAGGGGGAATAAATTAAGGTGTCCCATTGTTTTTCTTCCATTTTTTTCTATAAATGATTTAACTTTTCCTTTAAGAATTTAGATGTGATGAAAAAATGTTATCCATATTCAGAGAAAGAACTGTGGAGTCTGAATGCTGATTGAAACATACTATTTCATTTTTTTTTCCTTTCTCATTTTTTTTCTTTTTGTTGTGATTCTTCTTTCACAACATGACTAATGTACAATAATGTTTAACATCATTGCATATGTGTAATCTATATTAAATTGCTTGCTTTCTTGGGGAGTAGAGAGGGAAGGAAAAGAAGGAAAAATATTTGGAACTCAAAATCTTACTCAAAAAATGAATGCTTAAAAAAACTATCTTTACATGTAATTGGGAAAAATACAATTTGCAAAAACAGATTTAGATGCTGTCATTTGGTGAATATTTCATGCATATATATTTAATATTAATATTGTCTCTGGTAGGGGCAGCTAGGTGGTACAGTGAGTAGAGCACCAGCCTTGAAATCAGGAGGACCTGAGTTCAAATCTGACCTCAGATACTTAATACTTCCTAGCTATGTGACCCTAGGTAAGTCACTTAACCCCAATTGCCTCAAGAAAAACAAAATTCTCTGTGGTACCTTTTAATAAAATGTAGTTGCCCTGCTTATCTCTTAATTAGGCTTGTTTTTGCTGTCACCTGATCTAAAATTGTGTTTGCTACCCATGCCCTTTTTCTTTTAACTTAAATGATAAATTCTGTTTCCTTATTTTAAGTCAGTGTGTATCTTTTTATTTCAAATGTGTTTCTTTTAAATAATATATTATTGAATTTTTGCTATTCTTTTTTGTTTTATGAGTTCATGCCATTTGCATTGGTAGTTGGTTACTAATTGTATATTTCTTCCCATCCTAATTCACTAACACATTTACTTCCTTTTTACTTCCTTTTTAAATGTTTGTTTTGCTTTTAACTATTGCCTTCCTTAATCTACCATGCCTCTCATTTTTTCTCCCATTTCCTTTAATTCCTTTACCTTCTATTCCTCCATTGAGAGAGAAATTTCTGTGCTCAACTGTGTGGTGGTATATTTTTCCTGCCTTTGGCCAGGAAACTGTGTGGTTCAGAGGCAGCTAGGTGATGCAGTGAATGGAGTGTGGGCTTGAAGTCAGGAAGACCAAAGTTCAAGTTATCCTGGAGCCAGAAAGACTAGAGTTCAAATTTGGCTCCAGACACTTACTAAATGTGTAACTTTGTGTACATTATAATCTCTGTTTCTGTTTCCTCACCTGTAAAATGGGGATAATAATTAATACCTACCACCCAGTGTTGTTGTGAAGACCAAATGAGATAATAATTGTAAAAGGCTTAACACAGTGCCTGGCACTATTCATATAGTAGTTATTAATATCATTATTAAATGTGATTCATTTTTTCCTGCCTGTCACAACTATCCTGTCTTTGTTATATAAATTTCTACTTACATTCTCCATATAGATGAAATAGTTCCCCTTCCCTCTTATTCCTTTTCCTTCTTTTTTCCATCAATATGTTCTTCTTCCTCACCCTTTCTGTTCATCTTTTGAGATGATCAAAACATTAGAAAATTGCTCCATAGTACTCTGTCTAATTAGACTCCCTTTATTTCTGATGATAATAGAATTCTTAAAGGCTACAGATATCATTTCTACTATATAAGAATGTGAATAGTCTTTTTTTTTTCTTCTTTAGCCCTTTATGGCCATTTGCTCATGTTTACATTTTTATGTTTCTCTTGATTCCAGCGTTTGTAATTCAAATTCTCTATACAAGTGTTTTGTTTTGTTTTTAATTAGAATGCTTGGTAGTTTTCTATTTCATTAAAGATTTATTTCTTCCCCAGAATGATTAAGCTCAGTTTCATTATGTAACAAATTTTTTATTGTATACTTACATCCTTTGCCTTCTGGAATATCATATTCCATGCTCTTCATTCCTTTGATGTAGTGTCTGCTGAACCACATGCTCCTGACTGTAGTTCTTCAATGCTTGAATTCTTTCTTTTTCTGTCTTCCTAAGCTACCGTGAGTTTTTGGGAAAAAATGATTAACTTTAACTTTTTATGTCTAGATTTTTGTGGAGAAGATGTGGTGGGAAACTATACTGTCAAGCTTTCTTTTACTCTGCTATCCTAATTCCAGACAGCCTGAGGCAGTATTTTAATTCTCACTCCAGATTCAGGGCTCTATCCACTATACTAATGTAAATGAGTAAGTTTGGAGAGAGATAGAATGTTAGATCTTAGTTTGCTACTATTAAGGAGAGAATCAAAGCAGCCTGATACCAATAAGGGAATGGTACAGGATTTGGCTGGTGCCAACTCTTCTTACTACTTTCATGATAAAGCCACTTCAAATGAGATGCTTCTATTACAGAAAAGCTAGTACTATCTACATGGAGTAAGGAGAAATAAATGTCTTAATATCATTACAGAAACCCCTTGTGCTATTAAAAAAGAATCTAGCACTTTTTTTCTTTTCATCTTTTGCTTTATTTTTTTTTATACTTTTGATTTTTCAGAATAAAGATGAACTATTTCCAAATCTTAATTAAGGTTTTTATTAACATTTTATTTCACCATACATTATAAAATAGCAACAACAATAACAAGATGGATAGAAAACTTTATTTATTCATAACAAAATAAAAAAAAAAAACCTGGAAAAACAATTAAACAAAAATAATAGGTGAATCTAGGCCAAATCTCAACATACTTGAGTTTTATACATGACTTCCTAGCAAATTGAACTCTGCAGGAAATGGAAATGAGAACAGTGATGAGAATTATACAAAGGCAGAGTTCAACTAAATGTAAGCAAAATTGGAATCCTGGACTTTTAATCAGGACATTAAAAAGTTCAAATGATTTTTCTGGTATCTACAAGTCATATGACTTATTTCCACTACAATTTCAACCAAAATTCAGTACTCCCCTTCAAATACTCCTTTTCAGTCAATTTGCTCTCATAGCAATTCCCCATAGACTGCATCTCCCCTCCTCTTTCTTTGTTCAAGTAATCCACTATATCTGGAGTGCACATTCTTCCCCATATCTACTTAGATTTCCTCAGAGCATAGCCCATCTAAAAAGGAATACCTTCTGATCCTCTAAGTTGCAAGTATTCATTCTCTTCAATCTTAATTACTTTGTATTTAGTTTGCATAAATTTTGTATTTACTTAGATGTGTGCATGGCATATCTTTCAAATATGTTGTAAACTTCTTGTGGACAAGGATTTTTTGTTTTTTTCCCTTGAATTCTAACCATGCTTAATAAATGTTAGATTTATGTTTGTTGAATTTCACTTTGTGAAATGGGAAAATGTAAAACACTTCTACTATCTCTTACAATTTAATTAATAAATTAAGTATTACTAAAAGCCATAGAAATAAAAGTTATTATTTTGGAAGATAATGGAATAGAGACTTGTTAAAAAGTAGTAGTGGATATATGTAGTATTAGTATATATTTAGTATTAGAGTACAAGAAAGGTACCAAAACTAAGACTGGTCAAAATATTTGAATTGTGAAGTAATGGTGTGGCAAAAGAGATAACATCCTGGTGCTCCTGACCACAGATCTTTTGACACAATACAAGGATTGTGGTCAGCCATATTAAAATAATAAGGGTTCTACCTAGTGGTCTTGAAGTGTAATTCTGGAGAAACTAAGCAAGACAGAGATTGGAGATCAATTTAATAGTTTATTAAATAGAGAGATATACTGGGATCAATAGATCTTGGTCCCAGGGCTGGACAAGACTATCATCTCAAAGAATCCAGCATTGAGCATTAGACAGCAAGACTCTTTTATAGGATAACAAGAACAATGACTTAATGGGGGAGGTACCTGGATGGGGATAACCTAATAGAGGGAGCACCTAGGATGACACAATGGAGGGAGGTACTGGAGAGGTTACTGATATTCTAATGACATCTAAAATGGATAAACCTTTATCCTGTCAAACACTTAAGAAGGAATGATTATAACCTGAGATATAAAACCTTTATCTCATCAACCATGTATGAGGGAATGATTATAGCCTAGGGTTTTGGGACAGAACAACTGAGGTAGACCTTTAGCTCATCAAACATTAAGAGGGAAAGGTTATAATCTGAGGCAGAATAACTAAATAGGACAATTAGGAAAACTAGGTCAGAACATCAAAAGGGAACTGTAGCACAATATTCCACACACTTTCTCTTCTCACTATTCAAATCTTTGAATTATCTTTTTCTAGAAGGTCTTAGCACAATAATTTTGACCAACTCTATGTGAAGTAAATAGACCAAATAAAAAATCAAAATAAAGCTAGAACAATGCAAGAACTTATGGCAAGATCAAGTCTCTCCCTGATAACCCCAGAGTTAATCAGCAATACACAAAGTTCCTTATTTCAATCACGTCTCTGCATTTGGGGAACATATGGACAGTTAGGTCTTGTTGGAATCTTTACAAACTGCTAACTCATTAGAGTTGATAGATTATTGATCTGATCTTACAAGATGTTTTGGGCCAGAATCTGAAACAAGGTACTAAGTAGAACTAATTGATACAATGCTTGTGTTCACACCTTTACTCATTGGAGTTCACAAGTATGGGAGTTCACAAAGTTAACTGTTTAACTTTGTGAATTCACACCTCCCTTGAAGCTCTTGGGGCCAGAGATCAGTATGGGAGAAAACCCATAATCCCTCTCTCTCGTATCCCACAATTCCTCTCTCTCGTATAAAAGAAACAGACAGAGGCTCTCGGACAGATTTCAGCAGAATTACATGAAGAGTGGAGCTGGATTGGAGGCTGAAGAAAGCAGAGGCAGAAGCAAAGGACAAAACTGCAAGAGCTCTTGGAACCAAGCAGAGAGATAGGCCTCAACTAACCAGGATATTTTGGAAGATGAAAAGGAGGACGAATCAGATGAGAATTTACCAGCTTGAATGCATTTGGGGTAATTATTGATCTGAACTGATACTAAGGCTGCCTCCAGGAAAACCTCCCCCGAGAAACCTACTCTCACTCCCAGAGAGAACTATTCTACTTATTTAAAAGAAAAAGAACACCACATTTTGGCTCCCTGAACGTGGGGCTAACAGACCCCTCAGTGGATTTCAGTGGAAAAGCTATGATCCTGATTCAAGTGGAAAAGCCTCTGATCCTGATCCAGTGGAAAAGACTCTTCAACCCAGAAATTAGGGTGAGTGCAACAAAGAAATTTTGTTAAAAGAGTTAAAGTAGAATTTCATCTAAGATGGGATAGATATTTAGAAAACAGCCTGTTTCTGTTCAAAGAAAATGTTTAGAGAGCATTGTCAAAGTTATGGAAAGCCAAGGTTTAATTATAATTTTACAGCAGATCACTGACCTTTTACAAACTGTAAAGCACATATGTCCTTGTTTCTCTCTGGAAAAGGAATTAGATCTAAATGAATGGCAATTAGTAGGAGAAGATCTTTGTCAATTGTATAATAAAAATGGACTTAACTCAATTTCCAAAGACATACTTAATACATATAATTTAATATAATTGGCTATAAGAAGTTATTTAAGTGTTGAAATGAAGAAAAAGAAAGTGCAGAAGGGAGACTTTACTTTACTAGGTGAAAAGGAGGACGAATCAGATGAGAATGTAGTTAAGTACCATTCTGAGTATGATACTTCACAGCAGGAGGAATTAAGTCATTCCACATCTCATGACCCTCCCCCCTCAATTAACCCTTCATGGGTAGAGGAAGAAGGGGGAGGAAGAGAGGCAGAAACAGTCAGCTTCTCCTCTAAAGCAGAATTTGACAAGATTAGAAAAAGCATTAATTAAGGCAAAAAATGAAGGAGAAGATATATCTGATTTTATAAATGCATATCCTGTTATTGAAAAGCTTGACTCTTCAGGTCAAAAAGAGAGAAAATACACTCCTTTTAATTTGGAAAAAATTAAAGATTTGAAAAAGGGTTGCACTCTTTATGGGGCTACATCATCTTATGTGAAGATGTTACTAGATAATTTGTCTTATGAAAGCCTAACCCTGAATGATTGGAAATCCAAAGAGAGAACATGTCTAGAACCGGGACAAAATTTATTGTGGCTTTCGGAGTTTCATGAATTATATAGGATTCAAGCTCAATGCAATAGACAAACAGGAACTATTGGACAAATCACTTTTGACCAACTAGCTGGTCAAGGTCAGTATGCAGAGAGTTCAGAACAGATTTATTATCCCATAACAGTGTATGAGCAAATTTCTAAGGCTGCAATAAAAGCTTGGAATTCTCTCCCTGGACAGCAAGATGGAAGTAAAGCTTTTACCAAAATAGAGCAAGGTCCCAATGAACCTTTTGCAGATTTTGTGGGATGTTTGCAAATAGCCGTAATAAGAACCATCGGAGACAATGCAGCAACAGAAATAATGACTAGACATTTGGCTAAGGAAAATGCCAATGAGGTTTGCAAAAGAATCATATGGGAGCTAGACAAAAATGCTCCTTTAGAGGAGATCATAAGACGCTGTGCCACAGTGGGCACAAATGCTTATTATGCCCAGACTATGATGAATATGGAAAGACAAGATTCTTCTTGGCAGAGGAATTCTAGAGAAACTCGTCGATGTTTTCAGTGTGGAAAAGTTGGACATTTGAGAGCTCAATGTAGATATGGAGATAGAGTGAGAAGACAGGGTGACAGAAAACCCAAAACTCCATGTCCAAAATGTAACTGAGGCTTTCACTGGGCTTCAGAATGTAGGTTGACCCAGAGGAATGAGAGGCAGGACCCAGCTCCAAAGTATCAATCAAAGGACAGGTGGGGCATGATAGCAGCTGAGGTTATACCCAGAGAGACTTTAGAAATTCAGGACTCTGATGTCATCAACCAACAGAAAAGCAATCAGGATTACAGTTGGGGAGAATACAGGCCTTTTAAAACAAGGCAATATCCAGTGCAAACAGCTCCAATGTTTGCCAGATGATGAAGAGAAATCCCAAATTTGGTAAATAGAAGGGAATTAGATAGGTTAACTGGTTGGGGAAGAGAATCTGCTTATATTTCCACAGGTGGAGAAGGAATCAGATGGCTGACAATGAGACTGTTAAAAGAACTTTTTCATTAGATTCCCTAACACAAAAAGAGACTGTTTTTAGTTCTTGAAAAACCATCAAGAATCATTGGATTCCTTGAGATGAAAAATTGTTGATGAGACTTTTTGCAGTACTTCAGAGCTTACAGGAATTATTGGATTCCTGGCACATGAACTAATGGACAATGGATTCCTTATGGACTATTTCTAGGACTTATGGACATGTGTAAAATTCTCAGGTTCATTCATGTTATTTGTAACATTACTACTAGCCTGTGTTATATTGCTATGTGCTTATGTATTTTATGTAATTGCAAGAATCATTGGATTTCTTGAGATGAAAAATTGTTGATGAGACTATTGCAGTACTTAAATTTTCATGTTGATTCATGTTATTTGTTACATTACTACTAGCCTGTGTTATACTGCTGTGTGCTTATGTAAATTATGTGTAACGCCTCCCATATTGATGGATTTATGTATACCATGTATATCTGTTTCAAGTTCTGGCCCATATTGATGGATTTATGTGTACCTGTTTCAAGTGAACCCCTTCAGAAACCCGCTAATCTGATTTGATTTCCTATTTCCTTTGGTATTTTCATCTCCCTTCCTGAGGTGTCAGGGAAGGCATGATCACCTTTTTTGGGGGGTTCTCACCTCCTTGAGAAGTCAGGGAGGTCATGACCACCCTATGTTCTAAAACAAAAGAAAGGGGGAGATGTTGGAATCTTTACAAACTGCTAACTCATTAGAGTTGATAGATTATTGATCTGATCTTACAAGAAGATGTTTTGGGCCAGAACCTGAAACAAGGTACTAAGTAGAACTAATTGATATAATGCTTGTGTTCACACCTTTACTCATTGGAGTTCACAAAGTTAACAGTTTAACTTTGTGAATTCATATCTCCCTTGAAGCTCTTGGGGCCAGAGAGCACTATGGGAGAAAACCCATAATCCCTCTCTCTCGTATCCCACAATTCCTCTCTCTCATATAAAAGAAACAGACAGAGGCTCTTGGACAGATTTCAGCAGAATTACATGAAGAGTGGAGCTGGATTGAAGGCTGAAAAAAGCAGAGGCAGACTCTTAGAACCAAGCAGAGAGATAGGCCTCAACTAACCAGGATATTTTGGAAGAAGAAATAAACGTTTGCATTTTTACCAGCTGGATGCATTTGGGGTAATTATTGTTCTGAACTGATACTAAGGCTGCCTCCAGGAAAACCTCCCCCAAAAAACCTACCCTCACCCCCAGAGAGAACTATTCTACTTATTTAAAAGAAAAAGAACACCACAAGGTCTGTGGTCATTTGTGCATGACTTGGCCTCTGCTTACAGAGCAGCGGAGCTCGACAGTTGTGCTGCTCATTCAGAGGGTCAACCTGCTCCAGGGGAGAAGGGTGAGGCTTGGAGTAGCTCCATCTGTCCCTGCCCAGAGGAACAGACAGGGCTGCAGAAAGGATCAGATTTCTGAGCAGATTATGCAGTTAGACCAAGGCAGGCAAACCCCAAACTTTTAGAGAACTGATTTCAAACTGCAAGGTCCTTTTAAGTATGCTGAAATACTAATTAAGGACCTGGGGTAACAGGAGTGGAAAAACAGATCAGAGACACTGCCAGTCCCAAGACAGGTATCCAATTTCTGGTTGTTTCTAAAAAATAATCCCAAAAACTGAGTCTGCCAGAGCAATTCCAACAGAATAATGGATTTCAAAGTTAAAGCACAACCAACAAATCATAGTCTAGTAAATTTAAGCAAGGAATAAAAAATGAAAAGGACTGTTTAAAGGACTTCCAATTAAATCTGAACTAGTAAGATAGGGAGTAGGACAGAAGTGCCTAAGAAAATACACCAGTTTCCCCAATTTCCTATTTCTTCCTCCCCTTTTTTTTCTTGGAAAGGAATTATCAAATAACCATCCCACATATAAATCATATACATATGTATAACATATAACATACTAACTAACTAAATTATATAACAGACTAAAAGTCCCTCAAACATAACAGCAATACTTTCACAAGTTTAACAACTTCCATTCCAAGTCTTAAACACACAGTAATAGTTAAAATTCTAACAATTCAGCCACTTTCTCACTCCCCTATATCAGTCCAAATTACATCAGGAAAAGGGAGGATGGTTTTTCTCAAAAGCTGCTTCCTGCTGAAGATGGGCGGAGATGCTCAGTCCAGGCAGGGGGATGGGTGTGGTATGCTGACAATCAAAGCTTGATCTAGGTCCCAGAAGCAAGTCAGTATATCTTTAATTTGACCAAATCTAGAAACAAAACCAAATCTGACAAAGAAAAGTTATAACACAAATGAGATAGAAAGACTGGTCCACAAGGACTGCTACAAGATGTGGTCTCATTAGTTATAAACCTTAAAAAAACTTGAATATCCAGACACAATATCTAGTAACCAATAGATGACCAGACTAAATACTTATTTGCTCAAGCATTTAGGGTATAATGATTACAGATAACCAGATTGGAAACAGCATTTTCCAATGCTGTATACCACTGGAAGGTGGTATACCAATGGTATGACATAATTGAATTGCATTAACAATTTCTTATTGACCATTGCTCTGATTACAGAAATCAGTTACAGAAAGAAAAAAAAAAAATGCAGTGACATATTAACTACAAACCCAAGAAATTTTACCTACTTAGGAACAAATCCTAAACATTACCATAACCTTATATTTATACAAATCAGTTTGCTGCTTTTAGCCAAGAACCAGGTAGAACTTGATAAAATATGTCTGGAATAGTTTAGAGGGAAGGGGGATGTTGGAATCCTTACAAAGTGTTAAGTCATTAGAATTGATAGAGACAATAATTATCTAATTTAACATGGTTCAGTATGATTGATCTGATCCTATAAGGAGATGTTATGGGCTAGAACTTGAAACAAGTACTAAGTGGAATTGAAGAGACAATGTTTAAATTTAGTTTAGAATTGATTTAATTCTACAACAAATAATGGTTTCCCAGTGATATAATGATTGGTGTGTACTCACTGTACAGTATATAAGCAAGAAGCTCTCAGGGCCAGACACAGAAGCCCACTCTCAGAGGTGGAGACAGATTCATTTCATATTCCACCTTGGTGTTGGCTGGAATCATTCGGAGGGAGCTAGGGGCTGAAGCTCAAGACTTTGAAGGTCTTTTTAATTTTTTTTATTATGTTTATTTAACAATAAAGGACTAGATTTTAACTCCTGGCTGCGTTTGAAGTGATTATTACTTTGAACTGAAACTAAGGAACTAAGGCTGCCTCCAGAAACCTCCCCAAGAAACCTACTCCCAGAGAGAATGATTATATTATACAAAAGAAGAGAACACCACAGGGGGAGGAGAGGATTCCATGTGACTGCCCTTCCCCCAACTCTACTTCCCAAGAGAGGAGGGTGGGTAGGGAAGTCGAACTAAACTTCACTCCAGGCTAACTAGATGCTCTAATAGCTGAAGTAACAGCATGGGGGGGGGGGGGGGGGCAGGAGGAGGGAAAGGGGGGAAGAGAATTCCATAAAACCCATATGTCTAACAAAGCTGGATTTAAAGCATAATTTACAATGTAACAATATAGGTAACAAATAGCTTTAAATTCCCAATAATCTGAAACTGCTTTTCCTATCTCATTTCAAATAATGAAACAGTATAGTTTCTTTCTCTCCTTCTGGCTCCATGTGGCCATTATTCCCAATGGACTCCTTCTAAGCTCAAACTTGGCCAAAGTTGAAGCTTTCAGAAAAGTCAGATTCTTTTTGCTATATACTTTACCTAATTAGAGGCACATGACCCCTTTCAGGTAAGTTAACAGAACTTTTTTAACAAGCTATTGTTCTTTTAAGATCTTATACTTAAAGATAATTAATTCTAGGCTGCATAGGCAACAGTAAAATTTATTTCCCACAATTTTAAAACTGCCCTTAGCCGGAAGGAGGGTAAGAAATAACTTGTCGCCAGATATCCATATAGGGATACTGATCTGGATGGCCAGGTTCACCAGTAACTATCTGGTGCACTGCTCGTGTTATTTCTTTATCATATGTTCCTTTTGGTGGCCATCCTACCCCAAAGGAAGGCCACACTTTTTGGCAAAACAGTTTTAATTTATCCTTTTTCCCATAATATATCCCATAATCCATAATCATGGTGTTTAAATGTCTCAGAAAAATGTTTAAGGAGATGATCTAGTGGAGTTTTTGGCTTTGAGACAGATTTTCTCATGATAAAGTGATCTTATACTGTATACCACTAGAACTCCTAATATCTTTTTAACAATTTTTTTTAAACCTTAAGCCACAAAACAGACAATAACATAAAAGACATACAGAACACTGATCACACTTAGACTGCACAATTACAACATTCAGTAGGACACTGACATCAAAACCAAGCCAATGGCATCTTAAAAAGACACCCAGGTAGTGACAACCACGTTTGGTTCAACACTTAATCAGGGCCAAGCCAAATGGTGTCTTTAAAAGACACCCAGATTTATACTCTGGAATGCCCAGAGTTGTGCCAACTGGCACACAGACCAGATGTGTCTTAGGAGACACTCGGGTAGTACCAACTGCGTCCAGTACGACACTACTTCTCAGAATTTTAACACCTGTTGGTGTCCTGTTATTCTGAGAACCCAGGTGTTAGCACAAGCAAGTATTAGACCAGATGTCTAGAAGACACAAAACCAGAGGGTATTATCCAGCGTCCTGAATAATAACCTTCTCAGAATTCAATGCCCGTCATTCCATCAGCATTCTAACATTCTGAGAATCCAGGTGCTAACACAGACAAACAAAAACAAATCAGATTGGACTTAGTCTCTCCTGGCCAAATCCAAAGTATCCACTGTCGGGTATGGTCCCAGCTGGTGAACTGTTCTCTTCCTGGAGCCTCTGGAGGAATCCCGAGGGCTAGCATTTTCCAAGAAAGAGAAACCCAGATCCCCAACTGTCTTCCAGGCCTAAAGTGGAGACTTGAAATGTCTCTAACCCTTAGTCCCATTTTCAGTTCCGATATCTCTCACTAGGGAGCTCCAAAATGTAATGCTGGAGAAACTGAGCAAGACAGAGATTAGAGACCAATTTAATAGTTTATTAAATGGAGAGATATACTGGGACCAAATGGATCTTGGTCTTCAGGTTGGAGAAGACTATCATCTCAAAGAATTCAGCATTGAGCATTAGACAGCAAGACTTTTTTATATGATAACAAGAACAATGACATAATGGGGGGAGGTACCTGGATAGGGATAACCTAATGGGGGGAGGCACCTAGGATGACACAGTGGAGGGAGGTACTGGAGAGGTTACTGATATTCTAATGACATCTAAAATGGATAAACCTTTATCCTGTCAAACATTTAAGAAGGAATGATTATAACCTAAAGGTATAAAACCTTTAGCTCTCAACCATGTATGAGGGAATGATTATAGCCTGGGGTTTTGGGACAGAGCAACTGAAGTAGACCTTTATCTCATTAAACATTAAGAGGGAAAGGTTACAACCTGAGGCAGAATAACTAAATAGGACAATTAGGGAAACTAGGTCAGAACATCAAAAGGGAACTGTGGCACAACAGAAGAAGGGACCCTGAAACTCTAAAACTTCTTGAAAAAGAAATTCTCCTTGGACTCAGTGACAGACCCTGCCCAAGGAAAATAAGATAAACAGCCTCGTTCTGTTATCTAGGTGAGGTTGGTTTAATCCTGAGCAAAAGAATTCCAACCCTATTCAATTAAAGAAACTCATTCAGTTCTATTTAAATTCAGCTCAAGCTGAAACCAAAACTCTTGTTTTGGCTTGTAGCCAAAACTTCTATTATAAAAGAGCCAATCTAAAATCTTCTCTTTGCAGAGGTTCTAAACATGCCATGCTAGGCCAAGGAGGCCTCTACCCACTGGTATAATATTCTTTTTCCAGTGCTAACCTTTCTTTACCCTCACCTATTTCCCTAATGAGACTTTATGCCTCTCTGTCAGGATTTCTAACCTTACTTCCCAATTCCTATAATAAACCTCTTTTACCAATCTAAGTTTTCAGGTTGTTGTGCCACAGTTCCTTTTTAATGTCCTGACCCAGTTTCCCTAATTGTCCTACTCAGTTACTCTGCCTCAGGTTATGCCAGGCTATAATCATTTCCTCTTAATGTTTGATAGGATAAAGGTCTATATCTTAGACATCTCTAGAAAATCAGGAGCTTTTCTGGTACCTCCCTCCATTATGTCATCCTAGGTGCCTGACTCCATTATTTCATCCTCATCCTAGATGCCTTCCCTCATTAGGTCATCCCCATCCCAAGGACCTCCCCCATTATGTCATTGTTCTTGTTACCTATAAAAGAATCTTATATCCGACATTCATGGCTGGATTCTTGGAGACGATAGTCTCATTCAGCCCTGGGACCAAACCATGGATCCATTTGGTCCCAGTAAATCTCTCCCTTTCAAATAAAATATTAAATTGTTCTCTAATCTCTATCCTGCCTCAGTTTCTCTGTCATTACAGAGTTTGTAAATTCCTTTAAAGAGAACCTCTGCACCGCCAGAAGGGGGGTTCCCCAAAATTCCCTACCATTGTGCTGAATCCCAAAGAGGTATAGAGGAGCCAAACTTCTCCATTTGGTTCCTTGAACCCTGAACATGCCACTAGACCTTATCATTTAACTCCCTGACCACCAGAAACCCTAATCTCATTTTGGTTCCCTAAATCTAGATCTTGTCATTTGGTTCCCTAAATAAAGAAAAAAACCTACACTTCATCATATTTTTGGTTCCCATACCGGGAGCCCCCAAAACTAGACGTCCTCATCAGTCTTAACACTTTCACACCTTCCTGGGCTAAGTCAGGACGCATACTCCATGGAAATACTGCAAGAGACTAAGTATGTTATAGTTTTATTTATGTTTTTTTTTTTTTAAAGTAAACTAGGAGTTCATATGTAGATTCTAATCTTGACTTTGCTACTGATTAGCTATGCGACTCTAACCAAGTAGTTTTACCTTTCTTCCTTTTTCATAATTTGTAGATTTAAAGCTGAAAGAGATATCAGAGGTCATCTTATTGAAGACCCTTGTCTTTTTTTAATTGACTGGTAATAATAGGCAGAGCTGAGCCTTGAATCCAAGTCCTTCTTTATCTTCAAAATAAAGGATTTGGACTAGGATAATGATCTTTAAATTCATTTCCACCTCTGATTATTGGATTATATGAATCTATAATACAATCTCCAGGGATTTTTCTGTGAACTCCTTCCCATAATAGTCTACATGCATCACATTTTCCAGTTTCACATGTCCAGCAAAACCAGCAAGCTTTTCAAGTGTAGCAACAGTATTTTCTATTTTTGGTATCCTTTCTGGTGCCTACAATATTTATTCAAAGAACTCTTGATTTGATTTAAGAAGCACCTATCACAGTCACAACAGAGGGGAAATTTTCTTAAAATATATGATTGGGCATTCAGATCTTTAGGCAGGGAATGAGCTAGTCAAAGAATTTCTTGTTAACTTCAAGGGATATATGTATCCCTTATATATAATTAGAATAGATGTATGCAAATGAGAACAGAGAATTTGGCTGAATATAGAACAATTCTCTTTGAGGAGTTGACTTCTACAGTTAGTGCAGCTGAATTCAGGGCCAGTTTCTGTGTAGGCCAATTAGCTCCATCTTTCTTTGGCTTATCTTCCATTTGTAACACCATCTATAAGGAGGACTTTGTGAGCGTGTAGGTGGCTGGTATACTCAGTGTAAAGCCAGCTCTCTACAGAAATGGCAGCCCAAATTGATGTATATATGTGTATACATGAGTATACATGTAAATATGTGGGTATGCCTTGCTCATGGTAGATAAGAAATGTCATCATAATATAGGGCAATAATCATTATAATTTCTTTTTTTCCCCTGAGGCACTCAGGGGTCACTAAGTGACTCACACAGGTCACACAGCTAGGAAGTATTAAGTGTCAGAACCCGAATTTGAATGAGGTCCTCCTGACTTCAGGACCAGCACTCTATCCACCGCACCATCTAGGTGCCCCATCATAATAATTTGGAAAGGAATACCAAAGCAAACAATTTGTATCCCATAAGAATTCTTTGTAAAAAGGGAAAGAAAAAAAATTAAAAGTTTATCTTCCTACTCCTCTTGTTCCCTGTTCCCAGCCCAGAAGTTTTTTCATTGCCCCTTTCACATCCTTATTCCTTAGAGTATAGATAAGTGGGTTGATGCTAGGGGTTACAATAGTGTAGAAGAGGGTAAGGAACTTTCCCTGGTCCTGGGAGTAACTATTGGCTGGTTGAAGATACATATAGATGATGGTCCCATAGAAGAGGGAAACAACTGTAAGATGGGAAGAGCAGGTGTTGAAAGCCTTCCTTCGCCCTGCTGCTGATTTGATCCTTAACACAGCCACAGCAATCATGCCATAGGAGATCAGAATCAGGGATAGTGGCATCAGGAGGAGGATCACACCAAAGACAAAGGCAAAGGCCTCAACCAGGGTAGTATCTTCACAAGCCATGGCAATGAGGGCTGGCATCTCACACAGAAAGTGGTCCACCTTATTGTATCCACAGCGTGCCAATTGCATGGTCTGGGGGCACATGACAAAAGAGTTAAGAAAACCACAGCACCAGGATACAGTCATCAGTTGTAGGCAGAGTCTCAGATTCATGACAATAGTATAGTGCAAAGGTCGGCAGACAGCAACATAGCGGTCATAGGACATAACACACAGGAGTACACATTCAGTAGAACCCAATACCATGTAAATATAAAGCTGAGCCACACAACCATGATAGCTGATAGTCTTCTTGGGACCCCATAGATTCCACAATAGTTGAGGGACAATGCTGGTAGTAAAGCAGAGGTCCAGAAAGGAAAGGTTGCCTAAAAAAAAGTACATAGGGGTGTGTAGTCGGGAATCTGCAATTGACAACACAATGATTGTTATGTTGCCAAAAAGAGTCAGTATGTAGAAGATTAATACAAAACCAAAGAGAATCATCTCTAGCCCGGGCCAATCAGAAAAACCCAATAGGATAAATCCTTCTAGTGAGCTGCCATTGGCCTTTCCCATCACCTTCACCATCTACCAAAGGAAAAGGAAAAAAAATATATATGAAAGAAAAACAGTGCAAGTCAGAGTCCAAACCTCCCTTTTCATCAGAATATTAAAACCACATATTTCATCATGAATATGGTATTGCTTTATTGAGTGGCTTCCCAAGGTAATTAAAGGGTTGTTTTTCTCATTAATTGGTTCATATCATTCAAAAAGATCAATAGTTCTCAAAGTGTAATTCAGATATGCCTGGAGATCCTGAAGACCCTTTCAAGATGTTCTCAAATTTTTTCTATAATATTATTTTCTTAATAAAACTAAGATGTTTTGTTTCCTAATATATTAATAGATATATTAATATAGGTTATAACCTATATAAACATAAAGCTCTTTGGAGAGTCTTCAATAATTTTTAAGAATATAAAGGGGTCTTGAGACCAAAAGGTTTGGGAACTACTGGACTAAACAATCCCTGAGATTTCTTTTAAATCTAAGATTCTTCAGCTACACCCAGAGAAGGAACACTGGGAAATGAGTATAAACTGTTTGCATTTTTGTTTTTCTTCCCAGGTTATTTTTACCTTCTGAATCCAATTCTTCCTGTGCAATAAGAGAATTATTCGGTTCTGCACACATATATTGTATCTAGGATATACTATAACATATTTAACATGTATAAGATTGCCTGCCATTTAGGGGAGGAGGTGGAGGGAAAGAAGGGAAAAATCAGAACAAAAGTGAGTGCAAGGGATAATATTGTAAAAAATTATCCATGCATATGTACTGTCAATAAAAAGTTATAATAAAAAAAAAATCTGAGATTCTTTTATTCTAATAGGCTCCATTCTCTCTTGTACTGCCTCAATGTACCTGTCCTTGCAGAGAGAAAAGAATCACCATCCTTCCCAACTAGCTATCCAGGACAGAATTATGCCCCTTCCCCTATTTAACATTCATTCTCTGGTCTAACTGTGTAGAAGGAATCTTAGAAAGTATCAATCTCATTCCACAGGTGATTAAGCCAAGACATAGAGAAATTAAAGAACTTGCAAAACAAGACCTAACCCTAGCTCTCCTAACAGGATAATGCTTTTCTCAATATGTCACATTTGTCTTAGTTAATGAATTGTAAAAGACTACATGTTCAGTATGAGTATAAAAGCAGTTAGCTGTTGAAAGGAAATTTATAATAAATGTGGAGTAGAATAGGAGGGAAGAAGAAGAGGTAACTATATTATTAATAACAATAGTATATTTGACATTGGATAAAGAAGTTTTCAAGATTTCAGCACTCATCAAGCTGGTCATCTCTGAGAATGAGTATGTAATAATATAATAACAATAAATAGGTAAGAAAAAATCAGATAAAGAATGAAGATACATAGAAATGGCTTTGCAGAAGAAGATAAACAGGGAGAATTATAGAGTGAGCATTTCAGCATAGCTGCTGCCAACAATGGATTATTATGATAGAGACATTATAGCTATAAAACAGGGGCAGAGGAAAGATGGTAGAATTGCTTCATATACATTCACTCATTGCTGAAAGTGGAGATTCTAAAGCAAAGGTCATTTACTTCCTAATGTGTGTCACTCAAAGCAATAGGACACCATGTGATAAGATTTCTATTGTTCCCACCAAGAGTTGCATAAGGAAAAGTGAAGCAATACCTAGCCACACCTTTTAAAAGTGGTAAAATTCCTTCATGATAACTTTATAAGCAGCAGAGGTCAAAGTAATGATCAAGGTCTCTTCTGCATGATAACTCTAGAAATGTTTGAAGAAAGACATTTTGAAATCCCTTCCTAGCCAAGCCTTCTTTCTCTGAGCTAAATATCCTCAGCTTATTTAATTATTGTTTGTGTAGTGTGGTTTTTAATACTAATTCCTCCCTCTGTTGCTTTCATTTGAATATAGCCAGCCTATTGCAGAAGCTACATGTCCCTATCTCACATGCATGCACTTTGATTCTAGTTAAGAGAATCTAATTATTCCAAGAAATGTGAAAATATGAACATTAGTGCTATTCTTTTCAAATTTATCTTTTACTCACTGAGTCTTTGTTTATATTACTGATGCCCAACCCATTTTATCTTCCCTTCTCTTTCTTCCCATTGCAAAAAGTCCAAATTGAATACCATTTCCTACTTTCCTGAAAGATGCGTTAAGTTCCTAATTACTCTTGCATGGAACAGAAATGTTTCCTAGAATTCTAGGACATAATGCAACTTAAAGGACTTTATTATAACAAAGGAGTAATTGGATTTATTATTTGAGCTTTTTCAGACTACAGACAAGTCTCAGATTTGCATGATATTACCTGACAACCCTTTGTGTAACATATAATGTCTTTCCCCCTTAGGTAGGAGTCTACCTATACTCATATACAATGTTGCTTAGAAATCTTAATAGAATTTATGAAATTGTGATACTGAAGTAAAAAAAAGTTTGTTTAAAAAAAGGAAAATTAGGCATAATCTAATATATATGTGATATTATGATAGCACACCTAACATTTGTTTCATACTTTGACTTTTTCAAAGGGATTTCATTTCTATTTCATGCCATCCTCACAATAGCTTTATGGGATAAGTAGGCATCTTTAGCACTATTTTACAAGTAAGGAAACTGAGATAAAGAAATATTTTTAAGTGACAGATATCTAGCTGTTAAATGTTAGTAAGCACAAGTTAAGTGCCTGGGGATTCAAACACCATCTCAAACTCATTTTGCTGTACTATTCTCTTTTCTCTTTTCCTTTCTTATAGTTTTGTAATTACCCAATTACAGTTACTGTCCTCTCATTTCCAATCAGAGCCTTCACTAATTAGCTTTTAGTATTAGAAATTATCTTCAGCCAGTTGATTCAAATATGGAGATTTCTTAAGGCCAGTTTACTTAGTTCAGCAAGAAACTGCACTTCATCAGTTCTTCATTCAGTATGCATTTATGCATACAATTTTCTCATATGCAAATCACCCCATTAATTGAAAAAAAAAAAATAAAGCAGTAAGGAATAAGGAAAAAAGCACTGGATATGCCATTTACTAGCCATGTGATTTGAGGAGTCATTTAACATCTCTGTTTCACTTTCTACATCTGCAAAAAAGAGAGTAATTATAATGCATTCACTATCTACTTCACACAGTTGTGAGCAAAGCACTTTGAAATGTGCTATGTGAAGATAATTGTAATAATAATAAATCAATGTACATACCATTGATGTTTACATAAAGCATTATAGAGCACTTAATATGTACCAAACCTTGCTTGAGTGCTTTACAATATTTACAATAATTCCTTTGCTCCTCACAACAGCCCTGGGATGCAGATGATATTATTATTCCTATTTTACAAATGAGGAAACTGAGTAAAGTTGAAGTGACTTGCCAGGGTCATAACAAGTAAGAGTCCAAAGCTAGATAAGCAAACTCAGGTCTTGTTAACTCCAGGTCTTGTACTATCTGGCTATTTTCTGCTAAAACTGTATTTTGAACAAAGAATAGGATTGGCACTAGTGGGAGGGTTATGCTCTCTCAACAACTTGGTTGTATCTTGTTAATACCTTTCACAAGAAGCACTGGTTACAACTTCACCAAACTGGATATACCTGCCTTCACTTCTCCCTTCTGATGGAACTTGTGTTTGCAGTTTTTTTCTGGATCTGTTTCTCTATTATAAGGTGAAATGCAAAAGCAAGAGGAAAAGTAAGAAAAACTCCTCTCACTAGTAGCCCAACCTGAGGCTGAGGTGGGCATTAGTGGAAACATTCAAAGGAATTTCTATTGAATCCATTCCTGAGGAGCTAGAGGCAAAAAAAAAAAAAAAAAAAAGGGAGTATGGGGAATATAATATTCTATCTAGGCTCTAGTTGTGGAGAAACATTCATCATTCGTATTCTCATGAAGCAGGTAACTCAGTGTTTGTTCCATATCTACTGACTTTAGCCCAAAATCAGTCAGAAGCTTCGTGAATATTTAATTTTGTCTCTCTTTTAGTATCTGAATCTTCTGCAGGTGTCCAAATCCACAGAGAAGAGACTTTGGTCACTGTAGACAGGAGCACTCAGTGCTTTGGCACTGAAGATAGAAGGGAATGACAGAGAAGACACTGCACCAAAGTAGTCCTCAATTAGTTTTAAGGAACTGAGGATTAGGGGAGCTTTTATAAACCTTCAAGAAGAAATGAAACTTTTTCTTCTACCCAAAACATTGAATTGCTGGAAGATCTTCAGGGAATGGAGGGAAAATAAGCTCAGTTTATTTACTCCATTGAGACTTCAAAAATCTTTGTTCTAGTTCAGCAACTGGCTCTTGGGGGAGAAATTCATCCAGAGGGAATCAAGCAGAAGTCTTCTACCCTACAGAGCGTTGGAGGGTATTGTTGTTGTTTTATACCTAACAGAGCTAAGATTGGAGAATTTAATGGAAATCATTGCCAAGAATTTCCCCATTGTTTTAAATCTTGATCTTAATACCTATGTGACCTTAGTAGTTATTAATTTTCTCTGTACTTCACTGTTCTTATTTGTAAATGAATGTGTTGTACTAAATGATCCCTAAGATCTGTTCCTCCTCTAAATTTATGATCCAAAATTTAGAAATGGAAGCAACTTTAAGGATAAATTAATCTACCTCCCTCATTTTACAAATGAAGAAAACAAAGTCCAAAACTTTTTATAAGTTATCAAAGCAAGATAATGGCAGAGACAAAATCAGAATCCTGTATCTAACTCTCAGAGAGATCCTCTTTCTGCTACACTATGTTGCCTCTAGGTTAGGTACAATAGGATTTTTTTATGCCTATACAATTACAAATATCAGAATGTCTTCAATTATTAAGTTATTCAGCATCCAGTAAACCTAATGTCATAATGATTGCACTATTTTTTACTTTCATAAAAATGTTTTAGTGTCATTAAAACCTATTCCAAGACCTGGAACTAAGGAAGATATTACTTAGGTTTCCTAAAAGATATAAAGGTGATTAGGGAAGTGAGTTGGACTGCATTATATCTCTCAAATTGTACTTCTTGCAGGAATTGATACAAAAATATAACTGAAACAGAAATTATTTATCAATTTGACCTGCACATGTTCAAATGCTAATAGTACAAGATGTCCCAAAAATCTTAGGGGACTTTTAAGCTTTACCAACTTTTAACAAGTTTAAAACTACACTAAAATTTGGGAACATTGTTTATTTTAAGGTGATAGCACCATTCCTTATATATTATGCCCTCAGTATCTCTTATACCTCACTCATAGAGCCCCTCCTTTAAAAGCAGAAGTACTTCCAACCAAATAGTTGAATGACTGTTTTAAAGTTCAGCTCCCAGCAGAGTCAAAATTAACACATTAAAAGTTAACAACTTTGTTTGAACTACTCTAAAAAGTTTTCCACAATGACCACAGAAAAAGGGCCAAAATGAATTCTGACAAAGAAAGTGAAGAGAAAGTGACAACAAATAATTTTTTCAGATCAGAGCAGCCTAGGAAGATAGACAGAAGTCTGCAGACACTGGGATACAGGATGGCCAGGACCACATTCCCTTGGAAGTAGCTATGGTGGCAACACTGGGCTGTAATGGGAGCAGCTGCTCCCAGATATGGTAAAGGGACTGAATACCAGAGAAAAGCAGTCAGGATATAATGATTACATATAACCAGATTGGAAACAGCAAGGTATGATATAATTGATTTGCATTAACAGTTTCTATTGACCATTGCTCTGATTATAGAAGTCAGTCACAGGAGGAAAAAAATGCAGGGACATAACTATAATGTAACATAAGCGGTTAAAACTCAACCTTCAGCACATCAGAGGGTGGAGCTTTAAAATTGCCAAATCGCATTAACTATAAGCCCAAGAAATTTTACCTCCAATAACATATTTTTTATGCCTAGTGCAATATTATTCCCAAGGGTATTGCCTGCCCAAAAGAAGCTAATAAACAAGTGAAATATGAAAAAAAAAAAAGAAGAAGAAGAAGAAATCTTACTGTTAAAAGATATTATAGTAATAAGGAAGCTCAAAACAAAAAGAAACAATATTTTAAAAGTTAAGCCAGGAAAACAGAAGAAAATATTAAATAACCCATAGGAAAAACAACTGATCTGGCAAAACAAGAAGAAAGATAATTTCAGAATTATTGAACTACCTAAAAACCATGAACAAAAAAAGAGCATAAACATCGTATTTTAAGAAATTATAAGGAAAATTTGTCTAGATATCTTAGAACCAGGGGACAAAATAGAATTTGAAAAAATCCATTAGTCACCTCCTAAAAGAAATACTAAAATGGAAAATCCCAGGAATATTACAGCCAAAATCCAGAGCTCCTAGGTGAAGGGGAAAATACAATAGCCAGAATTATTTAAAAACTCAACCAAATTGAACAAACCTGCCTTCACTTCTCCCTTCTGTTAGAAGTGGTGTTTGCAATCTTTCCCAAATTTGTTGCTGCTGTTCCTTTAATGTAAAGTGAAATTCAAAAAGAGGAAAAAGCAAGAAAAATTCCTCTTTCTAGTGGTCCAGGTGAAGTTGAGATGGGCCCCCCCAAAAAATAATTAAAATATGCAGTCAGGACTGCAAAAGATTTAGCACCTATGAGTACAAAATATGGCATATGTTATTTTAAAAGGGAAAGGAGTTAGGATTACAATTAAAAATAACCCAGAAAAATTGACTATAATCATAGAACAAAAAAATGGATTCAGTGAAATAAAAGACTTTTAAGCATTACTGATGGAAAGACTAAAGCAGAATAAAAATTTTATATTCAAACACAGCAGTCAAGAAAATAAAAACATAAATGTAAACAAATAGCCTTAAGGGACTGAATAAGATTAAATTATTTACATTTATATAAGGAGATGATACATGTTACTAATAAGTTTATAATCACTTGATCTATTAGAGGGAATTTACTTAGCCAGAGGACATGGGAGTGAGTTATTATATCAGGATAATATCAAAATAAGAATGAAGGAATGAAAAAGAGTGATGCTTTGAGAAGAAGGAGAACAGGAAAAAAAATAAGAAAAATTATCTCATAAATGAGACATCTAAGGAAAAGTTCATACAATGAAGAGGAAATGGACAATGCTTTAAATCACTCTTATCTAAACTAATTCAAGAACATATATATATATATTTATACACATTAAAGTATAGAAATTTATCTTAACTAATAAGGAGTAGGAGGGAAAGGGGATAAGAAAGGAAATATAGATTAAAGGAAAGTCAGATTGAGAGAGACAGCAGTCAAAAGCAAAACAAGTTTTGAAGAGGAAGTAAGGTTAAAAAAAAAAAAAGCAAAAAATAAATAAATAAAAGCCTGTGAGACTGAATGGGATGAATTTACCCATAAAACAAAAGAGGATAACAGAATGTATTAGAAACCAGAATCCAACAATATATAGTTTAGAAAAAGCAAACTTGAAACAGAAAGACATATACATAGTTAAAACAAGGATCATGAACAGAATAATAAATTCTCAGATGAAGTAAAAAGGGGAAGGGGAGAAAGGAGGAATAATAAACATAATCTCAGACATACCAAAAAAAAATTAAGAGAGAAATCACATTTGTTAATGAATCAACATAATATAATATATTAATATAATCATATAAATACTGAACATACATGTATTAAATGACATAGCATCCTAATTCTTGAAGGAAATGAATGACATGAGGAAATAAACAATAAAAATGGTAAGTGGAAGACCTAAATTTACACCTCTCAGATCTGGCTAAATCTAAATATAAAGTAAACAAGAAAGAAGTTAAGGAGGTGAATATACTTTTAGAAATGTTAGATATAACAGATCTCTAGAAAATATTGAATGGGAATAGAAAGGGGTATACCTATTTCTCAGTTATGCATAGAACCTTACATTTGATAAATGTTCTTTGAAGCACAAATTAAAAATTAATTGGAAACTACAAAACTAGTAGTGACATTGCTAGGTCAAAAAATAGGTGCAATTTTATGACTCTTTGGCATAGTTCAAGATTGTTTTCCAGAATAGTTCACAATTCCACCAACAGTGGATTAGTGTCCAATTTTTTTTCCATATCCACTCCAACACTTGTCATTTTTTTCTCTGTCTTATTAGTCAATCTGATAAGTGGGAGGAGTACCTCAGAGTTGCTTTAATTTGCATTTCTCTTATCAATAATTATTTAGAGCATTTAATATGAGTAAAGACAATTATTTTTTTTTCCTGAAAACTGCCTGCTCATATCTTTTGTCAATTTATCAAATGGGGAATGACTCATGTTCTTACAAATTTGACTCAGTTCTCCATGTGATTAAGAAATAAAACCATTAAAGAAATTTGCTGTAAATTCTCAGTTTGTTGCTTTTCTTATAATCTTGGCTACATTGGTTTTATTTGTGCAAAACCTTTCTTAATTTAATGCAACCAACAACTTAAAGGACTAAAGAAAAAAATGACAATAAAACTGTACAAGTGAAGGACCTCAATTCAGGTTTAAATAAATCGAACAAAAAATAAATAAGAAAAATGTCAAGGAAGTGAATAAAATTTTAGAAGATTTGGATATCTTAGATTTTTGAGGAAAAAAATTGAATGACAATAGAAAGGAATACAACTTTTCTCATTAGTACATAACACCTAAATAAAAATATTAGGGTATTAAAAACCTCACAACTAAATCAAGAAAAGCAGAAATATTAAATGCATTGTTTTCAGATCATAATAGAATAAAAATGGCATTCAACAATGGATAAAAATGAAATAATCTGATCCTAAAGAATGACTCGATCAAAGAACAATTCATAGAAATTACAGATAATTTCTTCAAACAGAATGACAATAATAAGACAACATACCAAAATTTATAGGATGCAGCTAAATCAACACTTATAGGAAATTTCATATCTCTAACAATTACATCAATAAAATAGAGAAAAAGCATATGAATATATTTTAAAATTAGAAAAAGAATAAATTCAAATTTTCCAATTAAACAACAAATTGAAAATGCTAAAAACCAAAGGAAAGATTAATAAAATTGAAAATTAAAAAAACATTGAATTAACAAATTAAACCAGGAGGTGATTTTATGAGAAGCCAATATAAAGATAACACAATAATTAATTTCATTAAAAGCAGAAAGAAAAAAAATTACTGGTATCAAAAATTTTCCCCAGTTTTATGCCAATAAAGTGAAATGGATGAATATTTACAAAATATAAGTTTCCCACATTAAAAGAAGGAGAAGCAAAATACAAGAGCTCTATTTTAGAAAAAGAAATTGAAGAAGCCAGCAGTTAACTAATAAACACAGATGCATCCACAACCAGATGGATACACACATGAATTCTATCAAACATAGTATTGTATAAAGTATTTAGAAAAATAGTTGAGGGAGATCTACCAAATACTAGCAAGAAGTTACAGCAATACATCACAGAAATCATACACAATGATCAGGTAAGATTTATACTAGAAATGTAAGGTTAGATCAGTATTAGGAAAAATATCAGCATAATTGACCATATCAATAATAAAACCAATGTATCATTATAAAAAAGCTTTTAACATACTACAACACACAGAGAAAGCATAGGAATCAATGGAAGGTTTTTTAAAAAATGATAAATAACATTTATCTAAAACTAACAACATCTTCCCAAAATATATCAAAAATGAAGCAAAGGTGCCCATTATCACCACTATTCTTCAATATTAGAACAAGTGATAAGGAAATAAATTATCACTCTGCAGATGATATGATGTTCTACTTGGAGAATGCCAAGAATCAACGAAAAAAATAGTTGAAATAATTAACAACTATAGTAAAATTAGAAAATACAAAATAAATGCACAAAACCCATCAGCATATATTACCAACAAAGTCCAAAAGTAAGAAAAGTGAGAGAAATTTCATGTAAAATAACCAGAAACAATGTAAAAAAAAAAAAAACCAAAAACCTGAGGGTCTATTAAGACAAACCTAAGAACTATATAAATACAATTACAAGACACTTTTCCCTCTTTTTTTTAATTGAAGCTTTTTATTTTCAAAACATATGGAAGGATAATTTTTCACCCTTGCAAAACCTTGTGTTCCAATTTCCCTCCTTCTTCCCACCCCCTCATCTGAATGGCAAGTAATCCAATATATATTAAACATGGTAAAAAATATGTAAATCCAATATAGGCATAGTTATTTATACAAATATCTTGCTACACAAGAAGAATAAAATCAAAAAAGAAAAATGAGAAGAAAAATAAAATTTAAGCAAACAACAACAAAAGAAGTGAAAATACTATGTTGTGATCCATACTCAGTTCTCACAGTCCTCTCTCTAGGTATAGATGATTCTCATCATCACAAGATTATTGGAACTGTCCTGAATCATCTCATTGTTGAAAAGAGATACATCCCTCAGAATTGATCATCACATAATCTTGCTGTTGCTGTATACAATGAAATCCTGATTTGTGCTCATTTCACTTAGCATCAGTTTATGTAATTCTCTCCAGGCCTCTCTAAAATTATCCTGCTGATAATTTCTTACAGAACAATAATATTCCATAACATTCATATACCATAACTTATTCAGCCATTCTTCAGCTGATGAGCATCTGCTCAGTTTCCAGTTTCTTGCCACTACAATAAAAGGGCTGTCACAAACATTTTTGCACATGTGGGTCCCTTTCCCTCCTTTAAGATCTCTTGGGGACCCTGCTGGGTTAAAGGGTATGCACAGTTTGATAACCTTTTTAGCATAGTTCCAAATTTCTCTCCAGAATTACTGGATCCATTCACAATTCCAGTAACAATATATTAGTGTCCCAGTTTTTCCACATCCCCTCCAACATTTGTCATTATCTTTTCCTGTCATTTTAGCCAATCTCAGAGTTGTCTTAATTTACATTTCTCTGATCAATAGTGATTTAGAGCACCTTTTCATATGACCAGAAATGGTTTCAGTTTCTTCATCTGAAAATTGTCTGCTCATATCTATCACAAGACACTTTTCAAACAAATAAAATCAGATCTAAATAATTGGGAAAATATTGATTGCCCATGAATAAGTCGTGCTAGTATAATAAAAGTGACAATTCTACCTAAATTAATATATTAGTTATATAGTATTATAGCAAACTACAACTTTTTTTTTTTTTTTTTACAGAGCTAGAAAGTATAACAAAATTAATCTAAAAGAAAAAATGGTCAAAATTATCAAGGGAATTAATGGAGTAAAGGTGAAGGAAGGTAGTCTCCACTGTTTTTTTACTTTTTAATTTCATTTTTTTTTTCTCTATTTTATTGATGTGTTCAGAGATATAAAATTTCCTGTAAGTACTGATTTGGCTTCATACTATAAATTTTGGTATATTGTCTTATTATTGTCATTTTGTTTGAAGAAATTATCAGTACTTTCTATGGTTTGTTCTTTAACAAACTAGTCATCAAAACAATCAGTTACTGTCTTAGAAATGAAGTGGTGGGTCAGTGGAATCTAGTACACAAGTCATAATGGGTAATGACCATAGTAATCTAATGTTTGATAAGTTCCAGATGTTTGGGATGAAAACTCATTATTTGACAAAAACTCCTAGGAAAACTGGAAAGCAGTTCATCAGGAACTAAGTATAGACCAATACTGTAATGGTCTGAAGCTCGAGTTGATGCACTGAGGTCCCAAGCATGTGAGGCTAAATAGTAATTGGACCATGCTCTATTAATATATGCTTGGAGAAAGAATGGCCCCGCCCACTCTTTGTGCAAGTTCTGATGTGTTGTATAGGAAATGATGTAGGGACGATTTTGGTGGGTGGAGACAAAATAGGGGGAGAGAGGCAGAGAGACTGCTGGCCGGGTTCCTGTCATGGCTGCTCACATTCCTATCGTTATCCCCCTTCACCTCCACAAAGAATAAAGATCGAGGATTTTCCCTTAACCTGAATTCCTGACTCTGGCTGATTTTAAAATATGCAGTCATTACACAATACTTAACAGAATATATTAAGATAAGAGTTAGATATAAAGGATGATATCATAAGCAAACTAGGGAGCATAGAATAGTTTATCTATCTGATTTATCGATAAGAGAAAAATTTGTGACCAAATGAGATGTAAAGTACATTATATAATATAAAATGGATAATTTTATTACAATTAAATTTAAAAGGTTTTGCACATATAAAACCAATGTAGCCAAGATTAGAAGGAAAGCAACTTTCTCTAATAAAGGTTTTTTTTTTCCTTTGAAATATTTAGAAAAATGAATCAAATTTATAAAAATACCACTATTAAGGATGGACAGAGTGAAAGGAAAGATAGTAAGATAACAGGGAGAAATTGTATGGAAAGAAATACATAGTAATCATAACTGAAAAAAAGTTTACAGCAAATTTCTCTGATAAAAACCTCATTTCTGAGACAAATTTATAAGAATAAAAATTAATCATTCCCTTGCTGATAAGTGGTTAAAGAATATGAACAGGCAGTTTTTAGACAAAGTTATTAAAACTATCTATAGTTGTATGAAAAAATGAGCTGAATCACTATTGATTAGAGAAATTCACATTAAAGCAATTCTGAGATATAATTTTAGACCTCTCAGATTGGCTAATATGACAGAAGAAGAAAATGGCAACTGTTGGAGGGAATATGGGAAAACTGGGACTCAAATACATTGTTGTGAACTGATCCAACCATTCTGGAGAACAATTTAGAACTAAAGGGCTATAAAAATGTGCATACACATGGATACACTTTGATCCAATAATATCATTACAATATTTATATTCCATAAAGGCAAAAAAGGAAAAGGAAAAAACCTATTTGTATAAAAATATTCATGGCAACTCTTTTTGTGGTGACAAAGAATTGGAAATTGAGGGGATGTTCATAAATTGGGGAATGACTGAACAAGTTGTGGGATGTTATCATGATGGAATACCATTATGCTATAAAAAATGATGAGCATAATGCTTTCAGAAAAACCTGGGAAGAAACAATTTGCATGAACTGATGCAAAGTAAATTTAGCAGAACCAGGAAAATATTGCACACATATCAACAATAGTGCATAATGATTGATCAATTGTGAATAACTTGAATATTCTCAGTAATATAAAGATCCAAGATAATTCAAAACTAGCTGTCATGAAAAATGCATCCACTTTAAGATAAGGAAAGATGGAAGCTGAATGTATATTGAAACATACTTTTTGGTTTTCTATATTCTTGCTAAAACAAAATCTTTTATGCTTCAGTTGAAGGGGGGAAAACACATGATCTCAGATTAAGCTAACGTGAAAAAAAACCTAATTGCTTATCTTATCAATGAGAGGGGAAAATAGGAAGAGTAGAGAGATTTTGGAACTCAAAATTCTTTTAAAAAATAATTCTAACATTTAAAGAGCAAATAATTACAATACTATATAAACTCTTTAGAAAATTATTAAAAAAAACATATGAAGGAATCCTACTAAATTCCTTTTATGACATAAATATGATTTTTAAATACCTAAACCAGAGAAAACCTAAAGAAAGACCCAGTTTCCTGAATGAATATTGAGACAAAAAATTAAATAAAACATTAGCAAGGAGATTTATAATATATCATAAAAGGCATATGCTATAATTAGATTGGGTTTATGTTTGGAATATAAAGCTGGTTCAATAGTAGAAAAATTATAATTGATGAAAACAATAAATTTTTTTTAATGATGGGATTATTTCAATAGATGCAGAAAAGATTTTTTCCTCCTTCACACTTAACAATACATAACACTTATTCCTATGAAAAACATAGAAAGCTTATAAATAAATAGAGCTTTTCTTAAAATAATAAGTAGTTTTCAGTGTGTAAGGGAGACACGAGACAGAGGAAAAAGTTTGGAACTCAAAATTTCAAAAATGAATTTTAGCATCTATCGAAAACCAAGAGTATTAACTATATGGGGATAAACTACAAGCCTTTCATAAAATAATGGGTGAGGAAAGAATGTCCATTATCACCATTATGATTCAATATTTCACTAGAAATGCTAGTTCTAGCAACAAAATAAGAAAAATATATTGAAAAAAATTTAAGCAGGACACAAAACCATCACCTTTTGTAAATTATATACTGTTATATACTTAGGGAACTCTAGAGAGTCAACTAAAAATGAAATAATTTTTGATACATGGCTATTGTAGAAATATTTTGCCTGATTTCATATTTGTGGCCTTTTCAACTGGTAGGGAAGGAACGGAATGAAGGAAAATATTTAGAACTAAAAACAAAGTAAAATTTAACAATTGTTCTCCATCACTTCAAAATACAAGAAATGCTCCAAAATAAAGGGATTTTTTTTTAAAAAAGAAAGAAAGAAAGAAAAATTCATCACAAGGAAAACCCTTACCATAGAGACTAAAAATAAATAAATAAATAGGAAAAAATGAGGTTCTAATAAATGAATAAGTAAGTCATATCCTTGTAGCAAAAGGAACTGAAAATGTCACTATCTATATAATGTTCATTATGCTCCAGGGGTTCACTATTGTTGTTGTTGTTGTTTGTCCTTGTTTGACCATGACTTAAGGGAGTTGATACCATAACATATAAATAAATTGGATTCAAGTGAAAGAAGGTTCCTCCAGTGTAATGGGCTGAGGCTTGAGTTGATGCACTGAGGTCCCAAGCACGTGAGGCTAAATAGTCATTGGACCATAATCTATTAATATATATGCTTGGAGAAAGAATGGCCCCCGCCCATTCTTTGTGCAAATCTGGATGTGTTGTATAGGAAATGACGTTTTTTGGTGGGTGGAGGCAGGGGAGTGGAAAGGGAAGCGGAAAGAGAGGCTGCTGGCTGGTGTCTTGTCACAGCTGCTCACATTGCTATCACGACTGCCCTTCACCTCTGATCCCCTTCTGCTAAATGGCTTCCTGTCGCAGCTGCCCATATTGCTATTACAATCCTTCTTCACCTCTACTGAGAATAAAGATTGAAGATTTTTCCCTTAACCTGAATTCCTGACTCTGCCTGATTTTAAATACGTGGTCATCACACCCCAGAGCCATCGGGCTCCATCTGCAAGATATACATCAAGACAACTGGAGATGGCTCTGGATGTGACAAGAGATTTTGAGTTAAGCTCCTTAACAGATCTCAGTTTTGATTTAGGCAAAGATTAAGGTTAGGTAAGAACTAAAGTAGAGAATGGCCTCTTTTACATAATCAAACACACACACACACACACACAAACACAAACACACACACATACACACATGTAAATCTAAGTGGGGAAGTCCCTCAGGGTTTCTGACCAAAGCAGAAAAAATTGCTATTTACATTCATTCTGAGGCAATCGTTGTCCAAATGATGACCAGTGAGGCTTGGCCTCGAATCCATTGTTGATCAGTCAATAAAAGCCAGAATGATTTGGGTTTAAGGCATGGTCTTTGTCTGCAAACCTCAAGATAATTTCCAAAATTTAGTTTTGCCACACCTGAGGCCTCAAAAGGCTTGTGGCTGAACTAAAACCATATGGCTAGTTATTAACAGCGATACAGCTCTGTGATGTAAAATGAAAAACTTCTTGAGTGGCCAAGATTATTTTTCCATCCCTACATCAGCTTTACTCCTCAGAGGGTTCTGGATATCAGAAGACACTGAGATCCACTATTATCTCTAGAATCAAATATAAACCATTTTGTTGGTATTTAAAATCTGGCTCAAACTTATCCTTCTGAGTTATTTATTTTACTCTTCTTTATACACTTCATGGTCCAACCAAACTACCCTTTTGTCCCTGTCACATGACAATCCATCTTCCTTCTCTGTCCCTTTACACTGACTCCTTTGTCACCTCTTCTATGATCTCTTTGAGATACAGAGCCAGTAGAGACCTTATTGGATCAATGGGTATTCACAGTTTTAGTCCTCTAGGCTTATCACATTTTACCTCCCCTTTCTTCTTCTCCCAGTACAATTCCTTTTCTACTCCTAATTTTTTAAAAATATCACATTAAAGTCAACTTATACTTATACCCTCTGAGTATACATACCCCTTCTAATTGCCTTGACAAAGATACAATTCTCAAAAGTTACACACCACCTTCCCATGCAGGGATGAGAATAAATCTATGATTAATTCAGCATTCTGTGCCATACATTGCCTTAGTCATTCTCATGTCCTGCCTGTCTCTTCTCCTTACAATGACATAATCTATTAAATGCCAATATTGGCTGTGATTAGCTGAAATTTTATTGCATTTAGGTAAATGGAAGATAATGTTGGTGATGGGAAGGTTAGAAAATGTACAATTCTTCAGTAATAAATAATTATTGTTATTTCTAATTCCATTCTTCCCAAGGATTGCCTACCATCTCTAAAAATCTGAACCTACTCTAGAGTTGAATTTATACAGAATTATAAACTTGTCCTCTTTTGACACATTGATGATATGGGTCTTCTAGGTCTTCATAAAATTCTTCTTTGACCTCAGTAGGGTTCGTCTTGATGGTGACATGGCATTGTCCTGCAAGTGGCAATCACATTGCCATGAACCTGTTGTTCACTGCCTTTGGTAAGCATGCCAGCTTGCTGACTATTTTAAGTTTTGACTGCAAAACTTACACCAGCTTCACAGTACTTACCTTCACTGGAGCCCTTATAGAAAAATGTGTATATAGCTCCAATTTCAGTAAACTGGCTTTCATTTGGCAGTCACACGCTGAGTTCTCTTGCAACAAAAGCTCTTCATATTTTATCTTGGATTTTGTGTTGTTTATGAACACATTTCCTGTACCAATAGTGAAAAGGATCATCTTTGCAGAAATTTTTATACATTTTTGTGTGTTTTGGCCATGCAGTGGGATCCCCATCTGTTTCAATAATCAGGCCAGGTTTGGATAAACAGACCACTTTTAGGGCACCTTTTCTAGCCCATTCCTTACACCAGGATGTGAATGGTATGGTCTTTTTAAAAGGCTTCTCAAATAATCAGGGGATAGCCGAATCCCAATTGCTTACAGTCAGAAAATGATCCTATGGCCTGGGTCACTTGTGTGCATGATTATGACTACAATTCCTAGAGTATGCACATCTGCTGCTTCATCATTTGCTTTTTATCACAGGACTTTGAGATGGGTAAAAATGGTAAAATGGTATGAGTGGTATCTTTTGATTCATGCACAAATTGGATTTAAGTGAGGCAGAGTTGCACAAAATCATCAGCCTTATTGTAATCATCACAGTTCAGTGGCACAAAAGAGTTAAGATAGCTGGTGATGGCTCAAGATGCAGTGGATGATCTTGACATCTTCAATGTTTAACCAAGCTTTTAATGCTCCACAGCAATTGCTTCAGCTGTCTTAATGGCCCTTAGAACAAATTGCTCTAATTGATCCATTCTATCAGGGGAAAACTTCACATGCTTGGGGTAGATACACACACACACACACACACACACACACACACACACACACACCCTAATCTGCTGAAATGGTTTACTGGGGTATAGCCACTGTGCATATTATAACTTCTTAGAGCTAGCCACAGGTGAGAGTTAGTGGATACTAAAATAGGAAAACGGTCTGAAAAGGGCTTTGCAGCCCTTACACCAGAAGTTCCAGTCTTCCCTGAACATACCCTATATCCCATTTCTAAGGAAATGGATACAAGAGATATTGGTATGGCAGAACCACAAGACTTGACAACTGATTAGATACAATGGAGAAGAAAAGAGTCAACTGGATTGAAACTAGCCTCTAACCTATGGGTGGCTGGTGCCAAATAAAATAGGCCAGAGACAAGAGTCAATGATCAAATGGAAGTTTAATTAATTTTAGAGTGAGAAAAATGCTTGCAAGCAGAAGTCCCTCTTTTTCCTCCCAGAAAGAGGGCTTAACATTCTGGAGTAAAGGCATAGCTTTTATATACATGAAAAACAAAACAAAACAAAAAACCACAAGTAGACTGGATCATGATACAATTATTCTTAGGTCTTGAGTAGCAGTTCTTCTGGATGGCATTTCTTAAGACAATATAGGCATTCTTGAGTCCTGTGGGAACAGCTTATTGTTCAGAAGAGGACAAAACTGGAATTATCAAGAAAAGGATTGTGAGCAGCTCAAGAAATGTGATGGATGGCTCTTAGATCCTTGGGAACTCTAACAAATTTAAACAGATATTTAATAATACGAAATACCTGAAGGAATACCTGGTGTTAGTAAGAATACTATACATCCAAAATGAGAAGGATTGCGGTTATGCCAAACTTAGGGCATATCCTGCTTGCTAGGCCTTAGCTCCTGGAAAGAGAATGTCTCCAAATATCTTGAAAAGAGTGAAGAATCAAGTTTAGCAGTAAGCTTGTTAATCTGGATAACTGGAAGGATAATAGTCCCCTTGACAAAAATTAGGGATATTTTGAAAAGGAGTCCTTTGGGGAGGATGATAAATTATTTTGAACAAATTTAATTTTAAGTGCTTGCAAAACATTCAGAATGTCCAATAAGCAGCTAGTGATATTGAGAGCAGAACTCCAGGAAAGAGACTAGGGCTGGATATAGATTGTTGAGTCATATACTTAAGAGAGTGATCCCAGGGAAAGCTCTAACAAGCAGCAGAGTGCAATATTAGGAAAGCAAAAGTCATAGAAAAAAGTTACAGTAGGAAAGCTATAGCTTAGAGCTACAATGGCCAGAAAGCTTCTCTTGATGTGAAGGACTGAGAAGAGTATCTTGGCAAATCCTGGTTTTCACAAACCTACCTAGAGGTTATTGAGACTCCCATGTGTCAGGCATCCACCAAGTTCTCAAACCCATTTAGATGAGAACGTTTATGCCTTTGATGATTAAAAAGCTGCATAAGGGAAGCAAAGACTACTTTGTCTCTTTTTAGGGAAAACTAATCCCCAACACAGGAAGAAAGGAGGAGCCTTCATGTTGGTAGGATCAGGTAAAAGTTCTTGGTTCCTGCTTCCCTGTTACCCACTTTAGGTTAGGAAACAGCCTGTCTTGCTGACTCGATGACTAATGTTACCATAATGAGGCAAATGAAGCTGCATCTACAAAAACACAATATAGGTGCCACTGTATCCTCCTCCTCCTTTTCCAAATGTGTTCACCTTTCTTTAAACATTTAGTGTAAAAACTGCTTATCTGAGTGAATGATTGAGAATCAAGTTGTGATGGAGCAATTGGGAGAGTGGAGTCCTGGAAGAGGAAAAAAAAAGTAAAATTGCAGTATTTTGCCAGAGTATTATTATTATTATTATTATTATTATTACTATTACTAGAGACACAGGGCTATAGAAGAGGGCTATTGTTTCTTTTTAAAAATTTCTCAGAGCAAAATAATTATTTATATTGGGGTCTGCCAGTACGTGGATCAAGGAAATAGACTGGGTGACTGGGTTGCCACTGGATCTCCAGTTTTTCTCCCTAATTTGGTTATTGAGGAAAACCAGTCCCGAAAAGAAGAAATGAGGAAGTGGTTGGAAAGAGTGAAACCATGGACTGAATACAAATCTACATAAAGGTGGTGTGTGTGTGTGTGTGTGTGTGTATTAATATACTTATAACATATATAATAGGGGTTCTGAGTTCAAACAGCTCACCCATACATGCATAGATACATATAATACAACAGTTCTCTCATTTTACAGATAAGCTGAGTCCCAGAAAAGTGCATGCACGTGTTCAAGTTCACATTTGTAGTAAACAACTGGACTTTGAAAGGATCCCAATCTTTCCTCTGCCTTAAACTATTCCGCAGGATGACAGAAGACCAGAGAGATGACAGTACTTATAGATGGTCCTAGAGAAACCCGGAAGTTCGCGGCGGCAGCCCACGCGGTCCCGCCTCTTCGGCCTGTACACTTCCTGTTCATTGTTCTCTGCTGGGGCTTTCGCTGTCCTTGGTGTGCCCTGAGCTTCTGGGTCCCAGAGAGAGGCAACAGACACCGCTGTCGCTAATCGCTGAGAGGTGGAAATCCAGCTCGGGAGCGGGCACGGCCTGTGAGTCTGAGTCCGGGGGATGGAAATGCCAGCACCTTAGGGAGAGGCCGGGCCCAGCCTCCTATCGGGGATGGACGAGGCCCGGCGCTGCTGGGTTAGGACTGGGGCTGGAGCCGGTGCTGGATTGAGAGATGCGGAACGAAATAAGGAATAAAGTTTAGGAAGACGGGATGCCTGGAATCTGCAGGAGGCGGGTGAGGATAGTGGGAGAACATCTTAGTGCCAAGGAACGAGCAGCTACTAGGAACGCAGGAGGAGAATGAATGAAGTAGTTGGGAATGAAGGAGCTGGGGCCGAGTGCAGGGTCAGGTTCCCGGACGTGGGAGCTGGAGAGAGACAGATGGATGTGGGGAATGGAGGTGGGGACTGAACAGTGCCTAAAACCTGGAGATCTGGGATTAAAGATCTATGGAAAAGTTGGAAAGCTTCCGAAATTTAAGGGTTTATGGGAAACTATCGATAGGTTTTCACTCAAGACAATTAGGGCCTGAAAGAAGAGCTATTGACTAGATGTTTGGCCTGGGGAAGCAAGATATTACTTTATACCCTCATCTGCTATGTATATTCCTTCTACCTGTGATAATTTTTAAGAGTTACAGGTGTCATCTTCTTATGCCCAGGGTTAAAAACAGTAACTCCACAGAATTCATTATTTTCTTTACCCTTTTTACCTGTTGGAGGAATTCTCTTAGGTCTTGATATTGGAGATGTAATTTTTTGTGCAATTCTGTTCACCTTATGAAAGCTTAAAAACCTATTTCATTGACCTTTTTTTCCCTTGCAGTATTATGCTTAATTTTGCAGGATAGGTGATTCTTAGTCATAGACCTAGCTCCTCTCCCTTCTAAAATGTTCCATGATATCTGATGTTGCAGCTGCTGAATCCTATGTATTCTTGATTGTGACTCCCCAATAACTGAATTGTTTCTTTCTGACCAGTTCAGTATTTTCTCCTTGAAGTGACAGTTCTCTAAGTTGACTATAATTAGTGTTCCTTAAAGTTCTTATTTTGGGATCTCGTTCTTGAGGTGATTGGTAGATTTTTTTCAATGCCTACTTTACTCTCCAGCTCTAAGAATCAGGGCAGTTTTCTTTGATAGTTTCTTGAAAGATGCTGTTTAGGACCTTTTTTTTTTTTTTTAATTATAGCTTTTTATTGACAAAATATATGCATGGGTAATTTTTCAACATTGATCCTTGCAAAAACTTCTGTTCCAACTTTTCCCCTCCTTCCCTCCACCCCCTTCCCTAGATGGCAGGTCGTCCCATACATGTTAAATATGTTAAAGTATATCTTAAATACAATATATGAATACATATTTATACAGTTATCTTGCTGCACAAGAAAAATCAGACTTAGAAAAAAGGTAAAAATAACCTTGGAAAGAAAAACAAAAATGCAAGCAAACAATAATAGAAAGAGTATAAATGCTGTTGTGGTCCACACTCATTTCCCAGTGTTCTTTCGCTGGGTTTAGCTGGTTCTGTTCATTACTGATCAATTGGAACTGATTTGGATCCTCTCATTGTTGAAGATAGCCACTTCCATCAGAATTGATCCTCATATAGTATTATTGTTGAAGTATGATCTGGTTCTGCTCATGTCACTTAACATCAATTCATGTATGTCTCTCCAAATCTCTCTGTATTCATTCTGCTGAGGATCTTCTTTTGATTATGGCTTTCATGTAGTCCAATGATTCTAATTCTCTCCTAGATCTATTTTCTAGATCAGTTGTTTTTGACCTAGAGATATCTTACATTTTCTTCTATTTTTTCATTTTGTTGATTCTTAAAGTCTCATACTTCTGCTTGCCCAATTCTAACTTTATCTGACACATATCCATCCTTCCTTTTTTAGAAGCAAATAGATAGATGTATAATTACTAAAGTTCTCCACCATTCTGAGCATCCTATTTTTGGGATGTTTCTGGCTAAGTTCTTTTCGAATGCAATTCAAGTTGGATGCTATACTTTGGGTTGTGTATTTCTCTTCTCCGTGAATTTTCCCTTTTGTGGAGGCCCTTTCTGTAAAAAATAAAAATAAATAAAAAATAAAATAAGTTTACCTTTAGTACCAAAATAAGTTTACTTTCACCATTGGCCCTTAATTTCTACAGACACTGGTGGCAACTTTACTTAGTGTCTTCCCTTGATGAAAGATACATTCTAAAGGTAAAGAAAAGTAAACAAACAAATGATCTAAGCTATGGCAAATTTCCCTTAGATTGAATAAGGGTGAATTAAGTGCCCAAATCACCAGAAATGAGAAGGTACATTATTCCAGGAGCCAAAAACTTTTCAGGACATGGCAATCTACATAGCAGGAGAACAATGTGGACAACTGGATCCCACCCAGAGGGACTGCTACCAAAATATTCTGCATAAGAACTATGATAATAGAATTTCTCCAGATCAAAATTTCTACTTAAATTCTAAATTCACATACATGAGTAATTGTCTTTAGGAACTGGAAGGGAAGAGAATGGGCAATTATTTTGTAAAACTTTCCCCTTCTTTCTCCCTCTTCTTGTTTCATTTTCATTTTTTGTGTCTTAGGTAGATCAGTGAACTTCCTAGGCACTACTTGTATTAATAAAACTGAAATTATCCCTTTGGCTTCCATTTTACTTGCTGCTAGGGATAGTTTTTTGAACCTTAAGTTTTGCAATTGGATTTAAACAACTAAAAATCTAGCTGAGAATGTTTGTACCTGGGACAAAAAAATAGGAAAAGCACCTTAGGTGTTGAAGTAGAGGTGGTGAGAAGAGACAGACTTGGGGACAGTTTTGAGGAGAGCCCTGTTCATCTTGTATCTATCAGACTGACATCATTTATTTATTTATTTACTATGTGCAAACCTTTGTGGTAGATGCTGGGAATCAAAAAAAAAAAGTTTCTATTGCTGAGGAGTTTACATTTCTATTGGAGAGTGTATGTGTGTATATGCAGATACATGAATGCACACACAAACATACATAAGCACACATATGTAATATAGCATGACATATTAAGAGAATCTATCCTGAAGTCAAAAGGATCTGGCATCATGTTTTGGCTATGTGATTCTGGGCAAGTTGCTTAACTTTTAAATTTTCTTCATTAGCACTTTGTGCTTTCTGCAGGAGGCTCAACCCCCTAAATTGCTAGCATTTTTCTCTCACCAGTTATCTTCCAAGTACCTTTATGTATTATTTTCATGTTGTCATTAAAATGTGAACTTTGTGAGGGCAGGGAATGTTTATGTCTGAATCAACAGTTTTTAGCAATGTTTGGCAACGTCATCCATAATAAATGAATATTGATTGCTTGATTGACAATTAATTAAGAGTAGTAAGGAATAAGAAGTGGCATCTCTGAGCCTTGAAGGAAATTAGATTCTGTGCATGGGAGAGAGCAAAATTCAGGGAACAGCAAATACATTAAACTGCAGAGTATGTGAAAGGTAATAATGTGAAAGAAGCCTGAAAAGTGGGCTGGCTCCAGAATAGAAGGGTCTTTTTAACCTAGACAGCTTTGAAGATTTTTTATTCCTTGAAAGTTCTTTGGCAACTATATGGAGATGTTTAGAGAGAGGAGAAATTAGAAGTTGGATGTCCAATTAAACAATAAGAAGAGGTGATAGATGCAAGAAATGATTTCTGAAGTTAGAATCTTGCAAGACTTGGAGCTGATTGGATATGGTTATTGATGAACAAAAAAGAGTCAAAAATAACATCAAGATTAGGAAGTAAGATGACTGGGAGGATGATGGTGCCTGTAGTGGAGGAATTTAGGGGGGAAGACAATGAGTTCTATTTTTGGGGACATGTTAAAAGTTTGAGATGCCTATAACACATCCAGTTAGAGATGTCAACAAGCATTTGATAATGTGGGATTAGACCTCAGGGAAGAGTTTAGAATGGATTTACATATTTGAAAATCACAATCAAAGAAATAATTGAACCCATAGGAGTTGATAAAATCACTAAGGTCAAAGGGAAGAAGAGGGACACATAATCCAATGATCTGAGAAGCAATGATCAAACAAAGAGAAAGAGAACTAGCAATTAGCTATGTCACAGAAATAGTAAGTATAAAAAGTAAGATTTGAACCCAGCTGCTCTGATTCTATACAGTTATTTCATGAAATATTCATGTGCAATTAAAAAACAATATGAATATAGAGTAGTAGTATCACATAAATTGAGGAATGAGAACATCCAGGAGGAGTATCAAAAGTTTCAAGAAAGATAATGAAAGATGAGGACCAAGAAAAAAACATCAGATTTATCATTGATAACTTTGGAGAGTGTGAGTTTGAATAGAAAGAAAATGGATAAAAGTAATGTAGACAGTTTTTCCTAAGACTGTGTGTGTGTTTGGGTCTATACACACATACAGTATAGCATGATAGAGTAAATAGAAAGCCTGCTTTGAAGCTGGAAAAACTCAGGGGCAAAGTCCTACCCCTGAAATGGCTATGTGATCCTATTTATAAAAAATAGTAGTATTATAAAATAGCTTAAAAAAAAAAAACTGAGCTGATTATTAGGCCATGTGTAAACAGGGATAGGGTATGTGTGGAAGAGTGCCAATTGTGCTTTGCCACATGTCTAACCCTTTCTTTTCCTTACTTCCTGTCCTTAGACAAAATTTATCTTTTTAAAAAATTTGTTCTCCTTTGTTATTACATCCTATATTTTTAAAATTTCCCCTTCTTTTCCAGTTATCCATACTTTTTAACAAAAAAAATTAAAAAGGGAGGAAGTTTCACCAAAACTAACCAAGGTTTCAAAAGTCTATTATTAGTGTTCCATATACATAATTCCCTGCTTCTTCTGTATAAAATCGGAGTTGAGGTACACAAAATGCAATTTCAGCATTTTTGTTGCTTTTCTTTCCGTTTTCGTTACATTTACAGTTATTTACATCGTCATATTTGTGTTTTCTGTGTTCTGCTTGCTTAACTTTTAAAATCATTTATAAGTCTTCCTATGCTTCTCTGTATTCATCATATTCATTGTATCTTATAGCCCAGTAGTACTGCATTAGGCAACTCTATATAGTGGAAAGAAATTACTCTGAAATCAGAGCAGCTTGGGCCAGATCTTACCTTTTATGTTTAGTTTCCAATTTTGGGAAATTATCTCTTTAGTTTCCACATCTTTTAAATTAAAGGGCTGAAAGAATTGAATATGAAAGAAGTTAGAAAGAGCAAGATTTGGTAACTAATAGATTATGTAGAGGGAGAACAAAGAATCAAAGGTAATGCTAAAGTTACAAATCTGGGAGGTTAGAATGATTGCTTTCAACAGAAATAGTAGTTTAGAATTGGGAGTGGGGGAGAATGATAATTTTGGGCATAATGGAGTTTGAAACACCTCTAGGATATCCGATTGGAAATGTCTAATAGGCAACTATGGTGAAACTAAAGTTTAGGGGAAAGGCTAGGATTAATGTCATTGGAAAAGAGAACCTAGGATAGAATATTGAATACCCACCCTTAGAAGGTATAATATGAATGATAAACTAACAAAGGAGATAGAGACAAGTAAGAAACCATTCACAGATTAGCCTCAATTTATCTTTTTCATCTTGGGCAATGGCACATTATTCTCTCCCGTATATTAAAATTTTAGCATACAAGTCTTCTCTAATTCTTCTCACAAGATGCTTTCTCCTGAGACTGAATTTGCATTCACCATCTTCATGCCTGGAATGTACTGACATCTTCCTCATCTTCATCTCTCTTCTTTCAAGATGATATTCAGGCACCACCTTCAAAGAAATAATAAGTTTTTTTCTGATTCCTTCAATTATTAGTGGCATTCTTTCCAGACTACCTTGTATTTACATACTTAGCATATGGCCATATTTGGGAAATATTAAAAATCAGAATTGAAAAAGAACATAGAAATCAACTAGTCAACATTAAGTACCTACTATGTTCTCATTAGGATAATAATAGTACATCTAGAATAAGTATAAAGAGAAGAAATATACAAAGTATGTAAATACAAAGTAGTCTGGAAAGAATGCCACTAGTGTGGCAAAGAACAAGAAAAAAAAGCATATGGCCATATTTGGGAAATGATATTAAAGATCAGAGTTGAAAAAGAACATAGAAGTCAACTAGTCAACAAGTATTGATTAAGTACCTACTATGTTTTCATTAGGATAATAATAGTACATATAGAATAAGTATAAAGAGAATATACATTTTTTCTTTTTCTTTGCTACTATAAGAAATATTGCTATAAATATTTTGGTGTATATAAGGCATTTCTTTTTATCATTCAACTCTTTGGAGGCAATGCCTAGACTAAAGGGTATATACATTTTCATCAGTTTCTTAGAACAATTGCTTTCCATAAATTCAAGCTCCACCATCTTTAAATTAGGTATCTATTTATCGTCATCTTTCCCAATTTGTAAAACTACAGTTTTAAAAAGTATTTTAGTTTGGGTGAACCTGGAGCATTCTTTCATATGGTTAATAGTTTCCAGTTTTTTTGAGATTTCAAACCTTCCCTTTTCATACTGATGTTAAGTGAGGCACCTAAGACTTAATGGTTTCAATCTCAATATAGGTAAGGGGTGGAATTTTAATGGCAGTTCACTCAGGTGAATAAAATATCCCTCTCCCACTTCAATTTATGCGCAGGCAGGTATTGGGGTTCATCCATTCAAAAGACCTTTGTCTCTTTCCCAAATCCTTTAATCTCCAATCTACTACAGGTGGAATTGAGGAGAAACCTGACTTTATTCAGATCTATCACTTGGCAGAGTAACTTCCCATTCCCCATTTAGAGTTTGGGAACTACATTGTATCCCTTCCTGTGTCCCATTCTTAAACTCAATTTGAATGAAAAATATGTAAGGTGAGAGTAATATTTAATTGCAGGAAAAGAAGGCAGTTGGCTTAGACCTCCCTAGACCCTAGTGAAGGGATAATCCTAGTTGGATAGATGGCAGTGATTGAACAGTGTTCATCAGAGGAACCCAAAGTGTTACTATTGTACCCTTCCCATATCATTCTCCCTTATTGAAGCCCAATACCAGTACTTCTGGGCTTAGAATATTGCTTTGCTTCAGTGTAGGTCTAGATTTAAGTACATATTTCAAAAGGCTGTGAATGTGAAAATGAATAGGATTTTTTTTTTTTTTTTTTGCTGAGGCAGTTGGGGAGTTGGGGTTAAGTGACTTGCCCAAGGTCATAGGATATGTTCTGAGGCCAGGTTTGAACTCAGGTCTTCCTGACTTCAGGGCTGGTGCTCTATCCACTGCACCACCTAGCTGCCCCATGAATAGGATCCTAATAACCTTAGCAGCAACTCTGAGCAATCCTTGATCCTCCCTTCCAATTATGGGTTCATAATTTTCCTCCAAGAAGTCTTCCTTAATTGGCTCTCCTTTGTTCATGTCAATTCACTGGATAGATATAACTCATTGTCTTCACTCTTCAGGAGCTGTTGAGGAAAATGTGCACAAGAAACTTGAATAACAATACAAGTGGTACAATGGTTAAGAGCAATGGAAACAGGAATAGCTGGATTCAAATCCGGCTTTGGACACTACCTACTTGACTTTCGGACCAAGATTTTCAGACAAAGATTTTGGTATGCACTGTTATGAACTGGGAATGTAACATGCCATTACTTTGCCAGCTGTCTTACCTTCCTGATTACGTCTTAGAATATATTTACATTCACTAAAAATAATAAACCAGCTTCATTATAAGGAAATAACTAATTAGCACAAAGGAGATTTTACACCATGTCTTAAAAATTGTTGAAGCAAATAATCTCAAAGTTGAAATTAGCATAATTCCCTTTGTCATTTTCTTCACTCCTAGCCATACTCTTGTTACCCAATTTCAGCAGAGTGACTTTAATTGATTTCTTTTCCCATTTCTCCAGGTTTAGAACTTCAGCAAAGAGATAGTACATAGAGCATCTTGAAGCAAGAAGTTCCAGAAATGAAAGAATCTTCCAGTGGGTCTTTGGCAGAATCTGACATAGGTAGAACTCAGCATCTGTTTCATGACTGGGGTAGAGTTGATGGTGAGACCAAAGAGCCTAAGTTGGAAGAACAATTTAAGATCCCACCAATGGAAGGAAAAATGGGTAAATCCAACACCCCAACAAAGGGACAAGGAAAATTAATTGGCCACGAGAGACCTGAAACAGAGGAAAAACCTTTTAAATGTCTGGACTGTGGAAAATGCTTTAGTAGAAACACTCATCTCAGTCTCCATCAGAGAACCCACACTGGTGAAAAGCCCTACAAATGTGGGGATTGTGGTCGTTGTTTCAGTGATGGTTCTGCTCTCATCCGCCATCAGCGGATACACACAGGTGAAAGGCCCTATAAGTGTATAGAGTGTGGAAAATGCTTTGGCCGCAGCTCTCATCTGGACCTGCACCAGCGGACTCACCTTGGAGAAAAGCCCTACAAATGTCCTGAGTGCGGGAAGGGATTCCGGGATAGCTCAGGGTTAGCCAGACACCAGGGCATCCATACAGGTGCCAGTACTTACAAATGTGGTATATGTGGCAAGAGCTTTAATGACAACTCAGCCTTCATCCGCCACCAGCGCATCCATACAGGTGAAAAGCCCTATGTGTGTGTGGAGTGTGGCAAGAGTTTTAGTGATAGTTCCAACTTCCGTACACACCAGAAGTCTCATTGGGAAGAAAAGCCCTTCAAATGCACAGTTTGTGCAAAGAGCTATGTGCGCAGGTCAGATCTTGTCATACACCAGAGGACACACACTGGTGAGAAGCCTTACCAGTGCAGTGACTGTGGCAAGAGCTTCAACCAGAGGTCTGGCCTCATTATCCACCAGACCACTCACACAGGAGAAAAACCCTTCAGCTGCAGCAAATGTTCAAAGAGCTTTGGGCACCACTCCTACCTTCTGAAGCATCAGAGGACTCATTTTAGAGAGTTTCCAGAGAAATCCCTAGAATAAAGAGACCAAGTGATCCACCTGTAGACTATCAGTGGAACAGAAAATAAGCTATTTATGCACCTTGCCAGATCAGCAGCATCCATTTAGGATTAGGGTTAAATAGGATGGGGGTGAAGCATGTGAGTGCTGAACTCATGACCTCAGCCTTACCAGCACCAGTGAGGCAGACCAGCCTTTAGCTCATTTATTACCTCATTTGCTCTTTCCATCCAGGTAGATGAGAAACTGATACCCTGAGAAGAGGCTGGCTAAGACTATGAGAGTTAGGCCAGAGGAACCAAGAACAGTTTCCTTTCGAGCTTAGGAGAGGTTCATCGACATTATCTTTCCTTATATTAGAAAACAATTTTTTAATAAATGTAATTTGAAAAGCATAGTCCAGGATGACTGCTTGCCAGAAGTCCTCTGAAATAAATATTTTAATCACTTTAGAGAAAAGTCAGAGGATCATAAAAGCAGTTAAATGTTTTCTAATACAAATTCATGTAGTGATCCATTTCATATATATATAGAGAGAGAGAGAGAGCCCTTATGCTATATCACTTGGAATTGTTAAAAATTATTCTCTGGTTTCCTGCCCTATATTTTGTGTAATGAATTCTTCAAAGAAGCCTGAGCCAAACCCTTTTATTCCAGGTCACTAAGAATTTCTAGGTACAAGTTTTGTGAATTAAATATGGTCCATTCTCCTTTTATAAGTAAGGAACTGGAGAGAGGTAAATCGATTTACTCAGTATAACATAGGAACGTATCTGCAGACTCAAATGTGAACCCAGATCTTGATTTTCCTGTTAAAATAATTACTGCTTTGACAGAAAGTCGAGTAAGGTATCCATCAGTTGGGGAATTACTGAAAAAGTTATAGTAAATGAATATTATACTTAGCATAAGAAATGTTGAAAGGAAGTTTTAGGGAAACCTGGAAAGACTTTTCGGAAGTGATACAAAGTGAGCAGAACTAAGAACAGTATACGTAATGAGATTAAAGACAACTTTCAAAGACCACTATTGACTCTAGTCAATAATCAAGCGTGATTCCAGAGAAATGGTAATAAAGTTTGCTATTCCAGGAAGTGGTGATACTCAAAATGCAGAATGAAATACTTTTTTTTTTTTTTTTTTTTTAAGAAATGGATAATGTGGGATCTTGTTTTGCTTGATTATGCATATCTTCATTTGCCTTTCCCTGACTCCTGCCCCAAAGAGAGGAAATGGCAGGTGGAAGAGAATATAAATAAATGCTTCTTAATTTTTTAATGAAATAAAATAAGTTACACAAAAGTAGTTTTGCAAATTCTTAAATTTCCCAATAAACAGCCTTTCCCCTTTGCTGTTATTCTTCTCTATACATTCTTTTGGGACCCAGGATCCCTTATAGCAGTGGATCTCAATTCTTTTAGAACCCTTCTAGTATAGTCTTCTAAAATTATTTTTAATGCCTTTTAACAAATAGTTTAAAGTTCACTGGAAAATTTAGGATGTTTCATTCTTTATAGCACAGTGAAATTCTATCCTAAGAATTAGCTAAGCATTGTAAAAAGACCAGGATTTGTAATCCAAGATTGGGGAAACTATATCCTTTAGGCCAGTCAAATGGGAATTTAGACCTGGAAAGAATCTTAATTCAAAATTGGGCAAAAGTACTTTAATGTTGAAAGTGAGGCTTATCAATTTAAGAACCTAAGAATTTCTAAAGATTTATGACTGAACAGCTTATTGCTCAGATGATGTAGATTGGGGCTACAGTGAAATAAGAGTACAAGAGCTTTATGTTTTCCTGGATTCTTTACCTCTCAAGAAAGTATTATAGAGATATGAGCTTTTTATTTTAAGTTCAGGAGGTTTTTATATATTAAGTTGGGGTTTTTTGTTTGTTTTGTGCTGAAGCAAGCAGCTGTCCTAAACCTGCAATCTACTGTATCCATTTAAGTAACTTTCTAGAAAGGATCTTAATCCTTTTAGTGATGGACCCTAGATATGCATCGTATTTTATATTTAAGCTTTATAAAAGATTTTCCCTGTAGACCTATTATGAAGTAGGGATATGAACCAAGAAAAGCCTGAACACTCTTTTGATGGGGGAATCAACTTTCTCCCAGATTAAAGTCAATTTATCTGAACTGAGCTCGGCTGTGGAATAGGAATATGTAAAGACAGACTTTACACCAGGAATATACATATATTTAATTAGGGTTTTTTATTACATTATTTATAGACTGTCACCTTCTCTTGCAGGTTGCTTGAGAGACTAAGAACAGGATCACACAACCAGGTATTAAAAAGTGGGACACATAGTAAATGCTGTACTAGTATTCCAAAAGATAACAAGATTTCTAGCAAGTAAAGTAGACATGAAAAGATGGAGAGTCAAACAAAATAATCTGGCACGAATATATCAGAGGGAATATCCATATCATTGAGATCACAAGTTGATCAGAATATCCAGGGTTTCTTATGTACTGTATATTGTAACTCTTCTTGAAAAAGGTTATGACATATAGGAAACTCTCAATGTTCTTTTAAGCATTTGGCTCTTTCATTTCTTGATCCTGAACTATATCTTCCAGTACGGTTTTTATTCTTTACATTTTCTCAATTAACATTTATTTTCTTTCCCACCTCCAACTTCCTCACTCTTCAGAAAGAAAAAAGCAAAAATAATATGCAAAGTAAAGCAAATTTCTACATTAGTCATATTCCAAAATTTCATATCTCATGCTTCAGATGGATAGGATAGGAATGTCTTAGAGAATCATGATTGGTCATTGTGTTTAGAATTCTTGAGTTGTCTTCACAATGTTGTTATAACTTATTTTTCTGGTTCTATCACTTCTTTTTGTCTCAGTCCTTACCTGTCTTACCAGGTTTATTGGAACTACTTTTTATATGGCACAATTGAATTATATTACATTCATATATTATAATTTGTTTAGCCATTTCAATTTATAGGCACTCCTTTAGTTTCAAGTTTTTTTGCCACTATAAAGAGAGCTGCTATATTTTTGAATTTATAGATTTTTTTTTTTAAATCTCTAGGGTATGGGCCCAGCAGCAATACCTCTAGGTCAAAAGGCTTACAGTTTTTTAAGGCACAGTTCCAAATTACATTTTAGAATGACTATGCCAATTCATAAGTTTCCCCAAATTTTATGTAGAAAGGGTTGTTAAAGTCAGAGCACTAAAGCACATTTGACTTGGAAAGCTCTAAGTTCTATCCCCTGCACCAGATTATTGGCATATGAACTGTAAATGTCTTTATAAAGTTTTTTATTTATACTCATCAAAAGCATTGTGAAGGGAGATGAGCAAGTATCCCATGAAGTGGTTCTTATTTATCTTTAGACTATTTGCCTCTCCAAAGAAAACTTGCATTTAACATTATTTTGATCATTTGGTTATTTTTGCAGGAAGATCAATGATGATTTAACTCCTCTAGCAGTATAAGGCACTAGTTGCTTGCTCAAGGGTCTCACAATTAGGATACCAGAAGTTAATATTTTGCGTGACCTAAAAACCACATGCAACATGTCATTTTAAAATTTATATATTTATATATTTATATATTCATAGCTAATGGCAGATTTAAAATATTTAGATTTCTTTATTAAAGAACTTAATAAATACATATCCCTCACTAAAGTCTTGCTATAATGTCTTATCATATGAATGTCAATCTGGGCTCTTAAAAGTTGTGCCTATGAAATACAAATGGTTGCAATTGTTGCAGGATTTCAAGTGTGGACCTGATCATGAACTCTATGTGAGACAAGGACCAGTTCAGTCATGTGTGAAAAAAAACGACAGTTCAACCAACCCACTAAGTCAAAGGATAAGAACCACAATGAATAAATCACTCTACATTGTTCCCTTCCAAGACAGAATTTTGAACTACATGTTATACATTTATATAATTTTGAATTTGCAGTAGAGAATTAGATATTTTACCAGTCCATGGTACAAACTTAGTAAATATTGATGAGCACAATACACATTTTAGAATTGAGGAAACTGAGGCCAGAGAAGTAAAATGACCTGCCCACAATCACTCAATTAGTGGCAGCACTGGGATTTGAAACTGCTTCTCTGGACAACAGTTCCTATCTCTATCACATCACACACTTATCATCATTATTGCCATAGAACATATTCATCATCACTATTGCCACAGCTTTACAAAAGCTATCAGACCAACTTTATATCCATGGCAATTGACTCACTTAGGTGAACTGGATGAATACTTCAAGTTCTAAAAATGTGTGACACAGTATAAAGGTTTAGATTTCAAGTCAAAGATTTTGATTTACATCCCACTTTATTATTTGTCCCGTTGGGCATGTAACAATATTTGAGCCTCAATTGCTTTATCTGTAAAATAAGGAGATTAGATTAAATGATCTCTAAGTTTCTTTGAAGCTCTCAATTTGTGATCTTATGATCCATCTGGTGCTAGACTTATGGTCCATTCAACCTAAGTTATCACTAATGATGCAAAGATTGGGAAAAGGCAGTTCTTGATGTCAACCTCAAAATTTAGTAGTATGTACTCTAAATAATCTACTTGCCCTTTGCAATCCAACTGATTTCTACCTATGTAACTGAAATACTGTTGTCCCATGTGTACTTTTAGTTTTAGTTTTCATTATCTCTTATAGAGTGGGCAACTATAGCAGCCAGGCCTAGAATCAAGAAGACCTGATACCAAATGCAGTTTCAGACACTTACTAGCTGTGTGTGACCCTGAACAAGTCTTTAATCCTATTTGCCTCAGTTTCTTCATTTGTAAAATAAGCTGGAGAAAGAAATAGCAAACCAATCCAGGATCTATACCTCCCCCCCACCAAAAGTCAGACAACTGAAAAAAACATCTTTGAGCAAATGAACATCACAAGTCAGCAAACTATTGATCAAATTTTAAAAATATATATTAAGTATCTTATATGCACAAAGCATGGAACAAGACACTTAGAGGACGATAGAAAATTTAGATCACACTATTTTGACCTATGTTGAACGTGTAAATGTTATTTATTTTTTTTGTTCTTGAATGCACTTCAAGAAGTGTCCTTTCTATAGTATGCCTGAGTTTAGTGACCAAATTTATATTCAACCTATGCATAATTTGGGGGATTTCTATCTTAATATATCTTTCTATATTAAAGAGTCCTTGTGTCTTTAGATAGTGTAGTTGAAAGAATATCGTCTTTATTCAAATAACCTTGGTTGTCCTAGCTCTGACAATAACTAGTTTGACACCTTAAGCAAATCACTTTAGTTATCTTAAGTAAAAGGTAAAGATATAATCTTTACCTTTTACACTAACTGCCTAAAAGGGTTGTGAGAAACTCATGTAAAGCAGATGGCATGGTGGATAGAGTGCAGGGCCAAAAATCAGAACCTGAGTTCAAATCCAGCCTTAAACACTTAATAGCTGCCTCAGTTTCCTCAACTGTAAAAGAGGGCTAAATGGGAATAACAACACCTACACATCACAAGATTGTTGTAAGGCTCAAATGAAATAATTGTAAAGTGTTTAGTGCGTAGTAGCCACTATATAAATGCTTATTCCCCATTTAAATGTTTTATATAGTATTTAGATAAAAAGATAATATCTATTTACATAGCTATTATCTTTACTGATGACTTGAATGACTTCTAAAGCAGAAATTATTCTTTGAAACAATTTAATGCTTCTATCTTATATGTGAGAAAACTATGTACCAAGTTACTTGCCAGAGAGAGAACTCATTTATGTTAAAGTTGGGTCAGGGACAGTTTGAGACTTGTCTCTTAGGTTTATGTCTGTATACAGCTTAACTGCTTTGGCTTTTCTCTACAGGCATAGGCAGATCTGATTTGGTAAAATCAAGGCACCCAAGCATTTTTGTATCAGTATTGGACCCAAAAGACATACCAGTAGCCCAGGTCTTGGCCAAACTAATGTTCATACTAAAATTTTCAAGATTTCTCTGCTCCTAAAAATAGTTTTTGACCCTTGGTGTGAAAATGGGAACATTAGAAAAGCATGGAGGATTTCAGATATTATCTGGTCTAAGTATTTTATAACAAGGTCCAGAGACAGAACAATTTGTCCCAGGGTCATACAGCTACCTTCTAGAAGAGTCAGGAATAGAATCCTGATCATATTAGCTCAGAATTTTTCCCTCATACCACTTGGGATATTGTTGGGAAAACCAATGATTTGGGTGTGGTACATATACATGTGGAAGGCTTAATGTTTTGACACCAAACTACTTATCTCAGTGGTAGAGCTCATATTCACTATCTTAAAACAAAAAAGGATGTCTTTCTAAATAATCTTCAGATCCTTTTGAATTGCTAAGACAAATGGAAAAGGATTAGACCTAGGATTGCAAAGCTCCCAGGACACTGAATTCCTGATCACAAAAGATGGACTGAACTAAAATGTCAAAAGAAATCAGGAGGTAAAGGATTCCCCAGTTTCTCCTATTACCTGACAGATGGTCATAGGGATAGGGCTACAGGATAAGGGAGAGAACAGGGGTCTGAGTGTTCCAGAGAAAGTTACCTGTGAAAACATGAATAAGAGAGAACCATCAGTTACACTATAAAATGAGATATGTCCAGCCTCATGATCCAGGAAAATCCCTATTCGCCGGGGAGCCTCTCTAAGTGGAATGAAGGTCTGGTCAGGAGAATAGTAATAATTTCCAAAGAACACCAAGATCCAGAATCCATTGCCAGGAGACAATTCCCGTCTCCTTTCTATTCACATTTTCTTTACAAACTCCCAGAGCCCAATTAACCCTCCCTCCAACCTCTACCTCCCAATAGTGTCTCCCAGAAGTGAAGCTTTCACGACCAAGTACACAAGGACCAGGATCAAATCTCTCCTGGCTGTCAGGCAATGCTTGCCGTACATCCCCCCGTCTCACACTTCTCCTGTCTTCAGAGAGGACCAATTCAGGATTTGCTGTATCTGGATCCAGAGTGACATCTCCTGTAGAGAGAAGCCAATAACCATTCTGAGGTATTAGAACATAAGAACAGCTAAAATGAGTTAGGCTGTAAGTGGATCCAATCCAGCAATATTCTGCTTTTATTGGGCATCACAAGATAACAATAATGATGTTAGTATTCTAATGCTCCTTCCTCATAGCAACCCTATGAGATAGGAGAGGGCCCAGTATTATAATTTCCATTTTATAGGGGAAAAAGTGAGTATGATCCCCATTTATGGTAGAACTAAGACTCAAACTCAAGAATTATGGGACATCACAATGGTCCTTCTGCATCATCTCTTCAAAATTCAATTCAAGAAACATTAATTAAAAAGTGATATAGGGAAGTAACTTTGTGAGGCACTGAGATAAAAAGACAAGAACTAATTTCTGCCCTAATAATGCTATCTACCCAGATAAATGAATACAAGATAAAATTATGAAAGAGGAAGCAGTAACAATGTAGGGAATTAGGAAAGGCTGCAAGTAGAAGGTGGTCTCAGAACTGAGCTTTGAAGGAATCTTGGGATTTTGGAGATGATGAGCATTTGGAGAAGATGGGCATTAAAAAAAGGTATTAAGAAAGATGGGCATTAAGAAAAAGGTATTAAATTTCTTGCTATTTGGCTGAAATACAAACAAGAAGAGAGGTAATAACAGAGTAAATCTGAAAAGATTTGTGGAATCTTGATGGACTGACGTTTTTACTTTATTCTAAGGCTACTAAAAGGTGGTTATTTTTAAAACCATAGTTATTTCCTGATATATCCCTCCAACACTGAATCCTTCCTTGGAAGAGAAATAGTTAAGCAAAAACCAAAAAATGATCATGAGACTTTTCATGCAAGATATCATCAGTCTTGATATTCCACCTCATTGAAAATATTCCTCTGATTGGAAAGTGGAGGTAACAACTTCAAACCATTATTTAAGGAAGATGTCAAGGTCAAGCATTTCCTCATTTCTCATCTAACTGCACTACCTTGGGGCTTCTCTCTTAGAGTTCTCTCAGCTTTCTTTTGTGTTTTGTATACTCCAATTAGATTGTGAGGCCCTTAATGGCTTAAGACTATCTTTCCCTTTCTTACACTTGTATCCCAGTATTTCACAGAGTGCACTATTATACAAAATTCACACCTGCTGTCCCTCAAGGTAGTAACTTGACAAACAAAAAGTCATTGCTTTTAGAAGGTAAGAGCTAAGACAGTATTATGAATCTCAGAGTTTTAGTTGAATGGTAGATCAGAAATTGGGGTCAAGTAAAGCTTTTTTTAAGGATAGGGGAGGAAAGAGATCACGGAATAGTTGTAGAGAAAGAGCAAGAAGCTCAAGGAAAAAGGAAGAATGAAAATAAGAGGAGGAGAAGGAATGAGCCTCAAGTAAATGAAAGGCAAGATAAACAGTATAACCTAATAGAAGGCATGCTTATTTTAGAATCAGAGTACTTATATTCAATATTAGCTCTACCTGTGTGCCCCAAGCAAGCTTCTTAATGTCTCTGAGCCTCAATTCCACATTTATAAAAAGAAGGAATGGGACTAAATGATTTCTAAGGTCCTAGAATTCTAGCTCTATGATCTGATCAGATCAATCATATAAGTAGACTGGTTGACTTCAGCAAGGAGAATGCCTCTTCTATATATTAAAGATATAAACAAAGGGTAAAGTATAAAACAATTGGAAAGCTTGTGAGGTGAATATGAGAAAAGAAGGTGATAGAAGGAATGCTGAAGGAAACTTAGAAAAGTTTGAAATGTAAGGAAAAGCAAATGAGGAAAGAATAAAAGTATTGCCATATACCATTGAGATACTGAGGGAAAATATAATAAATTTATTCTAGTAGACACATAACAAAAAGATGACAAAAAATAAAAATGACATGTGTGAAAATAGGTATACTCATGCTTTGTTGGTCAATCTGTGAAACCCATTCCAACTATTCTAGAAAACAATTTGGAACCAGAAAATTACTAAATTGTGTATTAATTTTTAACTTAGCTGTATCACTACTATGCCTTGAGCCCCCCAAATCAAAGAAAGAATAGGACTCATATGTACAAAAATATTTATTGCAGTTTTTTCATGGTACCTAAGAATTAGAAACGAAGGGAATTGTCCTATTGTAGAATACCTAAACAAATTGTAGTAGGTAAATGTAAGAAATTATGAAAAGAATAATTTCTGTGAAAACAGGGAGGAGCTCTATGAACCAAAATGAAAAACACTAAGAAAACAACTTTATACAATAACAACATTATAAGACAACTTTGAAAGGCTTTACAACTTTGATCAATAATATAAATAATAACTCAACTCCAAAAGAATGAAGATGAAAAGCACTATTCACTTCCTGAGAAAGCAATGGTGAACTTAAAATTAAGAAAGATACATTTGCAGACGTGGTCTGTGTAGATATATTAGAGAAGAATTAAAAGATTTTTGTTTATTTTTTCTAATTTGCTCAATGGAGGCAACATTAAAAAAAACTTTTAAAAATTAAAAAAGTAAAGAATTATCTTTGGAACATATAGATCATGACCAAACAAGGGATAAAAAGGATAACAAAAGATAAAATGAGTTTAAATACATAAAATTAAGACATTTCTGTGCTAACAAAATCAATGTACCACTGTTTCACCTAAAAAGCCATTCACAAAGAACTGAGAAGTTTAAAAAATTTGGAAACCAGTTGTCTTTGAGAAGACAGCAATGATATACTTAATTAAGTCCTTAAGGGAATCAGTAGAGGTAGAAAAGGATACCAAACTTGTAGGTACTTAATCAATCCTATTATTTTACATGTAACCCAGAATCATCAAAAAGTTCAACTCTATACAAAGACAAGATAGCATATAATATTAGCAATTAAATGATTTTTTTCAACTGCAACTGATAAAATCACAAATCCTAAAATGTCTCTGAAATCATTTTCTCCCTGGATTAAATAATTCAAATTTAATTTTTTTGTCCTTGCTCATGTGGTAACATTTCTCATTTCCTAATTGTTTTATTTACTTTAGACCCATCTGCTGAATGTAAGAAGTTACTGAAAAATATCATTGATCCCATTTTCCCCTTGAATCTTCTAGTCTCTATAGCCTTTTAAAAAAACTCAAAACCTACCAACTTGCTACTCTTACCTTCACTCTTTCTTTCCATTTGCCTCTTACTGCCTAACTACTCAATTTTCTCTACTTTCTCCCTAGAGATTCATTCCCCAAGCAATTTTAATCTTGTTTTTGTCATCATTCCCTTCTCACAAACTCCCTTGACCTCTCAATTCCCAAATCCAGGAGCTACTTTTTCATCTACTCTGTTAAACCTCTTTGTCTTTTAACCAATCTTCAGCCTAGGTTCCCAACCCCCTATACTCTTAAAAGTCCTTTTTCTTTCTTTCTTTTGCTAACTCATTTACCTAAATTCTAAATATTTGAATTTCCCATTATGTTATTCTTAATTTCCTCCCTTTTGTTTGTTATCTTAGCCATTCTCATTGCTTCAAATATCACATCTATATTGATGACTACCAATTTCTCTCCTGAGTTTGATCATCCTATTATTTCTGTCTCCTGAACATTCCCACATAGATCAACAAATCAAATTCAACACACTGAAACTGACCTTATCATTTCCCCCCAAAATCTATCTTTTCCCTTCTCACCCATATCCAGTTGCATCCTTTCTCCCTCTGCCATTACTCTAGTTTGGGTCTTCTGCTCACTTTAGGGGTCAACTTAATTACAAATAACCTCTAACAATTAACCTTTCTTCCCATAGGCAATCACCCTGCATATTGCTGCTAGATTAATCTTCCTAAAGTATCTCTGAATCAAGTAACTGCCTTGCTCAAAAATCTTATTATTATTTAATTATTATCTAAAAGTCTAAACTTATGTTTTAAGTGAGTTCAAACTAAATGCCACTTTCTAGATGACCCAAGAATTCAAGGCAATGCTTCACCTTCATACATCATGTATCTGTCCATTTAGGCCATTCCATTACCCACCTGTCACAGGGTACATAATCCCCTTCTCTGTACTTTGTAATTCACGTTCTAAGAACAGCAATACAGTAACCAAATCAAAAGAATTTCTAAAAAGGGCATATCAATTGATTGTTCTATATCTCACCTTACTTGACTATGACTACTGCGAAAAAAATTCTCTTCCACAACTCCAGCAACACTATGTTGTTTTCTTTTAGAATATAAACTTCTTGAAGATAGGGAAGGCCTTTTTGTGTTTGTATTCCAATGCTTAGCACAGTGCCTGGTACATGAAATTACTATAAAAGTATACTTGTAATAAAATAAGTGACTGATCTTTCACTACTCTCTTTCATGCTATGTTTATAACCCAAATATGCCCTGAAGTGACTTCTATAAGTGCCTTTTCTTACCTTGCTCCTTCCACCTAAATTGGCTTCCTCACCAGCTTAATATCTATCCTTCCTCAATGAAAACCAGTTCTTCCCCAATGAATTTCCTCCTGATCTCTCCAACCAGAAATCGCAGTGTGGGGTAAAAATTAAACATGTTTGTCCCTTTTAAAATAAAATTAGTTAAGAAACTACTACTGTGTATCCATTATAGTGCTAGGTACTTTTATATAAAGTTTGGCTAATACATAGTTGCTACCTTTATTAAACTTACAATCCAGAAGAATACAATGTATATGTAATGATAATGCAAAAAATAACATACAAGTGCATTAGGAAGGTACAATTCAAGTACTTTGTGAATTCTGAAGATAGAAAGGTCACTACTGACTTGAAAGATCAGCAAATGCCACAGAAAAGTGGCATTGGAGAGTTAGGCTTAAAAAGATGGGTAAAAATTCAGAACATGGATTTGAGCAAGTTTCTATGCTTAAAAACAAACAAGCAACTTTTCTCACCCCTGCCCTAACATTCACTAAACTTCCATGTGAAAACTCATTTACATTGTGTATTTGTCTTATGTTCCCTCCTAACTACAGGAATCACAGAAAGGGGTTATAGCAGTCTGTTATGTGCTTATTTGTATTTCTGGTCACTGCAATGCCTAGAATAAAACTTCACATAAAGCAGGATCTTTAAAAATATCTAGTGAATTAAAGATGTACAAAAGTGAAGGGTGAAGTCTTCTCCCTATATTTTTTCACTGATAGCCCAGCAGGTGCATGTGTACCCATGCCTAGAGAATGTTCTATATGGCACCTAATGGAAGTATGAGGATAAATAGACCAAAAAGAAATCAAGCAATAAGTTTGAGTTTAATGGAATTTAAAACATTCACTTCTTTCCAGATACTTCTGTTGGATTTTCAAGGAAATTTGGTGTGTTTATGGATTCAAATAGATTAATAGATCTAAAAACATTTGGTCATTTCAGGGTCTCACTTACCTCTGAATTGCCTCAGAATCTCTACCAGCCCAGGAACCTTGCACACAGTTCTCAGCTCCATAGAAATGACCTCTGGCAACTGCAACTTCACATCCTGACTTCTGGGATGAGCACAAGTGGAATCTGGCTCAGCCAATGAGCATTCTCCCACTCTCTCTTCTACCCACCTATCCACCAACCCTCCCTTCTAATAGAAAAGATACCACCTACCTATGCAATATATCTCTCACATCCTATGGGAAGAAAAGAAAATCAGTAATGAGCAAGGAGGACAAGATCTCCTATTATCTTCATTAGTCCATCAGTGAGTAATTAACTTTGCCCATAATCTAATTACTTAGAGATAAATAACAGCAAAAAAACAACATATAATGTTATAAATTCCTCTATTTGGGGTGAATGTCTTTTTCACTTTGGTGGGCTGGGCTTGTTAGACATTTCTCCAAAAGTACTTCTCCTACCTTCCCTGCCTCCACTTTCGTCTGAATTTGATGGATCCAGAAATTGTACAAGAGGATGAACAAGCAGGGGAGAAATGTCTCCACTATTCCTTTCTAAGACATTCTTCAACTTTTTGAAACAGGGTTTCTGACCTTATCACCCAATTGAAACTCTTCTTATAATGCCGGAGAAACTGAGGCAGGATAGAGATTAGAGAACAATTTAATAATTTATTTAATGGAGAGACTTACTGGGATCAAATGGATCCATGTTTGGTCCCAGGGCTGAATGAGACAATTGACTCCAAGAATCCAGCAGTGAATATCAGATACAAGATTCTTTTATAGGGTTACAAGAACAATGACAATAGGGGAGGTACCTGTATGGGGATGACCTAATGGAGGGAGTCACCTAGGATGACATAATGGGAGGTAACTGGAGAGGCTCCTGATATTCGAATGGTGTCTAAAATGGATAAAGACCTTTATCCCATCAAACATTAAGAGGGAATGATTATAGCCTAAGGTCCAAGATATAAGGCCTTTATCCTACATTAAGAGGTAATGGTTATAACCTGAGACAGAATAACTGAATAGGATAATTAGGGAAACTGGGTCAGGACATTGATAGGGAACTGTGGCATAACATTTCACACTCTTTCTCTTCTGACTATTCAAATCATTGAATTACCTTCCTCTAGAATAATGGTTCTCAAAGTGTGGTGCAGTGAATCCTGGAGGGTCTCCAAATTCAAAATTAGTTTTTTTTCTATTTATGATAAATATCTATTATGTAACCCATATAAACAAAAACTTTTTGGACATATTCTCAATAGTTATTAATACCATAAAGTTACTGAGAAAAAGAGTTTGAGAACCACTGTTCTAGAAGGTCTTAGCACCACAATTTTGACCAATCCTATCTTAAGTAAATAAACCAAATAAAAACCAAAATAAAGCTAGAACAATGCAAGGACTTATGGTAAGGACAAGTCTCTCCCTGATAACCTTAGCAATACACAAAGCTCCTCATTGCAATCATGTCAGGTCCTCTACAGTTGGGGAGCATTATGCACAATTCATTGTGAGTTAGGTCTGTGGTCATTTATGACTCAGCCTCTGCTTAGAGAGCAGCAGGGCTCAAAGACAGTTGTGCTGCTCATTCAGAGGGACAACCCGCTCCAGGGAGAAGGGTGAGGCTTGGAGTAACTCCATCTGTCCCTGCCCGAAGGAACAGACAGGGCTGCAGAAAGGATCAGATTTCTGAACAGATTATGCAGTTAGACCAAGGCAGGCAAACCCCAAACTTTTAGAAACCTGATTCAAAACTGCAAGGTCCTTTTTGGTATGCTGAAATACTAATTAAGGATCTGGGGTAACAGGAGTGGAGAAACAGATCAGAGAGACTGCCTGTCCCAGGACAGGTGTCTGATTTCTGGTTGTTTCTAAAAAATAATCCCAAAAACTGAGTCTGCCAAAAACAGGGCAATTTCAACAGAGTAAAGAATTTCAAAGTTAAAACATAACCAGCAAATCATAGTCTAGTAAATTTAAGCAAGGAGTAAAAATGAAAAGGACTGTTTAAAGGACCTCCAATTAAATCTGAACTAGTAACCTAGGGAATAGGGCAGAAGTGCCTAAGAAAATACAGTTTCCCCAATTTCCTAACCAGTTTCTTCCTCCCTTTTTTTCTCACGGAAAGGAAGTAGCAAATAACCATTCCACATATAAATGCCAAGAGTGAATCAAAATTCCATACATAACAGACTAAAAATCCCTCAAACATAGCAGCAATAGTGACGCAAGTTTGACAATTTCTATCCCAAGTCTTAAACACAGTGTTAAAATTTTAACAATTCAACCACTTTCCCACTCCTCCATCAGTCCAAATTACATCAGGAGCAGAGGCAATAGTTTTCTCGAAACTACTTCCTGTTGAAGATAGTCGGAGATGCTCAGTTCAGGGAGGGGGATGGGTGTGGTGTGGTGTGCTGACAATCAAAGCTTGATTTAGGTCCCAAAAGCAAGTCAATATATTTATAATTTGACCAAATCTAGAAACAAAAAACCACAAATCTAACAAAGAAAGATTAGAATAGTCTTGAGATAGAAAGACTGGTCCTTGTGGACTGCTACAAGATGTGGCCTCTCATTAGTTATAAACCTTAAAAAAAAAAAAACAACCAAACTTGAATATCCAGACACAAGTATCTAGGATACCTCCAATAACAAATCCCATTAACCAGTTTCGGGATAAATCCTAAACAGATATTTACCATAACCTTTTATTTATACAAATCAGTTTGCTCCTTTTAGCCAAGTGGCTACAAATTGATTTTAAAAAACAAAACAACAAAAAACACCCCTTCTGGAACAGTTTAGAGGAAGCGGGGAGGAAAGAATTCCATATGGCTGCCATTCTCCCATTCCACCTCCAAAGAGGCAGGGGGGAAGGAAGACAAACTAAACTTCACTCCAGGCTAACTAGATGCTCCATACCAGAAGTAGCAGAGAGCAGTGGGGGGGGTAAGGGGATAAGATTCCATAAAACCCACACATCTAGCAGAGCTGGATTTAAAGCATAACTTCCAATGTTACAATATAGTTAACAAACTCTGAACCAAAATGCAGCTTTAAATTCCCAATAATATAAAACTGCTTTTCCTATCTCATTTCAAATAATGAAATAGAATAGTTTCTTTCTCTCCCTCTGGCCCCATGTGGCCATTATTTCCAATAGACTTCTAAGCTCCAACTTGGCCAGAGTTGAAGCTTTCAGAAGTCAGAACCAGAAGTCAGATCCTTTTTGCTACATACTTTACCTAATTAGAGGTACATGACCCCTTTCAGGCAAGTTTTTTTTTTTTAATTTTTTATTTAATAATTACATTATATTGACACTCGTTTCTGTTCCGATTTTTTTTTCCCCTCCCTCCCTCCACCCCCTCCCCTAGATGGCAAGCAGTCCTTTATATGTTGGATATGTTGCAGTATATCCTAGATACAATATATGTTTGCAGAACCGAACAGTTCTCTTGTTGCGTAGGGAGAATTGGATTTAGAAGGTATAAATAATCCGGGAAGAAAAACAAAAATGCAGATAGTTTACATTCGTTTCCCAGTGTTCTTTCTTTGGGTGTAGCTGCTTTTGTCCGTCATTTATCAATTGAAACTCAGGTCTCTTTGTCAAAGAAATCCACTTCCATCAAAATATGTCCTCATACAATATCGTTGTCGAAGTGTATAATGATCTCCTGGTTCTGCTCATTTCACTTAGCATCAGTTCATGTAAGTCTCGCCAGTCCTCTCTGTATTCATCCTGCTGGTCATTTCTTACAGAACAATAATATTCCATAACATTCATATACCACAATTTACCCAGCCATTCTCCAATTGATGGGCATCCATTCATTTTCCAGTTTCTAGCCACTACAAACGGGGCTGCTACAAACATTTTGGCACATACAGGTCCCTTTCCCTTCTTTAGTATTTCTTTGGGATATAAGCCCAATAGAAACACTGCTGGATCAAAGGGTATGCACAATTTGATAATTTTTTGGGCATAATTCCAGATTGCTCTCCAGAATGGTTGGATTCGTTCACAACTCCACCAACAATGCATTAGTGTCCCAGTTTTCCCGCATCCCCTCCAACATTCATCATTATTTTTTCCTGTCATCTTAGCCAATCTGACAGGTGTGTAGTGGTATCTCAGAGTTGTCTTAATTTGCATTTCTCTGATCAATAATGATTTGGAACACTCTTTCATATGAGTGGTAATAGTTTCAATCTCATCCTCTGAAAATTGTCTGTTCATATCCTTTGACCATTTATCAATTGGAGAATGGCTTGATTTCTTATAAATTTGAGTCAGTTCTCTATATATTTTGGAAATGAGGCCTTTATCAGAACCTTTAACTGTGAAAATGTTTTCCCAGTTTGTTGCTTCCCTTCTAATCTTGTTTGCATTAGTTTTATTTGTACAAAGGCTTTTTAATTTGATGTAATCGAAATTTTCTATTCTGTGATCAGTAATGGTCTCTAGTTCATCTTTGGTCACAAATTTCTTTGTCCTCCACAAGTCTGAGAGATAAACTATTCTATGTTCCTCTAATTTATTTATAATCTCGTTCTTTATGCCTAGGTCATAGACCCATTTTGATCTTATCTTGGTATATGGTGTTAAGTGTGGGTCCCTTTCAGGCAAGTTAAAAAAAACTTCTTTAACAAGCTTTTGTTCTTTTAAAATATTATACTTACAGATAATTAAATCTAGCCTGCATAAGCAACAGTAAAATTATTTCTCAAAATTTAAAAATGTCTAAAAGAATACTGAGAATAAATTTGGCATGCAAAGGCAATAGTAAAATTATTTCCCAAATTTAGAATCATCCTAAAATTCCTAATCAAATGTTTTCTCCAGCTGGAGTTCAGAATTACACTAAGTACAGTTGCAACATTGAAATAACCAATTCCCAAATTTGATCATTGTTCTTAAACTTAACAGAGCTTTTAAATGAACAAAACAGACAAACAAATTACACAGAACACAGAACACACATAGATTGCACAGTCAAACCATTTAACACAGACCAGGGGCTATCTGGAAAGAATAACCCTGAGGGAAGTTGCCAGCTCCAGTCTTTTATCCCATAATCCAAACGGAGACTTTTTTTTTTTTAAGCCAGCTGGTATCTTAAAAAAAAAAAAAGACACCCAGATTTATACTCTGGAATGCCCAGAATTGTGCCAATTGGCATATAGATGTGTCTTAGACACTCAGCTAGGGTCCCCTGCATCCAGAAGACCCTACTCCCAGAATTTAGATGGTATCCCAAAAGGTACCCAAACAGACTTACTCTCCTGTGGCCAAAATGGGAGTCTACCATCAAGCTGTTGTGGCTGGAAATTGCTCTCTTTCCCGGAGGCTCTGAAAAAAAATCCAGGGGGGCCTGGCCTCTCCAGGGCAAGAATTCAGATCCACAGCCACCCTGAGGCCCAAGGCAGAGACCAGAAATCTCTTATCTCTAATCCTGCTCATTTTCTAACATCTTGATGAGGAGCTCAAAAATATAATGCCAGAAAAATTGAGGCAGGATAGAGATTAGAGAACAATTTAATAATTTATTCAAAGGAGAGATTTACTGGGACCAAATGGATCCATGCTTGGTCCCAGGGCTGAATGAGACGATTGTCTCTAAGAATCCAGCAGTGAATATCAGATACAAGATTCTTTTATAGGGTTACAAGAACAATGACATAATGTGGGAGGTACCTATATGGGGATGACCTAATGGGGGGAGGCACCTAGGATGACATAATGGGAGGTACTGGAAAGGCTCCTGATATTTGAATGATGTCTAAAATGAATAAGAACCTTTACCCTATCAAACATTAAGAGGGAATGATTATAGCCTAAGGTCCAAGATATAAGGCCTTTATCCTAACATTAAGAAGGAATGGTTATAACCTGAGGCAGAGTAACTAAATAGGATGATTAGGGAAACTGGATCAAGACATTAAAAGGGAATTGTGGCACAACATTCTGTCCAAAGTCATCAATAATTTCTTAGATGTCAAATCGATAATCTACTTCAATCCTCTTTCTCTTCTCTTCCTCTCCAAAACATTTAGCAATGTAGAATAACCTTCTTGGTTACTCTCTCCTTTCTGAGATTTCATGACACTGCTTTCTATTAGTTTTCCTTCTCCGTTTTCTTTGTCAGATCACACTGTGCCATCCTAGCTGTGGGTGTGTCCCAAGTTTCTTTCCTAGGTCTTCTTTTCTTCCCTCTCTATATATTCTCACTTAGTGACGTCATTAAGCCCATGGATTTAATTGTCATATCTATATAGATGATTCCCAGATCTATAAATCTAGCCTTAGATCCATAAATAGAATCTCCCAGAAACATCTCAAACCCAATATCTACAAAAGAGTACTTATTATCTTTCCCTAAAAACCCTCCCTCTATGGAACTTCCTTGATTTTTATCAAGGCCACTATCTTTTTCTAATCATTCAAATGTTCAACTGTGGCATTAATATCAATTCTTCTCTCTCCCTCATTCTACATATCCAATCAGTTTCCAAATCTTGTCACATCTAGTTTTATATCTCCTTTATCTCCTTCTCTCCACTGACTTGAGTAGCCCCTTATCACATCTCACCTGGAATATTCTAACAATTTCATAACTGATGTCTTTTGACTCAAATGAGCTCTTTCCCATCCCTATTCCATTCTTTACATAGCTGACAAATTGATTTCACTCTAAAAGGTAGGTCATGACAATCCCCTACACAAAAAAACTCCAGGAACTCCCCATTGCCTCAAGGATCAGATATGAATTTCTCTATTTGCCTTTTAAAACCCTTTACAATCTAGTTCCAACCTACCTTTTCAGCATTATACACTACTCTTCCTCATGCACTGGGGCCAAACAGGCCTTCTTGATGTACCTCACATATGACATTTCATCTTCTGTCTTTGCCTGGAATAAACTGCCCTTCCCCTAGTCCCTTCAATTCTTAAAATTCTTTTAAAATTCAGATCAAGCACAATTCTCTCTGTAAAACCTTTCTAAATCCTATCTGCCTTACCACAAGCTGTTAGAACTCTTTCTTCTCCTCTCCAGTCAGTCAGTAAACATTTTTAAGCACTTGTTATGTGCTAGGCATAGTGAAAAGTTTGGGGATACAAAAAACAAAAGATAGTCCCTGCCTTCAAGAAGCTTAGAATCTAAAGGAGGAGAATAATAGCAACAAATATGTATAAACAAGCTACATATAGAATAAATAGGAAGTAATTGAAAGAGGGGAGACACTAGAATTAAGTAGTGTTGAGAAAGTCTTCCTTTAAAAGATAGGGTTTTAATTGAATCTTAAAGAAAGCCAAGGAGGCCAGTAGATAAAGATAAAAGAGGAGAGCATTCCAGGTATGGAATGGTGCACAGGGAAAATCCTAGAAAAGAGAGATGGATTGTCTTGCTGGTGGAATAGGAAGGCCAATGTCACTGAATCTAGGTTGTATAGTGTAAGAAGACTGGAAAGATCTGAAGGAGTTAGGCTATGAAGGGCTTAGGAAGCCTAAGTACTTTGCATTTGATCTTAGGAAGCCTCTGGAGTTTACTGAGTAGAAGGGAAGAAGGGTAACATGGTCAGATTTTGGGAAAATCAATTTAGTGGCTGAATGGAAGATTAATTGGAATGCAGAGACTTTGAGACAGGCAGAGCCATCATTAGGTTATTTGAACAATCCAAGCATTTGGGTAATGAGAATTTACAGCAAAGTGATATCAGAGGAGAGAAGGGGGTATAATGAAGATATGTTACAAAAGAAGGAAATTTTATAGGCCTTGACAATAGATTGGATATAGGAAGGGAAAGGAGTGTGGTCAGGATGATGCTTAAATTGTGAAACTGAGAGACTGAGGATATAATTCTGCCCCCTACAGTAACAGAGAAAATGTATGAGAGTGAGAAAGGAAAAGGGGGAAGAATGTAGGGAAAAGACAATGAATCCATTCAGGATATCTTTTGAGTTTACAATGTTTATGGCATATCCAGTTTGAGATGTCTGAAAGATAGTTGGAGATGCGAGATTGGAGGTCAACAAAGAGATTAGGGTGGGATAGGCAAATCTGAAGATCATTAGAGTACAGATGGTAATTAAATCCATAAGAGTTAATGAGATCACCAAGTGAAGAGATATGAAAGAAAAAAAAGATCAGGACAGAACCCTTGTGTGTAATGGGCTGAGGCTTGAGTTGATGCACTGAGGTCCCAAGCACATGAGGCTAAATAGTAATTGGACCATACTCTATTAATATATAATCTTGGAGAAAGAATGGCCCCCGCCCACTCTTTGTGCAAATCCTGATGTGTTGTATAGGAAATGACGATTTTGGTGGGTGGAGGCAGGGGAATGGAAAAGGAAGGGGAAGGAGAGACTTTTGGGATTGCCATTGCCACAGTTGGCTCAGCTCACATCTCTCTCTGTTAGCTGATTTCCTGTCGCAGCTGCCCATATTGCTATCGCAATCTTTCTTGCCTATATTTGCTATTGCAATCTTTATTCACCTCTTCACTTGAATAAAGACTGAAGATTTTTCCCTTAACCTGAGTTCCTGACTCCGGCTGATTTTAAATACGCGATCATTACACTTGTGTGTGTACGTACACACACACTCTTACACAGCTTTTTAGACAAGGACTGTTTCATTTTTGTCTTTGTATTTTTATAGTCTCAAACAGTGTTTGACACACAGCTGGCATTTAATAAATACTTGCTGATTTATTGATTGGATTGCCTTTGGGAAGTTGAGCTGTGTTTTCAATAACTTTATTTCTCTGAAGCAAATATCCATTTTATTAAATATGAGTCTTCAAAATTCTTCTAGGGATGCTATATGGCTGTCAGATACTACTACAGCTTCAAAAGAATTAAAGTTGCACCTGAAGGGCAATGGTGAGACACATAATTGAAGGATACTAAAACATTATCAATGAAGTGAAGGTCATCAAAATGTATTCTTGAAAAGAAGCTGTGCTGGTCATGTAGAGTAAATCAATAGCCAGCCCTTGTGTGAATTGGCGTCTTTGTAAAGGAGACAGTCCCCTTTTCTCCCCTTTCCCCATACTAATACACTGAAGAATGGAAGAAGTTTTACGAAGGATATGGACAGAAATTACACAAGATAAAAAGGCATAGTTATGTTATGACTTGTACCTTTGGAAGTAATTCTCAAATCAATGCAAAAATCAATCTAGTGAACCTTCTAGGAACTAGAGAACTAAAGATTATTAGTTCCCCAGGCAGGTAAAGAAATTAAGACTTAAGTTATTTTTTTACTTTTTCTAATATACTGGACTTCCTTGACCCACCCAGTTCAGAATACTTCCTGGCATCAATATATATATGGAGATAGGTGGGCAGGACTTTTTCATTTCTCTTAATGTCTCCCTTTCTAGCATTGATTCTCAAATGACATGTTCTAAACAGGTTATACAGACCAGACTTATACAATTACCTTCATGCTACATAATGAGACATCAGAAAGACCATAATATAAATACTGGAATAATTTCCTTCTCTGTACAACTTTCTCTTCTTAATGTTGGGATTCCATTTTTGAGAAACTGGGGCTGAATAAGAAAATCAATTCAATTCAACAAATACTTATTAAGTACTCATTATGTACAAGGAACTAAATATCTAATGATTATGATATGTGTAAGAAAAAGGATTTCTTTTCTCTCTTCTTAGTCTTCTCTTCTCCTGCCTAAACTACTTGAAATTCATCCCCCAAATCTCATATTCTCCATTTTTTTTTCATGTCTCTTCTCTCCCCACCCCAACTTTTCACAATCCTGTGATTAAAAAATAATAAGCAATGCCAAACAGGGCTGGTGATAGATGAAGAAGAGAAAGAGGAAAAAGAACAGGATGTCCAAAAGAGGGACCTAAATAAAGCTATTTGTTCTAACGACAAGAGAACAACAACCCATTTAATTCAGTCTCTCTTCCATCTCTAATCTCTGTGCCTCTAGAATTAAAAGAAATCAAGACTTACCTGCAACAGACTCAAGGCAGGACGCTGGCATCTCTCCTCTAGCTCTCTGATCAGCTCTTCCAAGGAATGGCTTTGCTGGATCAGCTTAGTCTTATTCTCCCTGAGTCTAGGCAGAGTCTCACTCTCCTCCTCCTCTAGCTTGTGCAGGAGCCTCTGCTCCTCCTCAGCTAGGAAGCTTCTAAGCTTATCAAACTCAGCTGTAACATTCTGTTTCTGGCTCTCCACCATTTTCTATAGATCAAGAAAGGGATAAGAAAGCACTGACCTAAGTTATCTCTGCACTTTTCCTCTTCCCCTGTTTATTCCCACATAGTTGCATTTGTTCTTCCTACAAAGGCACCCACTCTAGGGTTTGTGCCCAGAGGTTCCTTGACTGCCTTGCTATCTTTCATTCCCCCTTCCACTGCACTCACTCACAAAAAAAGTAGTAAGAAAGATCCCATTTAAGCTCGTCACTTGCCTGCCAAATAATACACGTCTCCTTTCCTTGGGTTTGAAACTGCAGAGCTTCTCCCATTTGCCTCCTTAGATGCTCCAGCGATTTCTCCAACTTTCCCTAGAAGAGAGATAAGATGATTAACTCTTCAGTAGTACAAGAGCACCCAATCCTTCCCCATACCTTAGGGAAAACTCAGTTTTATGACTTCTATAATCTTTATATAGATGGTCCATAATCATAAATGGAACCTTCTCTGTTCCCTGCCTAAATATATTTTCTCTACATCAAGAATTTGTCTTTTCAAGACACAGCTAAAGCAGCTTCTTCTCCACCATATCTTTCCAGTAATATATCAATGTTGATACTCCTCTTAACGACCTTTTACTTATTTTGTAATCAACCTGTATATGTTTACATGTGTGCAGTCTGTCATAGAATGTGGGCTCCTTAAGTCTCCTTCCTTTAACTCTTTTCCCTCTGGAACCAAATTTGACTTTGGAGTCGCATTATACTGACTAATTGATGACTGCCTCACTTAGCCCATGATTTCAGATAGTCCCCAGTCCTGCTTCATTTTACATAATCTTCCTTCATGTTCTCTAATCTTCTTTGAAGTTTGGCCTTGTAATTTTGGAAACATGATTATCTCTGCCATTATTCCTACAAGGGGGATGACAATCTCTTCCCCCACGGTCCCACATATCATCCCTGTAACTTCTAGAATCAGTGCTTCTCTCTGGTTTCCACTTCTCCATGTGTGTTGTGTCCTCATATTGCAATGTAAGCTTTGTGGGCAGACCGTCTTTTGATTTTTCTTCCCAGAGCTCAGGATTTTTTCCTTCCATTTGAATTTTTCTCCATTTTGCCAATGAATATTCCTTGAGAGTGGCGATTGTCTGATTTATTTTTGTCTCTGTATCCCTAGCCATTAGAACAATGCCTAGTATCCAGCAGTGTCATTACTAGATGTTGTTACCAAGGAAATCATAAAGGAGGGGAAAGGACCCACATTTTCCAAAATGTTTGTAACAATTCTTTTTGTAGTAGCAAAGAATTGAAAAATGAGTAGATGCCCATCAATTGGTGAATGGCTGAACAAGTTGTGTTATATGAAGGTAATAGAATATTATTATTATGTTAAAAAATGATGAACAAGCTGATTTTAGAAAGGCCTGGAAAGATTTATACAAACTGATACTGAACAAGTAAAATCAGGATTACACTGTCCACAATAACAGCAAAAATATGCAATAATCAACTATGAAAGACTTGGTTCTTCTCAGTGGTTCAGTAATCCAAGTAATCCCAGTAGACTTTGGACAGAAAATACCATCTGCATCCAGGAAAAAAACTAAAAAGACTGAATGTAAATCAACACATCTATGTTCACTTCTTTTTCTTGTTTTTTTATGTCTCCCATGGTTTTTCCCATTTGCTCTGATTTTTCTCTCCTCGTGATAAAGCAATGTGTATTAAAAATAAATAAATTTCTAGGGGAAAAAAAAGAACATTGCCTAGCATATGAAAGGCACATGATAAATTCTTGATTAATCAAGAAAAGTTTTGATTCTCCTTGGAAGGCAATAGATAGCCAATAAATGACTGAACTGAATAAATGACAAAAAGATTAATCTTGCCAATAGTATGACAAAAGAAAGCACAAAGAGGCTTTCCTATCAGTCTAGCCAAGTGGTGATAAGAACCAATGGTAGTAAGAGAGGACAGAGGAGGAAAGAATGTAAGATTTTGCAAAAACAGAACATAGTCTTGGTAAATGGAATCTTCCCTTTCATTCCTCTCTTCCAATTCAACTAAGTATTTATCAAGTAGCAACAACACTTTAGCACAATGTCTGATGTACATAATTAATGGGTATGAAAGGAAGGCTAATTGACATGCTAGGTGCTAGGGCTACAAAGAGAAACAAGAAATAAACTCCTGATAAGTTCCAATTAAAGTTCCAATATGGGTAGCTGAGTAATATATAAAAAGGCAAAATTTAAAGAGAAAGCATAGGTAACAGCCACTAGGGGGAGATCAAGAAAAATTTCACTTACACAATGGCACTTGAAATGAACCACAAAGAAAACTAGAAATTCTACAAAGCAGCAGTGAGGAGGGAATACAAAAGTATAGAAACAGAAAATGAAGTTTTATGTCTGAATCAGTTTGATTGGACCATAGTGTGTATAAAAAAGTCATAATAAGGCAGAAAAAGTAGGCTAGAGGCAAGTCTGAAAAGCTTTGCAAAAACAAGATCCAAAAATCCTTTCCAGACTTGTGCCCTTAGGAAAAGATATAGGACAAGAATAAAATTGGAATAAGGATAGAAACAAAGTTAAAAAAAGTACCTTTTGTCTGGTTGAAATCAGTGTTCCCCACTCCCTAAAATGAAGAGTACTGGGATCAATCTAAGCAGTATCTTCTCTCCCTCTTTCCTGAAGACATTAGGGTATTGATTAGATGAAACAAGTTCCTTTAGTTAATTCAGATAAGCTTGGGAGTCAGAAGAGGGAGGGGATAGAAAGGCCCATAAGGAAAATGGTCAAAGAAGATAGAGTTCCTGAAGGATCAAATAACTGTTCTAGAATTCTGATTTTAAAAATTATTTTTTTATCATTTTATGACTTCTTCCTTCCATGCTCAAGTTTCCCAAGTTATTTCAAGTTGTCTGGGAGGAGAGAGATATTTGAGGGCAAGGAGGGGGTAAGACCATCAATTGGGATATTTCTCTCAAGTTAGATGTCTTTTGAATAATGTTAAATGAATAAAAACTTTTTCCAGTAGATTTGTGTATAAAACAGAGTACAGTATTAATATTTTTCATCAACTTTAAGTGCCAAGCAGAATTTATATTTCATATTATATATTTTCATCAAAATAAATATCTCTTTTGGACATGGTGCTGACAAAATAAATGACATCAAAAGAAACAGCAATTTTTATGAAAATGGCAGTGAGTAATCTGGATGTTAATTATAATTCATGTAAGAAATTTTATAAGGTACATTTGGAAATGACAGGAGATGACTGATGATTCTTTAAGTGAAATTGCTAAGGGAAAATAAATTTCCGCTTTAGCATTCCCTCACCAGTCTCATCTGACAGTAATTTGTCCTTTCTCTGACCTCCTACTTCAGTTAGCCAAACCACTTATTTAGGCCCTTAATCATATACTTGTATATATTGTAATGTAATTTCTCCAAATAAGACTTGAGGTTCCCTGAGGGCAGAGGTTTTCTAATACTTTTTAAAAATGTTCCTCTTTAGTAACACTTAAATCCAGTAGTGTAGATAAACTGATATCTTGTTAATGAAATAACTTACATGCTTAATAAATTATCACAAACTCAATAGTCATTAAATAATTTATGATTTAAGATTACATATGTGTATATATATACATACATATATATGTGTGTATATATATATATATATATATTTTTTTTTTTTTTTTTTGCTGAGGCAATTGAGATAAAGTGTCACACAACTAGGAAGTGTCTGAGGCCAGATTTGAATTCAGGTCTTCACGATTTCAGGGCTCTATCCACTACACCACCTAGCTGCCTTATTTAAGATTATATTGCCCAATAATCTCAGAAATAGGATAGGCATTAAGCTTGGGCTGTTTAAAAGAATCCATCACTATGCTCCACATACTTTTAGTTTTTATTGGGAAAGACAGGAATAAACATTTGTTTAGTGCTTACTATGTGCCAGGCACAGTACTAAACATTTTACAATTATTATCCCATTTGATCCCATTTTTATCCTCCAATAATCTGGTAAGTTAGATGCTATTATTATCCTCATTTTACAATTAAGAAAAAAAATCAGCCCCATATATCACTTAATATTTGTGTGGCCCTGGACAAATCACAATCTCTCCAGGCCTCAGTTTTCTCATCTATAAACTGAAGGGGTTGGATGTGATGGCCTCTCGGTTTCCTTCCAAATCTAAATTTAGAATTCTATTAGGAGAAGTTTCTACTGGCCCTTGAAATTCGAGTATGATGAACTCTTCATTTACTCTTGGAAAGGAACTGCAAAACTAAGTTATATTTGCTGTTTTCTTATTCCTTGCCCTACTAAAGGGCATCACCTCAAACCCAGACATCTGGGCTCCATTAAAATCTGTGCAACAGTGCCCCTGGGTTTCGTCCCTCTTTCTATGCCTGAGTTGTAAAATGCTGGTCCCAATTCCTGGCTTTCGATTCGGGTGAGCGGGCTGGTACTATGTATTTTGCTAACTACTAGTTTCTCGAAGAGTCTTCATGTCTTTCAGACCAGTTTCCCGTGTGGACTTGGCCTTCTGGGCTTCGACTCACCTGGTAGTCCTCTGCGGCTTCCTCCACAGGGGACACCCGGTGGGTCCAGTGGTCCCGAGAGCGCTTGCATGTGAGGCATAGGAGCACCTGGTCCTCCTCGCAGAAGAGCTTCAGTGGCTCCCGGTGTTTCCTACACAAACCCTGGGGTACAGGCGACGGTGGATGCAACTGCCGAGCCATCTCGGCCATCTTGGCCAGCGGCCTGTTGGGCCGTAGGTTACTCTGAGGGGACATCTCCCTACACTCCGGACATGGAAATGGACCCTCGGCTTGTTCCCAGCAGCGACTAATACACTCCCGGCAGAAGTTATGGCCACAGTCGGTCATCACCGGATCCGTGAAATAGTCCAGGCAGATGGCGCAGGTGGCTTCCTCCTGGAGGCTGGCAGACAGATCGGAGGCCGCCATGGTTGCGGCTGAGGGAATAAAGCGGGAGGGTCGGTCAGTCAGTCTCTGTCGCTCGGTGGCTAGAGACAACCCTGGAGATATAGAGTCGAGAATCCCCAACTTCCCTACTGCGAGTAAAGAAAGCGGCGCATCCCACCGTTTGTTCCCAGCAAGGACGGAGAGAGATCAGAGCCCCTAAAGAAGTGCAGAGGGCGAGCCGCTTGCCTCTGCAGTGCTTGTCGGGGTCTAAATTCCCCACTCTGGGTTAATTTTTGTCCTGGAATTGGAAAGATGACAACTTCGAGGAGTAGGCAATCTGCCAAGCACAGCAACTACCAGGAAGGGTGCACCAGGAAGGGTAGAGAAACCGCAAAGACCCGTATCGGTTACAAATCGCAAAGCGAAGGGCTGAGCATGAAAATGTGCCTGGAAGGCAGTCTAGACAGCTCAGGAAGAAGCAGCAGAAGCAAAAGCAGGGAAAGAAGGAGGCAGCGGAAGCAGGAAGACAGGAGACTTTTTTTTTTCTTTTGGAACAACCCGCTTCGTTCTGGATTGGCCGGTTTCTATCACGGGATCTGGGCTACTAACGGAGCATTTTAGATTAGAAACCGTTCTTCAGATGACATCAATGAAATCACTGTATTTTAAGAAAAGTCCAAGTTGAAAGTTTGGGATCTTGGGAGAAGGCAGTTTGAGAAAATTGTTTAGAGGATGTGGCAGTAATTTCCTTGATTTTTTTACAGCTTTGATCCCGGTAGACCCCCACCTCTCCTACTGGGTCCTCTCATTTACCCAGGTTTTCATAGAATTCCTCAATTATAGATGTGTCCTTACAGCTATTACTAGTCTCAGTGGTCAAAACTCTGCGCCTAGAGTCAGGACGCGATGATTTCAAATTCATCTTAGGACACTTAAATGTGAAACTCTGGTCAAGTTATTTAAACTATTTGCCTCACTTAGCTCATCTATAAAAATAAGGGTACTAATGATAAGGTCCATTATTCAGGGTTGCTGTGAGGCTCAAATGAGAATATAGCTGTAAAATGCTTACTTCAATTCCTGGCATTTTAATAAGTATAATAATGTATTATTATATTCATCAATCTTCTTAAATGGATGTAACTAGGATCCTCCCCCAAGTTGTCTCCTTTTAAAAGGCAGCTTAGGTGGCACATGGAACAGAGAGCTATGCCTGCAATTAGGAAAACCTGAGTCCTTTTAGAGCTTTATCCACTTCTGAAGTTCATGTGTACCCAGATCTTACCTGCATACACAGCAGCTATACTGTATACAGTTTCAAGCAAATGACCTAAATCAGTTTGAGTGTAACAAACAGGCCTCACATCCCTTGACGAGTTTAGGGAGATATCTACCACAAGCTTGTGAAGATTTCCCTAGGCAGAATGGATGGATGAGAATATATTCCTAAAGCCATGAAGATGGCTGGAGCTTAGAGCTCAGTTAGATATCAAAGATGTCAAGATGCAATACCAAATCATCATTAGATATTTTGACTTTTAACTTGCCACCAGACTTTGATAATTCTGCAAGAGAGATTGAGACTGATGACTTTGTGCTATACTCTGCCTCCCTTAAATCCAATTCATAGGGAAATCAAGATATTGTCCTGTGATAACATTAGCCCATTTAAAAAATGCAGCATACCTGATACATTTTAGACATTTAAAAATACTTCCTTCCCTTTTTTCTCTTTCCTCAATTGGGTGCTTGATGATTTCACCAACACTTAGATTTGTGATGAGAATTTGACTCAGGGAACTTGCCTCCAAGGACAACTAAGAAAAATTCCCTTAAACTCTACTTTGAACCTAATAACATTTTGACTATGTCTGCTGCTGGTTTGAAATAATCAAGCTTGGTTCCTTGACCTTCCTGATAGACATGCATATGTTCCCCTTCTGCTGTCTGTCTCCTAATTTGTAAACTGCATTCTTTCCCTTCTGGTCTGATTAAAATCCCATTTTACTCATCCTGCCTATGCATATTCTAAGGTTGCTGAATCTCATAATCTGTGTTCAATGAATGACTGATAATTCATCAAAGCCTGTTCTCTCATTTCTGAATTGTTGATGGGTGATTGGCAACAGTACCTTATCAATAGTAATTTTGTCACAGACCCTGTGACAATTTTTGTCACAGACCCTGTGACAATTTTTGTCACTCTTATGTTACATCAATGTAGATGACTCCCAAATCCTTCAGCCTTCATTTTTTCAGCTTTTGTCCCATATCTCTGTCTTCTGGACAGTTCCACGTGGATGCCCCATAGATTTCTGAAACGTAATGTGTACTCAATTCATCCTTCATCACAAACTTTTTGATTTTTCTTTCATATTTGTTACCAGTACCAACCAGTGACTCATTCGATCCCAAATATCCAAGCAATCGAGTTTTATTATTCCACTTTCTTATCTCTTCCACCTTTCTCTTTTATTTTCTACTTATAATTAAGATCACCCTACAGACAAGAACTTGATCATGTCACCTGGAATACTGAATAGCTTTCTAAGCAAATCTCCTGGCATCTAATTTATCCTATTCAATTTATCCTTCACACAACTACAAAAGTGGCATTCAAAATAACAGGCTTGAGGAACAGCTAGATGGTACAGTGGATAGAGCACCAACTCTGAAATCAAGAGGACCTAAATTCAAATGTGACCTCAAGCACTTAACACGTCCTAGTTGTGTGACCCTGGGCAAGTCACTTAACCCTAATTGCCTCAGGGGGGAAAAATGCAGGCTTGAACCTGTCCTCTACTTGATCTGCTCAAGAAACTTAAGTTGTCCCCCATTATCTTTAAATTACAAATCCTTAGATTGGTATTTTAACTCCTATTCAATCTGATCCTAGGCTACTTTTCCATGTTTATTACACATTAGTCTCTCATACACTGACCCAGTGAAATTGGACTACTTGTTAATACTCATTTCCGTCTGACTCCTCTTGACCCTATAAGGTTTTTTGTTACCAATTGGCCATTTACTTTTTCAACACATTATACAGATTGAAGAGGCAAACTGACTTACCCAGGGTCGCACAACTAATGTGGCAGATTTACCTGGCCCAACATCCCTCATAAAAGACATACAAGACATGAATTCTATCTCTACCTAGGCAAAAATTGTCCCTCATGCAATGCTCTCCTCCCTCATTTCTGTTTAGAACCCCTACTTCACGCTTATTTCTAGGATTATGGGGGTTATTAAACATCTTACCTCTAGAGCAACAAGTTTCTGGAAGCCGCAGGTTAGCAGGGCCTGTGATAGTTACTCTTTGTCTTCTGCTTTCCTTAGCATTAGAAAACATTCATCCCCTTCAAAATTCATTCTGGGTTGGATTATACATTTAACCTGGAAATGTAAAGAAATAACTGCATTCATCGAGATTCATCCAAGTTGTACACTCTGCATACAAGTTGTATAGTACAGCCCCCATTGAGAATATATGTGGCTCTTAAAAGAGCCTTTGGATTAATTTCACGCCTTTTGGCTTAAGCCCTCTCTCCTCGGATGCGGCGAGCTAGCTGGATGTCCTTGGGCATAATAGTCACACGTTTGGCGTGGATGGCGCATAGGTTGGTGTCCTCAAAAAGACCAACAAGGTAGGATTCACTGGCCTCCTGCAAGGCCATCACAGCCGAGCTCTGAAAGCGCAAATCAGTCTTGAAGTCCTGCGCGATCTCGCGCACCAGCCTCTGGAAGGGCAGCTTGCGAATCAGCAGCTCGGTTGACTTTTGGTAACGGCGGATCTCTCGCAGGGCCACGGTACCGGGACGATAACGGTGAGGCTTCTTCACACCGCCGGTAGCAGGGGCACTTTTACGGGCCGCTTTCGTAGCCAGCTGTTTGCGAGGTGCCTTCCCTCCCGTGGATTTACGGGCAGTTTGCTTAGTACGAGCCATTTTACAAAAGACAAGGACGCCTTTGTAAGAGAAGTACTGTGTGGAGGTTTTCTGACCGTATTTATAGAAGTAACTCTCTCCTGATTGGACAAAAGAACATTCGAAAGTCCCGCGTTCTGTCTTAATTGGTTTTTAATTCAAACCTCTAATTCCACTTAGTTAAAAAGCTAGTTTATGGCAAAAGCAGTACTGAAGATTTTTCTTGTATTCTAGAATTAAAATATTCGTCAGAATAAAACGGATTTCCGTTGTCCCTCCCCCAATACTGCAAATGCCCGCGCCGGTTGGTGATTGGTCTTTCTGCACTTTTTTTTTCTTTTAAATTTTTATGTTTGTCTGTATTATAACTTGTTATTGAAAGAGTGATTTGTCTCAAAGAAGAAATTTTTAGATTCTCTGTGAACTACCAACAAACCCCAAGAAAAATAGAAACATTCTTTTGATTTTATAATATTTACCCCCTTTTTTTTTTTTTTTGCCCAAATCATATCTCGTAGGAAAGAAACCCACGAGTGGAAGTGGAGGGGCATGAATGAGCTGCTAAAATATTTGTGAATTATACACGATAATAAAATCATGTTAATAAAAAAGCAAACTTTTTCTAGCTCTCATAAACATTGGTCAGATGTGATTTACTTTATCGAATTGAACGAGCATTTCCCAGAGATTTCAGATCCCAAAGACAAATTACTTTCATGTGAATTAGCCATTTCAATATTTTAATCATAATTGTGAGCTGTGAGGAAGCTTAACGATGTGGCCATAAATCAACTCTTATTTTACAGAAAAGGAAACTAACTCCCAAGTAATGAAAGGAATTACTCACAACTCAAATGCAGACCGATCGGATTAGATTAGATCAGAGCTTTCTAACCTGGGATTCATGAACGCTGAGAAGGGGATCCTTGAAATTAGTTACAGGGATGGGAGGGAAGTTAGGTCTTTATTTTCATTAACCTTTAAATTTCAACTTAAAAATCTTTCAACTTAAAAAGAAACACAGGCTTTACCAAACAATCCAAGGGGTGCATCACACACATAAAGGGTAAAGTTCCCTGCATGATAGCCTGTTATGGAAGGTAGAATTTAGGAAGCATCCTGGGCAATGGCGGGAAAGAGGCAGGGAAGGAGTGAGGAGTTAGTTAGGTATAGTAGCTGCTGGTGCAAACTATGAGACCCAAAAAAGTATTTCCTCCTCCCACCCCTTCCCCCAACTCCACCCCCACTACCATCCTCAATCCCCCATCAAGTTCCTTTAGGCCGGGGGGGTGGGGAACCTCCGGCAGAATTAGGCCATCAAAATTTGCTTAATCAACCTCTGACGATGCCGAGCTGAAAAATAGAACCTCCCCACAGCTTGAGTTCTATAAATTGATCATTTTGTATAGCCCGCAAATGATGTTATAAATATCAAATTGCCCTTGGCAGAAAAAAGACTCCCCATCCCTGCGGCCGAGCTCTGGTAAGCAAAAATCACTGTTCCGAAGATCTTCAAGTCGGCTTTTCTACTTTCTTTAAGCTACCATTCCAATACTGAGATTGTTAGAATACCTGACAGGTTAGCACAGATAATTGTACACTTCTTTCTTTCCAGATACATATGAGCTTTCTCTTCCCAAAAGTCGCAGGAAATGAAACATGGGAGGCGGAATCTTTAGGCAACTTCCCGAGTTAGAATACATCAGAAAACAGAAAGGGAAAAACGGAAACCTGGAACTAATCCCCATCTGATAGCAGTTAGCTGGAGAACAAGGTATTGCTTCAGCCTTCTCTGCCTGCTCTATCTAATGGTTTCCTCCAGCATTGGAAGGGAGGTTAAAACGGAATGAAACCAGAAGATGCTGGTTTGGACTGCCCTCAGCTACTGGGAACAGGTGAAGTGGCTTGGCATATAGAAAATATTCCTCCTTCCCTGTCCGCTGAGTATTTGGGCGAAGGAGAGGAGAGCAAGGACTTTTAATGAAGATTTCCGGGCATCAATCGAACCAGATAAAAGACCCTGCCGGCTACAAAGTTCTTCAACTAAAAAACAAGGGCGGGAGTGAGAGTGCGAGGGGGAAGGAAGTCTTTAGAAACTTAATGGAAAATAGAATGTGAAAGTGTCAGAAAAACCATTTTCCCAGGGATTTATGTAACTAATGATTTTAGTGCCCAAAATGGCACTATTAAAACCTGCAAATTGTGGATGAATTCATTCAACAAGTACTGGGGGGAGGAAGGTTTTGATTCGTCACAAATTACTAACTTTATTTAAAAATCTGTCATTACACTTAATAGTGAAAGTGAATCAACCCTTTCTTTGAAAACATGAGTGGCTCTCAAAAGAGCCTTTGTTATTCAGCAAAATCGAAGGCAAAATGCAGGATTTTCTCTGACTTATTTGCCCTTAATTTTATAGTGACTTTCAGTTTTCTTGGGTAGTAGCACTGCCTGAATGTTAGGCAGAACGCCACCCTGAGCAATTGTGACTTTGCCTAGCAGTTTATTGAGTTCTTCGTCATTGCGTATGGCCAACTGAAGATGTCGGGGAATAATACGAGTCTTCTTGTTGTCCCGAGCCGCGTTGCCAGCTAGTTCCAAGATTTCGGCTGTCAAATACTCTAATGCAGCGGCCAAATATACGGGTGCTCCAGCTCCTACTCGCTCGGAATAGCTGCCTTTTCGTAGAAGCCTATGTACACGGCCCACAGGGAACTGCAGACCAGCCCGAGAGGAGCGCGATTTTGCCTTGGCGCGAGCTTTGCCACCTTGCTTGCCGCGTCCAGACATGACAAAATACTCAAAACTGTTCTTAGTTCAGGAGTAAAAGATGGAAACCTAGAAACTAAGTGACTGAACTGACCCTTTTATAAAACGTACTGAGCGCGAAAATAAAGCACTGTGATTGGCTAATTTTCGTAGCCAATAGAAAAGCGAGTTTTCGATCTGTTATTGTTGAAAGCCCTTCCATCCTTCTAAGCAATAATTCTAACCATTCTGAGAGTAAATCAAAGTGAAGGAGAGGAAGTTGGGGGAGGGGAGAGAAGAAGAGAAGGGAAAATAAAGGGAGTACTGTTCCTCTAATGTTAAGCAGCAGCCAACAGAAAGACTATGTGACTGGATACACATTTTTCTGGAATGACTGTAGTTATGAGAAGTTCCATGAAGTTTGTGTGTCTCCCAAAAGGAATGAATAGCAACCTTATGACAACGCAATTTGCAGGAAATTGCCATGACATCATCAGTTACATGTTCCCATTATGACGAACTCTGATGAGGTCAAAGAAAAATTTGTGAAGATTTGGAGACCCTTATCATCAATGTGCTGAAAAAGAACAAGTTTGTAATTCTAGATTACTTTGACAGGGTGAAACTGTGTCTCCTTTAATCTGTAAAATAATCACTTTGCCCCTTTGATTCCTGGCCTCCCAGACTCCAGAGAATCTATGAAAAGACATATTTCCCAAACTGGACTTTTCCGGGCATCAATCGAACCAGATAAAAGACCCTGCCGGCTACAAAGTTCTTCAACTAAAAAACAAGAGCGGGGGTGAGAGTGCGAGGGGGAAGGAAGTCTTTAGAAACTTAATGGGAAGTAGAATGTGAAAGTGTCAGAAACACCATTTCCCCAGGGATTTATGTAACTAATGATTTTAGTGCCCAAAATGGCACTATTAAAACCTGCAAATTGTGTATGAATTCATTCAACAAGTACTGGAGGGAAGGAGGAAATCACCTCCTCCCCGAATTGATCTTTTGGATAACTGGATCCCCATTCAGGAAGCCTTCAAAGTGACTTTCATTCAATTTGGAGATCTGGGTCTGATTCTGAGTGGCTTGAAACTCCAAGTATCTAGGCCTGGGGACATTGACTTTCTTTTCATCTGGAGGTTTTAGCCTCAGACTTCTATAAAGGACAATTCTAAACCATATTTTTGCAGAATGTTTAAAGCAGGATTATGCTTTGTCAAGGAACCTCTCTTCTTGGCATGGCTGCCTGCTAAGACTCCGGCCCACTGTGAAGAGACCGTCTTCTCAGTGCCGATAAACTTCCTTTTTTGCCACGAATATTTCAGGTTTGTAAATTGTTTCATGTTGAACCTGCGCTGACCAGAAGGGCATTCCCACTACTCTCTACACCACCACTAGAACAGCATCAACTTTAATGCCAAAACAAGCACAGACTATCAAACATGGCAGGGAATCCTCAGAAGGAATGGTTTTGGAAACAGTAATAGCAACAATTCACTTATTAGCCTTCTAACATTAACACTGTCTTTCATTTAATAACATACAATAAAACTTTGTGGATGCACTTTCAAAGCAACCATTGGCATTTAATAGATTATGTCATTGAAGAAGAAGCAGACAGAATGTGAGAATGATGAAGGCAGAGTGCTGAAGTGATCATCAACTTATCCTCTCCAAGTGAAGTACTGAAGTTATTAAAAAAAAAAAAAAAAAAAGTCAGCCCTAATTCAAGGAAACCAACAGAAGACAATGTCAATAGATTCAAGTGATTTTCCATTACTATTTTTCAGAAAAAGTAACAGTAAAGTAGAAAAGGAGTGGGAAACTTTCAAAGATTTGCACTGTATAGAACTGAATGTACTCATCTGGGCCAGGACACTCATAAATATCAAGATTGGTTTGACAAAAATGATGGGGAAATACAGAAATTGCTAAATAAAAAAGATAATTCGTAAAGTGCAAGTAAAGTCTAGAAAGATGCAGTATAAGGCAGTGAGGTGGTGCAGTGGATAGAGCACCAGTCCTGTGAAGTCAGGAGGACCTGAATTCAAATCTGTCTTCAAACACTTAACACTTCCTAGTTGTGTGACCATAGGCATATTATCCAGCAAGACTGAGGCGTGTGGAGATTGGTTCAATTGCAAAGTGGACAGTTTAATAAACTAACTTGACTGAATGGGACTATGGTCCAAAGCTCCCGATCTCAAACATGTTGTTAAGGAAGCTTATGTAGGATTGTAACTAGCAAAGTCTGTAAATGATAACAGAAGCAAAAAGAATGCAGTTAGGCAATTTCCTTATTTATTATCAGGCAGTTGTTATACAAGAAAAATAAGTTTTTTCACAGCCTAAAGATGCATACATGGTGGGAATGGGCTTGGGATATATACAATGGGTTTAGGATGCATATAGTGGTGGAAATGGATTTAAGGAGATTTTCCAAGGTCACTAATTTCAGAGAACAATGATCCTATTTTGGAAAATATCTTGCAGGTGTGATGAACCAAATAAGCATAAGAACAGAAATAAGCAAAGTCACTCTAGTCATTCTTGTCATTTTGATCTAGTGTGTGAGGCAGCTAAGTTCAAGTTCTCATGAGTCCTTTTTGGTTCAACAACTTAACTCCAATTGCCCTCAGGATAAAAAAAAGAAAAGATGCAGCATGAAATTCAATTTACACTGAAAGTAACAATCTAGAGCACTTTTATGATACCATGAAGGCTTTTTATGGGTCAAAAAACTATAGTGCATTTCAACTACTCAGGCTGATAGAGCCACATAGTTCTGGAGACATGGCTGAACACTTCCACTGTGTTCTCAATAGACCATCATCTATTGATGCTAAAACCACTGATTGTTTACCTCAGATTGCAGTCAATCCTTCCCTAGCTGAAGTTCCAACTGAAGAAAAGGTTTTGAATGACATCAGGGTCCTTTCATGTGACACAGCACCTAATGTTGATTCTTTTCCAGCTAAATACAAGACAAGAGGTATATTGCTTATTCAAAAGTTGACTAAAATCTTTAGGATTATATGGCAAAATAAGTTTAACCCCCAGAAATTTAAGGATGCAAATAGATGTCCTCTGGGATGAGTCTTTATCTTTTTCTGCCTTCACTGACAAGATTCTGACCTCCTCTTCATCCTCCTTCTCATTAGGCTGGTTCTTTTTTTTTTTTTTTTTTTTTGTTTTTTTAATCTTTATTTTCAAAATATATGTAAGGCAAAGCACTACTGATCAGAGAAATGCAAACTAAGACAACTCTGAGAAACCACTACACACCTGTCAGATTGGCTAAGATGACAGGAAAAAATAATGATGAATGTGGGAGGGGATGTGGGAAAACTGGGACATTGATGCATTGTTGGTGAAATTGTGAACGAATCCAACCATTCTGGAAAGCAATCTGGAACTATGCCCAAAAAGTTATCAAACTGTGCATACCGTTTGATCCAGCAGTGCTATTACTGGGCTTATATCCCAAAGAAATACTAAAGAAGGGAAAGGGACCTGTATATGTCAAAATGTTTGTGGCAGCCCTTTTTATAGTGGCTAGAAACTGGAAAATGAATGGATGCCCATCAATTGGAGAATGGTTGGGTAAATTGTGGTATATAAATATTATGGAATATTATTGTTCTGTCAGAAATGACCAGCAGGATGAATACAGAGAGCCTTAGAGAGAATTACATGAATTGATGCTAAGTGAAATGAGCAGAACCAGAAGATCATTATATACTTCAACAATGATACTGTACAAGAATGTATTCTGATGGAAGTGAATATCTTCCACAAAGAGAAGATTTAACTCAGTTCCAATTGATCAATGATGGACAGAAGCAGCTACACCCAGAGAAGAAACACTGGGAAATGAGTGTAAACTATTTGCATTTTTGTTTTTCTTCCCAGGTTATTTTTACCTAATGAATCCAATTCTCCCTGTGCAACAAGAGAACTGTTCACTTTTGCACATATATATTGTATCTAGGATATACTATAACATATTTAATATGTATAAGACTGCCATCAAGGGGAGAGGGTGGAGGGAAGAAAGGGAAAAGTCGGAACAGAAGCGAGTGCAAGGGATAATGTTGTAAAAAATTACCCAGGCATATGTTCTGTCAATAAAAATTATAATAAAAAATATATGTAAGGATAATTTTTCACCACTGACCCTTGCAAAACCTTTTGTTCCAGTTTCCCCCTTTGTCCCCACCACTTCTCCTCTAGATGGCAAGTAATTCACTATATGTTAAACATGGTAAGAATATATACAAATTCAATATATGCATACATATTTATACAATTATCTTGCTGCACAAGAAAAAATCAGATCAAAAAGGGAAAAAAAGAAAATAAAATTCAAGCAACAACAAAAGTGAAAATGCTATGTTGTGATCTACATTCAGTCCCCACAGTCCTCTCTCTAGACATAGATGGTTCTCATCATCACAATGTTATGCCACAGTTCCCTTCTAATTGTCCTGTCTCAGTTTCCCTGAATTGTTCTGCCTCAATTTCCCTAAATTGCTCTGCCTCAGTTCCTTGAATTGTTCTGCCTTAATCCCCTTGGTTGCAACCCCCCTTTTCTGCTCATTAGAACTGAGATAATTAGGGCTGTGGAGATCTGGCATTCCAAAATTTAAGACTCCAGATGTCCTATCTCAGATACCTAATTGGCATTGTCTATATCTCTAAGTTTCAGACTTCCCTGCTGTGGTTGGACACCTCCTAAATCCTCCTAATTTATAAGAATTTATGGTCCTACCCCCCCAACCTGTCAGAACTGGATTGATGATCCCTGCCTGGAGATTTTCCCTCACCAGAGTTTGGACTCCACCCCTTCTGCCTTTGTGTACCTGAGCTTAGAGTCATATATATGTCATTGAGAACTTACATCTGCTGCTGGATGCTTTGAGACAGCAGCCCTGGGGGCAACATGCCCCCAGCACAATCTCTCCCTCTCAAATAAAATATTAAAAACTCTCTAATCTCTATCTTGCCTCAGTTTCTCCAGCATTACAATAAAATTATTGGAATTGGCCCAAATCATCTCATTGTTGAAAAGAGCCACATCCAACAGAATTAATCATCACATAATCTTGCCATTGCTGTGTACAATGAAATCCTGGTTCTGCTCATTTCACTTAGCATCAGTTCATGGAACTCTCTCCAGGCCTCTTTAAAATCATCCTGCTGATAATTTTTTTACAGAACAATAATATTCCATAACATTCATATACCCTAATTTATTCAGCTATTCTTCAACTGTTAGACATCCACTCAGTTTCCAGTTTCTAGCCACTACAAAGAGGGCTGCCACAAACATTTTTGCACATGTGAGTCCCTTTCCCTCCTTTAAGATCTCTTTGGGACATTAGCCCAGTAGAAACACTACTGCATCAAAAGGTATGCACTATTTGATAACCTTTTGAGCATAGTTCCAAATTCCTCTTCAGAATGTCTCAATCTCTTCACAATTTCAGCAACAATGTATAGTATCCCAGTTTTCCCACGTCTCCTCCAGCATTCTTTATTACCTTTTCCTGTCATCTTAGGCAATCTGAGAGATGTGTAGTGGTACCTCACAGCTGTCTTAATTTGCATTTCTCTGGTCAATAGTAATTTAGAGCACTTTTTAATATAACTAGAAATGATTTCAATTTCTTTATCTGAAAATTGTTCATATCCTTTCATCATTTATCAATTGGAGAATGGCTTGAATTCTTATAAGTTTGAGTTAATTCTCTATATATTTTAGAAATGAGGCCTTTATCAGAACCTTGAACCTAAAAATGTTTTCCCAATTTATCGCTTCCCCTCTTGTTAAAAACTGCTTTATAGATCCCAAGTACCCCTGGCCCTGAAAAACTGGGTTTGAAAAAGCCTTGAACTTCAGATGACCCAGCAATCCCAAACTCCTTTTACATACTAAAAAACAAACAAACAAAAAACAAAACAAAACAAAACAAAACAAAACAAAAACAAAACAACAAAAAAAACCCCACTTGTCTCCATGTCTCTGTCAGAACTTTCCTTGGCATAGAAATAGCAAAGGAAACCTTATGCAAGACCTCCCTGCCCATGTCTTAGAAGTATTTCTTTAAAGATAACTGTTGAGCCACCACTACTACCCTCTACTTCTTTGCCATTAGGACTGGAAATTGAGTTTTAAAAAAGAGCCCAGGAAAAATCTTGGAGCTCCAATCATACCATTGTGTCATAAACTCCAGCTGCATTGTCTCGATCCTTGCTAGGATAATTCCCCCTCTTTTTGAGTATTGTCTCTTGCTTAGTTGTCTCCTGCCCTGAACCTTCTTATCTTGACCCCTATCCTGTTAGGAATAAGTTATGTTCCTTTCCTGGAATTATGGTTGTCGGTTCTCCCAGTGTCCTCGCCCCTTATCTGCTTCTGTTTCCCCTATAAGGCTGTATACTTTAGGTTATGTATTCTGTTTGCAAATCCTAGTTAGCTAAAACCCTATATAAGTTCCCTGCCTTGGTTTATCTGCACTAAATGCTTTGGACAAGAGTCTTATGAGGTCAGGTAGCTTAAACTTTTCAAATTAAAGATTAAAAACCAATATCTGTCTGCCTCAGTTTCTCTGGTATTACATAACAATAGCTGCAAAGATGTTAGATAAGGAAGCAAGCCAACCGTTTATCTGGTTTCTGTCAAACTTGCTTACACAAAAGCCTACAAAAGGCCTGATGTCTCTTTTGTTCGGTACCACATGCCTTGGATAGAACTCTCGTGTGGTCAGTTGACTTTCAATAAATTCTCCAATTTAAAATAATGAGTGTTCCCCTCCATATCATGGCACTCTAATCTCCTTCTCAAATTAAATATTAAAAATTGTCTAATCTCTATCTTGCCTCAATTTCTTCAGCATTACATGGGCAATCAAATTTTGCCATGATCTATCTACAATTTAGTTCCATGATAGCACCCTTGCTCATATTCTAGAAGATGGACAATGCTTTCTAATTTTTCCCATCACCAGCGAAGTGAAACAGGGCTCTGTGTTTGCTTCTATACTTTTTAGCACGATGCTTTCAATGAACAGGCAAACAGGATTAAGTGATTTAGCCAGTGTCGCACAATTAGTACATGTCTAAGACTGAATGAGCCCTTCTGACTAAGCAAGTGTTCAATCCACATAGAAGTTAAGGTTACCAAGCACTGAATAGTCAAGCATAAGTAAAAATGACAGCCAGCAAGTCTACATAATACATCACTAATTTGTTGTAGAGACATCAAGGGATACAGGTATTTTAAACCAAAACAATTTAGAAACGATTTAAAGAATTCTTTCCAGGCTACGAGATAAACGTCATAAAAGGGAATGCATAACGCTGAAGCTGTTCGATTGGTTCAGTTTTTTAAATCACCCAACCAATTGGAAAGTAGAATTGATATTTGGTAGTTTGCTGGTTTGCATGTGTTCCTTCCAATAGAGAGGGACTTAGCATTTTTTATCCAATCAGGCATTAGAGTTTTCCAATGCTTCATTTGAATACACAAACTAGAAGTAAACCAGATATGAAGAAGCAGCGGCTAATCTTTTCTGAATTGTTTGGCTCTTTATCACTTTTCGACCATACCTGAACCCGCCAAATTCGCTCCTGCTCCTAAGAAGGGCTCCAAGAAGGCTGTGACCAAGGCACCGAAAAAAGACGGGGAAAAGCGTAAGCGCAGCCGCAAGGAAAGCTATTCCATCTACATGTACAAGGTGCTGAAGCAGGTGACCCCAACACGGGCATCTCCTCCAAAGCCATGGGCATCATGAACTTCTTCGTTAATGACATCTTTGAGCGTATCGCCGGCGAGGCGTCCCGCCTGGCTCATTACAAGAAGTGCTCCACCATCACGTCCCGGGAGATCCAGACAGCTGTACGCTTGTTGTTTCCTGGGGAGCTGGCCAAGCGCGCAGTGTCTGAAGGTACTAAAGCAGTCACTAAGTATACCAGCTCTAAGTAACTACTTAACTCCGAAGACTTTAAAAATCACAACCCCAAGGGCTCTTTTCAAAAGCCACCTATACTTTCGAACAAAAAGCTTTTAACACTCAACTTAACGAGATAACTTTTAAGTACAGGAATCTGATATACGGAATGAACATCCAGTAGATAATCTTAGATTAACTCGAGACGGGCTCGACTTGAAAAAATCACCAAGAGGAAAATAGTCAATAGTGGACAAGATGCTTTCCTAAACTCTTGAGACATTTTGTACTCCCAGAAAAGGGCAGAAGAGAAAGACTTTAAAAACGATATCCTTCCCTCCCACCTGCATCAAATTTTTTCCCTTAGTTATTGGTTTTGTTCAGATGAGAAGCCAAATAATTGCTTGAAGATCTATTTCTGGAAGAAAGACTACCTTAAATAAAGGAGTAATTTTATAGAAATTATTTTTATAAGGATCTAAAGAGTATTTACACGGGAGAGAATGATTGTCCCCGGGGTGGGAGGCAGGAAGAGAAATGAGACCAGGAGGGAGAAGGGGAAGGCCTGTCCCTTGTTCCCGAAGGTTTCTAAACTCGTAGCAAAGTTTTGTTTGGTTTTGGTTTTGGTTTTTGAGGCATCACCCTGTCTGGGAAGAGAAAGGAGGTTTATGGAAATGCTTATGACATTGAACAGGAGGCCAAAATTCCTGTAACATCTCCCATGGAACCAAAGCACATAATCCAAAGTTGTATTATTGTTACATAAAAAGTACTATGGAGACTATACAATATTGTGTAATTGGGTCACATAGCTCGGCCTGTGTTAAGTGTCTGAAGTCACATTTGAACTTAGGTCCTCCTGACTTTAGTGCTTACTACTATATTAAAGGAAACAAATTTTCCTCAACTTTTTTTTTTTTTTTTTTAAATTCAAGTTTGGCTTAGATAAGAGCAAATTCCTATTCAGAGAAAAATCAAAGTTTCTGACCTTGTAAGGTTTAACATTTAGTAAATATATAACTAAAACGCAATCAACAATGTAGACTACACCTTTGATTTTGTTATTAGAATATGCTTTCTATCAAAGTATATTTTTAAAAAGTTGCTTTGGGGCACTGAGTTTGAATTACTTCCTCAGTGTTACTCAGAGGTACAATATGAATTGAAATCATCACTCCAGGGCTATCACATTCCCTCAATAACAATTACATGAGATATGAAATAAATGCCATGTCTTCCAGGAAGGCTTTCCACATCTCCCATACTAAATTTGAATTAGACTTTAAAGATGTATAAGAAATCAGCAGACAGTTCATTCCTGGCATTGGGAACAGCTTACATAATGGTACTGTTTGGTACAAAGAAACCTACCCAAATTGACTACTACAGAGATCCCTCATAGAAAGCAGAATGATTTATTAGAATCTCTAGAAGCGGACCCCAACCAAATTTCACAGTAAGATAGGGCTAGAGCCTTGAAAATGCTTACAGCTTTTATACATTTCAGACAAAAAACCCTCCAAAATTCCACCCTCTATATGTTGTGATTGGTCACATAAATCTACTGTTCCCCTAGTTGGTCAGTAGAATGTAGTAGACAAGGTGATATACAAATTCTTCGGCAAGTAATCCCTTTTTTGCATAATAGAATATAGTCCAGGCCTTATCTAAAATCATGTGACTCTGGAGAAGCTGAAACTGAGGCCTACAGGCTTGATCTACTTTAACTAATGGTTTCTGATCAATATGTGCTTAAACTGTAAATTCTTCACCTTTTCCCACACAGCACTGAAGTAGCAAAGTAGAGACTATATCTGGAAGATAAATTGTGGTGCAGTTTGGTTGGATTGTTGGGTGGTCTGAAAAGAATAACATGAGAGACTAGAAATATAGGAGGCTGTCAGATTTTGCAAAGTAAAGGAATCTGAATTGTATTCTATAAGCACTAAGGAGCTACTGAGATTTTTAAGCAATGGAATTATGGGACTAAATTTATGCTTAAGAAAAATTGTTCTGGCAGTATCATGATGGATGGATTGGAGTTTGTATGTATATTAGGAATGGAGGAGGTAAGTGGAGGTGGAAATGTTGTGCCACAGTTTTCTTTTATTCTCCTGACTCAGTTTCCCTAATTGGTCCTGCCTCAGTTTCCCTAAATTGTTCTACCTCAGCTTTCCTAATTAGTCTTGCCACAGTTTCCCTAATGGTTATGCCCCAATCCCCTTAGTTGTAAACCCCCCTCTGGTTCATGAAGACTGTCAGTAGTTACTTTAAATGGAATTTCTCTTTGTAACTCTGTTGGATTTTGTTAGTGATATATAAAAATGCTGATGATTTATGTGGGTTTATTTTGTATCCTGCAACTTTGCTAAAGATGTGGATTATTTCTAATACTGGGGTTCTCTAAATATGCCATCATATCATCAGCAAAGAGTGATAATTTGGTTTCTTCATTACCTACATTAATTCCTTTAATTTCTTCCTCATCTCTTATTGCCAAAGCTAGCATTTCAATACAATATTGAATAGTAATGGTAAAAGAGGGCAACCTTTTTCACTCTTGATCTTATTGGTAATGGTTCCAGTTTATCCTCATTATATATGATGCTTACTGATGGTTTTAAATAGATACTACTGATTATTTTAAGGAAAAGACCATTTATTCCTATACTCTCAAGAGTTTTTAATAGGAATGGAAGTTGGATTTTATCAAATGTTTTTTATGTACCTATTGAGATGATCATATGGTTTTTGTTAATTTGGTTATTAATATGGCCAATTATACTGATAGTTTTCCTAATATTGAACCAGCCTTGCATTCCTGGTATAAACCCTACCTGATCATGGTGTATTATCCTGGGGATGATTTTCTGTAGTCTTTTTGCTAATATCTTGCTTAAGATTTTAGCATCAATATTCATTAGGGAGATTGGTCTATAATTTTCTTTATCTATTTTCAACCTACCTGGTTTAGATATCAGTACCATGTCTGTGTCATAAAAGGAATTTGGTAGGATTCCTTCATTCCCTATTTTTTCAAATAGTTTATATAGCATTGGGGCTAATTGTTATTTAAATATTTGGTAGAATTCACATGTAAATCCATGTGGTCCTGGGGATTTTTTCTTAGGGAGTTGATTAATAGCTTGTTCTATTTCTTTTTCTGAGATGGGACTATTTAAACAATTTACTTCCTCCTCTGTTAACTTGGGAAGCCTATATTTTTGGAGGTAGTCATCCATTTCACTTAAGTTATCAAATTTATTGGCATAAAGTTGGGCAAAGTAACCCCTTATTATTTCTTTAATTTCCTCTTCATCTGTGGAAAGTTCTCCCTTTTCATTTTTAAGACTACTAATTTGATTTCCCTCGTTTCTTTTTCTAATCAGATTTACCAAAGGTTTATCTGTTTTATTGGTTTTTCCATAAAACCAACTCTTAGTTTTATTTATTAATTCAATATATTTTTTTTACTTTCAATATTATTAAGATCTCCTTTTAATTTTAGAATTTCAAGTTTCGTATTTGATTGGGGGATTTTAATTTGGTCTTTTTCTAGCTTTTTAAGTTGCAACCCAATTCATTGATCTTCTCTTTTTTTATTTTATTCAAGTAAGCCTCTAAAGATATAAAATTTCCCCTTATTACTGATTTGGCTGCATCCCACAAATTTTGGTATGATGTCTCATCATTGTCATTATCTTGAGTGAAATTATTAATTGTGTCTATAATTTGCTGTTTCACCCAATCATTCTTTAAGATGAGATTATTTAGTTTCCAATTACTTTTTGGTCTATTTATCCCCAACTTTTTGTTGAATCTAGTTTTTATTTTGAGGTCTTTATGTCCTAATATATAGTCAGTTTTTGTGTAGGTTCCATGAACTGCTGAGAAGAAAGTGTACTCCTTTCTGTCACCATTCAGTTTTCTCCAGAGATCTATCATATGTAATTTTTCTAATATTCTATTTACCTCCTTAATTTCTTTCTTTTTTGTTTTGTGGTTTGATTTATCTAATTCTGAGAGTGCAAGATTGAGATCTCCCACTATTATAATTTTGCTGTCTATTTCTTCTTGTAACTCTCTTAACTTCTCCTTTAGGAAGTTCGATGCTATACCACTTGATGCATATATGTTTAGTATTGATATTGCTTCATTGTCTATGCTACCCTTTAGCAAGATATACTTTCCTTCCTTATCTCTTTTAATTAGATCAGTTTTTGCTTTTGCTTGATCTGAGATAAGGATGGCTCCCCCTGATTTTTTTACTTCACTTGAAGCATAATAGGTTCTGCTCCAGACGTTTACTTTACTCTCTATGTATCTCCCTGATTTAAATATGTTTCCTGTAAACAACATATTGTAGGGTTCTGACTTTTGATCCAGTCTGCTATCCATCTCCGCTTTATGGGAGAGTTCATCCCATTCACATTTATAGTTAAAATTACTAATTCTGTATTCCCTGCCATCTTATTATTCCCAGATTATGCTTTTCTTTTTCTTGCCCCCTCCTCCCCCATCCCTTTTCCCAGTATTAAATTTATGGACACCACTTGCATCACACAGCTCTCCCTCTTTAGGACCCCTCTCACCTCCTTAGAATCTCTTCCCCTCTCTTGTACCCTTCCCTTATTACTCTTTTCCGTTTCCTCTCCCACTTTTTAATGAAGTGAGAGAAGTTTCTCTGTAAACCAAATGTGTCAATTATTTTCTCTTTGAGCCAACTCTGATGACAGTAAGATTCACACAATGTTCCTTCCCTGTTGGAATCCTTACAAAGTGTTAACTCATTAGAGTTGATAGAGACAATAATTATCTAATTTAGCATGGTTCAGTATAATTGATCTGATCCTACAAGGAGATGTTATGGGCCAGAACTTGAGACAAGGTACTAAGTGGAACTGATAGAAACAATGCTTGTGTTCACACCTTTAGAGAGCTCATATAAGCAAGAAGCTCTTAGGGCCAAAGGGCACTCTGGGACAGACACAGAGCACTCTGGGAGGAAGCCCACAAGCCCACTCTCTGAGGTGGAATCAGATTCATTCCATCTTCCACCTTTGTGCTGGCTGGAGGCTGAAGAAAGCAGAGGCAAAGGACAAGCTGCAAGAGCTCTTGGAATCAAGGAAGGATAAGAAATAAACGTTTGGATTTTATCAGCTAGCTGTATTTGGAGTGATTATTACTTGGAACTGAAACTAAGGCTGCCTCCAGAAAACCTCCCCAAGAAACTTGCTCTCAGAGAGAACGATTATATTAAAGAAGAGAATACCACACTCCCCCTCTCTAAATTCCCTCAGATATGATAGGTTTCTTATGCCTCATCATAGGATGTAATTTCCCTCTTTTTATCTCCCCTTTTCCCTTTTTCTGATGCTATCCCCTTTCCATTCTTACTTCCCTTTTTTATGTTATATCAGTAAAATCAAATTATACATGTGGTTTTTATGTATATCCACAACAGAAATACAGTTCCCAAGAGTTCCTTTTACCTTTTTCTGTTTCTCTTGAGTCCTATGGTTGGAGATCAATTTTTTTGTTTGTTTTGTTTTGTTTAGATCTAGTTTTTTCCTTAGAAACAAATGGAATTCCTCTGTTTCATTAAATGTCCATCTTCTTCCATGGAAGAAAATGTTCAGCTTAGCTGGGTAGTTTATTCTTGGCTGCATTCCAAGTCCTTTTGCCTTTTGGAATATCAGATTCCAGGCCCTTCAATCCTTTAATGTTGAGGCAGCCAGATCTTGAGTGATCCTTATTGTGGCAACTTGGTATATGAATTATTTTTTCCTGGCTGCTTGTAGTATTTTTCCTTTAGTCTGATAGTTCTGAAATTTGTCCACAATATTCCTTGGAGTTTTTATTTTAGGGTCTTTTTCAGAAGATGTTCAATGAATTCTTTCAATGCTTATTTTACCTTTTGGTTCTATTACTTCTGGGCAGTTCTCTTTAATGATTTCCTGTAAAATAGTATCTAGGCTCTTTTTTTCATCATAATTTTTGGGAAGTCCAATGATCCTCAGGTTATCTCTCCTAGACCTATTTTCCAGGTTTGTTGTTTTTCCAAGTAAATATTTGACGTTTTTTCCTAATCTTTCAATTTTTTTTTTTTTTTTGGTTTTGCTTGACTGATTCTTGATGTCTCAATGAATCAGTCATTTTTATTTGTTCAGTTCTGATTTTTAGTGAGTTATTTTCTTCATTATTTTATTTACTTCTTTTTGTATATGTCCAATTGAGTTGTCTTGCTCTATGGAATTTTTTTCCATTTCACTAATTTTTTTAGTTAGTTATTTTCTTTTTCCAATTCAAAAATCCTACTTTCTTGGGAATTCTTTATCTTTTCCAATTCATAAATTCTGTTTCCTTGCAATTCTTGGGAGTTTTTTACCTTTTCCAATTCATATTTCAGGAAGTTGTTGCTCTCTTGCATAGCTTCTCTTTCCTTTCCCTATTTTTCTTCTAGTTTTATTTTAAGGTTTTTAATAAATACTAAAGTATTAAAGCTATTGACTATTTTGTCCTTTGAACCTAACCTATTCCACTGATCAACTAATCTATTTCTTAGCCAATACCAAATGATTTTGGTAACTGAGCAGCTTCTATATTAAAACATCTGAGGGCTTAGAATATGATATTCCAAAAGGCAAAGAAGCTTGGATTACAACCAAGAATCAACTACCCAGAAAAGCTGAGCATAATATCGGTAAATGATGGATATTCAATAACATTGAGGACTTTCAAACTTTCCTGAAAGAGAAGCATAACAAGGTAGACAAGGGGAAAAAAACCACAATATTCAATAAGGTTAAACTGTTTACATTTTCCTATTGGAAGATGATATTTGTAATTCTAAAGATCTGTATCTTTATTAGGGCTGTTGGAATATACTTAGAAGGTATGAATATAAACTGACTTTGATGTGATGATAAAAAAATTAAAAGGTGAAAACAAGCATTATATTGGAAGAAAAAAAGGAGGAGGCTGAATAGGATAAATTATATCACATGAAGAAGCATGAAGACCTATTACAGTGGAGGGAAAGAAGGGAAGAGGTGAGCATTGTTTGAACCTTAATCTTATCAGATTTGACTGAGAGGGAATAAAATAACAAAAATAATTGGGTAAAGAAATTTATTTTGGGGGCAGCTAGGTGCAGTGGATAGAGAACCAGCATTGAAGTCAGAAGGATCTGAGTTCAAATCTGGCCTTACACATGTTAACACTTCTTAGCTGTATGACCTTAGGTAAGTCACATAACTCCAATTGCCTCAGCAAAAAGGAAAAAAAAAAGAAATCTCTCTTACCCTACAGAAAAGTAGGAATGGAAATTAGATTAAAAGTGGGGATGGGGGCAGGAAATTGACAGAAGAGAGAGAAAAGAGAAAAAGGAGGTTGAAAGTGTTATGCCACAATTTCCTATAATTATTATGCCCGTTTTCCTAAATTGTTCTGCTTCAGTTTCTTAAATTGTTTTGCCTCAGTCCTTCTGGTTGCGACCCTCCTTCCTGAACATTAGTTCTGATATAAATTAGGGCTGGGAGGCCTGACCAATAGCATTCTATAGAGCCATAAACTGCAGATGGCTAATCTCAGATGGGGGGATATCTCCTATCTCAGACTGAGTGGCTCCTAGCCTTCCCAACTTATCAAGATTTATGATCCTTCCTTACTCCAAACAGAACCAAATTATGGTCCATTCCTGCAAGTTCCCACTCACCAGTGCTCACCCCCACCCTGCTTTATTCCCCTGATCACTGGAGCCTATAAGAATCCCTGGAATCTATCACTTGCTGCTGCATGCTTTGAGACACAAATCCAATTCAGCCGCTGGGGATAACGTGGATCCTGTTTTTCCCTCAGTCCTCTCAAATAAAACATTAAAAACTCTCTAATCTCTATCTTGCCTCAGTTTCTCCACCATTACAATAGAAGGGAGGGTATATTGAGGGAGAAAGTGGTTAAAAGCAAAACACTGGTGAGGAGAGATAAGGTCAAAGGAGGGAAAGAGAGAAACATAGGGAAATAAGATGGTGCAAAATACACAGTAAATATAGCTGTGAATGTAAGTAGTGTTGAGCCCTGGATAAATCATAACCACCACCATCACCCCCCTTTCCTTGCCATTAGCACGGGAAAATTGAGTTTAAAAAAAGAGCCCAGGAAAAACCTTGAACCTCAGACCACCTTTGCATACCATTGTGTCATAAACTCCAGGTACATTATCTCAGTCCTTGCTAGAATAATTCCTCCTCCTTTTGAGTATTGCCCCTCGTCTGGGTGTATCCTGTCCTCAGGCCTTCTTATTTTGACCCCTAACCTGTCAGGATTTAATTATGATCCTCTCCTGGAATTATGGCTTGTCCATACTCCCAGAGTCCTTGTACCCCTTATCTGCCTTTGTTTCCCCTATAAGACTGTGTATTCAGGTTATATATTTTGTTTGCATATTCTAGCTAACTAAAATCCTATATAAAATTTTTGCCTTGGTTTATCTGCTAGCTTAACTCCACATTAAAGATTAAAAATCAATCTCTGCTTGCCTCAGTTTCTCTGGTATTACTGTAGGATTAACTCTCACATAAAACAAAAGAGCATAGCAGAGTTCATTAAAAACCAGAATCCTAAAATATGTTGTTTACAAGAAACACATCTGAATCTCACACAGGATAAAATTAAAAGGCTAGAACTGAATTTATTTTTATTTTTTATTTTTAATTAAAATTTTTATTTTCAAAGTATATACATGGATAATTTTCAACATTCACCCTTATAAAACCTTGTGTTCTAATTTTTTCCCCTCCCTTTCCCCCATCCCTTTCCCTAGATGGCAAGTGATCCAATATATGTTAAACATGTATAATTTTTCTATACATGTTTCCACAAATATCATTCTGCCAAGAAAAATTAGATCAAAAAAAAAAAAAAAAAGGGGGGGGGGAAAATGAGAAGGAAACAAAATGCAAACAAACAACAACAAAAAGAGTGAAAATGCTATGTTGTGGTCCACATTCAGTCCTCACAGTTCTTTCTCTGGGTACATATGGCTCGCTTCATCACAAAACCATTGGAACTGGCCTGAATCATCTCATTATTGATGAGAGCCATGTCCATCAGAAATGATCTTATAATCTTGCTGTCGCTATATATAATGATCTCCTGGTTCTGCTCATTTTACTCAGCATTGATGTATGTCTTTCTAGGCCTCTCTGAAATAATTCCTGCTGATCATTTTTTACAGAACAATAAGATTCTATAATATTCATATACTATATATATGCATATATATGATATATAACATTCATATGCTTATAGAATATATATTTTTTAAAAAGCAGGGGTAGTACTCTTGATCTCAGACAAAGCAAAAACAAAATAGATGTGATGAAAAGAAACAATGAACAATATTACATCTTAAAAGTATGAAATACAATGAAATAAACATAAATTGCACCAAATGGCATAGCAGGCAAATTCTTAGAGGAAAAATTTAGTGAGTTACAGGAAATTAGACAACAAAACTCTACTAGTGGGGGACTTCAATTTTCCCCTCTTAGAAATAGATAAATCTTAACATGAAATTAACAAGAAAGAAATTAAGAGGGGACTGGAATTTTAGAAAAGTTAGATATTGTAGACTTCTGGAGAAAAATGAAAGGGGATATAAACAGTTTATGCACCCACATAAAAATTGACCCTATATTAGGGCATAAAAACCTGGGCATTCAAGTTAAAACGCTAGAAAACAAATTTAAAATGCCCACTTAAACACCAAATTAGAAATTCTGAAAATCAGGGGAACAATTAATAAAACTGAAAGTTAAAAAATGGAAGAAAAATAAAATAGATAAATCTTTTTAAATTTGATTTTCTTTGAAAAGAAGAAAATCAAATTATTAATATCAAAAGGATGAATTCACCATGAATGAAAGGAAATTAAAGTAATAATTAGGACCCATTTTGCCCAGCTGGATGCCAATAAATTTAAGTAAAAATGGATGAATATTTATAAAAATATAAATTGTAGATTACTAGAAGGGGAAAAAAACTAAAACAGTTTTAGAAAAAGAAATTGTACAAACCATCAATGAATTCCCTAGGAAAATTTCTCTAGAGACAGATTCTACCAAATTTTTTCTAAATTTAAAAAATTTTAGAATTTAAAGAATAATTAATTCCAGTACTATACTATATAAATTAATTGGAAAAATAGGTGAAGAGAAGTCTTACCAAATTCCTTTTATGAGAGAAATATGATGCTGTTGCCAAATCAGGAAAAGCCAAAAGAGAGAGAAAAATATAGACCAATTTCCCTACCAAATATTGATGCAAAAATTTAAGTAGCAAAGAGATTATAGCAATTTATCACAAAGATAATACACTATGACCAGGTGGGATTTATACCAGGAATACAGGATTGGTTCAATATGGGGAAAACTAGGAGCATAATTAACCATATCAATAACAAAATCAACAAAACATGATCGTCTCAATAAATGCCAAAAAAAAAAAAAAAAGCTTTTAACAAAAGATAATACCCATTCTCATTAAAAATGCTTAAGAACAGAGGAATATATGGAGCTTTCCTTAAAATGATACTCAGTATCTATCTAAAACCACCATCAAGAGTTATCTGTAATGGAAATAAGCTAGAAGCCTTTCCAAGAAGATCAGAAGTGAAGCAAGGATATCCATTTTCACCACTTAACTTTAGCAATAAGAGAAGAAAAAGAAATTGAAGGAATTAAAACAGGCAGATTACAATGACTTAGAGGACTGTAAAGAATCAATTAAAAAATTACTTGTAATTGTTAACAGTTTTGGCAAAGTTACACAATACAAAATAAACCCACATAAGTCATCAGTATTTCTATATATTCTATATATTACCAACAAAGCCCAGTAGCAAGAGATAGAAAAAGAAATTACACTTAAAATAACTGTGGACAACATAAAATATTTGGAAGTCTACTCACCAAGACAAACCCAGAAATTATTTGAATACAATTACAAAACATTTTTCATACAAATAAAATCAGATCTAAGGAATTGAAAAAATATTAATTGTTCATGGATGGACCAAGCTAATATAATAAAAAGTGACAGTTCTATCTAGATTAATTTACTTATTCAATACCATACGAATAGACCAAAAATTAATTTATTGAGCTAGGAAAGAAAAAAAAAAACAGAATTAATCTAGAAGAAAAAAGATCTGAAAAACCAAGGGAATTAATGGGGGGTAAGAGGGAATGCAAAGGAAGATAGTCTGGCCATAGTACATCTTAAAGTATAAAATGTGGAAAAATTATGATTATGATTTTCATAATTATCAAGATGATATGTGTAATAAATATACTAATTTAGATTTCTCAGAACTGCCTTTTCTATCTTGGGAGGCAGTCTTTCAGTAACGTTTGAAATGATCATTCAATTCTTGACAATATTCTCTTGTATATGTTAAGCTTAGTAAATCAAAGATAGCAAAATCTATTTCAGTCACAGAACTCTGGTCCCTTCAGGAAATTTAGTGATAGTCTTAAAAGTGGCTGTGTGATCTAATGTTCATGATAGACATTACCAAGTACTTCTCAGAATTGAATGTCAAGCTGTAGGGCCCCTATTGAACTTCTCAACTCCCTGCTTTCCAATCTGAAATCCTTTGAAAGTGCAACTTGGAGGAATGGTGCATTTCCCCATTCTGAAAGAACAAAAGCCTTCTACAATATTTTAATATGCTGGCGAATGTACAAAACTAACTAAGGCATTTAGTGAAAGATTCAAAGACATGAAAAGTAAACAAATGAAGTTGAAGATCTTTGCTATACCATTCATTGTAGAACCAGCTGATGTGCCTGATTGCATAGATCACAAAATCATTCAACTATCAAGCAATGATGAGCTCAAAGGTAGGTACAACAATCTCTCACTGCTTGAATGCTACAAATGTTATATAAGCAATAATGAATTTCCCATTTTGAGAAGCTATGCATTGAAATATGCATTCATATTCAGAACAATTTGCTGCTGCAAGTAATTCTTTTCAAAAGTTCCCATGACAAAAGTCTACTGCTCTCCCTACTAACTCAAATTTGAAAAAGCAGTTGCAATTAGCAACATTATCAACACTAGGAAATATCACACACCTCAGCAAAAGAGAAGTAGTTTACACTGTCACATTAAGGGTGTGTTACTTACATGTTTGATCAAATATAGCAGGCTAATTTTAAATATGTCTCGTAAATGATGTTATATCCAAATGGCCCTTGGCAGAAAAAAGGTCCCCCAAATCTGTGTTGATAGAACAGCCAAAAGTCCAGTGTCACTCTTCAGAGTACATGTCAGGGAGTAAAGTATAAAAAAATTGGAAAGGTAAGAGCTAATGAAGGGTTTTGAATGCTAAATAAAAGATTTTTGTATTTGATCCCAGAGAGAATAGGGAGTCACCGGACTTTATTGGTTGGGGGACAGAGGAGGTGACATAATCATACTTGCACTTTAGGAAAATCACTTGGTGTCTGAATGTAGGCCACATAGTTTTTGAGACAGACAAACTATACAATACTACAGGTGATGGGAGCCTGCACTTGAATGGTAGCATTGTCAAAGAGAAGGGGGCATTTTGGGGAGATATTGCAAAAAACTCTAGCTTTTTAAAGCCCTTCACACTCAGTTCCCAACTCTATTTCCAGATCACTAGGCATCACTTCCCCACAAGCCCTTTGATCTTCTTTCTGTTCCCCATAAAAAACCCTCCATCTTTCATTTCCATTCTTTCGCTCTCATTGTCTCCATATCTGGAAAACATTGCCTTTTTATCACCTCCTCATAGATCCACCTTCTTCCTTCAAGAAATATCTGAAACAGTACATGCATGAAACATTTCCTGATCTCCCCAGCTAATAGTATTCTCTCTCCCAAACTACCATATATTTAACTGCTTTGTATTTAGTGATTTTACATTTGTGAGTCAACTTCTTGCAATAAAGGCAGAGATTTATTAAAAGTAGAAATTCTCAACTTTTTCATGGAGCTCTTTGGCAATCTAGGAAAGACCATGAATACTAGTACAGGAAAAAAAAAAGTCTTAAAATGTATAAAGGAAAACATGTAGAATTAAAAAAAGTTAATACATCATAATTAAATAAAGATGCATTTGTTCCCATCTAAGTGGCTGGACCCGGACCTTCTTAAATTATCCCCTGCTTTAAGCTTAGGAGGAGACAGAACGGTCCCCATGTTACTCTTTCACTTCAAAGAGTATTTCTTTCGAATGAAAATTTCTGAGTGTAGTCACAATTATTCCCAAACTCGTCAGAAAATTTCCAAATACTTCAGAATCCCACCCTCTATGTACTTACATTTGTCTCTGCTTCTAGTTCTATGAACTCTTCCTCCCCATCAGTGCACCTTTAACACCTTCAACCTACCTCTGACCTTTCTGTGGTTGAGGTAACGTTTGCTGCCAGGGTTTGAATCATGAGAAAGTAGATTTCATTATAGCGTCTATGGAGAAGATCTCTGGTGGGGAAGCTTTGGGAAAAACCTATTGACTTTCCCAGGTTTATACGTCTGGTATGACACTAGATTCAAGATGAATCATCCTGATTAAAGGGTGGGCAACCTGAGGCATCTAGTTGCCCCATAAATTTTGGGCCGAGATTTTATATCTTACTCTTTGGCATGTTTGGATACAAAATCTACTTAAAAGTTATGGAAGGAGGATTTCAGATCTTAAGTCAGACCTGAGAGTACCTTCATGAGGGTACTACGGGACAATTTAATAAGGCATCATCATGGCTCAGAGTTGTACCTCTTAGTTTTTATTGTAAACACCAACCCTGCTCTCCCCTGAACACCTTCTGTCCTTTTTAAGCGCAGAGCCTCCAAGACATTCAAGTCTGACGGCTAGCATTTAGAAACTCCTTCGTGGACATTAGCAGCCAAAATGTTACTAGCACAACTCTTTGGTGAAGAGATGGGCGGCCCTGAAAAGGGCCTTTTGTGGGTATGCGTGCAGGCGCGGGAAGCCGGAGGAGACTACCTTAACCGCCGAAACCATAGAGCGTGCGGCCCTGGCGTTTGAGCGCGTAGACGACGTCCATGGCCGTGACAGTCTTCCTCTTGGCGTGCTCGGTGTAGGTGACGGCGTCACGGATCACGTTCTCCAAGAAGACCTTGAGCACTCCGCGGGTCTCCTCGTAGATGAGTCCCGAGATACGTTTAACACCACCCCTGCGAGCCAAGCGGCGGATGGCAGGCTTGGTGATGCCCTGGATGTTATCGCGCAACACCTTTCTGTGGCGCTTAGCACCTCCTTTCCCAAGGCCTTTCCCTCCCTTGCCGCGACCAGACATGGCGAAGGTTGTCAAGACGAGCTAACTCAATACCCAAGCGCCGGCAGTTGCGGTATATATAGAGAACGGCCTATCCCGCCACCGGACCTCTTTGAGAACAAGGAACGAGGCCAGGAGGCGGGGTAGAGAGGAGGTAGGGGAGAGCGGGAGAGAAAAAGGCAGTAAGCTCCTCCCTAAGAAGGCTGACTTGCGGCTTGCTCCTTGCTGAGAGAAGGGAAAGAGGAACCTTATGTCTGACTCTCCCGGTTTTTAAGTTTTCCTTGTTTGATTCAAGGAGGCCCTGGTCCTTCAGTTCCATTCAGTTCTGAAGTGACAGTACTCCCTTCGCGCTTCTGTTTTGCACGCTTTGCGTTGCTGTTCTTGAAAGATGGAGTGGGAGTCTATGGACTGATTTTTTGATTTCTGGTATTTTTGCCGTAAGAAAGTTGTCTTGTTGAATAAAAGTCCTTGCCATCCCTTGGCCTATTGTCATTTAATTGCATCACCTAGGAATTGCTCATACAAACGAAGAAACAAAGAAAAACAAAAACTATAGAAACAAAGGCAATATTGCGATGGATGGATTCAAATGGATCTCTGAAATCCCAAGATTGTCATCCGTTCCCTCCTCCCTTCCCTCTCTCTCTTCCCCTTCTCCCCTTTTGCATATAATCGTGGTTTTCATTTTTTAAAGGTGGGTTTAAAAATTGGGTTGGGGAAGGGAGCGGCCCAAGGCGGTTCAGAGATGGTGGAGGGTAGCCCTTTGACCCTTTCTCCCACCTCTGACGCCTCCTCCCACCATCTATCTTATCTATTATTGTGACAGAGTGCTGGGGGTCAGTTCCTCTGACCAAAATCAGAGCAACCAATAATCTCTAGATTTCCTTTAATGGTTATTTGACACTTCAAAAGGTGATGGAAGCCACAAGGACAAATGCTTTTTCTCCCTCCAGAAGTTGCTGTGGAGACTGGGGTCGGGGAAGGGAAGAGGAATAATGGTCACCTTCGTGGGGATACTACCGGGATCCCAAGAACTGGTGATAGTAAGGGAGAGGAAAGTCAGGCACAGTCTTATGTGAGTCTTGGATTTCTTGAGAGAAAAGTTTGCAAAAGGAATGAGCAGCTCTCAAGGATGAAATTCCTGAAGATACTCCCTGAAGAGGCCTAATTAATGAGGAGGAGAAGGAGGAGGAGGAGAAGGAGGAGAAGGAGAAGGAGGAGGAGGAGGAGGAGGAGGAGGAGGAGGAGGAAGAGGAGGAGAAGGAGGAGGAGGAGGAAGAGGAGGAGGAGGAGGAGGAGGAGGAGGAGGAGGAGGAAGAAAAGGAAGTTGTCAGAAAACACCGATATTCGTTCATGAGGAACTTAATGAGGAGCTTAGAATAACAATCATTTTATTTTTTAAGTACAGAAGATGGAATCCAGCAGAGAATGGCAAATGTATTCAAAAGAATGCTAGAGTTGTATGAAAACAGCATCAGGAATGCTGAAGTTCAAGAATGAATTATGGCTGGGAATGAAAGTTAAGGACCCCAGAATAGGGGTTATTTTGAGCAACGGTCCAAAAAGAGATGACCCAAGACACTGATGCTGGAAGCCCAGATTTGGGGAAGTGAAGGTTTTCAGATGAGGGAAAGCTAGTTAGCTAATGTGTTGGGTGGCAGTATCAGAATCCAAAAAGCCCCGGACAGCCAAGAGCAGCAGTGTAAAACGAGTAAGGTGCTATTCAGTAGAGGAAATTAACAATTCTCCTACACTTGTGCCCCAAAACCAATTTTACAAATTGGTAATGGAAGCCTTGGCTGGACATCAGTTCCTGTGAAGAGGATCTGGGAGCTTGAGAGGACTGTAGTAATCTCAAGAGGCTTTACCGTGAGATATGGAAGCCAGAAAAACTAAGGAAGTCTAAGACCGTGTCAAGAGACGTCTAACGTCTACTCTAGACCACTTCTGGAGTCGTGTGCTCAGTTCTGGGTGAAAGTTTTAGATGGGTTGAAGCTGAAAATCCGTCAAGGAGGTGTCTGGACCTAGAGATGTCTTGAAAAAGAACTAAAGTAGTTTAGTTTCAAGGCTGGTTTTGTGTGTGGGGTGTGTGTGTGTGTGTGTGTGTGTGTGTGTGTGTGTGTGTGTGTGTGTGTGTGTTTGTGTGTGTGTGTTGGGGAGGGGGGTGAAAAAGGAGAACAGGTGGGAAGCATCCAGGTAAATGGGACAGAGCAGTGACACAGTATAGCTAGCTGCCTACATCCTCCTTTGAACTCGGAGGGTGGTTTCGAGGAGTAATTGTATTTGTTCGGTTGCAGAGAGGCAGATGATGGGTTTTGTTGGGAGGGAAATCTTAACCATTTAGAGCGATCCTTAGTCGCAAAGGGATGTTTCGGTTCCCCTATCCCTAGCAAATGGCCACTTATTGATCACTGAGCAGTGAGAATTCTTGCCCTGGTACAATTTGTGTTGGGTGGTTCCTGGGGTCCGTCCCAACTCCCAGACTCAGTGATTTTTCATTTTCTTTTTCTTGAGTTGAATCAAAGGGAACTAAGGAAGCAGCCGTAACTGATTACGGGCTTTTCTCCTGCTCCCCCCACCCCAACCCCAATACCCCCTCCCCTTCCCAACAGCGACCCTTCCTCATCAAAATCTAGGCCTTTCTCAGGTCCCAAGCGGCTTGAACTTGCAAAGGTGAAAGCTTACTAGGTGAAATTAGCGGTCCAAGGACCTTCCCAAGCCCTTTGTGTCTTGAAGGGAGCTGCCTGCTTTGGATGCAAAATCCTTCTTGCTGCTGCATCTCATTCCCATGAATCCCTATGCCGAAATCGCGGGAGCGCCTGTGCTACTTCCTTCAGCGAGAAACGCGATTTCGATGTAAATGTGAAGGGAATGTTTATCGTTTTTGAATAAAAGAGAAGTCCAGCGTGTGCTTAAGCATACTGTGGAGGAAAGGCCATCGGGAGTAAAAGGGCAACTCTCGAATTTCCAGGAAACACAGGGAGTTGTCGCCACCTGAGCTGAGTTTTGTGAAGAGTTGGGGGGATTGGGAAACGCTCCGAGTGCAGTATTTGAGGTTTCAGAAAGAAGCTGAGCGGCAGACCAACCCAGAGTCTCGTCGCTTCAGATTCGGACAGAAATAGCTGGATGGCGTGCCGGGAATTTTTGTATTTTCCCCTTTTTTTCCGGGCTAAGAAACACAACCATGAAGGAGAGTCGAGTGGTTGTAAGAGACAGAGAAGGCGGGTTGCCCAGCGCACCAATCACAGCACGGCTCCCTTGTCTATATATAGTCCCAGGCCCAGGAGTCTCGGCTATAGAGACCGTGGTGGTCTGTCTTCCCCTGCTTTTCTGATTTTGAGGCAGTCAGAGCAGAAAGCCATGTCCGAGACAGCCCCCGCTGCCCCGGTTGCTCCGGCTCCCGCGCCAGCTGAGAAGACCCCGGTGAAGAAGAAGGCCAAGCGGGCTGCGGGATCCGGCGGAGCCCGGCGTAAGGCCGCTGGTCCCCCAGTCTCCGAGCTGATCACTAAGGCGGTGGAAGCCTCCAAAGAGCGCAGCGGCGTGTCCCTGGCCGCCCTGAAAAAGGCGCTGGCGGCCGCCGGCTACGACGTGGAGAAGAACAACAGTCGCATCAAGCTGGGGCTCAAGAGCTTGGTGAGCAAAGGCACTTTAGTGCAGACCAAAGGCACCGGCGCTTCCGGTTCCTTCAAGCTCAACAAGAAGGCTTCTGCCGGCGACGGGAAAGCCAAGGGCAAGAAGGCTGCTGCGGCCAAGACCAAGAAGCCTGCTAACGCTGCGGCCAAGAAGACGAAGAAGGCGGCTGGGGCGGCAGGTGCCAAGAAGAGCGTGAAGAAGACTCCCAAGAAACTAAAGAAACCGACTGCGGTGGGAGCCAAGAAGGCGACCAAGAGCCCCAAGAAGACCAAGGCCGCGAAGCCGAAGAAAGTGGCCAAGAGCCCTGCTAAGGCCAAGCTCGTGAAGCCCAAGGGGGCAAAGCCGAAGGCAGCTAAGCCCAAGAAGGCAGCGCCAAAGAAAAAATGAGTCAAGGTTGCTACGGGAAACTTCCGCTTTTAGAAGCCTCAAAGGCTCTTTTCAGAGCCACCCCATAGTCTCGGAGAAAGGGCTAATTGGCACGCTTGCAAACACACGCACCACACCAGCCTTCAGCCTGCCTGTCTACTGTTTGGGGACCGGTACTGAAACAAGGGCGTGCCTTGGCGGGGTTAGTGTTCCCAGGTACGTCCGGCAGGCCGGCGTGGGGCCCATGTGACGTTTACACGGTACATACAGTAAGGCCACCCCGCCTACGCGTTCTCAGGGCAGCTTCTTGTGTCCTCGCATTGGGCGTGGGTCTGTGGCGTTTGGGCCATAACCCCGACCTCTCCCAATTCTTGAAAGTTCTGTCCACACCGTCCCCACAACCCAAGACAAGTAGCCTTAGCTGCACACAACTCCAACCCAAGGTTTCACAGGGCCTTCCTTTCATCCCAAGCCCCTCGGAAACGTCCCCTTGAGGAAAACTGCCACCAGCCGCGTTGCGTTTAACAGCTTTTTTCGCTTGAAATAATTGGGTGGCTCTGAAAAGAGCCTTTGCTTGGGGTGGCCGCTCAGGTGATCCCTTTCACTTGCCCTTGGCCTTGTGGTGACTCTCGGTCTTCTTGGGCAACAGCACCGCCTGAATGTTGGGCAGTACGCCGCCCTGAGCGATGGTCACTTTGCCCAGCAATTTGTTAAGCTCTTCGTCGTTGCGGATGGCCAGCTGAAGATGCCGCGGAATGATACGCGTCTTCTTGTTGTCACGGGCCGCGTTACCAGCCAGCTCCAGGATCTCAGCTGTCAGGTATTCCAGGACGGCAGCCAAGTAAACCGGAGCCCCCGCACCCACTCGCTCCGAGTAGTTGCCCTTGCGGAGCAAACGGTGCACCCGACCCACGGGAAACTGCAGACCTGCCCGAGACGAACGAGACTTTGCCTTAGCGCGGGCTTTGCCTCCCTGCTTTCCGCGTCCAGACATGACCAAAAGATAAGTTACTTCTATCAGGAGAAAAAAGGAACCACGTTCTGCCCTCTTTCGAAGAATGCAAGACCTAATATACTACCAAGCAGTAGGCTAAATGACGCTGTCCGGTTGGCTCAAAAGCTTTCAAAAGCCAGCCAATGGGAAAGAACAACCAGGCATCTCGTCGTTTGCATACGCCCCTCCCAATGGCGAAACGGCTTAACACACGTTCTATCCAATCAGCTGTCAGAACTTCCCAATCTCTCATTTGAATACTCGCGCTACAAGTACGACAGACTCGCTTAGACCGAGCCGCGTTTACTTTCTCCTCGCGACTCCTTTACTTCTCTGTCACTACCCGATATGCCTGAACCCGCCAAGTCTGCTCCTGCCCCGAAGAAGGGCTCCAAGAAGGCTGTCACCAAGGCGCAGAAAAAAGACGGCAAGAAGCGCAAGCGCAGCCGCAAGGAAAGCTACTCCATCTACGTGTACAAGGTACTGAAGCAGGTGCACCCCGACACGGGCATCTCCTCCAAAGCCATGGGCATCATGAACTCTTTCGTCAATGACATCTTCGAGCGCATCGCCGGAGAGGCGTCCCGCCTGGCTCATTACAACAAACGCTCTACCATCACCTCGCGGGAGATCCAGACGGCTGTGCGTCTGCTGCTGCCCGGGGAGCTTGCCAAGCACGCAGTGTCCGAGGGGACCAAGGCGGTCACCAAGTACACCAGCTCCAAGTAAATCTACTTGGCAGCGGACATCCTAACTTACAACCCCAAGGGCTCTTTTCAGAGCCACCTACTCTCTCAAAATAAGAGCTTTAGCCCACATGTCACGCTGTACGGAGCTGTCTCGCCTCTCTGTGTCTTGACTGCTTGCTTTAGAGACTATCCATCTCGATTGGGCGGCCTCCTATAGGAAGCAATAGAATTCCAACCCCCTACCCCCAGTGCCAGGTCGATGTAGTAGTAGCAGCTTAGTAATAGCTGTTATCATACAGCGCTCCTATCTTGCCTGAATCCAGCTTCTCATTGGGGGACGAGTAGCCCCACCGCATTTCAATATGGCTAGCTTTACAGAAGAGTCAAAACTGCACAGAGGACAAATAAAAATCACTGAGAGGTCGAAATTGCTGGCAAACCTGGAAAGCAGGGGAGACAAATTAGGTATACCTCATGCCAGTACACTGAAGGAAATTCCAAATGTTTCCGTCACTTTAAAACGAATTAGAAATCGGACAAATTAATTTCAGATGTAGACGGAAATCCCTGTGAACCCGCTGCTGAAGGGCCGCACAAGATAAAAAGGACCCTTTTGATTGCTGGAAATAGAAAAGCTTGGGACGGAGGGAAGGGGGTCTAACAAAAAATAAATGTTATTAGAATTAGAACGAATGTGGAGAAGGAGGGTGTACTCTTTAAAAAGGGTTAAGTGACTTGCCCAGGGTCACACAGCTAAGAAATGTGAAGTATCTGAAACTAGATTTGATTTTGCGTTCTCGTGACTTCAGGGCTCGTGCTCTATCCACTGCGCTACCAGCTACCCTGAGATTCATTTAGTTATAATATAAACTGCCAAAAGACATGAGCTGGCATCAATAATCGAGAGTGGGGACGGAAAAGGCGGGAAAATGCTAGAAATATGCAAATTTAAAGCAACTACATCCATCAGTTGGACAAAGATAACAAAAGAGGAAAATGAGAAATGTTGGAGGGAAAGTCACATTGTTGTACTGCTGAAACAGCTACAAAAGGGGCACAGATTAGTCTTCACTAAACTGATATGCTGTGCAGCTGGGACCCTTTCAGAGAAGTAGATCTATTTCTTCCCAGAGTCTACCTTCTTCAGACCTCCTTTATTCCCTTTTGCTTGTCTTACCTTATAACTCCCTACTTCCTTTAATGACACTCCCATTTGGCAAGGGATTATCCTCCATTTAATTTTTCGTCTTATCTTTTCCTGGCCCTTTATTGCATGCTTTGTCTGTAAAAAAAATATTTATAGGCCTTTTTGTGGTAGTAAATTATTAACTGAGGGGATGTCCATGAATTAAGGAATGGCTGAATAAGTTACCATATATGAATGCAATGGAATACTGTTGTGCAATAGGAAATTATGGACAGGAAAATTTCAGAACAATATGGAAAAACTTGTATAAACTAATGCCACGTGAGATGTGATCAACTATGAATGACAGCTCTTCTCAGCAACAAAATGATATAACAAGTGCAAAGGATTCGGGAAGGAATATGCTTTCCCTGTCCACATAAAGAAATATCTATGCAGATAAAGGCACTTTTTCTATTTATTTATTAGTCTTAGTAGCATTTTTCATTTTGATCTTTTCTTTTACAGCTGTGATTAGTATTGAAATATGTTTTACTTGATAGCTTATTGCTTATTATTTTAGGAATTGGAGAGGGAGAAAATTTTGGGAGTCAAAATGCTAAAAATTATCTTGAGGTATTTGGGAAAAAATAAAACACTAAAATTTAAAAATCTTATAATCAAACTAAAAATTATCAATAATCACAATTTCACATAACTTTCATGATTATTCAAGTTAAATACAAGAGAAATTAATATGCATGTAGAACCCAAAGTATACATACAGAAGTTTGCATTTTTATAAATGACTGTTTACAAATGACTGTTTCTGAGTGACTCTTTCAAACACATCGGATAAAGCCAGTTCAATCTCTCTCAAAGCCTCTTGAGCTTCTTTTGTAAGCTGGCATGGTGAGTTTAAAGCACTGTCTCCCTTAAAATGTCACATAATGATTGCAATTAATAGGGAGTCAAGCCTAATCCTGGACACATCCATTGAATATCTTCTATCAATTTCTGAAAGTCATTTAAGATGTTTAGCTTCTCTGTTCTTAGCAAAAGTTTTTGTACTGTGAGCACCTTAGGGTATATACTTCATATCCTAAATATTGAAAAGGAGCATGTTTTTGAATTTTTTTCTGAAGCTATGTGCAATTTGTAGTTCCTTAGTGTTTCTATGGTCTTTTTTTACACATATTTTTAACATTTGTTCCTCAGGTACACATCCCAATATATCATCCATGTAATGTAATAACATTACTTTTGGAAATGCTTTTCTTACTGGAGTAAGAGCAGCAACCACATACATTTGACACATAATACGGCTATTTTCCATTCCCTGTAGCAAAACTCTCCAGCTAAGTTAACGCTGGGCACTGAAAAGGCAAATCTTTTCATATCTAGAAGGATAGAATAGAAACAATCCTTAATGTCTATAACCCAAAGAGGCCATTGAGTAGGAGATGGAAGTCCAGGCTGAAGAGTTCCCATAGTTTCCATCTGTTCATTTACTTTTCTTAAATCAATCAACATCCTCCATTTTCCAGATTTCTTTCTTACAACAAATACAGGGAAATTCCAAGGACTTGTCCTTGGTCAAGTTGGTCCTGCATGTTATCTAAAAAGGACTGAATTTTATCATTAGCTAAGGGCCACTGTTCTATCCACACTGATGTATCATTTTTCCATTGAATAGGAGCAGGTGAGAGTGTTGGCAGTCCTTTAATAGCAGGGCTGCCTAAAAAAACCCGAAGTACTCATTTTTAATCCCAACTGTTATAAAATGTCTCTTCCCCACACATTGATGGGGATTTTTTTCAACTATAAAAGGAGGAAAAAACTCCTGTTTCACCTTCAAATATCCATCTCAAAGGGGCAACACTAACTTCAGCTGCTATTGATCCTCCTATGCCAGACATATAGGTGTTTGCCTTAATCTTTGACCTGTGACTGGGCCAGCTGGCACCTCTAATGATTGTACGATCTGCACCTCTGTCTACCAATCCTTCTGGTAGTATGCCATGTATATAGCGAGTGAGCATAGGTAGGTCAATTGTAACTGCTGCAGTCTAGAATATTCCTGGATGCTATTACTTGGAGTCAGAATCTGGGCAGCTATCACCAGATTGCCTATTAGGAGTCTGTATCAGTAAACCTCATGCTACTACTTCTGGTTGATAAATCACACATTGTCTAACTGTATTAGTGACCAGGTTATTACCTACATGTTCTGGGCAGAACTTAAAACAAGGTGCTAAGTCAGTGGAATTGATAGAGACAATAGTTATCTAATTTAGCATGATGCTCAACAATTCTCTTGTTCAGTACATGTACTTAATACTTGCTATAGTTCTACAAGATTCACACCTTTGATTAGAGAAGATATAAGCTAGAACAAATTCAGCCAGAATCAGAAAAAGAGAAAACCAGAGAAGTGGTGGAAAGCTGTCTTTCTTCGCTTCTCCACTGAAACCAAGATCTGGAAGGCCTCCAGAAAAACTAGTCGAGCCCTAAGTGAAGGAGACAAGACTTTGAAGGAGGCAATAACTCCAAAAGGCCTTTAAGAAAGCTAGCCAAGCCCCAAGTGAAGGAGATAAAACTTGGAAAGAAACAATAAAGTATTTGGACTTTAATCCCTGACTGCACTTGTGGTAATTACTGAACTGAAAGGAAGACTGCCCCAGAGACCCCAAGGAAACCTCAACAGAGAATATTACATTTTAGAGA